>NW_027362761.1:613978247-614681316 GCF_046119375.1 Phyllobates terribilis
TGTCTCCAGCGTCTCCTGTGATGTATATATGCCTCCAGCGTCTCCTGTGATGTATATATGCCTCCAGCGTCTCCTGTGATGTATATATTCCTCCAGCGTCTCCTGTGATGTATATATGCCACCAGCGTCTCCTGTGATGTATATATGCCTCCAGCGTCTCCTGTGATGTATATATGACCCCAGCGTCTCCTGTGATGTATATATGCCCCCAGCGTCTCCTGTGATGTATATATGCCCCCCAGCGTCTCCTGTGATGTATATATGTCTCCAGCGTCTCCTGTGATGTATATATGTCCCCAGCGTCTCCTGTGATGTATATATGCCCCCAGCGTCTCCTGTGATGTATATATGCCTCCAGCGTCTCCTGTGATGTATATATGCTCCAGCGTCTCCTGTGATGTATATATGTCCTCCAGCGTCTCCTGTGATGTATATATGCCTCCAGCGTCTCCTGTGATGTATATATGCCTCCAGCGTCTCCTGTGATGTATATATGCCTCCAGCGTCTCCTGTGATGTATATATGTCTCCAGCGTCTCCTGTGATGTATATATGTCCTCCAGCGTTCTCCTGTGATGTATATATGTCTCCAGCGTCTCCTGTGATGTATATATGCCTCCAGCGTCTCCTGTGATGTATATATGCCTCCAGCGTCTCCTGTGATGTATATATGCCTCCAGCGTCTCCTGTGATGTATATATGTCTCCAGCGTCTCCTGTGATGTATATATGCCTCCAGCGTCTCCTGTGATGTATATATGCCTCCAGCGTCTCCTGTGATGTATATATGCCTCCCAGCGTCTCCTGTGATGTATATATGCCTCCAGCGTCTCCTGTGATGTATATATGCCTCCAGCGTCTCCTGTGATGTATATATGCCTCCAGCGTCTCCTGTGATGTATATATGCCTCCAGCGTCTCCTGTGATGTATATATGCCTCCAGCGTCTCCTGTGATGTATATATGCCTCCAGCGTCTCCTGTGATGTATATATGCCCCAGCGTCTCCTGTGATGTATATATGCCTCCAGCGTCTCCTGTGATGTATATATGCCTCCAGCGTCTCCTGTGATGTATATATGCCTCCAGCGTCTCCTGTGATGTATATATGCCTCCAGCGTCTCCTGTGATGTATATATGCCTCCAGCGTCTCCTGTGATGTATATATGCCTCCAGCGTCTCCTGTGATGTATATATGCCCCCAGCGTCTCCTGTGATGTATATATGCCTCCAGCGTCTCCTGTGATGTATATATGCCTCCAGGGTCTCCTGTGATGTATATATGCCCCCAGCGTCTCCTGTGATGTATATATGCCTCCAGCGTCTCCTGTGATGTATATATTCCTCCATCGTCTCCTGTGATGTATATATGCCTCCAGCGTCTCCTGTGATGTATATATGTTTCCAGCGTCTCCTGTGATGTATATATGCCTCCAGCGTCTCCTGTGATGTATATATGCCTCCAGGGTCTCCTGTGATGTATATATGCCCCCAGCGTCTCCTGTGATGTATATATTCCTCCAGCGTCTCCTGTGATGTATATATGTCTCCAGCGTCTCCTGTGATGTATATATGCCTCCAGCGTCTCCTGTGATGTATATATGCCCCCAGCGTCTCCTGTGATGTATATATGCCTTCAGCGTCTCCTGTGATGTATATATTCCTCCAGCGTCTCCTGTGATGTATATATGTCTCCAGCGTCTCCTGTGATGTATATATGCCTCCAGCGTCTCCTGTGATGTATATATTCCTCCAGCGTCTCCTGTGATGTATATATGCCCCCAGCGTCTCCTGTGATGTATATATGCCTCCAGCGTCTCCTGTGATGTATATATTCCTCCAGCGTCTCCTGTGATGTATATATGCCTCCAGCGTCTCCTGTGATGTATATATTCCTCCAGCGTCTCCTGTGATGTATATATGCCTCCAGGGTCTCCTGTGATGTATATATGTCTCCAGCGTCTCCTGTGATGTATATATGCCCCCAGCGTCTCCTGTGATGTATATATGCCTCCAGCGTCTCCTGTGATGTATATATGCCTCCAGCGTCTCCTGTGATGTATATATGCCCCCAGCGTCTCCTGTGATGTATATATGCCTCCAGCGTCTCCTGTGATGTATATATGCCTCCAGCGTCTCCTGTGATGTATATATGCCCCCAGCGTCTCCTGTGATGTATATATGCCTCCAGCGTCTCCTGTGATGTATATATGCCCCCAGCGTCTCCTGTGATGTATATATGCCTCCAGCGTCTCCTGTGATGTATATATGCCTCCAGCGTCTCCTGTGATGTATATATGCCTCCAGCGTCTCCTGTGATGTATATATGCCTCCAGCGTCTCCTGTGATGTATATATGCCTCCAGCGTCTCCTGTGATGTATATATGCCTCCAGCGTCTCCTGTGATGTATATATGTCTCCAGCGTCTCCTGTGATGTATATATGCCTCCAGCGTCTCCTGTGATGTATATATGCCTCCAGCGTCTCCTGTGATGTATATATTCCTCCAGCGTCTCCTGTGATGTATATATGCCTCCAGCGTCTCCTGTGATGTATATATGCCTCCAGCGTCTCCTGTGATGTATATATGACCCCAGCGTCTCCTGTGATGTATATATGCCCCCAGCGTCTCCTGTGATGTATATATGCCCCCAGCGTCTCCTGTGATGTATATATGTCTCCAGCGTCTCCTGTGATGTATATATGTCTCCAGCGTCTCCTGTGATGTATATATGCCCCCAGCGTCTCCTGTGATGTATATATGCCCCCAGCGTCTCCTGTGATGTATATATGCCTCCAGCGTCTCCTGTGATGTATATATGTCTCCAGCGTCTCCTGTGATGTATATATTCCTCCAGCGTCTCCTGTGATGTATATATGCCCCCAGCGTCTCCTGTGATGTATATATGCCTCCAGCGTCTCCTGTGATGTATATATGCCTCCAGCGTCTCCTGTGATGTATATATGTCTCCAGCGTCTCCTGTGATGTATATATGTCTCCAGGGTCTCCTGTGATGTATATATGCCTCCAGCGTCTCCTGTGATGTATATATGCCTCCAGCGTCTCCTGTGATGTATATATGCCTCCAGCGTCTCCTGTGATGTATATATGTCTCCAGCGTCTCCTGTGATGTATATATGCCTCCAGCGTCTCCTGTGATGTATATATTCCTCCAGCGTCTCCTGTGATGTATATATGCCTCCAGCGTCTCCTGTGATGTATATATGCCTCCAGCGTCTCCTGTGATGTATATATGCCTCCAGCGTCTCCTGTGATGTATATATGCCTCCAGCGTCTCCTGTGATGTATATATGCCTCCAGCGTCTCCTGTGATGTATATATGCCTCCAGCGTCTCCTGTGATGTATATATGTCTCCAGCGTCTCCTGTGATGTATATATGCCCCCAGCGTCTCCTGTGATGTATATATGCCTCCAGCGTCTCCTGTGATGTATATATGCCTCCAGCGTCTCCTGTGATGTATATATGCCTCCAGCGTCTCCTGTGATGTATATATGCCTCCAGCGTCTCCTGTGATGTATATATGCCTCCAGCGTCTCCTGTGATGTGTATATGCCTCCAGCGTCTCCTGTGATGTATATATGCCTCCAGCGTCTCCTGTGATGTATATATGCCCCCAGCGTCTCCTGTGATGTATATATGCCTCCAGCGTCTCCTGTGATGTATATATGCCTCCAGGGTCTCCTGTGATGTATATATGCCCCCAGCGTCTCCTGTGATGTATATATGCCTCCAGCGTCTCCTGTGATGTATATATTCCTCCATCGTCTCCTGTGATGTATATATGCCTCCAGCGTCTCCTGTGATGTATATATGTCTCCAGCGTCTCCTGTGATGTATATATGCCTCCAGCGTCTCCTGTGATGTATATATGCCTCCAGGGTCTCCTGTGATGTATATATGCCCCCAGCGTCTCCTGTGATGTATATATTCCTCCAGCGTCTCCTGTGATGTATATATGTCTCCAGCGTCTCCTGTGATGTATATATGCCTCCAGCGTCTCCTGTGATGTATATATGCCCCCAGCGTCTCCTGTGATGTATATATGCCTTCAGCGTCTCCTGTGATGTATATATTCCTCCAGCGTCTCCTGTGATGTATATATGTCTCCAGCGTCTCCTGTGATGTATATATGCCTCCAGCGTCTCCTGTGATGTATATATTCCTCCAGCGTCTCCTGTGATGTATATATGCCCCAGCGTCTCCTGTGATGTATATATGCCTCCAGCGTCTCCTGTGATGTATATATTCCTCCAGCGTCTCCTGTGATGTATATATGCCTCCAGCGTCTCCTGTGATGTATATATTCCTCCAGCGTCTCCTGTGATGTATATTTGCCTCCAGGGTCTCCTGTGATGTATATATGTCTCCAGCGTCTCCTGTGATGTATATATGCCCCCAGCGTCTCCTGTGATGTATATATGCCTCCAGCGTCTCCTGTGATGTATATATGCCTCCAGCGTCTCCTGTGATGTATATATGCCCCCAGCGTCTCCTGTGATGTATATATGCCTCCAGCGTCTCCTGTGATGTATATATGCCTCCAGCGTCTCCTGTGATGTATATATGCCCCCAGCGTCTCCTGTGATGTATATATGCCTCCAGCGTCTCCTGTGATGTATATATGCCCCCAGCGTCTCCTGTGATGTATATATGCCTCCAGCGTCTCCTGTGATGTATATATGCCTCCAGCGTCTCCTGTGATGTATATATTCCTCCAGCGTCTCCTGTGATGTATAATTTGCTCATCGTCCTCCAGCGTCTCCTGTGATGTATATATATCTCCAGCGTCTCCTGTGATGTATATATTCCTCCAGCGTCTCCTGTGATGTATATATGCCTCCAGCGTCTCCTGTGATGTATATATTCCTCCAGCGTCTCCTGTGATGTATATATTCCTCCACCGTCTCCTGTGATGTATATATGCCCCCAGCGTCTCCTGTGATGTATATATTCCCCCAGCGTCTCCTGTGATGTATATATGCCTCCAGCGTCTCCTGTGATGTATATATGCCCCCAGCGTCTCCTGTGATGTATATATGCCTCCAGCGTCTCCTGTGATGTATATATGCCTCCAGCGTCTCCTGTGATGTATATATGCCTCGAGCGTCTCCTGTGATGTATATATGTCTCCAGCGTCTCCTGTGATGTATATATTCCCCCAGCGTCTCCTGTGATGTATATATGCCCCCAGCGTCTCCTGTGATGTATATATGCCTCCAGCGTCTCCTGTGATGTTTATATGCCTCCAGCGTCTCCTGTGATGTATATATGCCTCCAGCGTCTCCTGTGATGTATATATGCCTCCAGCGTCTCCTGTGATGTATATATTCCTCCAGCGTCTCCTGTGATGTATATATGCCCCCAGCGTCTCCTGTGATGTATATATGTCTCCAGCGTCTCCTGTGATGTATATATTCCCCCAGCGTCTCCTGTGATGTATATATGCCTCCAGCGTCTCCTGTGATGTATATATGCCTCCAGCGTCTCCTGTGATGTATATATGCCTCCAGCGTCTCCTGTGATGTATATATGCCCCCAGCGTCTCCTGTGATGTATATATGCCTCCAGCGTCTCCTGTGATGTATATATGCCTCCAGCGTCTCCTGTGATGTATATATGCCTCCAGGGTCTCCTGTGATGTATATATGTCTCCAGCGTCTCCTGTGATGTATATATGCCCCCAGCGTCTCCTGTGATGTATATATGCCTCCAGCGTCTCCTGTGATGTATATATGCCTCCAGGGTCTCCTGTGATGTATATATGTCTCCAGCGTCTCCTGTGATGTATATATGCCCCCAGCGTCTCCTGTGATGTATATATGCCTCCAGCGTCTCCTGTGATGTATATATGCCCCCAGCGTCTCCTGTGATGTATATATCCCCCAGCGTCTCCTGTGATGTATATATGCCTCCAGCGTCTCCTGTGATGTATATATGCCCCCAGCGTCTCCTGTGATGTATATATGCCTCCAGCGTCTCCTGTGATGTATATATGCCTCCAGCGTCTCCTGTGATGTATATATTCCTCCAGCGTCTCCTGTGATGTATATATGCCCCCAGCGTCTCCTGTGATGTATATATGCCTCCAGCGTCTCCTGTGATGTATATATTCCTCCACCGTCTCCTGTGATGTATATATGCCCCCAGCGTCTCCTGTGATGTATATATTCCCCCAGCGTCTCCTGTGATGTATATATGCCTCCAGCGTCTCCTGTGATGTATATATGCCCCCAGCGTCTCCTGTGATGTATATATGCCTCCAGCGTCTCCTGTGATGTATATATGCCTCCAGCGTCTCCTGTGATGTATATATGCCTCGAGCGTCTCCTGTGATGTATATATGCCTCCAGCGTCTCCTGTGATGTATATATGCCCCCAGCGTCTCCTGTGATGTATATATGCCTCCAGCGTCTCCTGTGATGTATATATGCCCCCAGCGTCTCCTGTGATGTATATATGCCCCCAGCGTCTCCTGTGATGTATATATGCCTCGAGCGTCTCCTGTGATGTATATATGTCTCCAGCGTCTCCTGTGATGTATATATTCCCCCAGCGTCTCCTGTGATGTATATATGCCTCCAGCGTCTCCTGTGATGTATATATGCCCCCAGCGTCTCCTGTGATGTATATATGCCTCCAGCGTCTCCTGTGATGTATATATTCCTCCAGCGTCTCCTGTGATGTATATATGCCTCCAGCGTCTCCTGTGATGTATATATTCCCCCAGCGTCTCCTGTGATGTATATATGCCCCCAGCGTCTCCTGTGATGTATATATGCCTCCAGCGTCTCCTGTGATGTATATATGCCTCCAGCGTCTCCTGTGATGTATATATTCCTCCAGCGTCTCCTGTGATGTATATATGCCCCCAGCGTCTCCTGTGATGTATATATGTCTCCAGCGTCTCCTGTGATGTATATATTCCCCCAGCGTCTCCTGTGATGTATATATGCCTCCAGCGTCTCCTGTGATGTATATATGCCTCCAGCGTCTCCTGTGATGTATATATGCCTCCAGCGTCTCCTGTGATGTATATATTCCCCCAGCGTCTCCTGTGATGTATATATGCCCCCAGCGTCTCCTGTGATGTATATATGCCTCCAGCGTCTCCTGTGATGTATATATGCCCCCAGCGTCTCCTGTGATGTATATATGCCCCCAGCGTCTCCTGTGATGTATATATGCCCCCAGCGTCTCCTGTGATGTATATATGCCCCCAGGGTCTCCTGTGATGTATATATGCCCCCAGCGTCTCCTGTGATGTATATATGCCTCCAGCGTCTCCTGTGATGTATATATGCCCCCAGCGTCTCCTGTGATGTATATATGCCCCCAGCGTCTCCTGTGATGTATATATGCCTCCAGCGTCTCCTGTGATGTATATATGCCCCCAGCGTCTCCTGTGATGTATATATTCCTCCAGCGTCTCCTGTGATGTATATATGCCTCCAGCGTCTCCTGTGATGTATATACAGTACAGACCAAAAGTTTGGACACACCTTCTCATTTAAAGATATTTCTTTATTTTCATGACTATGAAAATTGTACATTCACACTGAAGGTATCAAAATTATGTATTAACACATGTGGAATTATATACTTAACAAAAAAGTGTGAAACAACTGAAAATATGTCTTATATTCTAGGTTCTTCAAAGTAGCCACCTTTTGCTTTGATGACTGCTTTGCACACTCTTGGCATTCTGTTGATGAGCTTCAAGAGGTAGTCGCCGGAAATGGTTTTCACTTCACAGGTGTTTCCTGTCAGGTTTAATAAGCGGGGTTTCTTGCCTTATAAATGAGGTTGGGACCATCAGTCGTGTTGTGCAGAAGTCTGGTGGATACACAGCTGATAGTCCTACTGAATAGACTGTTAGAATTTGTTTTATGGCAAGAAAAAAGCAGCTAAGTAAAGAAAAACGAGTGGCCATCATTACTTTATTAAATGAAGGTCAGTCAGTCTGAAAAATTGGGACAACTTTGAAAGTGTCCCCAAGTGCAGTTGCAAAAACTATCAAGCGCTACAAAGAAACTGGGTCACATAAGGACCGCCCCAGGAAAGGAAGACCAAGAGTCACCTCTGCTTCTGAGGATAAGTTTATCCGAGTCACCAGCCTCAGAAATCGCAGGTTAACAGCAGCTCAGATTAGAGACCAGGTCAATGCCACACAGAGTTCTAGCAGCAGACACATCTGTACAACAACTGTTAAGAGGAGACTTTGTGCAGCAGACTTTCATGGTAAAATAGCTGCTAGGAAACCACTGCTAAGGACAGGCAACAAGCAGAAGAGACTTGTTTGGGCTAAAGAACACAAGTAATGGACATTAGACCAGTGGAAATCTGTGCTTTGGTCTGATGAGTCCAAATTTGAGATCTTTGGTTCCAACCACCGTGTCTTTGTGCGACGCAGAAAAGGTGAACGGATGGACTCTACATGCCTGGTTCCCACCGTGAAGCATGGAGGAGGAGGTGTGGTGGTGTGGGGGTGCTTTGCTGGTGACACTGTTGGGGATTTATTAAAAATTGAAGGCATACTGAACCAGCATGGCTACCACAGCATCTTGCAGCGGCATGCTATTCCATCCGGTTTGCGTTTAGTTGGACCATCATGTATTTTTCAACAAGACAATGACCCCAAACACACCTCCAGGCTGTGTAAGAGCTATTTGACCAAGAAGGAGAGTGATGGGGTGCTACGCCAGATGACCTGGCCTCCACAGTCACCAGACCTGAACCCAATCGAGATGGTTTGGGGTGAGCTGGACCGCAGAGTGAAGGCAAAAGGGCCAACAAGCGCTAAGCATCTCTGGGAACTCCTTCAAGATTGTTGGAAGACCATTTCCGGTGAATACCTCTTGAAGCTCATCAAGAGAATGCCAAGAGTGTGCAAAGCAGTCATCAAAGCAAAAGGTGGCTACTTTGAAGAACCTGGAATATAAGACATATTTTCAGTTGTTTCACACTTTTTTGTTAAGTATATAATTCCACATGTGTTGATTCATAGTTTTGATGCCTTCAGTGTGAATGTACAATTTTCATAGTCATGAAAATACAGAAAAATCTTTAAATGAGAAGGTGTGTCCAAACTTTTGGTCTGTACTGTATGCCTCCAGCGTCTCCTGTGATGTATATATTCCTCCAGCGTCTCCTGTGATGTATATATGCCTCCAGCGTCTCCTGTGATGTATATATGCCCCCAGCGTCTCCTGTGATGTATATATTCCCCCAGCGTCTCCTGTGATGTATATATTCCCCCAGCGTCTCCTGTGATGTATATATGCCCCCAGCGTCTCCTGTGATGTATATATGCCCCCAGCGTCTCCTGTGATGTATATATGCCCCCAGGGTCTCCTGTGATGTATATATGCCCCCAGCGTCTCCTGTGATGTATATATGCCTCCAGCGTCTCCTGTGATGTATATATTCCTCCAGCGTCTCCTGTGATGTATATATGCCTCCAGCGTCTCCTGTGATGTATATATGCCTCCAGCGTCTCCTGTGATGTATATATTCCCCCAGCGTCTCCTGTGATGTATATATGCCTCCAGCGTCTCCTGTGATGTATATATGCCCCCAGCGTCTCCTGTGATGTATATATGCCTCCAGCGTCTCCTGTGATGTATATATGCCTCCAGCGTCTCCTGTGATGTATATATTCCCCCAGCGTCTCCTGTGATGTATATATTCCTCCAGCGTCTCCTGTGATGTATATATTCCTCCAGCGTCTCCTGTGATGTATATATTCCCCCAGCGTCTCCTGTGATGTATATATGCCTCCAGCGTCTCCTGTGATGTATATATTCCTCCAGCGTCTCCTGTGATGTATATATGCCTCCAGCGTCTCCTGTGATGTATATATGCCTCCAGGGTCTCCTGTGATGTATATATTCCTCCAGCGTCTCCTGTGATGTATATATGTCTCCAGCGTCTCCTGTGATGTATATATGCCTCCAGCGTCTCCTGTGATGTATATATTCCCCCAGCGTCTCCTGTGATTGTAACATACCTGGCGGCGTCCTTGCATAGTGGTCCATCTCCCACTGTGCAAGAGCGCGCACTTGATCTCCAGTCCAGAATGTCTCTCTGGCTTCCCTCCATGCTGTCTGTTTGTGTCTGTTTCTGCTGCTTAAGGGCGGCGCCCGATCACTTCCTGCTTTTTGTACCTGCTGTGGGTCACACCCCTTGTGCGTCCTCAGCCTATTGCTGTCTGTCACCTGGTATATAGCTCAGCTGCTCCCATCTATTCCTGCCTGAGCATAGTGTTTCTTTCAGTGTGTGCTTGCACTCTGAAGGTGCCAGGTCCCGTTCTGTGTTCTCTTGTCTGCCTATCCTGGAGGCTGTATTTCCAGGCCTGTCTGAACACGCTCCTAGCCTGTTCCTCCTGCCTTCTAGGGGCCGATTACCTAGACCCGCTCCTGTATCTTGTCTGACCTGTCTGAACACGCTCCTAGCCTGTTCCTCCTGCCTTCTAGGGGCCGATTACCTAGACCCGCTCCTGTATCTTGTCTGTCCTGTCTGAACACGCTCCTTGCCTGTTCGTCCTGCCTTCTAGGGGCCGATTACCTAGACCCGCTCCTGTATCTTGTCTGACCTGTCTGAACACGCTCCTAGCCTGTTCCTCCTGCCTTCTAGGGGCCGATTACCTAGACCCGCTCCTGTATCTTGTCTGTCCTGTCTGAACACGCTCCTTGCCTGTTCATCCTGCCTCTCTGGGGGCCGTATTCCCAGACCCGCTCCTGTATTCCGCTGCTGTGTCGGTCTCCTCCGTACACTCAGTTCCAGTCTGAACTCTCTCCTATCCTTTACCTGTTTTGCCTCTATGTCCGTTCCCTTCCTTTTTCTGCAGAGTCTGAACTCGTACCTAACTCCTGCTTGTTGTCTCTGTACTCCCGTTTGTGAGTTTGTGGTCCACTCGCTACTTCTCTGCAAGTACCCTGTGGGTGTCTGGCTCTGCCTTTCCCTTCCTGTCTGTTCCGTGTGAACAGAGCCCTGTCCCCCCTACTCAGCCTTGCCTGCTCTGACTCCTTTGCTCACCGCTCCGGCGGTTCTAGCCTGCTCTGACTCCTTTGCTCACCGCTCCGGCGGTTCTAGCCTGCTCTGACTCCTTTGCTCACCGCTCCGGCGGTTCTAGCCTGCTCTGACTCCTTTGCTCACCGCTCCGGCGGTTCTAGTCTGCTCTGACTCCTTTGCTTACCGCTCCGGCGGTTCTAGCCTGCTCTGACCCTTTTGCTCACTGCTCCGCAGCCTTGCTCCGCTCTGACCCTTTTGCTCACTGCTCCGGCAGCCTTGCTCCGCTCTGACCCTTTTGCTCACTGCTCTGGCAGTCCTGTCCTGCCCTGCTTCTGCCCGCTGCTCCGGCAGTCCTGTCCTGCCCTGCTTCTGCCCGCTGCTCCGGCAGTCCTGTCCTGCCCTGCTTCTGCCCGCTGCTCCGGCAGTCCTGTCCTGCCCTGCTTCTGCCCGCTGCTCCGGCAGTCCTGTCCTGCCCTGCTTCTGCCCGCTGCTCCGGCAGTCCTGTCCTGCCCTGCTTCTGCCCGCTGCTCCGGCAGTCCTGTCCTGCCCTGCTTCTGCCCGCTGCTCCGGCAGTCCTGTCCTGCCCTGCTTCTGCCCGCTGCTCCGGCAGTCCTGTCCTGCCCTGCTTCTGCCCGCTGCTCCGGCAGTCCTGTCCTGTCCTGCCCTGCTTCTGCTCGCTGCTCCTGCAGCCCCGTCCTGCTCTGTTCTTGCCCACCGCTTCGGGCGTTCCCTCTCTGCTGTGGTTGTCTACCGCATCTGCGGTTCTGTGACCCAGTCTGTACTGGGTCTTAACCTTTCTGTGCTCCAGCCCGTCCTTTCGGCCAGTACCTCCCTGCCTGCATACTCGCCTGTATCCACCCATCTGCATACCTGCCGTGTTTGCTTACATCCACCAGTCTGTGCCAGCCTAACCTGCCTGTTCCAGTTATCCCAGTGTGGGTCAACCCCCGTGTCCGGAGTTTGACCTGGAGTAGCACCTGGTCCCTCTGCCCGGTTTCTCCCTGGTGCACTGGCGTCGTATGCCGTCGTGCCACCTTGGTCGGATCGGCCAGATACTTAGTCACGCCCCTTCAGGCACTCTCCGGTCCATGGTCCAGTGGAACCACAACACCCGCACACGCCAGTCAGTCCGGGCGTGTGCATAACAGTGATGTATATATTCCCCCAGCGTCTCCTGTGATGTATATATTCCCCCAGCGTCTCCTGTGATGTATATATGCCCCCAGCGTCTCCTGTGATGTATATATGCCTCCAGCGTCTCCTGTGATGTATATATGCCTCCAGCGTCTCCTGTGATGTATATATGCCTCCAGCGTCTCCTGTGATGTATATATGCCTCCAGCGTCTCCTGTGATGTATATATGCCTCCAGCGTCTCCTGTGATGTATATATGCCTCCAGGGTCTCCTGTGATGTATATATGCCTCCAGCGTCTCCTGTGATGTATATATTCCCCCAGCGTCTCCTGTGATGTATATATGCCTCCAGCGTCTCCTGTGATGTATATATGTCTCCAGCGTCTCCTGTGATGTATATATGCCTCCAGCATCTCCTGTGATGTATATATGCCTCCAGCGTCTCCTGTGATGTATATATGCCTCCAGCGTCTCCTGTGATGTATATATGCCTCCAGCGTCTCCTGTGATGTATATATGCCTCCAGCGTCTCCTGTGATGTATATATGCCTCCAGTGTCTCCTGTGATGTATATATGCCTCCAGCGTCTCCTGTGATGTATATATGCCTCCAGCGTCTCCTGTGATGTATATATGCCTCCAGCGTCTCCTGTGATGTATATATTCCCCCAGCGTCTCCTGTGATGTATATATTCCCCCAGCGTCTCCTGTGATGTATATATGCCCCCAGCGTCTCCTGTGATGTATATATTCCTCCAGCGTCTCCTGTGATGTATATATGCCTCCAGCGTCTCCTGTGATGTATATATGCCTCCAGCGTCTCCTGTGATGTATATATGCCTCCAGGGTCTCCTGTGATGTATATATGCTCCTGTGATGTATATATGCCTCCAGCGTCTCCTGTGATGTATATATGCCTCCAGGGTCTCCTGTGATGTATATATGCTCCTGTGATGTATATATGCCCCCAGGGTCTCCTGTGATGTATATATTCCCCCAGCGTCTCCTGTGATGTATATATGCCTCCAGCGTCTCCTGTGATGTATATATGCGTCCAGCGTCTCCTATGATGTATATATGCCTCCAGCGTCTCCTGTGATGTATATATGCCTCCAGCGTCTCCTGTGATGTATATATGCCCCCAACCCCTCCTGTGATGTATATATGCCCCCAACCCCTCCTGTGATGTATATATGCCTCCAGCGTCTCCTGTGATGTATATTCCCCCAGCGTCTCCTGTGATGTATATATGCCTCCAGCGTCTCCTGTGATGTATATATGCCTCCAGCGTCTCCTGTGATGTATATATGCCTCCAGCGTCTCCTGTGATGTGTATATGCCTCCAGCGTCTCCTGTGATGTATATATGCCTCCAGCGTCTCCTGTGATGTATATATGCCTCCAGCGTCTCCTGTGATGTATATATGCCCCCAGCGTCTCCTGTGATGTATATATGCCTCCTGCGTCTCCTGTGATGTATATATGCCCCCAGCGTCTCCTGTGATGTATATATCCCTCCAGCGTCTCCTGTGATGTATATATGCCTCCAGCGTCTCCTGTGATGTATATATGCCCCCAGCGTCTCCTGTGATGTATATATGCCTCCAGGGTCTCCTGTGATGTATATATGCCCCCAGCGTCTCCTGTGATGTATATATGCCCCCAGCGTCTCCTGTGATGTATATATGCCTCCAGCGTCTCCTGTGATGTATATATGCCCCCAGCGTCTCCTGTGATGTATATATGCCTCCAGCGTCTCCTGTGATGTATATATGCCCCCAGGGTCTCCTGTGATGTATATATGCCTCCAGCGTCTCCTGTGATGTATATATGCCCCCAGGGTCTCCTGTGATGTATATATGCCTCCTGCGTCTCCTGTGATGTATATATGCCCCCAGCGTCTCCTGTGATGTATATATGCCTCCAGCGTCTCCTGTGATGTATATATGCCTCCAGCGTCTCCTGTGATGTATATATGCCCCCAGCGTCTCCTGTGATGTATATATGCCTCCAGGGTCTCCTGTGATGTATATATGCCCCCAGCGTCTCCTGTGATGTATATATGCCTCCAGCGTCTCCTGTGATCTATATATGCCCCCAGCGTCTCCTGTGATCTATATATGCCCCCAGCGTCTCCTGTGATGTATATATGCCCCCAGCGTCTCCTGTGATGTATATATGCCTCCAGCGTCTCCTGTGATCTATATATGCCCCCAGCGTCTCCTGTGATGTATATATTCCCCCAGCGTCTCCTGTGATGTATATATGCCTCCAGGGTCTCCTGTGATGTATATATGCCTCCAGCGTCTCCTGTGATGTATATATGCCTCCAGGGTCTCCTGTGATGTATATATGCCTCCAGGGTCTCCTGTGATGTATATATGCCTCCAGCGTCTCCTGTGATGTATATATGCCTCCAGCGTCTCCTGTGATGTATATATGCCTCCAGCGTCTCCTGTGATGTATATATGCCTCCAGCGTCTCCTGTGATGTATATATGCCTCCAGCGTCTCCTGTGATGTATATATGCCTCCAGCGTCTCCTGTGATGTATATATGCCTCCAGCGTCTCCTGTGATGTATATATGCCCCCAGCGTCTCCTGTGATGTATATATGCCTCCAGCGTCTCCTGTGATGTATATATGCCTCCAGGGTCTCCTGTGATGTATATATTCCCCCAGCGTCTCCTGTGATGTATATATTCCCCCAGCGTCTCCTGTGATGTATATATGCCTCCAGCGTCTCCTGTGATGTATATATGCCTCCAGCGTCTCCTGTGATGTATATATTCCCCCAGCGTCTCCTGTGATGTATATATGCCCCCAGCGTCTCCTGTGATGTATATATGCCCCCAGGGTCTCCTGTGATGTATATATGCCCCCAGCGTCTCCTGTGATGTATATATGCCCCCAGCGTCTCTTGTGATGTATATATGCCCCCAGCGTCTCTTGTGATGTATATATTCCCCCAGCGTCTCCTGTGATGTATATATGCCTCCAGCGTCTCCTGTGATGTATATATGCCCCCAGCGTCTCCTGTGATGTATATATGCCTCCAGCGTCTCCTGTGATGTATATATGCCTCCAGCGTCTCCTGTGATGTATATATGCCTCCAGCGTCTCCTGTAATGTATATATTCCCCCAGCGTCTCCTGTGATGTATATATGTCTCCAGCGTCTCCTGTGATGTATATATGCCCCCAGCGTCTCCTGTGATGTATATATGCCCCCAGCGTCTCTTGTGATGTATATATGCCCCCAGCGTCTCTTGTGATGTATATATTCCCCCAGCGTCTCCTGTGATGTATATATGTCTCCAGCGTCTCCTGTGATGTATATATTCCCCCAGCGTCTCCTGTGATGTATATATGCCTCCAGCGTCTCCTGTGATGTATATATGCCTCCAGCGTCTCCTGTGATGTATATATGCCTCCAGCGTCTCCTGTGATGTATATATGCCTCCAGCGTCTCCTGTGATGTATATATGCCCCCAGCGTCTCCTGTGATGTATATATGCCTCCAGCGTCTCCTGTGATGTATATATGCCTCCAGCGTCTCCTGTGATGTATATATGCCCCCAGCGTCTCCTGTGATGTATATATTCCCCCAGGGTCTCCTGTGATGTATATATGCCTCCAGCGTCTCCTGTGATGTATATATGCCTCCAGCGTCTCCTGTGATGTATATATGCCCCCAGCGTCTCCTGTGATGTATATATGTCTCCAGCGTCTCCTGTGATGTATATATGCCTCCAGCGTCTCCTGTGATGTATATATGCCTCCAGCGTCTCCTGTGATGTATATATGCCTCCAGTGTCTCCTGTGATGTATATATGCCCCCAGCGTCTCCTGTGATGTATATATTCCCCCAGGGTCTCCTGTGATGTATATATGCCCCCAGCGTCTCCTGTGATGTATATATGCCTCCAGCGTCTCCTGTGATGTATATATGCCTCCAGCGTCTCCTGTGATGTATATATTCCCCCAGGGTCTCCAGTGATGTATATATGCCCCCAGCGTCTCCTGTGATGTATATATGCCTCCAGCATCTCCTGTGATGTATATATGTCTCCAGCGTCTCCTGTGATGTATATATGCCTCCAGCGCCTCCTGTGATGTATATATGCCTCCAGCGTCTCCTGTGATGTATATATGCCTCCAGCGTCTCCTGTGATGTATATATGCCCCCAGCGTCTCCTGTGATGTATATATGTCTCCAGCGTCTCCTGTGATGTATATATGCCCCCAGCGTCTCCTGTGATGTATATATTCCCCCAGCGTCTCCTGTGATGTATATATGCCCCCAGCATCTCCTGTGATGTATATATGCCTCCAGCGTCTCCTATGATGTATATATGCCCCCAGCGTCTCCTGTGATGTATATATGCCCCCAGCGTCTCCTGTGATGTATATATGCCCCCAGCATCTCCTGTGATGTGTATATGCCTCCAGCGTCTCCTATGATGTATATATGCCCCCAGCGTCTCCTGTGATGTATATATGCCTCCAGCGTCTCCTGTGATGTATATATGCCTCCAGCGTCTCCTGTGATGTATATATGCCCCCAGCGTCTCCTGTGATGTATATATGCCTCCAGCGTCTCCTGTGATGTATATATGCCTCCAGCGTCTCCTGTGATGTATATATTCCCCCAGGGTCTCCTGTGATGTATATATGCCCCCAGCGTCTCCTGTGATGTATATATGCCTCCAGCGTCTCCTGTGATGTATATATGCCTCCAGCGTCTCCTGTGATGTATATATTCCCCCAGGGTCTCCAGTGATGTATATATGCCCCCAGCGTCTCCTGTGATGTATATATGCCCCCAGCGTCTCCTGTGATGTATATATGCCACCAGCGTCTCCTGTGATGTATATATGCCACCAGCGTCTCCTGTGATGTATATATGCCCCCAGCGTCTCCTGTGATGTATATATGCCTCCAGCGTCTCCTGTGATGTATATATGCCCCCAGCGTCTCCTGTGATGTATATATGCCCCCAGCGTCTCCTGTGATGTATATATGCCCCCAGCGTCTCCTGTGATGTATATATGCCCCCAGCGTCTCCTGTGATGTATATATGCCCCCAGCGTCTCCTGTGATGTATATATGCCCCCAGCGTCTCCTGTGATGTATATATGCCTCCAGCGTCTCCTGTGATGTATATATGCCTCCAGCGTCTCCTGTGATGTATATATGCCCCCAGCGTCTCCTGTGATGTATATATGCCCCCAGCGTCTCCTGTGATGTATATATGCCTCCAGCGTCTCCTGTGATGTATATATGCCTCCAGCGTCTCCTGTGATGTATATATGCCCCCAGCGTCTCCTGTGATGTATATATGCCCCCAGCGTCTCCTGTGATGTATATATGCCTCCAGCGTCTCCTGTGATGTATATATGCCCCCAGCGTCTCCTGTGATGTATATATGCCCCCAGCGTCTCCTGTGATGTATATATGCCCCCAGCGTCTCCTGTGATGTATATATGCCCCCAGCGTCTCCTGTGATGTATATATGTCTCCAGCGTCTCCTGTGATGTATATATGCCTCCAGCGTCTCCTGTGATGTATATATGCCCCCAGCGTCTCCTGTGATGTATATATGCCCCCAGCGTCTCCTGTGATGTATATATGCCCCCAGCGTCTCCTGTGATGTATATATGCCCCCAGCGTCTCCTGTGATGTATATATGCCCCCAGCGTCTCCTGTGATGTATATATGCCTCCAGCGTCTCCTGTGATGTATATATGCCTCCAGCGTCTCCTGTGATGTATATATGCCTCCAGCGTCTCCTGTGATGTATATATGCCTCCAGCGTCTCCTGTGATGTATATATGCCTCCAGCGTCTCCTGTGATGTATATATGCCCCCAGCGTCTCCTGTGATGTATATATGCCCCCAGCGTCTCCTGTGATGTATATATGCCCCCAGCGTCTCCTGTGATGTATATATGCCTCCAGCGTCTCCTGTGATGTATATATGCCCCCAGCGTCTCCTGTGATGTATATATGCCTCCAGCGTCTCCTGTGATGTATATATGCCCCCAGCGTCTCCTGTGATGTATATATGCCCCCAGCGTCTCCTGTGATGTATATATGCCCCCAGCGTCTCCTGTGATGTATATATGCCTCCAGCGTCTCCTGTGATGTATATATGCCTCCAGCGTCTCCTGTGATGTATATATGCCCCCAGCGTCTCCTGTGATGTATATATGCCTCCAGCGTCTCCTGTGATGTATATATGCCTCCAGCGTCTCCTGTGATGTATATATGCCCCCAGCGTCTCCTGTGATGTATATATGCCTCCAGCGTCTCCTGTGATGTATATATGCCTCCAGCGTCTCCTGTGATGTATATATGCCCCCAGGGTCTCCTGTGATGTATATATTCCCCCAGCGTCTCCTGTGATGTATATATGCCTCCAGCGTCTCCTGTGATGTATATATGCCTCCAGCGTCTCCTGTGATGTATATATGCCTCCAGCGTCTCCTGTGATGTATATATTCCCCCAGGGTCTCCTGTGATGTATATATGCCTCCAGCGTCTCCTGTGATGTATATATTCCCCCAGCGTCTCCTGTGATGTATATATGCCTCCAGCGTCTCTTGTGATGTATATATGCCCCCAGCGTCTCCTGTGATGTATATATGCCTCCAGCGTCTCTTGTGATGTATATATGCCCCCAGCGTCTCCTGTGATGTATATATGCCCCAGCGTCTCCTGTGATGTATATATGCCCCCAGCGTCTCCTGTGATGTATATATTCCTCCAGCGTCTCCTGTGATGTATATATTCCCCCAGCGTCTCCTGTGATGTATATATGCCCCCAGCGTCTCCTGTGATGTATATATGCCCCCAGCGTCTCCTGTGATGTATATATGCCCCCAGCGTCTCCTGTGATGTATATATGCCTCCAGCGTCTCCTGTGATGTATATATGCCCCCAGCGTCTCCTGTGATGTATATATGCCTCCAGCGTCTCCTGTGATGTATATATGCCTCCAGCGTCTCCTGTGATGTATATATGCCTCCAGGGTCTCCTGTGATGTATATATGCCTCCAGCGTCTCCTGTGATGTATATATTCCCCCAGCGTCTCCTGTGATGTATATATGCCTCCAGCGTCTCCTGTGATGTATATATGCCTCCAGCGTCTCCTGTGATGTATATATGCCCCCAGCGTCTCCTGTGATGTATATATGCCTCCAGCGTCTCCTGTGATGTATATATGCCCCCAGCGTCTCCTGTGATGTATATATGCCTCCAGCGTCTCCTGTGATGTATATATGCCTCCAGCGTCTCCTGTGATGTATATATGCCCCCAGCGTCTCCTGTGATGTATATATGCCCCCAGCGTCTCCTGTGATGTATATATGCCCCCAGCGTCTCCTGTGATGTATATATGCCTCCAGCGTCTCCTGTGATGTATATATGCCTCCAGCGTCTCCTGTGATGTATATATGCCCCCAGCGTCTCCTGTGATGTATATATGCCCCCAGCGTCTCCTGTGATGTATATATGCCTCCAGCGTCTCCTGTGATGTATATATGCCCCCAGCGTCTCCTGTGATGTATATATGCCTCCAGCGTCTCCTGTGATGTATATATGCCTCCAGCGTCTCCTGTGATGTATATATGCCCCCAGCGTCTCCTGTGATGTATATATGCCCCCAGCGTCTCCTGTGATGTATATATGCCTCCAGCGTCTCCTGTGATGTATATATGCCCCCAGCGTCTCCTGTGATGTATATATGCCTCCAGCGTCTCCTGTGATGTATATATGCCTCCAGCGTCTCCTGTGATGTATATATGCCTCCAGCGTCTCCTGTGATGTATATATGCCTCCAGCGTCTCCTGTGATGTATATATGCCTCCAGGGTCTTCTGTGATGTATATATGCCTCCAGCGTCTCCTGTGATGTATATATGCCTCCAGCGTCTCCTGTGATGTATATATGCCCCCAGCGTCTCCTGTGATGTATATATGCCTCCAGCGTCTCCTGTGATGTATATATGCCTCCAGCGTCTCCTGTGATGTATATATTCCCCCAGCGTCTCCTGTGATGTATATATGCCCCCAGCGTCTCCTGTGATGTATATATGCCTCCAGCGTCTCCTGTGATGTATATATTCCCCCAGCGTCTCCTGTGATGTATATATGCCCCCAGCGTCTCCTGTGATGTATATATGCCCCCAGCGTCTCCTGTGATGTATATATGCCTCCAGCGTCTCCTGTGATGTATATATGCCTCCAGGGTCTCCTGTGATGTATATATTCCTCCAGCGTCTCCTGTGATGTATATATGCCTCCAGGGTCTCCTGTGATGTATATATTCCTCCAGCGTCTCCTGTGATGTATATATGCCTCCAGCGTCTCCTGTGATGTATATATTCCTCCAGCGTCTCCTGTGATGTATATATGCCCCCAGCGTCTCCTGTGATGTATATATTCCTCCAGCGTCTCCTGTGATGTATATATGCCTCCAGGGTCTCCTGTGATGTATATATGCCTCCAGCGTCTCCTGTGATGTATATATGCCTCCAGCGTCTCCTGTGATGTATATATGCCTCCAGCGTCTCCTGTGATGTATATATTCCTCCAGCGTCTCCTGTGATGTATATATTCCCCCAGGGTCTCCTGTGATGTATATATGCCTCCAGCGTCTCCTGTGATGTATATATGCCCCCAGCGTCTCCTGTGATGTATATATGCCCCCAGGGTCTCCTGTGATGTATATATTCCTCCAGCGTCTCCTGTGATGTATATATGCCCCCAGCGTCTCCTGTGATGTATATATGCCTCCAGCGTCTCCTGTGATGTATATATGCCTCCAGCGTCTCCTGTGATGTATATATGCCCCCAGCGTCTCCTGTGATGTATATATTCCCCCAGCGTCTCCTGTGATGTATATATGCCTCCAGCGTCTCCTGTGATGTATATATTCCTCCAGCGTCTCCTGTGATGTATATATGCCCCCAGCGTCTCCTGTGATGTATATATGCCTCCAGCGTCTCCTGTGATGAATATATGCCTCCAGCGTCTCCTGTGATGTATATATGCCCCCAGGGTCTCCTGTGATGTATATATTCCTCCAGCGTCTCCTGTGATGTATATATGCCCCCAGGGTCTCCTGTGATGTATATATGCCTCCAGGGTCTTCTGTCATCGGACCTTACTGCTCCGAGCTCTTTTCAAAATTCATCACAAAGAGTTGACTCCAGATCAACGCAAACCTGGAAACGCAGTTGCAAGTAGTAATACCATCACACCACCCCAAGGACAAGCAGCTCCAGCCGTCACATTAGGGGGAGTTAATTAATTGTTTGACCAAATATAGCAGAATACGTTTCAAGTTGATCATTTTTTTACAGCCCGTGAATGATGTTTATCCAGATGGCCCCCCGCGGAAAAAAGGTTCCCCACCCCCACCTGTATTACATAGACCACATGTAGAACTACAATTATTGAATTGATTAATGTCACATTGTTTCCCTTGTTTCATGGAAAAAAATGTTTTTGTTTTGCAATCATGCTTAGATAATCCACATGTAGGTCTGCTGCTCCTCTGGGTCACCTGTATATCAAACCGAGCGCCTGCAGTAGTTTCCTGCGTTGCATAATTCAGACGAGGTGAAATGATATCGCCGATGATTTCGTCTGTTCTAGCAATAAACGAGCAGCCCGGTTCGAGCATGTCTGCTTAAATGTTGTCACTATATAAAATAGGGAAATGTTTTTTAACAATATTAACTATGTTAACAAAATCCTATATCCCCATTGTAGCATCGGCGTCTCTGCCCCCTGCCAGGCAGAGACGCAGTCCCCCTTACCGCCGCGGTCCTGCTCCGGCGTCTTCCGGCCTCCCTGCAGCTGCTGCTGGTGCGCGCAGCTTCCCTGGCCCTGTGCTTAGGGCGCGCGCGCTCCCTTCCTCTTTATAGGGGTCACGCGCGCTGTCCTAAAAAAGTCCCCGGCCAATGGCCGGAGGACTTTCCCTATATAAGGCACCTCCTCCAATATGGAGGTGCCCGTGCAAGGTTGTTGCTCTGTGATTCTTACTTTGCTTCAGTCCTCAGGTCCTCTGCAAGTCAGTCTTGTCCACCAGTCTGATCTTCAGTCCCATCCACCAGTCTGATCTTCAGTCCAGTCCGCCAGTCTGACTACTTTCCAGTCCGACAGTCTGCTTCAGTGCAGTCCGCCAGTCTGTCTATGGGCTCTGCCCGCCTGCTTACCTGGAAGCACCGTCCTGTTACCTGTGGTGCCTGCCAGCCTGCATTACCTGGAAGCACCTGTCTGTTACCTGCCGTGCCCACCAGCCTGCTTACCTGGAAGCACCTGCCTGATACCTGCCGTGCTCACTTGCCTGCCTTTCCCAGCCGTGCCCACCTGCCTGCTTACCTGGAAGCACCTGCCTGTCATCTGTTGTGCCCGCCAGCTTACCTACCCGGAGCACCTGTCTGGCTATCAGCTGAATCAGCCTGCCTGACTACCCGGACCACCCATCAGCCTGCCTGCCGTGCTCTTCCACTGTACCGGTCAGTTCCTGCCTTCTGACCCGTGGGAGTCACCTGCTCTCATACAAGGTCGGTCCCAGAGTGGCACCTGGTCCCTCTGCTCGGTCCCTCCCTGGTTCACGGAGTCGACTGAGCCGCCGTGCGACCCTGGTCAGGCCGAGTAAATACTTAGTCACGCCCCTCTGGTCCCTCCTTGCACCGCAGCACAGAGGTTCCACCACCCGGATCCGTAACACCCATTGGCTATGCCTGTAATCAGTATACCAGCAATTTTGTCTCTTGGTTACTACATATTCTTCTTCTCTGATATATTCCCTAGTGGGTAAAATTATGTATTACATGTTTAGGTTGGGAACGGAATGCATGCAGTGTAGAATTACTTGCTTGAAGTTTTCTGTAAATGGAAGAGTGGACACAAGATGTGTGAGCATCACCCCTTTATAAGATGCCCAAAAATGAAATAGTTGAATATTGTAAGTTGAATATTATAAATAAACAAAAGATTGTATTGGTTGGAATTGATGTATCTGACAAACCAATGTATGGATACCACAAGTCATCCCGAATAACAAGAATGTCATCAATGTAACGTCCACACTAGTGGATTGACAGAATTCTGAATATATTTTGTATTCTCAGCAACCAATGAAAATATTTGGTAGTGGCGGAGATGAGCAAGCACCCATGGGACCACCCTGAAGTTGGAGAAAAAAAAAGCAATTATTGAACAAAAAATGATTGTGTTTGAATAGAAAATGTACAGACAAAATAATTAATTCCTTTAGTTCTGGTGAATATGATGTGAATAAGTTCATTTGATCTGTTAGAGCCATTAAAGCTACATCATGTGGCATAGAGGCATAGAGGGCACCCACATCGCAACTGTATTCCTCCTTTCAAGTGATATTTTGATTTGTGTTTACTCACCGTTTATACTTTTTTATAGGCGATTTCTATATATTTAGTATTAGAGATGAGAGCTTGGGTTACTTTGAAATCTGCCATTGAGTGAGGGATTTGTATTTGTTACTAGGCCCCTATTGGTGGATACTACATTTGTCAGGATGAACTGTGGCATCAAAGATGTCATCCTTCTCATATTTATCTTTGAAAAAAAAACACTCTCAAGGGTGCAACAGTTGGAGAAAGAACAGCAACTTGTGCATATTTAGTACCACCCTCTCTGTGGCTGTTGGGGACCGGCAAGGTCAATGTTACGTGCATCAGGTTATGAATGATGGCGGGGAAGGGAGAGAAAAAAGCGGAGGAGGAGCACAAGTAATTGGAAGTGGACACTGCGTTTTCCCAAACACAAGCAGGGGACAAGACTGACATAGTAAATTTGATGATGACAACGTTGATCATGACAGTCAACCGACACAACGGGGTTCGAAAAGTGAACCATTGGGGCTTTTAGTTGTGCTGTTCAACATAGCAAGCTGTTTGTTCTATTGCTTGTAGGATGACAGGTGTATCATTTCCATCACCCAGAGGAATGATTAGGGATTCAGCTGTGGGGGGAAGAAATCTTCTGATCAGGCACCTAACCAGATAACCAAGTTTACAAAAATGGTGGCACACCCATATAGTGGGTTATGGGGAACCTAAGCAGATAACCCGGCTGTTACTGAGAATAACTATATAGAGACCAAGACCGATATTACTGCCATATTGTGACTAAATATAGGCAGATATCAGTCCTGCAGAACATATTAGAGATCACAGACAGTTATTATTATAGCACCATTTATGCCATGGCGCTTTACATGTGAAAAGGGGTATACATAGCAAACAACAAGTACAATAATCTTGAGCAAAAACAAGTCACGACTGGTACAAGTGGAGAGAGGACCCTGCCCACGAGGGCTCACAGTCTACAAGGGATGGGTGAGGGTACAGTAGGTGAGGGTAGAGCTGGTCGTGCAGTGGTATGGTGGAGCGAGGGTTACTGCAGGTTGTAGGCTTGCTGTAAGAGAGTAGGTCTTCAAGTTCCTTTTGAAGGTTTCCACGGTAGGCGAGAGTCTGATATGTTGAGGTAGAGAGTTCCAGAGTAGGGGGGACGCGCTGGAGAAATCTTGTATGCAATTGTGAGAAGAGATAAGTGGGAAGTAGAGAAGGAGATCTTGTGAGGATCAGAGGTTGCGTGCAGGTAAGTACCAGGAGACTAGGTCACAGATGTATGGAGGAGACAGGTTGTGTATGTCTTTGTATACCATGGTTAGGGTTTTGAAAGGGCTTGGATATGTGGTTTGAAGGAGAGATTAGAATCCAGGGTTACCCTGAGGCAGCGAGCTTGTGGGACTGCGAAGAGTAGGCAGCCATTGACTTCGATGGATAAGTCAGTTTTGGGGAGTTGAGTGAGATGGGGAATTCTGTTTTGTCCATGTTAAGTTTTAGAAATCTAGCAGAGAAGAAAGATGAAATAGCGGACAGACATTGTGGGATTCTGGTTAGTAGGGAGGAGATATCAGGTCCAGAGTCATCAGCATAGAGGTGATACTGGAAGCCGTGGAACTGTACGAGCTTTCCCAGGCTGAAGGTGTAGATGGAGAAGAGCAGGGGTCCTAGAACTTAGTCTTGGGGGACACCGACAGACAGGGGGCGAGATGAGGAGGAGGTGGTGTGTGAGTGGGAGACGCTGAATGTCCTGTCTGTTAGGTATGAGGAGATCCAGGATAGGGCCAAGTCTGTGATGCCGAGAGATGAGAGAGTCTGTAGTAAGAGGGAATGGTCCACCGTGTCAAAGGCAGATGACAGGTCCAGGAGAAGGACCGAATAGTGTCAATTGGATTTTGACGGTTAGTAGGTCGTTGGTGACTTTAGTCAGTGCAGTTTCCGTGGAATGGTGTGATTGGAAGCCACATTGTAAGTGGTCGAAGATAGAACAGGAGGAATTATAGATAGTGACTTACAAGTTACGTTCTTGTTCATGGAGTCGTTCACTTTTCTCGTCTTTCCCATTTGGTCCAGACTGACATGATGATTTCTTCCAGCCACGACTTGTCTCCAGAGATTACAACAAAGACACATTTGACTGCTCACATTTCCAGCACCATCCCCATCTATTCCCAACCGGAACAAAACCTCATCCTACAGTCATCCCAATGCTGAGCTGCTGCTGCTGCCATGTGTATCCCCGGTACTGCCCCTACATTTAGCGCAAAAACAGTTATCCTGTTAGTGCTCCACATAATAATGCCCACCGCTGTGCTCCTTACATACTAATGCCCACCACATTGCACCTTACAAAGTATAATGCCTCCTTTGTGTGCTCTAGAAGGTAAAACTGCCCCATGAAAAAATGTATGCCCTGTGCAAGTGCCCTAGAAAACAGTGTCCACATTTTGACCCATAGAAAGTAATAATGCCCCCTGTGTATCCCTTTTGACGGTCACAATACTCTGAGTGCTTCTATAACAATAATACTTCTTAAGTGTCCACTTAACATTTAATAATGTTCCCTAAGTCCCCCCATATACAGCTATATAGATACAGCATGATGCCTCCACAGCTCCCCTATACACACTATGATGCCCCCCAAGCAATATGATGACCCCACAGTAGCCCCCATGCTGCATAATGGCACCTTAGTAGCCCTTACACGTTATGAAGGCTGCCAAAGTAGTCCCCACTCTATAGGATGGCCCCCACACTGTATAATAGCCCCTTAGTAGCCTCCTAAGTACATGATGGCCCTACAATAGTTCCCACACTGCATGATGCCCCCACAATAGTCACCATGCTGTATGATTGCACCCGTAGTGGCCCCCAAGCTGTATTATGGTCCCCTTTGTAACATCCACTCTTTATGAGGACCCCCTTAGTAGCCCCCACAATGCTTGAGGGTCTATTTCGTAGCCCCACTCTGTATGAGGGTCTCCTTAGTAGCCCCCTCTATGCATAAGGGCCCCTTTAGTAGCCTTCTCACTATATGAGAGCCACCGTAGTAGCTCCCACACTGTATGATGACCCCATTAGTAGTCCACACTCATGGGCCTCACACAATATTAAAATAAGAAAGAAAGATACTCGCCTAACCTCGTCCACTGACAGCGGCAAGACCTGGACGGACCAATGCGGAGATATCGCTCTGGGACACGCACAAGATGTCAGAGTCCTAGTGAGATGACATAAAATCACGTCTGCCAGGACCTGCCATTCTGCAGGCCCCAGGTGTGAAGCAACCAATGGCCCAAGGAATGAAGAGCTGTAGTGCAGTAAGACCATGTCTTACTGATCTGCAGAGTTTAACTGTATTAATGGTTGCGGTCGATCCAGGTGGGCCCCTCCAACCCACACTACTGGGCGTTCGTTCAATGGCTGTGGAAGGTTCATGTACATAGGACATCTGTGCCCTAAGGTTTCCAATGTGCCAAGTCCTCTCTTATAATGCACCTTCTCGCGTGCTTCACCATCAACCTTGTGCCCAGCCGGAACTGAGGCTTTGTGGATCCACTGTTATGTTCTGCTACCAAAGCTAAGGAAAGAGAGGAGATCTGTCCCTACTATAAGACTCAGCTGAATCCCTACGATGTAACAGGGAACCTGATCCTGCGATCAGACCTGCTAAAGTCCTAATCTAGTCTGTACGAAGACCTATAGATGTGGGGAGGGAATCCCTACAAGTACTAAGGACTGGGAGGAATATGGGACACCTCCTAACAGAAATAGTAGCAGACAGACGAACAAACGAAATAGATAGAACATAGAGGTCCGTAGACCAAGCAAACTAACAGAGTTAGATACAGAGCACAGGCTAGCTAGAAAGTAGATATACAATGAAGTCCAGCAAAGCCAGAAGGGCGGAGCAGGATTAAATAGGCCAACAAAGTCATGTGACCAGCAAAGGAAAAAAAACCTAACAGCAAGGTTCTAACATCCACATCACAAGTGGAGCATAATAGAATCCTAAGACCATGAATTCCAAAGGTGCACTGGCTACAACACCATTGCCATGGGATATGGACGATTTGATTGGACTGTTTTTTTTCAACTTGCTATCAGCTATCAAGAGGCAAAGGAATGCTAATGGAATGGACGGGGAGAATTTCAAAACACAGTTGATTGACCTTGACTGAAAAGTTAGAGCTCCCCACCCCCATGACTGAATCCCAAGGTATGTGGTGCAAACATCAAAGTCTAAAAAGTGATTTGTGCGCTAAATACTGGGACACTTTACTTGAGACAAACATGTTAGTGATGCAATAGGCATCACTAACAAGACACTGGGGGCAGCTTAATAGCCATGAAGGACGTGTCAGGTTCCCTTCAAACAATGATCTGGGGGGGGACTCGGGAACGTAATGTCGTGGTAGCCCCTTCCAAGAAAAGCTAATTTGGGTTGAGATACAAACGATCTCCAGATCTGCCATTATTTGTTCAAATTAAATAAAAAAAAAACATGATGCAACGGAGAAGTCCTTGAAATCTGGCTCTGTCCAGTTTCCTTCTGTTATAAAGAAAGCTTAACACAAATACACCTCTATATTAGAGACAACACACTGTGTTACTACTTTTATGAATAACATTTATGAAGCTAATACTAAAATACAAAATTATCAAAGATATATAGGTAGATTTAATTGTCTAAATAATAATCAAAGCAAAGTATAAATATTGACTATAACACTATGCATATGGGTTGGAAAATGTGGCGTCAGCATCTCTGCCTCCTGCCCAGCAGAGACGCCGATCCACTTACCGCCGCAACCCCAGTCCGGCGTCTTTCACCTCTCTGTCTCACTCCCTCGCTGCGTGTGCCCGAGGTGCATGCCCGAGCGTGCGCGCTCCCTGCCTCTTAACTGGGCCTCACGCGCCGTCCTAAAATGTCCCCGGAGGACTTCTCTTATTTAAGGCACCTCTTCCAAAATGGAGGTGCATGTGCAAAGTTGTTGTTAGTGTTCTTACACTTTCTCCAGCCCTCAGGCTCCAGTGTTGTACCGCCAGCCTATCAGCCGTGCCCGCCAGCCTGTCTATCAGTCATGCCCGCCAGCCTATCTGCCGTGCCCGCCAGCCTGTCTATCAGCCATGTCCACCTGTCAGTCTGCCAGCCAAGCCTGCCTGTCTATCTGCGCTGCCTACCAGCCGTGCTCATCTGCTGTGCCTGTCGGCTTCAGCTGTCAGTCCCATGGGAGTCGCCTGCTCTCACACGATGTCGGTCCCAGAGTGGCACCTGATCCACCTTCCCGCTCCCTCCTTGGGTCATGGAGTCGACTAAGCCGCCGTAGGCCGGGTAGGCACTTAGTTACGTCCCTCTGGTCCCTCCTTGTAACACAGCACAGTGGTTCCACCACCCGGACCCGTAACAGTTTGCACAGAACATGGAATCCGGTGGCTCCCAGGCTCCCCCGCTTTCAGACCTGTACCAAGAGTTCTCCCGCCAGAGATCTCAACAGGATACAATCCAGTCCTATCTACGGACTGTTAACTCCCCCTTGGATGCACTGTCCACCCTGGCAGTACCTCAACATAGTAGTGGCGTGGTACCCAACTCAGGACCTGGATTTTCTGCTCCACCACGCTTCGGCGGTGATCCCGCTCTATGTTTGGGCTTCATCAACCAGTGCATGCTGCACTTTGAGCTCCTGGCTCATCAGTTCGCTTCTGACTGGGCTAAAGTGGCATTCATCATGTCTCATCTCACCGGAGAAGCGTTGGCGTGACTCAACCCCCTATGGGAGAGAAGGGATCCTCTGGTGTCTAACCTCCAGGCTTTTCTTGCGGCCTTCCGGAGGGTTTTCGATGAGCCTGGCCGCACATCTTCTACTGCCTCCTCTCTTCTTCGTCTACGCCAAGGAAACCTCACAGTGGGCCTGTACGCTGTGTGTTTCCGTACCCTCGCGTCCGAACTAGCCTCGAACAATGAGGCCCTGGTGTCTACCTTTTGGGAGGGCCTTTCTGGGGCGGATCAATGACGAACTGGCCAGTCGTGACATTCAAACCTCTCTGGACGACCTGGTGTCCTTGGCCACACGGATCGACATCAGGTTCCAGGAGCGTCCTAAGGAGGTGATCCGTGAGAGAAAATCTCTGCGCCTAGCACCAACCTTCCGAAGGCCAGTCTCTCAACAAGCCTCTGCCTCGGCATCCACCGCAGAGGCTATGCAGATAGACCAGATCAAGATGGTCAAGTCTCGCCAGGCGGTCCGCCGCACCGAGGGAGGATATTTTTACTGTGGCAGCTCGGAGCATCTAATCTGCTCTCGTACAGAGAGACCGGGAAACTCCCGTGCCTATGATCGCTTGGAGAGGTCGTCCTGGGCAAAAAAAAATTTCTCTCCATCCTTGACTCTGTATCGATAACCTGTGGTAAGATACATTTTTTCAAGACTGCCTATCTGGATTCCGGTGCCGCAGGGAACCTGATCCAACAGGCCATTGTGGAGCAGTATCAGATCCCTATTCAACAACTTTCAGATCCATTAGCGGTTTCTTCGGTGGATGGGAGACCCCTTTCAGAGTCCATCTTGTTCAATAGGAATGCTACACTCAGAGAAAATCTACTTCTACATGCTGTCCGGCCTCTCTCACTCTATACTGTTTGGACTGCCCTGGCTTCAGACATACGAGCCGGTTTTGGATTGGAGTTCGGGTGAGGTGCTCGTTGGGGCCAAGAGTGTCACAAGACCTGCTTGGTTCGTGTCTGTCCTGCTCGACCTCCGTCCATTCCAGCTAATTTGCCTGGTTTGCTGACACCGTACTGGTCAGACTGACGTCTTTGACAAGAAGGAGGCTGAGACACTACCTCCTCGTAGGCCGTATGACTGTCCTATCGACCTCATTCCTGGTGCTTCTCCACCCCAAGGTCGAATTTACCCCGTCATTGGCCGAGACCCGTGCCATGTCCGAATACATCGAAGAGAATCTTGCTAGGGGACTTATTCAGAAATCCATCTCTCCGGCTGAAGGATTCTTCTTCGTTGAGTCGCCCTTGTATTGACTATAGGGACCTAAATCAGATTACTATTAAAAACAAGTATCTTCTGCCTCTCTTCTCCTAGTTGTTTGATCGCCTTAAAGGCGCCAAGGTCTTTACTAAGCTCGATCTCGGTGGCATATTCAACCTGATCCAGATTTGCCAGGGGGGCGAGTGGAAGACAGCATTCAACACATGGGATGGCCACTACGAGTATCGCGTGATGCCCTTCGGACTCTACAACGCACCAGCAGTCTTCCAAGAACTGGTGAATGACATCTTCCGAGATCTTCTATATTCACATGTGGTAGTGTACCTGGATGATATCCTGGTGTTCTCTTCTGATCAGCCCTCACATCGAAGAGACGTTCGACAGTTATTGCAGAGACTATCATGAAGAATCTTCTATATGCCAAATTCAAGAAATGCGTTTTTGAACAGACTTCTCTTCCCTTCCTGGGATACATTATCTCAGAAACCGGGCTAAAGATGGATCCCGAGAAAGTGTCTGCCGTTCTAAAGTGGCCCCGATCTGAGGGGTTGAAGACTATTCAGCGGTTTCTAGGGCTCGCTAATTATTACCGCCTGTTCATTCCTCATTTTCCTCCCGGACTGCTCCCATATCCGACCTGACCCACAAAGGGGTTAATCCCAAGGAATGGACTCCCGAGGCGGAAAGTGCCTTTGTATCCTTGAAACAAGTATTCTCTTCTGCCCCGGTGCTTCACCGTCTTGACTGTAACAAGCAGTTCTTCCTGGAGGTTGACGCGTCTTCCTCTGGGGCCAGAGCAATTCTCACCCAGAAGTCCTCGTCCGGGCGAATGGTGACCTGCAGCTTCTTTTCCAAGCTCTTCACTCCTTCAGAGTGCAATTATTCCATTGGAGATCGTGAACTGCTTGACATCAAACTGGCGCTGGAGGAGTGGCGGTTCTTGCTGGAGGGGACCTTCCATCCGGTGGTCATCTACACGGACCACAAGAATCTCGCCTACTTGCAGTCCGCTCAACGACTTAATCCTCGTTAGGCCAGATGGTCTTTGTTCTTTGCTCGCTTCATCTTTACTCTCAACTTCCGTCCAGGAGACAAGAATATTAAGGCAAACACGCTCTCCCGATCTTCCCTGTCTACCGACCAAGAGGAGGAGCCTTTACACATCATTGAGCCCTCCAGAATATTGACTGTCACCCTTTTTACCTGTCTCATCTTCCTCCTGGTAAGACCTTTGTGGCACCTCCAGATAGGAGGAGGATCTTACTCTGGGGTCATTCGTCCAAACTGGCAGGTCATGCCGGTCAGAGGAAGATGCTTCTGCTAATTTCCCGATATTATTGGTGGCCGACCCTGCGCAAGTACGTCGCGGATTTTGTCTCTGCTTGCTCTTCCTGTGCCCGAAACAAGATGCCTAGGCAGCTTCCGACTGGTCAACTTCTTTTTCTACCTGTGCTTTCCACTCCGTGGCAACATATTGCAATGGATTTCATCACGGATCTTCCTGTATCGACCAATTGTACTGTCATTTGGGTGGTCACTGACCACTTTTCCAAGATGGCTCACTTCATTCCCTTGCCGAGTCTTCCTTCTGCGCCAGTGCTGGCTAAAGACTTTATTCTTCACATCTTCTGCCTCCATGGCCTACCTCTTCATATTGTCTCAGATAGAGGAGTTCAGTTTACTTCTCGCTTCTGGAGAGCCACGTGTAAGCTGCTGAATGTCACATTGGATTTCTCTTCGGCTTATCATCCTCAGTCCAATGGTCAGGTTGAGTGTATCAATCAGATCCTCACTAGCTTCCTTCGGCACTTCGTCAACGCTCACCATAGCGACTGGGTGGAGCGTCTGCCTTGGGCTGAATTTTCCTACAATAACCATGTTAGTGAATCCTCAGCCAAATCTCCGTTCTTTGTGGTATATGGACAGCATCCCAATATTCCGTTTCCGGTTTTCACTTCTGTTGACAATCCTGCTGCGGAGTCTCTCATCTAAGAGTTTTCTGTGATTTGGGAGGACACTAAAACTGCGCTGCTGCAGTCCTCTCAGTGGATGAAGAGACATGCCGACGAGAGACATCTGGACCCGCCTTTATTCTGTCCGGGGGACAAGGTCTGACTATCCTCCAAGTATGTTCGTCTCAAGATACCTTCATACTAGTTGGGTCCACAGTTCATTGGTCCTTTCGAGATTCGGAGCCAAATAAATCCAGTGGCATACAAGTTGAAACTCCCTCCCTCGTTATGGATCCCAAATTCTTTTCACATGTCTCTCCTCAAGCCTGTAGTCCTCAATTCCTTCTCTGATGATCCTGATACCACTCCAGCTCTAGTCTCCACTGAGGATGTTTTTGAGGTAGAGAGCATTTTGGCTACCAAAAGGGTAAGAGGAAAGACTTTCTTTCTTGTGGATTGGAAGTGGTTTGGCCCTGAGGCGAGGTCATGGGAGCCCAGGGAGAACATTCATGCTCCTCTTCTTCTGGAGAAATTTCTTGTGGGCTGAATAATAATCTTTTTATTTATATAGCGCAAACATATACCGCAGCTCTTTACAATTCAGACAATTTACAGACATTATTGGCACTGTCCCCATTGGGGCTCACAATCTACATTCCCTATCAGTATGTCTTTCAAGTGTGGGAAGAAACCAGAGACCCCGGAGGAAACCCACGCAAACATGGCGAGAACATACAAACTCCTTGCAGATGTTGTCCTTGGTGGGATTTGAACCCAGGACTCCAGTGCTGCAAGGCTGCAGTGCTAACCACTCCGGCGTCCTCCACCTCTCCGTCTGAAGTGACCTTTGAGTATTAAAACTTTTATTTCTTTCATACAGTGTCCCCAGCCAGAGAAATGTTTTCCCACAGGTGTGTACAGTTCATTCTTAATTGTGTGTCTGTGTAAATTCATTCTCGTTTGCAGTTTTTGCATCGTTTCTCCAATATAAACTCCTTCGTCTGAATTTACAGACACACAATTAAGAATGAACTGTACACACCTGTGGGAAAACATTTCTCTGGCCGGGGACACTGTATGAAAGATATAAAAGTTTTAATACTAAAAGGTCACTTCAGAGGCAACAGAGAAAGAAAAATTTGGGAATTCAAATTGATAAGAATGTTCAGTTCACTGACAACAGGACTAAATCTAACACCTGGGTTTATGACTCACTACATGGACACAATTCACACCTTCAGATAATTAAACATTCCCAAGGCCTCTCATTTTGCAACCAAAAAACTAATTTGATGTCCCTACCTTATCAGTAGGAAGCATCACAACTTAAGCCTCATGAACAAATGTCTTGTTGTAACATCTCTCAAATGTTGTGTCTTTTGTCCTATGAATTCATTTGTAATCTTGCCTGACGAAGGAGCCTCTGTGCTCTGAAAGCTTGCACATACAGTACAGACCAAAAGTTTGGACACACCTTCTCATTTAAAGATTTTTCTGCATTTTCCTGACTTTGAAAATTGTACATTCACACTGAAGGCATCAAAACTATGAATTACCACATGTGGAATTACATACTTAACAAAAAAGTGTGAAACAACTGAAAATATGTCTTATATTCTAGGTTCTTCACAGTAGCCCCCTTTTGCTTTGATGACTGCTTTGCACACTCTTGGCATTCTCTTGATGAGCTTCAAAAGGTAGTCACCGGAAATGGTCTTCACTTCACAGGTGTGCCCTGTCAGGTTTAATAAGTGGGATTTCTTGCCTTATAAATGGGGTTGGGACCATCAGTTGTGTTGTGCAGAAGTCAGGTGGATACACAGCTGATAGTCCTACTGAATAGACTGTTAGAATTTGTATTATGGCAAGAAAAAAGCAGCTAAGTAAAGAAAAACGTGGTGTGTCCAAACTTTTGGTCTGTACTGTATATATATATATATATTATTATTTTTTTTTTCTGGTTACCCAATAAAGGTATCACTCTGAGAATACTTTTGTCATTTTTGGCATAAAAGTATTTACATAGATTTATTTTCCTGGCTAACACGGTAACACACTACAACTTAATATTGTACATCATTAAAAAATTATGGAAAATTCTGTAGGGCTCACAAACTTCCAAACAACGTTGTACATAGCTCTCTACATATAGAGAACAGATAGATGTGCATCTCCTGCAAACATTTCCCTGAAAAATGGCTGATAACAAAGAAATCAAGACAGCTCCGCCCCCTGATCACATGGCGGTGACGTCACCACAGGTCCTTCACCACTTCTCTCCTGAGCTCCGCCCCCTGATCACATGGCGGTGACGTCCCACAGGTCCTTCACCAACTCTCTCCTGAGCTCCGCCCCCTGATCACATGGCGGTGACGTCACCACAGGTCCTCCCGCTCTCAGTGCAGCAGCTCCGTCCTGGTTGTGCGCAGCTCTTGCTCTCTGGTATCAGCCAGCAGCAGGTTTCCGCTTCCCGCCATTCCGGTGAGATTACAGGGAGGGTTTGTGGTGAATCTGTGAGAGGAGAGTGTGGGGTGAGATCAGAGCTGTTCCTGTGGAGGCTCCTGCTCCATGTGACTGCGGCTCCTCAGTGTTGTATGGGGGATGTGCAGCGGCTCCTCCTCACCTCACCGCCCCCGCTGGAGGTGGAGTTACCACGGTGACCGTCCCCCGCTGGAGGTGGAGTTACCACGGTGACCGTCCCCCGCTGGAGGTGGAGTTACCACGGTGACCGTCCCCCGCTGGAGGTGGAGTTACCACGGTGACCGTCCCCCGCTGGAGGTGGAGTTACCACGGTGACCGTCCCCCGCTGGAGGTGGAGTTACCACGGTGACCGTCCCCTGCTGGAGGTGGAGTTACCACGGTGACCGTCCCCCGCTGGAGGTGGAGTTACCACGGTGACCGTCCCCCGCTGGAGGTGGAGTTACCACGGTGACCGTCCCCCGCTGGAGATGGAGTTACCACGGTGACCGCCCCCGCTGGAGGTGGAGTTACCACGGTGACCGTCCCCCGCTGGAGATGGAGTTACCACGGTGACCGTCCCCCGCTGGAGGTGGAGTTACCACAGTGACTGGCCTTTGTAGACGAGGCTGAACATGACAGGTCAGATCGGGAGCATATCAAATCCATAGAACCTTAGTTACAGGATCCATCGCTCGTGGTTGGTGACGTCTTGTAGATGTGATCGGAGCTTTAGTTACAGGATCTATCGGTCGTGGTCGGTGACGTCTTGTCGATGTGATCGGAGCCTTACTTACAGGATCCATCGCTCTTGGTCGGTGACATCTTGTAGATGTGATCGGAGCCTTAGTTACAGGATCCATCTGTCGTGGTCGGTGACGTCTTGTAGATGTGATCGGAGCCTTAGTTACAAGATCCATCGGTCGTGGTCGGTGACGTCTTGTAGATGTGATCGGAGCCTTAGTTACAGGATCCATCGCTCGTGGTCGGTGACGTCTTGTAGATTTGATCGGAGCCTTAGTTACAGGATCCATCGGTCACGGTCGGTGACGTCTTGTAGATGTGATCGGAGCCTTAGTTACAGGATCCATCTGTCGTAGTCGGTGACGTCTTGTAGATGTGATCGGAGCCTTAGTTACAGGATCCATCGGTCGTGGTCGGTGACGTCTTGTAGATGTGATCGGAGCCTTAGTTACAGGATCCATCGCTCGTGGTTGGTAACGTCTTGTAGATTTGATCGGAGCCTTAGTTACAGGATCCATCGCTCGTGGTCGGTGACGTCTTGTAGATTTGATCGGAGCCTTAGTTACAGGATCCATCGGTTGTGGTCGGTGACGTCTTGTAGATGTGATCGGAGCCTTAGTTACAGGATCCATCGGTCGTGGTCGGTGACGTCTTGTAGATGTGATCGGAGCCTTAGTTACAGGATCCATCGCTCGTGGTTGGTGACGTCTTGTAGATTTGATCGGAGCCTTAGTTACAGGATCCATCGCTCGTGGTCGGTGACGTCTTCTAGATGTGATTGGAGCCTTACTTACAGGATCCATCGCTCGTGGTTGGTGACGTCTTGTAGATTTGATCGGAGCCTTAGTTACAGGATCCATCGGTCGTGGTGAGTGTCGTCTTCTAGATGTGATCGGAGCCTTAGTTACAGGATCCATCGCTCGTGGTCGGTGATGTCTTGTAGATGTGATCGGAGCCTTAGTTACAGGATCCATCGCTCGTGGTCGGTGACGTCTTCTAGATGTGATCGGAGCCTTAGTTACAGGATCCATCGCTCGTGGTCGGTGACGTCTTCTAGATGTGATCGGAGCCTTAGTTACAGGATCCATCGGTTGTGGTCGGTGACGTCTTGTAGATGTGATCGGAGCCTTAGTTACAGGATCCATCGGTCGTGGTCGGTGACGTCTTGTAGATGTGATCGGAGCCTTAGTTACAGGATCCATCGCTCGTGGTCGGTGACGTCTTGTAGATTTGATCGGAGCCTTAGTTACAGGATCCATCGGTTGTGGTCGGTGACGTCTTGTAGATGTGATCGGAGCCTTAGTTACAGGATCCATCGGTCGTGGTCGGTGACGTCTTGTAGATGTGATCGGAGCCTTAGTTACAGGATCCATCGCTCGTGGTTGGTGACGTCTTGTAGATTTGATCGGAGCCTTAGTTACAGGATCCATCGCTCGTGGTCGGTGACGTCTTCTAGATGTGATTGGAGCCTTACTTACAGGATCCATCGCTCGTGCTTGGTGACGTCTTGTAGATTTGATCGGAGCCTTAGTTACAGGATCCATCGGTCGTGGTGAGTGTCGTCTTCTAGATGTGATCGGAGCCTTAGTTACAGGATCCATCGGTCGTGGTCGGTGATGTCTTGTAGATGTGATCGGAGCCTTAGTTACAGGATCCATCGGTCGTGGTCGGTGACGTCTTGTAGATGTGATCGGAGCCTTAGTTACAGGATCCATCTGTCGTAGTCGGTGACGTCTTGTAGATGTGATCGGAGCCTTAGTTACAGGATCCATCGGTCGTGGTCGGTGACGTCTTGTAGATGTAATCGGAGCCTTAGTTACAGGATCCATCGGTCACGGTCGGTGACGTCTTGTAGATGTGATCGGAGCCTTAGTTGCAGGATCCATCTGTCGTAGTCGGTGACGTCTTGTAGATGTGATCGGAGCCTTAGTTACAGGATCCATCGGTCGTGGTCGGTGACGTCTTGTAGATGTGATCGGAGCCTTAGTTACAGGATCCATCGCTCGTGGTTGGTGACGTCTTGTAGATTTGATCGGAGCCTTAGTTACAGGATCCATCGCTCGTGGTCGGTGACGTCTTGTAGATTTGATCGGAGCCTTAGTTACAGGATCCATCGGTTGTGGTCGGTGACGTCTTGTAGATGTGATCGGAGCCTTAGTTACAGGATCCATCGGTCGTGGTCGGTGACGTCTTGTAGATGTGATCGGAGCCTTAGTTACAGGATCCATCGCTCGTGGTTGGTGACGTCTTGTAGATTTGATCGGAGCCTTAGTTACAGGATCCATCGCTCGTGGTCGGTGACGTCTTCTAGATGTGATTGGAGCCTTACTTACAGGATCCATCGCTCGTGGTTGGTGACGTCTTGTAGATTTGATCGGAGCCTTAGTTACAGGATCCATCGGTCGTGGTGAGTGTCGTCTTCTAGATGTGATCGGAGCCTTAGTTACAGGATCCATCGGTCGTGGTCGGTGATGTCTTGTAGATGTGATCGGAGCCTTAGTTACAGGATCCATCGCTCGTGGTCGGTGACGTCTTCTAGATGTGATCGGAGCCTTAGTTACAGGATCCATCGCTCGTGGTCGGTGACGTCTTCTAGATGTGATCGGAGCCTTAGTTACAGGATCCATCGGTTGTGGTCGGTGACGTCTTGTAGATGTGATCGGAGCCTTAGTTACAGGATCCATCGGTCGTGGTCGGTGACGTCTTGTAGATGTGATCGGAGCCTTAGTTACAGGATCCATCGCTCGTGGTTAGTGACGTCTTGTAGATTTGATCGGAGCCTTAGTTACAGGATCCATCGCTCGTGGTTGGTGACGTCTTGTAGATTTGATCGGAGCCTTAGTTACAGGATCCATCGCTCGTGGTCGGTGACGTCTTGTAGATTTGATCGGAGCCTTAGTTACAGGATCCATCGGTTGTGGTCGGTGACGTCTTGTAGATGTGATCGGAGCCTTAGTTACAGGATCCATCGGTCGTGGTCGGTGACGTCTTGTAGATGTGATCGGAGCCTTAGTTACAGGATCCATCGCTCGTGGTTGGTGACGTCTTGTAGATTTGATCGGAGCCTTAGTTACAGGATCCATCGCTCGTGGTCGGTGACGTCTTCTAGATGTGATTGGAGCCTTACTTACAGGATCCATCGCTCGTGCTTGGTGACGTCTTGTAGATTTGATCGGAGCCTTAGTTACAGGATCCATCGGTCGTGGTGAGTGTCGTCTTCTAGATGTGATCGGAGCCTTAGTTACAGGATCCATCGGTCGTGGTCGGTGATGTCTTGTAGATGTGATCGGAGCCTTAGTTACAGGATCCATCGGTCGTGGTCGGTGACGTCTTGTAGATGTGATCGGAGCCTTAGTTACAGGATCCATCTGTCGTAGTCGGTGACGTCTTGTAGATGTGATCGGAGCCTTAGTTACAGGATCCATCGGTCGTGGTCGGTGACGTCTTGTAGATGTAATCGGAGCCTTAGTTACAGGATCCATCGGTCACGGTCGGTGACGTCTTGTAGATGTGATCGGAGCCTTAGTTACAGGATCCATCTGTCGTAGTCGGTGACGTCTTGTAGATGTGATCGGAGCCTTAGTTACAGGATCCATCGGTCGTGGTCGGTGACGTCTTGTAGATGTGATCGGAGCCTTAGTTACAGGATCCATCGCTCGTGGTTGGTGACGTCTTGTAGATTTGATCGGAGCCTTAGTTACAGGATCCATCGCTCGTGGTCGGTGACGTCTTGTAGATTTGATCGGAGCCTTAGTTACAGGATCCATCGGTTGTGGTCGGTGACGTCTTGTAGATGTGATCGGAGCCTTAGTTACAGGATCCATCGGTCGTGGTCGGTGACGTCTTGTAGATGTGATCGGAGCCTTAGTTACAGGATCCATCGCTCGTGGTTGGTGACGTCTTGTAGATTTGATCGGAGCCTTAGTTACAGGATCCATCGCTCATGGTCGGTGACGTCTTCTAGATGTGATTGGAGCCTTACTTACAGGATCCATCGCTCGTGGTTGGTGACGTCTTGTAGATTTGATCGGAGCCTTAGTTACAGGATCCATCGGTCGTGGTGAGTGTCGTCTTCTAGATGTGATCGGAGCCTTAGTTACAGGATCCATCGGTCGTGGTCGGTGACGTCTTCTAGATGTGATCGGAGCCTTAGTTACAGGATCCATCGCTCGTGGTCGGTGACGTCTTCTAGATGTGATCGGAGCCTTAGTTACAGGATCCATCGGTTGTGGTCGGTGACGTCTTGTAGATGTGATCGGAGCCTTAGTTACAGGATCCATCGGTCGTGGTCGGTGACGTCTTGTAGATGTGATCGGAGCCTTAGTTACAGGATCCATCGCTCGTGGTTGGTGACGTCTTGTAGATTTGATCGGAGCCTTAGTTACAGGATCCATCGCTCGTGGTTGGTGACGTCTTGTAGATTTGATCGGAGCCTTAGTTACAGGATCCATCGCTCGTGGTCGGTGACGTCTTGTAGATTTGATCGGAGCCTTAGTTACAGGATCCATCGGTTGTGGTCGGTGACGTCTTGTAGATGTGATCGGAGCCTTAGTTACAGGATCCATCGGTCGTGGTCGGTGACGTCTTGTAGATGTGATCGGAGCCTTAGTTACAGGATCCATCGCTCGTGGTTGGTGACGTCTTGTAGATTTGATCGGAGCCTTAGTTACAGGATCCATCGCTCGTGGTCGGTGACGTCTTCTAGATGTGATTGGAGCCTTATTTACAGGATCCATCGCTCGTGGTTGGTGACGTCTTGTAGATTTGATCGGAGCCTTAGTTACAGGATCCATCGGTCGTGGTGAGTGTCGTCTTCTAGATGTGATCGGAGCCTTAGTTACAGGATCCATCGGTCGTGGTTGGTGACGTCTTGTAGATGTGATCGGAGCCTTAGTTACAGGATCCATCGGTCGTGGTGAGTGTCGTCTTCTAGATGTGATCGGAGCCTTGGTTACTGGACCCATCGCTCGTGGTTGGTGACGTCTTATAGATGTGATGGGAGCCTTAGTTACAGGATTCATCGGTCGTGGTCGGTGACGTCTTGTAGATGTGATCGGAGCCTTAGTTACAGGATCCATCGCTCGTGGTCGGTGACGTCTTCTAGATGTGATCGGAGCCTTAGTTACAGGATCCATCGCTCGTGGTCGGTGACGTCTTCTAGATGTGATCGGAGCCTTAGTTACAGGATCCATCGGTTGTGGTCGGTGATGTCTTGTAGATGTGATCGGAGCCTTAGTTACAGGATCCATCGGTCGTGGTTGGTGACGTCTTGTAGATGTGATCGGAGCCTTAGTTACTGAATCCATCGCTCGTGGTTGGTGACGTCTTATAGATGTGATCGGAGCCTTAGTTACAGGATCCATCGCTTGTGGTTGGTGACGTCTTGTAGATGTGATCGGAGCCTTAGTTACAGGATCCATCGATCGTGGTCGGTGACGTCTTGTAGATGTGATTGGAGCCTTAGTTACAGGATTCATCGGTCGTGGTCGGTGACGTCTTGTAGATGTGATCGGAGCCTTAGTTACAGGATCCATCGCTCGTGGTTGGTGACGTCTTGTAGATGTGATAGGAGCCTTAGTTACAGGATCCATCGGTCGTGGTCGGTGACGTCTTGTAGATGTGATCGAAGCCTTAGTTACAGGATCCATCAGTCGGTGACGTCTTGTAGATGTGATCGGAGCCTTAGTTACAGGATCCATTGGTCGTGGTCGGTGGCGTCTTTTGTAGATGTGATCGGGTCCTTAGTTACAGGATCCATCGGTCGTGGTCGGTGACGTCTTGTAGATGTGATCGGAGCCTTAGTTACAGGATCAATCAGTCGTGGTCGGTGACGTCTTGTAGATGTGATCGAAGCCTTAGTTACAGGATCGGAGAACCTGCTTCTCTCGCTGCTCAGTGACTGCGGTTCTTTATCTCACGTTATATTGTCCCCTGTGATCTCCATCTTCTCCTTTATCATGAAGACGTCTGCAGAACGAGATCCCTCCAGCTGATCCAGTTTTCATCCCTTCTTTTCCTGAATGACCCCAAAGATGGATGAGGATGAGACCACCAGAAGATTATTACACTTCACCCTGGAGATCATCTCCCTGCTGAGCGGAGAGGTAACTCCTCTACATTTCTATCAGTAGGATTTTTACCAGCATTTTATTATACAGCTGAGATTTAGTGTTTTGCGATATTTTCCTAAGTGTCTCTCTCCATACACAGAATTACACAATAGTGAGGAAGACATCGGGGGAGGGTGTGACTCCCATCATCCATCTCCAGGAGTCAGGAGGGCGGAGCCCGGGCCCCATCACAGAGCCTCCCCCGCACCCCACAATACATGAGAGGAAGAAGAAGAAGATCCTAGAGCTCAGCAACAAGATGATTGAGCTGCTGGGCGGAGAGGTGACTGCTGGGACATTATACAGGACAGCACTGGAGGATTCTGGGTGATGACCGGAGAGGTGACTGCTGGGACATTATACAGGGCAGCACTGGAGGATTCTGGGTGATGAGCGGAGAGGTGACTGCTGGGACATTATACAGGGCAGCACTGGAGGATTCTGGGTGATGAGCAGAGAGGTGACTGCTGGGACATTATACAGGACGGCACTGGAGGATTCTGGGTGATGAGCGGAGAGGTGACTGCTGGGACATTATACAATACAGCACTGGAGGATTCTGGGTGATGACCGGAGAGGTGACTGCTGGGACATTATACTGGACGGCACTGGAGGATTCTGGGTGATGACCGGAGAGGTGACTGCTGGGACATTATACAGGGCAGCACTGGAGGATTCTGGGTGATGAGCGGAGAGGTGACTGCTGGGACATTATACAGGGCAGCACTGGAGGATTCTGGGTGATGAGCGGAGAGGTGACTGCTGGGACATTATACAGGACAGCACTGGAGGATTCTGGGTGATGAGCGGAGAGGTGACTGCTGGGACATTATACAAGACGGCACTGGAGGATTCTGGGTGATGAGCGGAGAGGTAACTGCTGGGACATTATGCTGGGACATTATACTGGACCACACTGGAGGATTCTGGGTGATGAGCGGAGAGGTGACTGCTGGGACATTATACGGGACAGCACTGGAGGATTCTGGGTGATGACCGGAGAGGTGACTGCTGGGACATTATACAGGACAGCACTGGAGGATTCTGGGTGATGAGCGGAGAGTTGACTGCTGGGACATTATGCAGGACAGCACTGGAGGATTCTGGGTGATGAGAGGAGAGTTGACTGCTGGGACAATATACAGGACATCACTGGAGGATTCTGGGTGATGAGCGGAGAGGTGACTGCTGGGACATTATACAGGACAGCACTGGAGGATTCTGGGTGATGACTGGAGAGGTGACTGCTGGGGCATTATACAGGAGAGCACTGGAGGATTCTGGGTGATGAGCGGAGAGGTGACTGCTGGGACATTATACAGGACAGCACTGGAGGATTCTGGGTGATGACTGGAGAGGTGACTGCTGGGGCATTATACAGGGAAGCACTGGAGGATTCTGGGTGATGAGCGGAGAGGTGACTGCTGGGACATTATACATGATAGCACTGGAGGATTCTGGGTGATGAGCGGAGAGGTGACTGCTGGGGCATTATACAGGGAAGCACTGGAGGATTCTGGGTGATGAGCGGAGAGGTGACTGCTGGGACATTATACATGATAGCACTGGAGGATTCTGGGTGATGAGCGGAGAGGTGACTGCTGGGAAATTATACAGGACAGCACTGGAGGATTCTGGGTGATGAGGGGAGAGGTGACTTCTGGGACATTATACAGGGAAGAACTGGAGGATTCTGGGTGATGAGCGGAGAGGTGACTGCTGGGACATTATACATGATAGCACTGGAGGATTCTGGGTGATGAGCGGAGAGGTGACTGCTGGGGCATTATACAGGGAAGCACTGGAGGATTCTGGGTGATGAGCGGAGAGGTGACTGCTGGGACATTATACATGATAGCACTGGAGGATTCTGGGTGATGAGCGGAGAGGTGACTGCTGGGACATTATACCGGACAGCACTGGAGGATTCTGGGTGATGAGGGGAGAGGTGACTTCTGGGACATTATACAGGACAGCACTGGAGGATTCTGGGTGATGAGCCGAGAGGTGACTGCTGGGACATTATACTGGACAGCACTGGAGGATTCTGGGTGATGAGCCGAGAGGTGACTGCTGGGACATTATACAGGACAGCACTGGAGGATTCTGGGTGCTGAGCGGAGAGGTGACTGCTGGGACATTATACAGGACAGCACTGGAGGATTCTGGGTGATGAGCGGAGAGGTGACTGCTGGGACATTATACAGGACGGCACTGGAGGATTCTGGGTGATGACCGGAGAGGTGACTGCTGGGACATTATACACAACAGCACTGGAGGATTCTGGGTGATGACCGGAGAGGTGACTGCTGGGACATTATACAGGACAGCACTGGAGGACTCTGGGTGATGAGCGGAGAGTTGACTGCTGGGACATTATACAGGACAGCACTGGAGGATTCTGGGTGATGAGCGGAGAGTTGACTGCTGGGACATTATACAGGACATCACTGGAGGATTCTGGGTGATGACTGGAGAGGTGACTGCTGGGACATTATACAGGACAGCACTGGAGGATTCTGGGTGATGACTGGAGAGGTGACTGCTGGGGCATTATACAGGACAGCACTGGAGGATTCTGGGTGATGAGCGGAGAGTTGACTGCTGGGACATTATACAGGACAGCACTGGAGGATTCTGGGTGATGAGGGGAGAGTTGACTGCTGGGACATTATACAGGACATCACTGGAGGATTCTGGGTGATGAGCGGAGAGGTGACTGCTGGGACATTACACAGGACGGCACTGGAGGATTCTGGGTGATGAGCAGAGAGGTAACTGCTGGGACATTATACTGGACCACACTGGAGGATTCTGGGTGATGAGCGGAGAGGTGACTGCTGGGACATTATACGGGACAGCACTGGAGGATTCTGGGTGATGACCGGAGAGGTGACTGCTGGGACATTATACGGGACAGCACTGGAGGGTTCTGGGTGATGAGCGGAGAGTTGACTGCTGGGACATTATGCAGGACAGCACTGGAGGATTCTGGGTGATGAGAGGAGAGTTGACTGCTGGGACATTATACAGGACATCACTGGAGGATTCTGGGTGATGAGCGGAGAGGTGACTGCTGGGACATTATACAGGACAGCACTGGAGGATTCTGGGTGATGACTGGAGAGGTGACTGCTGGGGCATTATACAGGAGAGCACTGGAGGATTCTGGGTGATGAGCGGAGAGGTGACTGCTGGGACATTATACAGGAGAGCACTGGAGGATTCTGGGTGATGAGCGGAGAGGTGACTGGTGGGACATTATACAGGACAGCACTGGAGGATTCTGGGTGATGACTGGAGAGGTGACTGCTGGGGCATTATACAGGGAAGCACTGGAGGATTCTGGGTGATGAGCGGAGAGGTGACTGCTGGGACATTATACATGATAGCACTGGAGGATTCTGGGTGATGAGCGGAGAGGTGACTGCTGGGAAATTATACAGGACAGCACTGGAGGATGCTGGGTGATGAGGGGAGAGGTGACTTCTGGGACATTATACAGGGAAGAACTGGAGGATTCTGGGTGATGAGCGGAGAGGTGACTGCTGGGACATTATACATGATAGCACTGGAGGATTCTGGGTGATGAGCGGAGAGGTGACTGCTGGGGCATTATACAGGGAAGCACTGGAGGATTCTGGGTGATGAGCGGAGAGGTGACTGCTGGGACATTATACCGGACAGCACTGGAGGATTCTGGGTGATGAGGGGAGAGGTGACTTCTGGGACATTATACAGGACAGCACTGGAGGATTCTGGGTGATGAGCCGAGAGGTGACTGCTGGGACATTATACAGGAGAGCACTGGAGGATTCTGGGTGATGAGCGGAGAGGTGACTGGTGGGACATTATACAGGACAGCACTGGAGGATTCTGGGTGATGAGCGGAGAGGTGACTGCTGGGGCATTATACAGGGAAGCACTGGAGGATTCTGGGTGATGAGCGGAGAGGTGACTGCTGGGACATTATACATGATAGCACTGGAGGATTCTGGGTGATGAGCGGAGAGGTGACTGCTGGGAAATTATACAGGACATCACTGGAGGATGCTGGGTGATGAGGGGAGAGGTGACTTCTGGGACATTATACAGGGAAGAAATGGAGGATTCTGGGTGATGAGCGGAGAGGTGACTGCTGGGACATTATACATGATAGCACTGGAGGATTCTGGGTGATGAGCGGAGAGGTGACTGCTGGGGCATTATACAGGGAAGCACTGGAGGATTCTGGGTGATGAGCGGAGAGGTGACTGCTGGGACATTATACCGGACAGCACTGGAGGATTCTGGGTGATGAGGGGAGAGGTGACTTCTGGGACATTATACAGGACAGCACTGGAGGATTCTGGGTGATGAGCCGAGAGGTGACTGCTGGGACATTATACTGGACAGCACTGGAGGATTCTGGGTGATGAGCCGAGAGGTGACTGCTGGGACATTATACAGGACAGCACTGGAGGATTCTGGGTGCTGAGCGGAGAGGTGACTGCTGGGACATTATACAGGACAGCACTGGAGGTTTCTGGGTGATGAGCGGAGAGGTGACTGCTGGGACATTATACATGATAGCACTGGAGGATTCTGGGTGATGAGCGGAGAGGTGACTGCTGGGGCATTATACAGGGAAGCACTGGAGGATTCTGGGTGATGAGCGGAGAGGTGACTGCTGGGACATTATACCGGACAGCACTGGAGGATTCTGGGTGATGAGGGGAGAGGTGACTTCTGGGACATTATACAGGACAGCACTGGAGGATTCTGGGTGATGAGCCGAGAGGTGACTGCTGGGACATTATACTGGACAGCACTGGAGGATTCTGGGTGATGAGCCGAGAGGTGACTGCTGGGACATTATACAGGACAGCACTGGAGGATTCTGGGTGCTGAGCGGAGAGGTGACTGCTGGGACATTATACAGGACAGCACTGGAGGTTTCTGGGTGATGAGCGGAGAGGTGACTGCTGGGACATTATACAGGACGGCACTGGAGGATTCTGGGTGATGACCGGAGAGGTGACTGCTGGGACATTATACACAACAGCACTGGAGGATTCTGGGTGATGACCGGAGAGGTGACTGCTGGGACATTATACAGGACAGCACTGGAGGATTCTGGGTGATGACTGGAGAGGTGACTGCTGGGACATTATACAGGACAGCACTGGAGGATTCTGGGTGATGAGGGGAGAGTTGACTGCTGGGACATTATACAGGACATCACTGGAGGATTCTGGGTGATGAGCGGAGAGGTGACTGCTGGGACATTATACAGGACGGCACTGGAGGATTCTGGGTGATGAGCAGAGAGGTAACTGCTGGGACATTATACTGGACCACACTGGAGGATTCTGGGTGATGAGCGGAGAGGTGACTGCTGGGACATTATACGGGACAGCACTGGAGGATTCTGGGTGATGACCGGAGAGTTGACTGCTGGGACATTATACAGGACATCACTGGAGGATTCTGGGTGATGAGCGGAGAGGTGACTGCTGGGACATTATACAGGACAGCACTGGAGGATTCTGGGTGATGACTGGAGAGGTGACTGCTGGGGCATTATACAGGAGAGCACTGGAGGATTCTGGGTGATGAGCGGAGAGGTGACTGCTGGGACATTATACAGGAGAGCACTGGAGGATTCTGGGTGATGAGCGGAGAGGTGACTGGTGGGACATTATACAGGAAAGCACTGGAGGATTCTGGGTGATGACTGGAGAGGTGACTGCTGGGGCATTATACAGGGAAGCACTGGAGGATTCTGGGTGATGAGCGGAGAGGTGACTGCTGGGACATTATACATGATAGCACTGGAGGATTCTGGGTGATGAGCGGAGAGGTGACTGCTGGGAAATTATACAGGACAGCACTGGAGGATGCTGGGTGATGAGGGGAGAGGTGACTTCTGGGACATTATACAGGGAAGAACTGGAGGATTCTGGGTGATGAGCGGAGAGGTGACTGCTGGGACATTATACATGATAGCACTGGAGGATTCTGGGTGATGAGCGGAGAGGTGACTGCTGGGGCATTATACAGGGAAGCACTGGAGGATTCTGGGTGATGAGCGGAGAGGTGACTGCTGGGACATTATACCGGACAGCACTGGAGGATTCTGGGTGATGAGGGGAGAGGTGACTTCTGGGACATTATACAGGACAGCACTGGAGGATTCTGGGTGATGAGCCGAGAGGTGACTGCTGGGACATTATACAGGAGAGCACTGGAGGATTCTGGGTGATGAGCGGAGAGGTGACTGGTGGGACATTATACAGGACAGCACTGGAGGATTCTGGGTGATGAGCGGAGAGGTGACTGCTGGGGCATTATACAGGGAAGCACTGGAGGATTCTGGGTGATGAGCGGAGAGGTGACTGCTGGGACATTATACATGATAGCACTGGAGGATTCTGGGTGATGAGCGGAGAGGTGACTGCTGGGAAATTATACAGGACAGCACTGGAGGATGCTGGGTGATGAGGGGAGAGGTGACTTCTGGGACATTATACAGGGAAGAACTGGAGGATTCTGGGTGATGAGCGGAGAGGTGACTGCTGGGACATTATACATGATAGCACTGGAGGATTCTGGGTGATGAGCGGAGAGGTGACTGCTGGGGCATTATACAGGGAAGCACTGGAGGATTCTGGGTGATGAGCGGAGAGGTGACTGCTGGGACATTATACCGGACAGCACTGGAGGATTCTGGGTGATGAGGGGAGAGGTGACTTCTGGGACATTATACAGGACAGCACTGGAGGATTCTGGGTGATGAGCCGAGAGGTGACTGCTGGGACATTATACTGGACAGCACTGGAGGATTCTGGGTGATGAGCCGAGAGGTGACTGCTGGGACATTATACAGGACAGCACTGGAGGATTCTGGGTGCTGAGCGGAGAGGTGACTGCTGGGACATTATACAGGACAGCACTGGAGGTTTCTGGGTGATGAGCGGAGAGGTGACTGCTGGGACATTATACAGGACGGCACTGGAGGATTCTGGGTGATGACCGGAGAGGTGACTGCTGGGACATTATACACAACAGCACTGGAGGATTCTGGGTGATGACCGGAGAGGTGACTGCTGGGACATTATACAGGACAGCACTGGAGGATTCTGGGTGATGACTGGAGCGGTGACTGCTGGGACATTATACAGGACAGCACTGGAGGATTCTGGGTGATGAGCGGAGAGGTGACTGCTGGGACATTATACAGGATGGCACTAGAGGATTCTGGGTGATGAGCGGAGAGGTGACTGCTGGGACATTATACAGGACAGCACTGGAGGATTCTGGGTGATGAGCGGAGAGGTGACTGCTGGACATTATACAGGACAGCACTGGAGGATTCTGGGTGATGAGCGGAGAGGTGACTGCTGGGACATTATACAGGACTGCACTGGAGGATTCTGGGTGATGACCGGAGAGGTGACTGCTGGGACATTATACGGGACAGCACTGGAGGATTCTGGGTGATGAGCAGAGAGTTGACTGCTGGGACATTATACAGGACAGCACTGGAGGATTCTGGGTGATGAGCGGAGAGTTGACTGCTGGGACATTATACAGGACGTCACTGGAGGATTCTGGGTGATGAGCGGAGAGGTGACTGCTGGGACATTATACAGGATCGCACTGGAGGATTCTGGGTGATGACTGGAGAGGTGACTGCTGGGGCATTATACAGGACAGCACTGGAGGATTCTGGGTGATGAGCGGAGAGGTGACTGCTGGGACATTATACAGGACTGCACTGGAGTATTCTGGGTGATGACCGGAGAGGTGACTGCTGGGACATTATACGGGACAGCACTGGAGAATTCTGGGTGATGACCGGAGAGGTGACTGCTGGGACATTATACTGGACAGCACTGGAGGATTCTGGGTGATGAGCGGAAAGTTGACTGCTGGGACATTATACAGGACAGCACTGGAGGATTCTGGGTGATGAGCGGAGAGTTGACTGCTGGGACATTATACAGGACATCACTGGAGGATTCTGGGTGATGAGCGGAGAGGTGACTGCTGGGACATTATACAGGACAGCAGTGGAGGATTCTGGGTGATGACTGGAGAGGTGACTGCTGGGGCATTATACAAGACAGCACTGGAGGATTCTGGGTGATGAGCGGAGAGGTGGCTGCTGGGACATTATCCAGGACAGCACTGGAGGATTCTGGGTGATGACTGCAGAGGTGACTGCTGGGGCATTATACAGGGAAGCACTGGAGGATTCTGGGTGATGATCGGAGAGGTGACTGCTGGGACATTATACATGATAGCACTGGAGGATTCTGAGTGATGAGCGGAGAGGTGACTGCTGGGGCATTATACAGGGAAGCACTGGAGGATTCTGGGTGATGAGCGGAGAGGTGACTGCTGGGACATTATACATGATAGCACTGGAGGCTTCTGGGTGATGAGCGGAGAGGTGACTGCTGGGAAATTATACAGGACAGCACTGGAGGATTCTGGGTGATGATCGGAGAGGTGACTGCTGGGACATTATACAGGACAGCACTGGAGGATTCTGGGTGATGACCGGAGAGGTGACTGCTGGGACATTATACAGGACAGCACTGGAGGATTCTGGGTGATGAGAGGAGAGGTGACTGCTGGGACATTATACAGGACAGCACTGGAGGATTCTGGGTGATGAGCGGAGAGGTGACTGCTGGGACATTATACAGGACAGCACTGGAGGATTCTGGGTGATGACCGGAGAGGTGACTGCTGGGACATTATACAGGACGGCACTGGAGGATTCTGGGTGATGACCGGAGAGGTGACTGCTGGGACATTATACAGGACAGCACTGGAGGATTCTGGGTGATGAGCGGAGAGGTAACTGCTGGGACATTATACAGGACAGCACTGGAGGATTCTGGGTGATGACCGGAGAGGTGACTGCTGGGACATTATACAGGACAGCAGTGGAGGATTCTGGGTGATGACTGGAGAGGTGACTGCTGGGGCATTATACAAGACAGCACTGGAGGATTCTGGGTGATGACTGCAGAGGTGACTGCTGGGGCATTATACAGGGAAGCACTGGAGGATTCTGGGTGATGATCGGAGAGGTGACTGCTGGGACATTATACATGATAGCACTGGAGGATTCTGAGTGATGAGCGGAGAGGTGACTGCTGGGGCATTATACAGGGAAGCACTGGAGGATTCTGGGTGATGAGCGGAGAGGTGACTGCTGGGACATTATACATGATAGCACTGGAGGATTCTGGGTGATGAGCGGAGAGTTGACTGCTGGGACATTATACAGGACATCACTGGAGGATTCTGGGTGATGAGCGGAGAGGTGGCTGCTGGGACATTATCCAGGACAGCACTGGAGGATTCTGGGTGATGACTGCAGAGGTGACTGCTGGGGCATTATACAGGGAAGCACTGGAGGATTCTGGGTGATGATCGGAGAGGTGACTGCTGGGACATTATACATGATAGCACTGGAGGATTCTGAGTGATGAGCGGAGAGGTGACTGCTGGGGCATTATACAGGGAAGCACTGGAGGATTCTGGGTGATGAGCGGAGAGGTGACTGCTGGGACATTATACATGATAGCACTGGAGGCTTCTGGGTGATGAGCGGAGAGGTGACTGCTGGGAAATTATACAGGACAGCACTGGAGGATTCTGGGTGATGATCGGAGAGGTGACTGCTGGGACATTATACAGGACAGCACTGGAGGATTCTGGGTGATGAGCGGAGAGGTGACTGCTGGGACATTATACAGGACAGCACTGGAGGATTCTGGGTGATGAGCGGAGAGGTGACTGCTGGGACATTATACAGGACAGCACTGGAGGATTCTGGGTGATGAGCGGAGAGGTGACTGCTGGGACATTATACAGGACGGCACTGGAGGATTCTGGGTGATGACCGGAGAGATGACTGCTGGGACATTATACAGGACGGCACTGGAGGATTCTGGGTGGTGAGCGGAGAGGTGACTGCTGGGACATTATAGAGGACGGCACTGGAGGATGCTGGGGGATGAGCGGAGAGGTGACTGCTGGGACATTATACAGGACGGCACTGGAGGATTCTGGGTGATGACCGGAGAGGAGACTGCTGGGACATTATACAGGACGGCACTGGAGTATTCTGGGTGATGAGCGGAGAGGTGACTGCTGGAACATTATACAGGACAGCACTGGAGGATTCTGGGTGATGAGCGGAGAGGTGACTGCTTGGACATTATCCAGGACAGCACTGGAGGATTCTGGGTGATGAGCGGAGAGGTGACTGCTGGGACATTATACAGGACAGCACTGGAGGATTCTGGGTGATGACCGGAGAGGTGACTGCTGGGACATTATACAGGATAGCACTGGAGGATTCTGGGTGATGACCGGAGAGGTGACTGCTGGGACATTATACAGGACGGCACTGGAGGATTGTGGGTGATGAGCGGAGAGGTGACTGCTGGGACATTATACAGGACAGCACTGGAGGATTCTGGGTGATGACCGGAGAGGTGACTGCTGGGACATTATACAGGACAGCACTGGAGGATTCTGGGTGATGACCGGAGAGGTGACTGCTGGGACATTATACAGGACAGCAGTGGAGGATTCTGGGTGATGACCGGAGAGTTGACTGCTGGGACATTATACAGGACAGCACTGGAGGATTCTGGATGATGAGCGGAGAGGTGACTGCTGGGACATTATACATGATAGCACTGGAGGATTCTGGGTGATGAGTGGAGAGGTGACTGCTGGGAAATTATACAGGACATTACTGGAGGATTCTGGGTGATGAGCGGAGAGGTGACTTCTAGGACATTATACAGGACAGCACTGGAGGATTCTGGGTGATGAGCGGAGAGGTGACTGCTGGGACATTATACAGGACTGCACTGGAGGATTCTGGGTGATGACCGGAGAGGTGACTGCTGGGACATTATACGGGACAGCACTGGAGGATTCTGGGTGATGACCGGAGAGGTGACTGCTGGGACATTATACAGGACAGCACTGGAGGATTCTGGGTGATGAGCGGAGAGGTGACTGCTGGGGCATTATACAGGGAAGCACTAGAGGATTCTGGGTGATGAGCGGAGAGGTGACTGCTGGGACATTATACATGATAGCACTGGAGGATTCTGGGTGATGAGCGGAGAGGTGACTGCTGGGAAATTATACAGGACAGCACTGGAGGATTCTGGGTGATGATCGGAGAGGTGTCTGCTGGGACATCATACAGGACAGAACTGGAGGATGCTGGGTGATGACCGGAGAGGTGACTGCTGGGACATTATACAGGACAGCACTGGAGGATTCTGGGTGATGAGAGGAGAGGTGACTGCTGGGACATTATACAGGACAGCACTGGAGGATTCTGGGTGATGAGCGGAGAGGTGACTGCTGGGACATTATACAGGACAGCAGTGGAGGATTCTGGGTGATGAGCCGAGAGGTGACTGCTGGGACATTATACAGGACGGCACTGGAGGATTCTAGGTGATGAGCGGAGAGGTGACTGCTGGGACATTATACAGGACGGCACTGGGGGATTCTGGGTGATGACCGGAGAGGTGACTGCTGGAACATTATACAGGACGGCACTGGAGGATTCTAGGTGATGAGCGGAGAGGTGACTGCTGGGACATTATACAGGACGGCACTGGAGGATTCTGGGTGATGACCGGAGAGGTGACTGCTGGGACATTATACAGAACAGCATTGGAGGATTCTGGGTGATGACCGGAGAGGTGACTGCTGGGACATTATACAGGACGGCACTGGGGGTTTCTGGGTGATGAGCGGAGAGGTGACTGCTGGGACATTATACAGGACGGCACTGGAGGATTCAGGGTGATGACCGGAGAGGTGACTGCTGGGACATTATACAGGACAGCACTGGAGGATTCTGGGTGATGAGTGGAGAGGTGACTGCTGGGACATTATACAGGACAGTACTGGAGGATTCTGGGTGATGAGCGGAGCGGTGACTGCTGGGACATTATACAGGACGGCACTGGAGGATTCTGGGTGATGAGCGGAGAGGTGACTGCTGGGACATTATACAGGACGGCACTGGAGGATTCTGGGTGATGAGCGGAGCTGTGACTGCTGGGACATTATACAGGACGGCACTGGAGGATTCTGGGTGATGAGCGGAGAGGTGACTGCTGGGACATTATACAGGACGGCACTGGAGGATTCTGGGTGATGAGCGGAGAGGTGACTGCTGGGACATTATACAGGACAGCACTGGAGGATTCTGGGTGATGAGCGGAGAGGTGACTGCTGGGACATTATACAGGACAGCACTGGAGGATTCTGGGTGATGACCGGAGAGGTGACTGCTGGGACATTATACAGGACGGCACTGGAGGATTCTGGGTGATGACCGGAGAGGTGACTGCTGGGACATTATACAGGACAGCACTGGAGGATTCTGGGTGATGACCGGAGAGGTGACTGCTGGGACATTATACAGGACAGCACTGGAGGATTCTGGGTGATGATCGGAGAGGTGACTGCTGGGACATTATACAGGACAGCACTGGAGGATTCTGGGTGATGACCGGAGAGGTGACTGCTGGGACATTATACAGGACAGCACTGGAGGATTCTGGGGGATGAGCGGAGAGGTGACTGCTGGGACATTATACAGGACAGCACTGGAGGATTCTGGGTGATGACCGGAGAGGTGACTGCTGGGACATTATACAGGACAGCACTGGAGGATTCTGGGTGATGAGCGGAGAGGTGACTGCTGGGACATTATACAGGACAGCACTGGAGGATTCTGGGTGATGAGCGGAGAGGTGACTGCTGGGACATTATACAGGACGGCACTGGAGGATTCTGGGTGATGAGCGGAGAGGTGTCTGCTGGGACATTATACAGGACAGCACTGGAGGATTCTGGGTGATGAGCGGAGAGGTGACTGCTGGGACGTTATACAGGACAGCACTGGAGGATTCTGGGTGATGAGCGGAGAGGTGACTGCCTGGGACGTTATGCAGGACAGCACTGGAGGATTCTGGGTGATGAGCGGAGAGGTGACTGCTGGGACGTTATGCAGGACAGCACTGGAGGATTCTGGGTGATGAGCGGAGAGGTGACTGCTGGGACATTATACAGGACAGCACTGGAGGATTCTGGGTGATGAGCAGAGAGGTGACTGCTGGGACATTATACAGGACAGCACTGGAGGATTCTGGGTGATGACCGGAGAGGTGACTGCTGGGACATTATACAGGACCGCACTGGAGGATTCTGGGTGATGAGCGGAGAGGAGACTGCTGGGACATTATTCAGGGCAGCACTGGAGGATTCTGGGTGATGAGCGGAGAGGTGACTGCTGGGACATTATACAGGGCAGCACTGGAGGATTCTGGGTGATGAGCTTAGAGGTGACTGCTGGGACATTATACAGGATAGCACTGGAGGATTCTGGGTGATGACCGGAGAGGTGACTGCTGGGACATTATACAGAACGGCACTGGAGGATTCTGGGTGATGAGTGGAGAGGTGACTGCTGGGACATTATACAGGACGGTACTGGAGGATTCTGGGTGATGAGCGGAGAGGTGACTGCTGGGACATTATACAGGACAGCACTGGAGGATTCTGGGTGATGACCGGAGAGGTGACTACTGGGACATTATACAGGACAGCACTGGAGGATTCTGGGTGATGACCGGAGAGGTGACTGCTGGGACATTATACAGGACGGCACTGGAGGATTCTGGGTGATGACCGGAGAGGTGACTGCTGGGACATTATACAGGACAGCACTGGAGGATTCTGAGTGATGAGCGGAGAGGTGACTGCTGGGACATTATACAGGACGGCACTGGAGGATTCTGGGTGATGACCGGAGAGGTGACTGCTGGGACATTATACAGGACAGCACTGGAGTATTCTGGGTGATGACCGGAGAGGTTCCTGCTTGGACATTATACAGGACAGCACTGGAGGATTCTGGGTGATGACCGGAGAGGTGACTGCTGGGACATTATACAGGACAGCACTGGAGGATTTTGAGTGATGAGCGGAGAGGTGACTGCTGGGACATTATACAGGACAGCACTGGAGGATTCTGGGTGATGACTGGAGAGGTGACTACTGGGACATTATACAGGACGGTACTGGAGGATTCTGGGTGATGACCGGAGAGGTGACTGCTGGGACATTATACAGGACGGCACTGGAGGATTCTGGGTGATGACCGGAGAGGTGACTACTGGGACATTATACAGGACGGCACTGGAGGATTCTGGGTGATGACCGGAGAGGTGACTGCTGGGACATTATACAGGACAGCACTGGAGGATTCTGAGTGATGAGCGGAGAGGTGACTGCTGGGACATTATACAGGACAGCACTGGAGGATTCTGGGTGATGAGCGGGGAGGTGACTGCTGGGACATTATACAGGACGGCACTGGAGGATTCTGGGTGATGACCGGAGAGGTGACTGCTGGGACATTATACAGGTCAGCACTGGAGGATTCTGAGTGATGAGCGGGGAGGTGACTGCTGGGACATTATATCGGACAGCTCTGGAGGATTCTGGGTGATGAGCGGAGAGGTGACTGCTGGGACATTATACAGGACAGCACTGGAGGATTCTGGGTGATGAGCGGAGAGGTGACTGCTGGGACATTATACAGGACAGCACTGGAGGATTCTGGGTGATGACCGGAGAGGTGACTGCTGGGACATTATACAGGACAGCACTGGAGGATTCTGGGTGATGAGCGGAGAGGTGACTGCTGGGACATTATACAGGACAGCACTGGAGGATTCTGGGTGATGACCGGAGAGGTGACTGCTGGGACATTATACCGGACAGCTCTGGAGGATTCTGGGTGATGAGCGGAGAGGTGACTGCTGGGACATTATACAGGACAGCACTGGAGGATTCTGGGTGATGAGCGGAGAGGTGACTGCTGGGAAATTATACAGGACAGCACTGGAGGATTCTGGGTGATGAGCGGAGAGGTGACTGCTGGGACATTATACAGGACAGCACTGGAGGATTCTGGGTGATGAGCGGAGAGGTGACTGCTGGGACATTATGCAGGACAGCACTGGAGGATTCTGGGTGATGAGCGGAGAGGTGACTGCTGGGACATTATACAGGACAGCACTGGAGGATTCTGAGTGATGAGCGGAGAGGTGACTGCTGGGACATTATACAGGACAGCACTGGAGGATTCTGGGTGATGAGCGGGGAGGTGACTGCTGGGACATTATACAGGACGGCACTGGAGGATTCTGGGTGATGACCGGAGAGGTGACTGCTGGGACATTATACAGGACAGCACTGGAGGATTCTGAGTGATGAGCGGGGAGGTGACTGCTGGGACATTATACCGGACACCTCTGGAGGATTCTGGGTGATGAGCGGAGAGGTGACTGCTGGGACATTATACAGGACAGCACTGGAGGATTCTGGGTGATGAGCGGAGAGGTGACTGCTGGGACATTATACAGGACAGCACTGGAGGATTCTGGGTGATGAGCGGAGAGGTGACTGCTGGGACATTATACAGGACAGCACTGGAGGATTCTGGGTGATGACCGGAGAGGTGACTGCTGGGACATTATACAGGACAGCACTGGAGGATTCTGGGTGATGAGCGGAGAGGTGACTGCTGGGACATTATACAGGACAGCACTGGAGGATTCTGGGTGATGACCGGAGAGGTGACTGCTGGGACATTATACCGGACAGCTCTGGAGGATTCTGGGTGATGAGCGGAGAGGTGACTGCTGGGACATTATACAGGACAGCACTGGAGGATTCTGGGTGATGAGCGGAGAGGTGACTGCTGGGACATTATACAGGACAGCACTGGAGGATTCTGGGTGATGAGCGGAGAGGTGACTGCTGGGACATTATACAGGACAGCACTGGAGGATTCTGGGTGATGACCGGAGAGGTGACTGCTGGGACATTATACAGGACAGCACTGGAGGATTCTGGGTGATGATCGGAGAGGTGACTGCTGGGACATTATACAGGACAGCACTGGAGGATTCTGGGTGATGACCGGAGAGGTGACTGCTGGGACATTATACAGGACAGCACTGGAGGATTCTGGGGGATGAGCGGAGAGGTGACTGCTGGGACATTATACAGGACAGCACTGGAGGATTCTGGGTGATGACCGGAGAGGTGACTGCTGGGACATTATACAGGACAGCACTGGAGGATTCTGGGTGATGAGCGGAGAGGTGACTGCTGGGACATTATACAGGACAGCACTGGAGGATTCTGGGTGATGAGCGGAGAGGTGACTGCTGGGACATTATACAGGACGGCACTGGAGGATTCTGGGTGATGAGCGGAGAGGTGACTGCTGGGACATTATACAGGACGGCACTGGAGGATTCTGGGTGATGAGCGGAGAGGTGACTGCTGGGACATTATACAGGACAGCACTGGAGGATTCTGGGGGATGAGCGGAGAGGTGACTGCTGGGACATTATACAGGACGGCACTGGAGGATTCTGGGTGATGACTGGAGAGGTGACTGCTGGGACATTATACAGGACAGCACTGGAGGATTCTGGGTGATGAGCGGAAAGGTGACTGCTGGGACATTATACTGGATGGCACTGGAGGATTCTGGGTGATGAGCGGAGAGGTGACTGCTGGGACATTATACAGGATGGCACTGGAGGATTCTGGGTGATGAGCGGAGAGGTGACTGCTGGGACATAATACAGGTCGGCACTGGAGGATTCTGGGTGATGAGCGGAGAGGTGACTGCAGGGACATTATACAGGACGGCACTGGAGGATTCTGGGTGATGACCGGAGAGGTGACTGCTGGGACATAATACAGGTCGGCACTGGAGGATTCTGGGTGATGAGCGGAGAGGTGACTGCTGGGACATTATACAGGACGGCACTGGAGGATTCTGGGTGATGACCGGAGAGGTGACTGCTGGGACATTATACAGGACAGCACTGGAGGATTCTGGGTGATGAGAGGAGAGGTGACTGCTGGGACATTATACAGGACAGCACTGGAGGATTCTGGGTGATGAGCGGAGAGGTGACTGCTGGGACATTATACAGGACAGCACTGGAGGATTCTGAGTGATGACTGTAGAGGTGACTGCTGGGACATTATACAGGACGGCACTGGAGGATTCTGGGTGATGAGCGGAGAGGTGACTGCTGGGACATTATACAGGACAGCACTGGAGGATTCTGGGTGATGAGCGGAGAGGTGACTGCTGGGACATTATACAGGACAGCACTGGAGGACTCTGGGTGATGAGCGGAGAGGTGACTGCTGGGACATTATACAGGACATCACTGGAGGATTCTGAGTGATGAGCGGAGAGGTGACTGCTGGGACATTATACAGGACAGCACTGGAGGATTCTGGGTGATGAGCGGAGAGGTGACTGCTGGGACATTATACAGGACAGCACTGGAGGCTTCTGGGTGATGAGCGGAGAGGTGACTGCTGGGACATTATACAGGACAGCACTGGAGGATTCTGGGTGATGAGCGGAGAGGTGACTGCTGGGACATTATACAGGACAGCACTGGAGGATTCTGGGTGATGACCGGAGAGGTGACTACTGGGACATTATACAGGACAGCACTGGAGGATTCTGGGTGATGAGCGGAGAGGTGACTGCTGGGACATTATACAGGACAGCACTGGAGGATTCTGGGTGATGAGCGGAGAGGTGACTGCTGGGACATTATACAGGACAGCAGTGGAGGATTCTGGGTGATGAGCGGAGAGGTGACTGCTGGGACATTATAGAGGACAGCACTGGAGGATACTGGGTGATGACCGGAGAGGTGACTGCTGGGACATTATACAGGACAGCACTGGAGGATTCTGGGTGATGACCGGAGAAGTGACTGCTGGGACATTATACAGGACAGCACTGGAGGATTCTGGGTGATGAGCGGAGAGGTGACTGCTGGGACATTATACAGGACAGCACTGGAGGATTCTGGGTGATGACCGGAGAGGTGACTGCTGGGACATTATACAGGACAGCACTGGAGGATTCTGGGTGATGAGCGGAGAGGTGACTGCTGGGACATTATACAGGACAGCACTGGAGGATTCTGGGTGATGACCGGAGAGGTGACTGCTGGGACATTATACCGGACAGCTCTGGAGGATTCTGGGTGATGAGCGGAGAGGTGACTGCTGGGACATTATACAGGACAGCACTGGAGGATTCTGGGTGATTAGCGGAGAGGTGACTGCTGGGACATTATACAGGACAGCACTGGAGGATTCTGGGTGATGAGCGGAGAGGTGACTGCTGGGAAATTATACAGGACAGCACTGGAGGATTCTGGGTGATGAGCGGAGAGGTGACTGCTGGGACATTATACAGGACAGCACTGGAGGATTCTGGGTGATGAGCGGAGAGGTGACTGCTGGGACATTATACAGGACAGCACTGGAGGATTCTGGGTGATGAGCGGAGAGGTGACTGCTGGGACATTGTACAGGACAGCACTGGAGGATTCTGGGTGATTAGCGGAGAGGTGACTGCTGGGACATTATACAGGACAGCACTGGAGGATTCTGGGTGATGAGCGGAGAGGTGACTGCTGGGACATTGTACAGGACGGCACTGGAGGATTCTGGGTGATGACCGGAGAGGTGACTGCTGGGACATTATACAGGACAGCACTGGAGGATTCTGGGTGATTAGCGGAGAGGTGACTGCTGGGACATTATACAGGACAGCACTGGAGGATTCTGGGTGATGAGCGGAGAGGTGATTGCTGGGACATTGTACAGGACAGCACTGGAGGATTCTGGGTGATTAGCGGAGAGGTGACTGCTGGGACATTATACAGGACAGCACTGGAGGATTCTGGGTGATGACCGGAGAGGTGACTGCTGGGACATTATACAGAACAGCACTGGAGGATTCTGGGTGATGACGGTGTCGTTGTTGTCAGGTTCCTATAAGGTGTCAGGACGTCGCTGTCTATCTCTCCATGGAGGAGTGGGAGTATCTAGAAGGACACCAGGATCGGTACCAGGAGGTGATGATGGAGGAGCTCCGGCCTCTGACATCACCAGGTCAGCTGATATATATATCTATCTTTCTGCCTGTTACTCTGGGCGCTGGCTGCCATGTTGAAGCCTCGCTGTGTGTACATGGCCCTTAGTTCCGTCTATATATCCATTTAGCTCTGCAGGATTATTACACTGTGGATTGTGATCATTGTGTTTGGACGGATTTCCCGCCTCTGAGCTGTAGGAACTTGAATGCTGATTGGATGAAGCAGATCAGGTGATGTGTAATGAGGGGTGTGGCCTCGGGAAGCCCCGCCCTTTATCTGGGTGTGTAGAATTATTAAGAGCTTGTTTTCCTCAGGTAAAATGGACAAAAAAATAAATTTACCTGACTGACAAGTCGAAAAATTGTTGCAAGTCCTGAAGAGGGAAGCGGCAGCCATAGTTATTGGGGCGAACGCAGAGATACCAGAAGAATTACATGTGACGTGACCAGGAGCCATTACACTCCAGAGCTGCAGCCTCCCTGGAGGCCCGAAGTACAAGGAGCTCACAGACACGGCCGAGGGGAGGAGGCTGAGCCCGACCACCACTGAGCAAGACACAGAAGTACAAGGTGCTCAGAGACACAGCCGAGGGGAGGAGGCTGAGCCCGACCACCACTGAGCAAGACACAGAAGTACAAGGTGCTCAGAGACACGGCCGAGGGGAGGAGGCTGAGCCCGACCACCACTGAGCAAGACACAGAAGTACAAGGTGCTCAGAGACACAGCCGAGGGGAGGAGGCTGAGCCCGACCACCACTGAGCAAGACACAGAAGTACAAGGTGCTCAGAGACACGGCCGAGGGGAGGAGGCTGAGCCCGACCACCACTGAGCAAGACACAGAAGTACAAGGTGCTCAGAGACACGGCCGAGGGGAGGAGGCTGAGCCCGACCACCACTGAGCAAGACACAGAAGAACAAGGTGCTCAGAGACACGGCCGAGGGGAGGAGGCTGAGCCCGACCACCACTGAGCAAGACACAGAAGTACAAGGAGCTCACAGACACGGCCGAGGGGAGGAGGCTGAGCCCGACCACCACTGAGCAAGACACAGAAGTACAAGGTGCTCAGAGACACGGCCGAGGGGAGGAGGCTGAGCCCGACCACCACTGAGCAAGACACAGAAGTACAAGGTGCTCAGAGACACGGCCGAGGTGAGGAGGCTGAGCCCGACCACCACTGAGCAAGACACAGAAGAACAAGGTGCTCAGAGACACGGCCGAGGGGAGGAGGCTGAGCCCGACCACCACTGAGCAAGACACAGAAGTACAAGGAGCTCACAGACACGGCCGAGGGGAGGAGGCTGAGCCCGACCACCACTGAGCAAGACACAGAAGTACAAGGTGCTCAGAGACACTGCCGAGGGGAGGAGGCTGAGCCCGACCACCACTGAGCAAGACACAGAAGTACAAGGTGCTCAGAGACACGGCCGAGATGAGGAGGCTGAGCCCGACCACCTCTGAGCAAGACACAGAAGTACAAGGAGCTCACAGACACGGCCGAGGGGAGGAGGCTGAGCCCGACCACCACTGAGCAAGACACAGAAGTACAAGGTGCTCACAGACACGGCCGAGGGGAGGAGGCTGAGCCCGACCACCACTGAGCAAGACACAGAAGTACAAGGTGCCCAGAGACACGGCCGAGGTGAGGAGGCTGAGCCCGACCACCACTGAGCAAGACACAGAAGTACAAGGTGCTCAGAGACACGGCCGAGGTGAGGAGGCTGAGCCCAACCACCACTGAGCAAGACACAGAAGTACAAGGTGCTCAGAGACACGGCCGAGGTGAGGAGGCTGAGCCCGACCACCACTGAGCAAGACACAGAAGTACAAGGAGCTCACAGACACGGCCGAGGTGAGGAGGCTGAGCCCGACCACCACTGAGCAAGACACAGAAGTACAAGGTGCTCAGAGACACGGCCGAGGTGAGGAGGCTGAGCCCGACCACCTCTGAGCAAGACACAGAAGTACAAGGAGCTCACAGACACGGCCGAGGGGAGGAGGCTGAGCCCGACCACCACTGAGCAAGACACAGAAGTACAAGGTGCTCAGAGACACGGCCGAGGGGAGGAGGCTGAGCCCGACCACCACTGAGCAAGACACAGAAGTACAAGGTGCCCAGAGACACAGCCGAGGTGAGGAGGCTGAGCCCGACCACCTCTGAGCAAGACACAGAAGTACAAGGAGCTCACAGACACGGCCGAGGGGAGGAGGCTGAGCCCGACCACCACTGAGCAAGACACAGAAGTACAAGGTGCTCAGAGACACAGCCGAGGTGAGGAGGCTGAGCCCGACCACCTCTGAGCAAGACACAGAAGTACAAGGAGCTCACAGACACGGCCGAGGGGAGGAGGCTGAGCCCGACCACCACTGAGCAAGACACAGAAGTACAAGGTGCTCAGAGACACGGCCGAGGGGAGGAGGCTGAGCCCGACCACCACTGAGCAAGACACAGAAGTACAAGGTGCCCAGAGACACGGCCGAGGTGAGGAGGCTGAGCCCGACCACCACTGAGCAAGACACAGAAGTACAAGGTGCTCAGAGACACGGCCGAGGTGAGGAGGCTGAGCCCAACCACCACTGAGCAAGACACAGAAGTACAAGGTGCCCAGAGACACGGCCGAGGTGAGGAGGCTGAGCCCGACCACCACTGAGCAAGACACAGAAGTACAAGGTGCTCAGAAACATGGCCGAGGGGAGGAGGCTGAGCCCGACCACCACTGAGCAAGACACAGAAGTACAAGGTGCTCAGAGACACGGCCGAGGTGAGGAGGCTGAGCCCAACCACCACTGAGCAAGACACAGAAGTACAAGGTGCCCAGAGACACGGCCGAGGTGAGGAGGCTGAGCCCGACCACCACTGAGCAAGACACAGAAGTACAAGGTGCTCAGACACACGGCCGAGGTGAGGAGGCTGAGCTCAACCACCACTGAGCAAGACACAGAAGTACAAGGAGCTCACAGACACGGCCGAGGGGAGGAGGCTGAGCCCGACCACCACTGAGCAAGACACAGAAGTACAAGGAGCTCACAGACACGGCCGAGGGGAGGAGGCTGAGCCCGACCACCACTGAGCAAGACACAGAAGTACAAGGTGCTCAGAAACATGGCCGAGGGGAGGAGGCTGAGCCCGACCACCACTGAGCAAGACACAGAAGTACAAGGTGCTCAGAGACACGGCCGAGGTGAGGAGGCTGAGCCCAACCACCACTGAGCAAGACACAGAAGTACAAGGAGCTCACAGACACGGCCGAGGGGAGGAGGCTGAGCCCGACCACCACTGAGCAAGACACAGAAGTACAAGGAACTCACAGACACGGCCGAGGGGAGGAGGCTGAGCCCGACCACCACTGAGCAAGACACAGAAGTACAAGGTGCTCAGAAACATGGCCGAGGTGAGGAGGCTGAGCCCGACCACCACTGAGCAAGACACAGAAGTACAAGGTGCTCAGAGACACAGCCGAGGTGAGGAGGCTGAGCCCGACCACCTCTGAGCAAGACACAGAAGTACAAGGAGCTCACAGACACGGCCGAGGGGAGGAGGCTGAGCCCGACCACCACTGAGCAAGACACAGAAGTACAAGGTGCCCAGAGACACGGCCGAGGTGAGGAGGCTGAGCCCGACCACCACTGAGCAAGACACAGAAGTACAAGGTGCTCAGAGACACGGCCGAGGTGAGGAGGCTGAGCCCGACCACCACTGAGCAAGACACAGAAGTACAAGGTGCTCAGAGACACGGCCGAGGTGAGGAGGCTGAGCCCGACCACCACTGAGCAAGACACAGAAGTACAAGCTGCTCACAGACACGGCCGAGTGGAGGAGGCTGAGCCCGACCACCACTGAGCAAGACACAGAAGTACAAGGTGCTCAGAGACACAGCCGAGGTGAGGAGGCTGAGCCCGACCACCACTGAGCAAGACACAGAAGTACAAGGTGCTCAGAGACACGGCCGAGGTGAGGAGGCTGAGCCCGACCACCACTGAGCAAGACACAGAAGTACAAGGAGCTCACAGACACGGCCGAGGGGAGGAGGCTGAGCCCGACCACCACTGAGCAAGACACAGAAGTACAAGGTGCTCAGAGACACGGCCGAGGTGAGGAGGCTGAGCCCGACCACCACTGAGCAAGACACAGAAGTACAAGGTGCTCAGAGACATGGCCGAGGTGAGGAGGCTGAGCCCGACCACCACTGAGCAAGACACAGAAGTACAAGGTGCTCAGAGACACGGCCGAGGTGAGGAGGCTGAGCCCGACCACCACTGAGCAAGACACAGAAGTACAAGGTGCTCAGAGACATGGCCGAGGTGAGGAGGCTGAGCCCAACCACCACTGAGCAAGACACAGAAGAACAAGGTGCTCAGAGACACGGCCGAGGTGAGGAGGCTGAGCCCGACCACCACTGATCCAGAAACAGAAATACAAGGTGCTCAGAGACACGGCCGAGGTGAGGAGGTTGAGCCCGACCACCACTGAGCAAGACACAGAAGTACAAGGTGCTCATTGCTCAGAGACAAGGCCGAGGTGAGGAGGCTGAGCCCGACCACCACTGAGCAACACACAGAAGTACAAGGTGCTCAGAGACACGGCCGAGGTGAGGAGGCTGAGCCCGACCACCACTGAGCAAGACACAGAAGTACAAGGTGCTCAGAGACACGGCCGAGGTGAGGAGGCTGAGCCCGACCACCACTGAGCAAGACACAGAAGTACAAGGTGCTCAGAGACACGGCCGAGGTGAGGAGGCTGAGCCCGACCACCACTGAGCAAGACACAGAAGTACAAGGTGCTCAGAGACATGGCCGAGGTGAGGAGGCTGAGCCCGACCACCACTGAGCAAGACACAGAAGTACAAGGTGCACAGAGACACGGCCGAGGTGAGGAGGCTGAGCCCGACCACCACTGAGCAAGACACAGAAGTACAAGGTGCTCAGAGACACGGCCGAGGTGAGGAGGCTGAGCCCGACCACCACTGAGCAAGACACAGAAGTACAAGGTGCTCAGAGACATGGCCGAGGTGAGGAGGCTGAGCCCAACCACCACTGAGCAAGACACAGAAGAACAAGGTGCTCAGAGACACGGCCGAGGTGAGGAGGCTGAGCCCAACCACCACTGAGCAAAACACAGAAGAACAAGGTGCTCAGAGACACGGCCGAGGTGAGGAGGCTGAGCCCGACCACCACTGAGCAAGACACAGAAGTACAAGGTGCTCAGAGACACGGCCGAGGTGAGGAGGCTGAGCCCGACCACCACTGAGCAAGACACAGAAGTACAAGGTGCTCAGAGACACGGCCGAGGTGAGGAGGCTGAGCCCGACCACCACTGAGCAAGACACAGAAGAACAAGGTGCTCAGAGACACGGCCGAGGTGAGGAGGCTGAGCCCGACCACCACTGAGCAAGACACAGAAGTACAAGGTGCTCTGAGACACGGCCGAGGTGAGGAGGCTGAGCCCGACCACCACTGAGCAAGACACAGAAGTACAAGGTGCTCAGAGACACGGCCGAGGTGAGGAGGCTGAGCCCGACCACCACTGAGCAAGACACAGAAGTACAAGGTGTTCAGTGCTCAGAGACACGGCCGAGGTGAGGTGGCTTAGCCCGACCACTACTGAGGAAGACACAGAAGTACAAGGTGCTCAGTGCTCAGAGACATGGCCGAGGTGAGGAGGCTGAGCCCGACCACCACTGAGCATGACACAAAAGTACGAGGTGTTCAGTGCTCTGAGACACGGCCGAGGTGAGGAGGCCGAGCCCGACCACCACTGAGCAAGACACAGAAGTAAAAGGTGCTCAGAGACACGGCCGAGGTGAGGAGGCTGAGCCCGACCACCACTGAGCAAGACACAGAAGTACAAGGTGCTCAGAGACACGGCCGAGGTGAGGAGGCTGAGCCCAACCACCACTAAGCAAGACACAGAAGTACAAGGTGCTCAGAGCCACGGCCGAGGTGAGGAGGCTGAGCCCGACCACCACTGAGCAAGACACAGAAGAACAAGGTGCTCAGAGACATGGCCGAGGTGAGGAGGCTGAGCCCGACCACCACTGAGCAAGACACAGAAGTACAAGGTGCTCAGAGACACAGCCGAGGTGAGGAGGCTGAGCCCGACCAACACTGAGCAAGACACAGAAGTACAAGGTGTTCAGTGCTCAGAGACACAGCCGAGGTGAGGTGGCTGAGCCCGACCACTACTGAGCAAGACACAGAAGTACAAGGTGCTCAGTGCTCAGAGACATGGCCGAGGTGAGGAGGCTGAGCCCGACCACCACTGAGCATGACACAAAAGTACGAGGTGTTCAGTGCTCTGAGACACGGCCGCGGTGAGGAGGCCGAGCCCGACCACCACTGAGCAAGACACAGAAATAAAAGGTGCTCAGAGACATGGCCGAGGTGAAGAGGCTGAGCCCGACCACCACTGAGCCATACACAGAAGTACAAGGTGTTCAGTGCTCAGAGACACGGCCGAGGTGAGGTGGCTGAGCCCGACCACTACTGAGCAAGACACAGAAGTACAAGGTGCTCAGTGCTCAGAGACATGGCCGAGGTGAGGAGGCTGAGCCCGACCACCACTGAGCATGACACAAAAGTACGAGGTGTTCAGTGCTCTGAGACACGGCCGAGGTGAGGAGGCCGAGCCCGACCACCACTGAGCAAGACACAGAAGTAAAAGGTGCTCAGAGACATGGCCGAGGTGAAGAGACTGAGCCCGACCACCACTGAGCAAGACACAGAAGTACAAGGTGCTCAGAGACATGGCCGAGGTGAGGAGGCTGAGCCCGACCACCACTGAGCAAGACTCAGAAGTACAAGGTGCTCAGAGACACGGACGAGGTGAGGAGGCTGAGCCCGACCACCACTGAGCAAGACACAGAAGTACAAGGTGCTTAGTGCTCAGAAACACGGCCGAGGTGAGGAGGCTGAGCCCGACCACCACTGAGCATGACACAGAAGTACAAGGTGCTCAGAGACATGGCCGAGGTGAAGAGGCTGAGCCTGACTACCACTGAGCAAGACACAGAAGTACTAGGTGTTCAGTGCTCAGAGACACGGCCGAGGTGTGGAGGCTGAGCCGACCACCACTTAGAAAGACACAGAAGTACAAGGTGCTCAGAGACATGGCCGAGGTGAGGAGGCTGAGCCCGACCACCACTGAGCAAGACACAGAAGTACAAGGTGTTCAGTGCTCAGAGACATGGCCGAGGTGAGGAGGCCGAGCCGACCACCACTGAGCAAGACACAGAAGTACAAGGTGCTTAGAGACACGGCTGAGGTGAGGAGGCTGAGCCCGACCACCACTGAGCAAGACACAGAAGTACAAGGTGCTCAGAGACATTGCCGAGGTGAGGAGGCTGAGCCCAACCACCACTGAGCAAGACACAGAAGTACAAGGTGCTCAGAGACACGGCTGAGGTGAGGAGGCTGAGCCCGACCACCACTGAGCAAGACACAGAAGTACAAGGTGCTCAGAGACATGGCCGAGGTGAGGAGGCTGAGCCCAACCACCACTGAGCAAGACACAGAAGTACAAGGTGCTCAAAGACATGGCCGAGGTGAGAAGGCTGAGCCCGACCACCACTGAGCCAGACACAGAAGTACAAGGTGCTCAGAGACATGGCTGAGGTGAGGAGGCTGAGCCCGACCACCACTGAGCCAGACACAGAAGTACAAGATGCTCAGAGACACAGCCGAGGTGAGGAGGCTGAGCCCGACCACCACTGAGCAAGACACAGAAGTACAAGGTGCTCAGAGACACGGCCGAGGTGAGAAGGCTGAGCCCGACCACCACTGAGCAAGACACAGAAGTACAAGGTGTTCAGTGCTCAGAGACATGGCCAAGGTGAGGAGGCTGAGCCCGACCACCACTGAGCAAGACACAGAAGTACAAGGTGCTCAGACACATGGCCGAGGTGAGGAGGCTGAGCCCGACCACCACTGAGCAAGACACAGAAGTTCAAGGTGCTCAGAGACACGGCCGAGGTGAAGAGGTTAAGCCTGACCACCACTGAACAAGACACAGAAGTACAAGGTGCTCAGAGACATGGCCGAGGTGAGGAGGCTGAGCCCGACCACCACTGAGCAAGACACAGAAGTACAAGGTGTTCAGTGCTCAGAGACATGGCCGAGGTGAGGAGGCCGAGCCGACCACCACTGAGCAAGACACAGAAGTACAAGGTGCTCAGAGACACGGCCGAGGTGAGGAGGCTGAGCCCGACCACCACTGAGCAAGACACAGAAGTACAAGGTGCTCAGAGACATGGCCGAGGTGAGGAGGCTGAGCTCAACCACCACTGAGCAAGACACAGAAGTACAAGGTGCTCAGAGACACGGCTGAGGTGAGGAGGCTGAGCCCGACCACCACTGAGCAAGACACAGAAGTACAAGGTGCTCAGAGACATGGCCGAGGTGAGGAGGCTGAGCCCAACCACCACTGAGCAAGACACAGAAGTACAAGGTGCTCAGAGACATGGCCGAGGTGAGAAGGCTGAGCCCGACCACCACTGAGCCAGACACAGAAGTACAAGGTGCTCAGAGACATGGCTGAGGTGAGGAGGCTGAGCCCGACCACCACTGAGCCAGACACAGAAGTACAAGATGCTCAGAGACACAGCCGAGGTGAGGAGGCTGAGCCCGACCACCACTGAGCAAGACACAGAAGTACAAGGTGCTCAGAGACACGGCCGAGGTGAGAAGGGTGAGCCCGACCACCACTGAGCAAGACACAGAAGTACAAGGTGCTCAGACACATGGCCGAGGTGAGGAGGCTGAGCCCAACCACCACTGAGCAAGACACAGAAGTTCAAGGTGCTCAGAGACACGGCCGAGGTGAAGAGGTTAAGCCTGACCACCACTGAACAAGACACAGAAGTACAAAGGGTTCAGTGGATGGATGAGATGAGACGACTCTGGACGGAGCAGATAGATGGGCCGGGGCTGGTTCAGTACCGGGCACCGACCTCCACTTTCCTTCAGACGCCAGCTAGGTGGGGGTGGGCATTGCTATGGGTGGGGTTATTACAGAGGAGCTCATTGGAACTATTGGGACTGAATATAGACTCAAAATCAATTCCCAATCCTCCTGCCAGTGTTTAGAAGACACTCCACCAGTAGTACAGGAAAAAGTCATCATCTTTCAAGAAAACCAGGATTGTTCTGCAGGACAGGACTCCATCGCAGCATCGAAGTTTCCACTGCTCGGGGCCAGTAAAGGCCTTAAAGATGAAGAATAATGACTGTTGGACAAAGGATACCTAACAACTCCCACCTCTCTCAAAACATAACTTTTATTGAAAATAAATTGTATTTATTTTCTCTTGAGTTCTCCTTAAAGCGAGAGAGTGAACCGCCAACTGGCTACGCTATATTGTGTTATTAGACAGTATTAGTAGCAGAAATCCACAGTCTTCATTAAAAAATGATAGGCTGCTCAATCAAAGAAGATTTAATAATGTGTGTAGATCCGACCTCCCTGCATGTTTCACTGACAGACAGATAGAACAGCTTCATCAGGGGAATGAAGAGGCAATGATGAAGCTGTTCTACCAGTGAAACATGTACGGAAGTCTGTCCTGCACACATTGGTATATAATATTTGATTGAGCAGCTCATCAGTTTATAGTGAATGTGGTGGGGACTGCAGACCACCATGAATACCATCTATCGGAATGTGCACAAGACGACTTTTTCAGGTGGATTCTGAAAAAATGCGAATTAAACGCTGAAAAGAATGAACATGTACATTTCTATGTAAAAACGACTTACTGCTCACATGTTCAGTCTTTTAACTGCGCCAGGTTTCTAAAGACGCCAAGTAGTTAAAAGATGTTTACGACCATTCTTCGGGAGTTTTCCACTCCAATGAAACTCTATACTTGATAATAGAACTCAATGGGAAGACTAAAAAGATGCGTGCAAGCGTCTTTGCTTCAAAAACCACTAGCAGTTTTTTCATTGTTGATTAGAGTTCAAAAGAAATGTCTAGAAAACGCCAGTAAAATAGATGACCCAAAAACACTGGAAAAATGCACAAATACCACAGTGTAGCAGGTTCTCCTGCCTGAAGAAGATGTCGTGTGCACATACAGTAACACCACAGTGTAGCAGGTTCTCCCGCCTGAAGAAGATGTCGTGTGCACATACAGTAACACCACAGGGTAGGAGGTTCTCCTGCCTGAAGAAGATGTCGTGTGCACATAAAGTAATACCACAATGTAGCAGGTTCTCCCGCCTGAAGAAGATGTCGTGTGCACATACAGTAACACCACAGTGTAGCAGGTTCTCCCGCCTGAAGAAGATGTCGTGTGCACATACAGTAACACCACAGTGTAGCAGGTTCTCCCACCTGAAGAAGGTGTCGTGTGCACATACAGTAATACCACAATGTAGCAGGTTCTCCCGCCTGAAGAAGATGTCGTGTGCACATACAGTAACACCACAGTGTAGTAGGTTCTCCTGCCTGAAGAAGATGTCGTGTGCACATACAGTAACACCACAGTGTAGCAGGTTCTCCCGCCTGAAGAAGGTGTCGTGTGCACATACAGTAATACCACAATGTAGCAGGTTCTCCCGCCTGAAGAAGATGTCGTGTGCACATACAGTAATACCACAATGTAGCAGGTTCTCCCGCCTGAAGAAGATGTCGTGTGCACATACAGTAACACCACAGTGTAGTAGGTTCTCCTGCCTGAAGAAGATGTCGTGTGCACATACAGTAACACCACAGTGTAGCAGGTTCTCCCCCCTGAAGAAGATGTCGTGTGCACATACAGTAACACCACAGTGTAGCAGGTTCTCCCCCCTGAAGAAGGTGTCGTGTGCATATACAGTAACACCACAGTGTAGCAGGTTCTCCCCCCTGAAGAAGGTGTGGTGTGCACATAGAGTAATACCACAGTGTAGCAGGTTCTCCCGCCTGAAGAAGTCATGTGCACATACAGTAACACCACAGTATAGCAGGTTCTCCCCCCTGAAGATGTCGTGTGCACATACAGTAACACCACAGTGTAGTAGGTTCTCCCGCCTGAAGAAGGTGTCGTGTGCAAATACAGTAACACCACAGTGTAGCAGGTTCTCCCGCCTGAAGAAGGTGTCGTGTGCACATACAGTAATACCACAATGTAGCAGGTTCTCCCGCCTGAAGAAGGTGTCGTGTGCATATACAGTAACACCACAATGTAGCAGGTTCTCCCCCCTGAAGAAGGTGTGGTGTGCACATACAGTAATACCACAGTGTAGCAGGTTCTCCCGCCTGAAGAAGTCATGTGCACATACAGTAATACCACAGTGTAGGAGGTTCTCCTGCCTGAAGAAGGTGTCGTGTGCACATACAGTAACACCACAGTGTAGCAGGTTCTCCCGCCTGAAGAATGTGTCGTGTGCACATACAGTAACACCACAGTATAGCAGGTTCTCCCCCCTGAAGATGTTGTGTGCACATACAGTAACACCACAGTGTAGTAGGTTCTCCCGCCTGAAGAAGGTGTCGTGTGCAAATACAGTAACACCACAGTGTAGCAGGTTCTCTCGCCTGAAGAAGGTGTCGTGTGCACATACAGTAATACCACAGTGTAGCAGGTTCTCCCGCCTGAAGAAGGTGTCGTGTGCACATACAGTAATACCACAGTGTAGCAGGTTCTCCTGCCTGAAGAAGATGTCGTGTGCACATACAGTAATACCACAATGTAGTAGGTTCTCCTGCCTGAAGAAGATGTCGTGTGCACATACAGTAATACCACAGTGTAGCAGGTTCTCCTGCCTGAAGAAGGTGTCGTGTGCACATACAGTAACACCACAGTGTAGCAGGTTCTCCCGCCTGAAGAAGATGTCGTGTGCACATACAGCAATACCACAGTGTAGCAGGTTCCCCTGCCTGAAGAAGATGTCGTGTGCACATACAGTAACACCACAGTGTAGCAGGTTCTCCCCCCTGAAGAAGGTGTGGTGTGCACATACAGTAATACCACAGTGTAGCAGGTTCTCCCGCCTGAAGAAGTCATGTGCACATACAGTAATACCACAGTGTAGGAGGTTCTCCTGCCTGAAGAAGGTGTCGTGTGCACATACAGTAACACCACAGTGTAGCAGGTTCTCCCGCCTGAAGAATGTGTCGTGTGCACATACAGTAACACCACAGTATAGCAGGTTCTCCCCCCTGAAGATGTCGTGTGCACATACAGTAACACCACAGTATAGTAGGTTCTCCCGCCTTAAGAAGATGTCGTGTGCACATACAGTAACACCACAGTGTAGCAGGTTCTCCCGCCTGAAGAAGATGTCGTGTGCACATACAGTAACACCACAGTGTAGCAGGTTCTCCTGCCTGAAGAAGGTGTCGTGTGCAAATACAGTAACACCACAGTGTAGCAGGTTCTCCCGCCTGAAGAAGGTGTCTTGTGCAAATACAGTAATACCACAGTGTAGCAGGTTCTCCCGCCTGAAGAAGGTGTCGTGTGCACATACAGTAATACCACAGTGTAGCAGGTTCTCCCTCCTGAAGAAGGTGTCGTGTGCAAATACAGTAATACCACAGTGTAGCAGGTTCTCCTGCCTGAAGAAGATGTCGTGTGCACATACAGTAATACCACAATGTAGCAGGTTCTCCCGCCTGAAGAAGATGTCATGTGCACATACAGTAACACCACAGTGTAGCAGGTTCTCCTGCCTGAAGAAGGTGTCGTGTGCACATACAGTAACACCACAGTGTAGCAGGTTCTCCCGCCTGAAGAAGATGTCGTGTGCACATACAGCAATACCACAGTGTAGCAGGTTCTCCTGCCTGAAGAAGATGTCGTGTGCACATACAGTAACACCACAGTGTAGCAGGTTCTCCCGCCTGAAGAAGGTGTAGTGTGCACATACAGTAACACCACAGTGTAGCAGGTTCTCCCGCCTGAAGAAGATTTTGTGTGCACATACAGCAATACCACAGTGTAGCAGGTTCTCCTACCTGAAGAAGGTGTCGTGTGCACATACAGTAACACCACAGTGTAGCAGGTTCTCCCTCCTGAAGAAGATGTCGTGTGCATATACAGTAACACCACAGTGTAGCAGGTTCTCCTGCCTGAAGAAGATGTCGTGTGCACATACAGTAACACCACAGTGTAGCAGGTTCTCCTGCCTGAAGAAGGTGTCGTGTGCACATACAGTAACACCACAGTGTAGCAGGTACTCCTGCCTGAAGAAGGTGTCGTGTGCACAATCACATACAGTAACACCACAGTGTAGCAGGTTCTCCTGCCTGAAGAAGGTGTCGTGTGCATATACTGTAACACCACAGTGTAGCAGGTTCTCCCGCCTGAAGAAGGTGTCGTGTGCACATACAGTAACACCACAGTGTAGCAGGTACTCCTGCCTGAAGAAGGTGTCGTGTGCACAATCACATACAGTAACACCACAGTGTAGCAGGTTCTCCCCCCTGAAGAAGGTGTCGTGTGCATATACTGTAACACCACAGTGTAGCAGGTTCTCCCTCCTGAAGAAGGTGTCGTGTGCACATACAGTAACACCACAGTGTAGCAGGTTCTCCCTCCTGAAGAAGGTGTCGTGTGCACATACAGTAACACCACAGTGTAGCAGGTTCTCCCCCCTGAAGAAGGTGTCGTGTGCATATACTGTAACACCACAGTGTAGCAGGTTCTCCCTCCTGAAGAAGGTGTCGTGTGCACATACAGTAACACCACAGTGTAGCAGGTTCTCCCTCCTGAAGAAGGTGTCGTGTGCACATACAGTAACACCACAGTGTAGCAGGTTCTCTCTCCTGAAGAAGGTGTCGTGTGCACATACAGTAACACCACAGCGTAGCAGGTTCTGCTCTACCACAATGACCAATAGCTCGTCGGCGGCTTATTCTCTAAAATTTTTAAGAGAAATAGGGAAAATTTATTTTTTACTAATACAAGTTTGTTTGATAGGTAGAAGTTGTATGAATCCTTTGTCCAAGAGGGCATTTGTAGAAATATTATGATGAGGGCTTCCTGCCCGTCCATTTTCTCTCATAGGCCATTGGCCACATCAGGCCTGTACCCTAGACGGCCCTAGGACCTTCAGTTATGTAGGACCACAACACAGAAATACTGCTGCTGATAGAAGTTTCTGGTATATAGATATACAAGGGGATGTGTAGTCAGTCACTGTGTGGTTGTGTCTCCACAGATGGATCCAGGAGGAGAAATCCACCAGAGAGATGTCCCCGTCCTCTGTATCCCCAGGACTGTCCGGAGGAGAATCACAACATCCCGGAGAGTCATCAGGTAGATGACACTGAACCCCCACAACATCTGACCATGAAGTGATGGGACCTGACCTCATCTTACATTGTTCTTGTCTTTTTAGGATGAAGATCTGATTGATATTAAGGTTGAGGTTATCGATGAAGCAGAAGAGATGATGGATGTATGGGTCAATGAGCAGGGTGAGGAGGGGAGACTGACATGTCTATTCTGTGGTCACCTGCTACATCATCATCTCATCATCACATGACACAATCTATTCCGTCACTGTGTGTCTCCACAGATGGACTCATAGAAAAAGATCCACCAGAGAGATGTCCCCGTCCTCTGTATCCCCAGGACTGTCCAGAGGAGAATCACAACATCCCGGAGGATCATCAGGTAGATGACACTGAAGTCCCCACAACATCTGACCATGAAGTGATGGGACCGGAGCTCATCTTACATTTTTCTTCTCCTTTTAGGGTGAAGATCTGATCGATATTAAGGTTGAGATTATCGATGAAGCAGGAGAGACGATGGATGTATGGGCCGATCAGCAGGGTGAGGAGGGGAGACTGTCATGTCTGTTCTGTGGTCACCTACTACGACTTCCATCATCACATGACACAATCTATTCCATCACTTTGTGTTTCCTACAGATGGATCCAGGAGGAGAAATCCACCAGAGAGATGTCCCCGTCCTCTGTATCCCCAGGACTGTCCAGAGGACAATCATCAGGTAAATGTAGCTGAGCCCTGTATCTACAGTATATGGAGGGTTGGGGGCTTTTCTGATCCTGTAGTTATTGAGTTCATTGATTTTGGTGGTTTCTTATTTTTCCACTCGTCTCTTATATTGTACGTATTATATTGTCAAGAGAGGTCTGGACGCCTTTCTTGAGAACAATAAAATTACATCTTATGCTTAGTGATAGTTAATTAATCCAGGGATTTAATCTGACTGCCAGATTGGTGTCGGGAAGTGAATTTTTCCTCAATGATGTAAATTGGCCTATACCGCATGTTTTTTTTTTTGCCTTCCCCTGGATCAACGCTGCGGAATAGCTGCAGTGCACAAGAAATAGGCTGAACTGGATGGACGCTTGTCTTTTTTCGGCCTTATAAACTATGTAACTATGTTTATCTGATACATCAGTGGGAAGATCTGATTATTATTAAAGTGGAGGATGAGACAGAAGAAGAAGAAGAAGATGAGAGGATGAGGGAGGATCAGCCGTGTACAAGTGATGGGAAGGAGGAGATTCCGGTAAAGGTTTCCACAGGTGTGTAATATATAAGTAATTTTGCTACATACTGTATAGATGACACATGGGGCAGGAGTTATACATGGAGTCATGTACAGGGCAGGATATAAGGGAGCTGGGAACGCACGGAGACATCATCTACGAGGTCCTCTGTGGACCCTGCCTGCCCCAGTTACAAGTCCTTCCTTCATATTTGTGTCTTTCCTTTCACATTTTCCACCGGCTTCAGCTCTAAAGACCACAGTGACTTTTTTTTTTTTAATAAAAGTCACTATACGTGAGACCACCTTTAAGAGTCTGTGAGAAGCTTTTGAAGCGGCTTTAAAGATGTTTTTTGACTTCTTAGAAGCGTCTTTAACCTCTTAACAGGCCAATTTTGTGACATTACAAATTAAAACATTTTTTTTCATTGTCACATTTAATGAGTCTTAACATTTGTCATAATAATTAATGATAATAATGGAACACTAAAGTGCTTGGTATTCGAATCGAGCAGGTTGGACTCTCTGACGGGCTCGAATCGCGTAGCGAGTATAATGGAAGTCAGTGGGAAAAACAAGCATTTTTCTGGAAGACCCTAAACAGGAGAGCAAGGGGAAGACGCCTGGACGCATCTCTGAATCTCAGGTCGCTGCTGTAAACCCCTTAATAGCCGGGCCATCTCTCACCGAATCTCAGGTCGCTGCTGTAAACCCCTTAATAGCCGGGCCATCTCTCACCAAATCTCAGGTCGCTTCTGTAAACCCCTTAATAGCCGGGCCATCTCTCACCGTATTTCCCCGTCGCCTATGACTACAGTAGATGACATAGTAGAGGGGGAAATAAAACTACACCAGCCGGTAGTCACCGGTAAATGTCATCGTAACATTTTCCTACCTTGTCTGGGCATCTGGTGTGTGTGACATGGTCATATAGATCCTGTGTAATTCATGAAGGAGGGACTCTGAAACTCACAAAGCCTATGCGGACAATGTAAGAACTGCCAAAAATTAGAAGGAAGAGGGGCTCCTATACACCCTGTATTAGACATAAAGGAGGCCTCATACACATTATGTTAAAGGGCTTCCAAAAATTAGGAGAGACTGCAATACACCCTGGAAGACATGTACAGGAGGGCCTCAGAAAATATTTTTTTCCCATTTTTAAGGAGTGAGACTCATAGACTGGTAAAGCCTATGGTGTGGTATACATACATACCCCCCAAGGTATAAATGTTTTTCAACCTTTGCACTTGGTGCATAGGCTTTACCAGTCTAGGAGTCTCATGGGAGTCACCCTGTTATAGTGGAGGTGAAGGAGGAGAAGAAAAAGAAGAAACGGTGAGAAGGGGTGCATGGGAATACACCAGAAAAAAAGGAACATTTGAATTGGCTTTATGTGCCGCTGCTCTCATCTGGTGGTGTTGAGAAGTCTGGGCCAATCCAGGCCTTGTTCATTTTGATAAGGCCGGTTTCACAAGTCCAGATATTTCCGGTAACGGAAAAACCGGTACCGGAGATATCCGTGTGTCTGTGTGTGTTTTACTGTTGCATCCGTGTGCCGCATCAGGATCACACGGACAGGCGCCTGTGAATCAGTGTACAGTTAGCGCTGTTCCCAAGCGCTGATGCTGAACACTACCCTAATCATGGTTTCCTGCCGGCGCTGTGATCGGCACCAGCAGGGACCATGATGAGGGTAGTAGTGTCTGCTCCCGGTTTCCCCACCTGTAAAAATACGAATAAAATAATAAAATCCATGTACTCACCTCTCCTAGGTGTCCCTCGGTGTAATCCATGCTACCGCTGCCGCCAAGGAGCCGGGGAGAATGAGGCGGAGCTGCGCTCAGTGAGTGACAGGACACCGCTCATGAGCTGCAGCTCCAGAGAGGCTCATTCTCCCCAGCATCAGTGGTCGCATAGATGACAGCGGGGGACACCTAGGAGAGGTGAGTACATGGATTTTATTATTTTATTCTTATTTTTACAGGTGGTGACACCGGGAGCAGATACTACTACCCTCATCATGGTCCCTGCTGGTGCTGATCGCAGCACCAGCAGGAAACCATGGTGAGGGTAGTGTTCAGCACCGGCGCTTGGGAACAGCGCCATTCCCAGTTGCCGGTACGTGTCACACGTGTGGTACATTTTGCGGACCGTGTACCCGCAAAAAACAGACTTGTCTCTGTGTGGAGCACACACTGAGGTGTGCACAAACCCATTGTTTTTAATGGGTCTGCGTGTGTCAGTGTCTCCCGTACGTGTGGAAACTGTCACCACTCGTACCGGAGATACTGACGTGTGAAATAGCCCTAAGGGTCAGCCTGTCAGCATTTTCAGTTGACAGGCGGATGCACCTAACATAATACCCCCGGCGGCACTAAAAACCCGCTCTGACAAAATGCTAGTGGCAGGGCTGGCCATTTCCACTTGGTCCACATGCAAAACCTCCACTTTAATTGTAAGCAGCGAGCTTTTGAGTAGACAAACCCTAATTTGATTTCCTTGGCTTATCTTTAGGAGGTATCACCCATTCCACCTCATGAACAAATGTCCTGTTGTAATAACTCTTAAATGTTGTACTCTTGTCTTATTAATTCATTTATAAACCTGCCTGAAGAAGGAGCCTCTGTGCTCTGAAAGCTTGCAAATATATATATTTTCTCTGGTTAGCCAATAAAGGTATTACTCCGAGAATACTTTTGTCATTTTTTGGCATAAAACTATGTACCACAATATAATTTTTTTTTTTACTGTACATCACATTCTGTCTAAGGGTATGTTCACACAGTGCATAATTTTTGCTTAGAATTTTACCCGGCCTATTTTGTACATAAAATACAGTGTTTTACAGTATTAGCAAACTGAATGTGATTACTGAAGTCTTATGCACCTGGTGCTGTTGTTTTTGCACATTTCAACCATCATGGTGTTTTTTAAATTCTGCAGCATAACATTTTTTTTCAGCATTTTTGCAGCGTTGTTTTTAACTAATCACAAAAATAGAGAGTGAAGACAACGCAAAAATGTATAAAAACGTGCCAAAATGCTCATCTTGTACAGTGGTTTTCCTGTGAACATTCTGGTCTTTGGTGCAGGAAAAATCTGCTGCAATAACACCACATGTGAACAATACCCTAAAGGCTCGCTCTCAATTGCGATGATTAAATCGGACGAATGCAATCCGATGAAAAAAAATCGGATTGCATTCGTACCAATTTAATCCTATGATGGTGTGCTCAGTGGCGCGTATTTTTTTCGAATTGCGATCGGAGTGAAAAAAAAAAAAAATTGCGGCATGCTGGATTCGGATCTCACGCACCCATATAATCTGTGGGTGCATGTGAAACGTCGCACTGTACTCGGATGTCACCCGAATGCAGTGCGATTCCCGCCGATGCCGGCAACAGAGGAGATGGAGAAATTACTTTCTCAGTCGCCTACGCAGCCGCGCTGCGATCCTCTGTGCGAGAGGATCAGAGCACAACGCACAGACACTCTGCTCCCGCTCGCAGCAGACCAGGAGCCGAGTTTCATTAGCATGTCACATCGGATGCCATACGCTAGTGGGACCCCAGCTTAATAGTAATGTTATATCTACCTTGGATTGTGAAGAAACTTACAAAGTTCTTTTTTAATCCTTACAGAGAATGACGATAACTGTTCTGAGAGAAGCTTCATTTTATCGGCAAATTATAAATTAGAAGATGAAGATATGAAGCTGCACTCTTCAGAAGAAAATAGCAGCAGCCCTAATGTAAATTCAGGATTCAACATTACAGAGCTAATATATAATCCTCCTAATCCCGAGGAACCATCTCCTGACCAATCTCCGATTGTTACCACCAACATAGGTCAGAAAGGGGGCAAGGAGTTTAAATGTGGAAAACCTTTTACAAAAAGTTCAAGTTTTCAAACACACAGACATATTCAGAAAGGAGAGAAGCCATACTCTTGTTCAGAATGTGGGAAAAGCTTTAGAGATAAATCAAGTCTTGTTATACATGAAAGATGTCACACAGGGGAGAAGCCATTTTCGTGTTCAGAATGTGGGAAATGTTTTTCAGAAAAATCAAGTCTTGGTAAACATCAGAGAATTCATACAGGAGAGAAGCCGTATTCGTGTTCAGAATGTGGGAAATGTTTTTTAGAAAAATCAAGTCTTGGTAAACATCAGAGAATTCATACAGGAGAGAAGCCGTATTCATGCACAGAATGTGCGAATTGTTTTTCATTTCAATCAGATCTTGTTAAACATCAGAGAATTCACACAGGAGAGAAGCCGTACTTATGTTCAGAATGTGGGAAATGTTTTTCTGATAAATCAGGTTTAATAAAACATCGGAGAACTCACACCGGAGAGAAGCTATATTCATGTACAGAATGTGGGAAGTGCTTTACATGCAATTCATATCTTATTACACATCAAAGAATTCATACAGGAGAGAAGCCATATTCATGTTCAGAATGTGGGAAATGTTTTACACATCAATCAAAATATGTTCATCATCAAAGAACTCACACAGGAGAGAAGCCATATTCATGTACTGAATGTGGTAAAAGCTTTACAAGTAAATCATATCTTGTTAAACATCAGAGATTTCACACCGGAGAGAAACCATTTTCATGTTTAGAATGTGGGAAAGGTTTTTCAGATAAAGCTAGTCTTGTTAATCATCAAAGAATTCACACAGGAGAGAAGCTGTATTCATGTTCAGAATGTGGAAAATGTTTTACAGTTAAATCGTGTTTTGTCAAACACCAGAGAATTCACACAGGAGAGAAGCCGTATTCATGTTCAGAATGCGGGAAAAGTTTTTCAGATAAATCATATTTTGTTAAACATCAGAGGATTCACACAGGGGAGAAGCCGTATTCATGTTCAGTATGTGGAAAATGTTTTGTACATCCAACGGATCTTGTAAAACATCGGAGAATTCACACAGGAGAGAAGCCGTATTCATGTTCAGAATGCGGGAAATGTTTTGGAGATAAGTCACATCTTATTCGACATCAGAAAATTCACACAGGAGAGAAGCCATTTTCATGTTCTGAATGTGGGAAATGTTTTTCTTCTAAAGCGAGACTTCTTGATCATCATCGAAGTCACACTGGGGAGAAGCCATTTTCTTGCTCGTTTTGCGGGAAATGCTTTGCACTTAAATCAAATCTTGCTACACATGAGAGAATCCACACAGGAGAGAAGCCGTATTCATGTTCAGAATGTGGGAAACATTTTGCACATATGTCAAGTCTTGTTTACCATCGGAGATTACACAGAGTGGAAAAGGCGTAATTGTGTTGAGAATGTAGAAAGTGCTTTACAGAGATATTTGACCTTGTTAAACATCACAGAATTAAGGTGAAAGGCTGACTTCTTGTTTAGAAGTCAGGAAATGTTTTATTACTAACTCCAGACTACGGAAGTCATCAAAGGAGAGAAGCCTTTTTCATGCTGTATATGTGTAAAATGTTTTATAGGCTAATCAAACTTTGAAACTCCTGAAAGAATTCATATTGAGAGTAAACTATATCATTAGGTCATTCATAGATTCTTAGAGGGTTTTTTTTTTTTGGAGGAAGATTTAGCCTTAAAACTGCTAAAACACCAAAATGATATGTGATCGAAATATATAAAAACATTTTAGATTAAAGGAGAGGGGAAAAAAAATAACCTTATTTGTTTTCAAAGTAGTGAAGTTTCCATGAACCTTGCTGTTTATTACTGTATGATATGTGGGCATATCAGTACAGGTAGTCCTCGGGTTACGACGGCCTCGAGTTACGTCGTTTCGTGGTTACGACGCTTTATACGACGCTCATTCCTAGGTGTTACAGGGAGATCTTGGAGGAGAAGAAGATGGTCTCCTTCCAAACTAACCTGCAGCAGTACTTCAAGAAGGTAGAGAGGCCTGCAACAGATACTGTACCCTCTTGACTCAGCTGCCCCAGTATCTCCAGCACCTTCTGCAGCTTCCTCCCAATAAGTAAGCCTGTTCTCTCTTTGGAATTGTTATCTTTGTTTATGATAGTACTATACACTGTTTATTACTGTTACAGCACTACAGTACAGTATTTCATTATTAAACGTACTGTACTGCACAATATTTTACTGTACCTATGTTTATTGATAATTATGTAGGGTACTGTGTTAGGATAGGTGTTTGGATAGGCTAAGTGTTTGCAGTACTGTACTATTATTATGGTACGGTACTGTATGAACCTATGATCCGACTTACGTCAAAATTCGGTTGACGCCGCCGCGCAAGAACGGATCAACGTCGTAAGTCGAGGACTACCTGTATTCATCATCGTTCAAACATTAAAAAAATGATGAAATTGAACACAACAGTACAAAATCCATTGGGTATAGAGGATTAGATCAATTTATATTTACACTTTGCAGCTTTGTAGGTGGAATTTCTAAAACTGAAAATAGTCCTAAAACTCTGTGGGGTGATATTTTGGTGCATGCACATGGATTCTGTGGACTGAAAGAGACGTTGTGTTCGAGGTGAAGATTTGAGAATTTTTTTTATTCATTCTCATTTTTATTTTTTTTAGTCAAGTGAAAAAAATGAGAACTTGTATCCAATTACTCTTGAATATGCCAAGCAATATACCGTATTTTTCAAACTATAAGACGCACTCTTTTCCTTTAACAGTTTGGAGGAAAGTGTGGGGTGCATCTTATAGTCCGAATGTACGGTACCTTATAGTCTGGCTGTGGTTGGAGTAAGGTGGTGGTGGTGGTGGGGGGGCGGAGGAGCGGGTCACAGGAGGAAGCCGGCTGCTGCAGCTAACACTGTTCCTGCTGTTAAAGAAAATGAATATTCACTGCACCCAATGCCCATAGTCCCTCCCACCTCTATGCACTGAAGCCGGCATCTAGAGGTGGGCGGGACTATGGGAGTGAGGATCAGAGAATATTCATTCTCTTTAATAGCGGGCACACGTGATCGCCCGGCAGCTACAGTAGCAGACGGCTGCGGCTAACAGTGTGCAGTGTAAACAGGATGAATATTCACTGCTCCACATTACAATAGTTCCGGGAGTGGGGAGCACGCAGAGCTGACCTTTGCAAGTGAGGGCTCATGGCAGTGACGTCATGCGCTGCTTACAAATCAAGCAGGTCGGACGCTTGAACGGGCTCAACTCAAGTAACGAGTATAATGGAAGTCAATGGGAAACTCAAAGCATTTTTCTGGAAGACCCTACCCGGAAGGCTGGGGGAGGGGGGGGACATTCTTTCCTGTATAATGACTTGTATATAAGACAAAATTAAAAAGAGAAGGAAAAAGAAACCTGCCTCCTCCACCCCTTAATAGCAGGGCCATCTCTCACTGTATTTTCCCATTGCCTATGACTACAATAGATGACATAGCAGAGGGGGAAATAAAACTACACCTGTCGGTAGTCACCAGTAATTGTAATTTTAACATTTTGCTACCTTATCTGGGCTGTGGTGCGTGTGACATGGTCAGACAGATCCTGTTTCATTTATGAAGGAGGGACTCTGAAAGTCACAAAGCCTATGCAGAAAATGCAAGAACTGCCAAAGATTAGAAGGAAGAGGGACTCCGATACCCCCTGTATTAGACATAAAGGAGGCCTCATACATATTCTGTTACAATTGTTAGGTAGTGGGACTCCTAGACTCATAATGATCCTACATTTGAATTGGCTTTATGTTCTGCTGCTGTCATCCGGTGGGGTCGAGAAGTCTGGGCCAATTTAGCCCTTGTTCATTTTGAGTAAGGGCCGCCTGATGACCCTATAAATATTTTGAGTGAGGCCCGCATGATGACCCTGTTGATATGGTGGAGTAGGAGAACAAGAAAAAGAAGAAACCATGAACCGTATATTCTTATTTGGGTGGGAAGGGATGCATGCAAATTGTTATGATCTGCTACAAGTACTAAGGAAAGAAAGGGGAAAGCTGTACCTACAGTAAGACTAAGCTGAATCCCTACAATGTAGCGGGCAGCCTGTTCCTTGCGAACAGACCCGCCTTAGTCCTCAGCTAGTCCGAACGAAGACCTATAGCATAAGGGAAGGGGTCCCTAAAAGAACTAAGGACTGGAACAAAAATGAGACACCTCCTAAACAGAGAAGTTGTTGCAGAACACAAAAAGACAAACTGACAAAAAGGTACTAGAGGTCCCAGAAGGACCAAGCGAACTGACAGAGAAAGGCACCGAAGCACCAGGCTAGCAAAACAGTCAAACACTGAAGTCCAGCACCGCCAAAAGGGCGGAGCTGGAATATAAAGGCAGATGGTCACGTGGCCGCAAAACACAAGATGGAAAAAACAAACAAGAGGGTTCTAACACAAATTCACCAGAAAAAAAGAAAGATTTGAATTGGCTTTATGTTCCGCTGCTTTCATCCGGTAGGATTCAGAAGTCTGGGCCAATCCAGGCCTTGTTCATTTTGATAAGAGTTAGCCTGTCAGCATTCTCAGTTGACAGGTGGATGCACCTATCAGTTATTATGCCCCCGGTGGCACTAAAAACTGTCTCTGAGGCCACATGTCCAGCTTGGAGACCCAGTAGTTGTTGAGCACAGAGGCATCACTGAGGACGCTGGTACGGTCAATTAAGTACTCCTTCACCATCTTCCAAAGCATTTCCCTTCTTGTCAGACTACCCCGCGCATCAAGGCATGGGCGCTGGGAGGGCCTAATGAAACTGTCCCAGACCTTTGATAGTGTTCATCTCCCTCTGTTGGATCACCTGGTGTGTGTCTCCCTTGTCTCTCCTCCTTGGTTGTCCAAGCATCTATGACCTCTGCTGCCAGCCTTGTCAGATGGGAATTTGTTTTACTAATTGATTGACTAAGGCCTTCTGGTATGCCACCATTTTAGTAGCTCTCCAACGCAGGAAGGAGAGATGGAAAGTTCTCCTTGTAGCGTTGGTCGAGAAGAGTGAACAACCAGTAATAAGTTTTGGCCAAAATGCGTATAATGCGAGGGTCACAAGAAACGCAGCGGAACATAAAGTCAGCCTTCTGTGCCAGACTCCCAAAAGGAAAGACTTCCCTGTCCCCACCAGGAGGACGATTCTCCATCTCCTCTTCAGCCCATCCACACTGGACAGACAGAATGGGTAGAACCCTCTGTAACACAGGCAACCATCTCTTGTTCCTCCTCCTCATTATCACCCAATTAGCGCTGAGAAGAGGACATGAGGCTCGGCGCAGTAGTATCACCCTGTCTACTTTCTTCCTCCATCTCCCCCTGGTCCGCATGCAAAGCTTCCTCTTTAATTGTGAAAATAGCCTACAAAAGTAATGGAGTACTAGCCAAAATAACGTAAAAAATGAATACTTTATTAGTATAATTAACACACAGTAAAATCAATATTTTGATAAAAGAAGATGAAAAAGGAGAGAATCAGACAGGGCTACATAAACAGGTCAGACCCATAATATATACAGTGGGTACGGAAAGTATTCAGACCCCTTTAAATTTTTCACTCTTTGTTTCATTGCAGCCATTTGGTAAATTCTAAAAAGTTCATTTTTTTCTCATTAAAAGTACACTCTGCACCCCATCTTCACTGAAACCCCCCCCCCCCCCCCAGAAATATAGGAATGTCTGCAATTAAAAAAGAAAAACTGAAATATCACATGGTCATAAGTATTCAGACCCTTTGCTCAGCATTGAGTAGAAGCCCCCTTTTGAGCTAGTACAGCCAGGAGTCTTCTTGGGAATGATGCAACAAGTTTTTCACCCCTGGATTTGGGGATCCTCTGCTTTCTTCCTTGCAGATTCTCTCCAGTCCCGTCAGGTTGGATGGTGAACGTTGGTGGACAGCCATTTTCAGGTCTCTCCAGAGATGCTCAATTGGGTTTAGGTCAGGGCTCTGGCTGGGCCAGTCAAGAATGGTCACATCGTTGTTCTGAAGCCACTCCTTTGTTATTTTAGCTGTGTGCTTAGGGTCATTGTCTTGTTGGAAGGTGAACCTTCAGCCAAGTCTGAGGTCCAGAGCACTCTGGAAGAGGTTTTCATCCAGGATATCTCTGGTTGCAATTGAAGGAAACATGAATTGCGGCCAAGTACAGTCATGCTGTCCCTGCAGCTGAAAAACACTCCCATAGCATGATGCTGCCACCACCATGTTTCACTGTTGGGATTGTATTGGGCAGGTGATGAGCAGTGCCTGGTTTTCTCCACAGATACCACTTAGAACATTTTGGTGATAATTCTGTCTTCGTCTCATCAGATCAGAGAGTCTTATTTCTCAAGGCCTGACTGATGGAGGGCTGCAGTTATAGCTGACTTTGTGGAACTTTCTCCCATCTCCCTACTGCATCTCTGAAGTTCAGCCACAGTGATCTTGGGGTTCTTTTTTACCTCTTTCACCAAGGCTCTTCTCCCATGATTGCTCAGTTTGGCTGGACCAGGAAGACTTCTGGTGGTCCCAAACTTCTTCCATTTAAGGATTATGGAGGCCACTGTGCTCTTAGGAACCTTGAGTAATGCAGAAATTCTTTTGTAACCTTGGCCAGATCTGTGCCTTGCCATAATTCTGTCTCTGAGCTCCATGGGCAGTTCCTTTGAGCTCATGATTCTCATTTGGTCTGACATGCACTGTGAGCTGTGAGGTCTTATATAGACAGGTGTGTTTCTTTCCAAATCAAGTCCTATCAGTTTAATTAAACACAGCTGGACTCCAATGAAGGAGTAGAACCATCTCAAGGAGGATCACAATGAAATGGACAGCATGTGACTTAAATATGAGTGTCTGAGCAAAGGGGCTGAATACTTATGACCATGTGATATTTCAGTTTTTCTTTTTAATAAATTTGCAAAAATTTCTACATTTGTTTTTTTTTCAGTCAAGATGAGGTGCAGAGTGGACTTTAATGAGAAAAAAATTAACTTTTTACCAAATGGCTGCAATGAAACAAAGTGAGAAAATTAAAATGGGTCTGAATACTTTCAGTACCCACTGTAGTATATGCTATATAGGATTAACACATTTTATACATGAAATGGACAAAAATCCTACCTATATACACTGCTCAAAAAAATAAAGGGAGCACTTAAACAACAGAATATAACTCCAAGTAAATCAAACTTCTGTGAAATCAAACTGTCCACTTAGGAAGCAACACTGATTGACAGTCAATTTCACATGCTGTTGTGCAAATGGAATAGACAATAGATGGAAATTATTGGCAATTATCAAGACACCCTCAATAAAGGAGTGGTTCTGCAGGTGGGGACCACAGACCACATCTCAGTACCAATGCTTTCTGGGCTGATGTTTTGGTCACTTTTGAATGTTGGTTGTGCTTTCACACTCGTGGTAGCATGAGACAGACTCTACAACCCACAGAAGTTGCTCAGGTAGTGCAGCTCATCCAAGATGGCACATCAATGCGAACTGTGGCAAGGTGGTTTGCTGTGTCTGTCAGCGTAGTGTCCAGAGGCTGGAGACGCTACCTGGAGACAGGCCGGTACACCAGGAGACGTGGAGGGGGCCATAGGAGGGCAACAACCCAGCAGCACGACTGCTACCTCCGCCTTTGTGCAAGGAGGAACAGGAGGAGCACTGCCAAAGCCCTGCAAAATAACCTCCAGCAGGCAACAAATGTGCATGTGTCTGCTCAAACGGTTAGAAACCGACTCCATGAGGGTGGTATGAGGGCCCGACGTCCACAGATGGGGGTTGTGCTCACAGCCCAACACGGTGCAGGACGCTTGGCATTTGCCACAGAACACCAGGATTGGCAAAGTCGCCACTGGCACCCTGTGCTCTTCACAGATGAAAGCAGGTTCAGACTGAGCACATGTGACAGAGTCTGGAGACGCCGTGGAGAGCGATCTGCTGCCTGCAACATCCTTCAGCATGACCGGTTTGGCAGTGGGTCAGTAATGGTGTGGGTTGGCATTTCTTTGGAGGGCCGCACAGCCCTCCATGTGCTCGCCAGAGGTAGCCTGACTGCCATTAGGTACCGAGAAGAGATCCTCAGACCCCTTGTGAGACCATATGCGGGTGCGGTTAGCCCTGGGTTCCTCCTAATGGAGGACAATGCCAGACCTCATGTGGCTGGAGTGTGTCAGCTGTTCCTGCAAGATGAAGGCATTGAAGCTATGGACTGGCCGCCCGTTCCCCAGACCTGAATCCGATTGAGCACATCTGGGACATCATGTCTCACTCCATCCACCAACGTCACGTTGCACCACAGACTGTCCAGAGTTGGCGGATGCTTTAGTCCAGGTCTGGGATGAGATCCCACAAGAGACCATGCGCAACCTCATCAGGAGCATGCCCAGGCGTTGTAGGGAGGTCATACAGGCACGTGGAGGCCACACACAATACTCAGCCTCATCAAGAGCATGCCTAGGCGTTGTAGGGAGGTCATACAGGCACGTGGAGGCCACACACAATACTGAGCCTCATCAGGAGCATGCCCAGGCGTTGTAGGGAGGTCATACAGGCACGTGGAGGCCACACACAATACTCAACCTCATCAGGAGCATGCCCAGGCGTTGTAGGGAGGTCATACAGGCACGTGGAGGCCACACACAATACTCAGCCTCATCAGGAGCATGCCCAGGCATTGTAGGGAGGTCATACAGGCACGTGGAGGCCACACACGATACTGAGCCTCATCAGGAGCATGCCCAGGCGTTGTAGGGAGGTCATACAGGCACATGGAGGCCACACACAATACTCAACCTCATCAGGAGCATGCCCAGGCATTGTAGGGAGGTCATACAGGCACGTAGAGGCCACACACAATACTCAGCCTCATCAGGAGAATGCCCAGGCGTTGTAGGGAGGTCATATAGGCACGTGGAGGCCACACACAATACTCAGCCTCATCAGGAGCATGCCCAGGCGTTGTAGGGAGGTCATACAAGCACGTGGAGGCCACACACAATACTCAGCCTCATCAGGAGCATGCCCAGGTGTTGTAGGGAGGTCATACAGGCACGTGGAGGCCACACGCAATACTGAGCCTCATCAGGAGCATGCCCAGGCATTGTAGGGAGGTCATACAGGCACGTGGAGGCCACACACAATACTCAGCCTCATCAGGAGCATGCCCAGGCGTTGTAGGGAGGTCATACAGGCACGTGGAGGCCACACACAATACTCAGCCTCATCAGGAGCATGCCCAGGCGTTGTAGGGAGGTCATACAGACACGTGGAGGCCACACACAATAGTCAGCCTCATCAGGAGCATGCCTAGGCGTTGTAGGGAGGTCATACAAGCACGTGGAGGCCACACACAATACTGAGCCTCATCAGGAGCATGCCCAGGCGTTGTAGGGAGGTCATACAGGCACGTGGAGGCCACACACAATACTCAGCCTCATCAGGAGCATGCCCAGGCATTGTAGGGAGGTCATACAGGCACGTGGAGGCCACACACAATACTCAGCCTCATCAGGAGCATGCCCAGGCGTTGTAGGGAGGTCATACAGGCACGTGGAGGCCACACACAATACTCAGCCTCATCAGGAGCATGCCCAGGTGTTGTAGGCAGGTCATACAGGCACGTGGAGGCCACACACAATACTCAGCCTCATCAGGAGCATGCCCAGGCATTGTAGGGAGGTCATACAGGCACGTGGAGGCCACACACAATACTCAGCCTCATCAGGAGCATGCCCAGGCGTTGTAGGGAGGTCATACAGGCACGTGGAGGCCACACACAATACTCAGCCTCATCAGGAGCATGCCCAGGCGTTGTAGGGAGGTCATACAGGCACGTGGAGGCCACACACAATACTCAGCCTCATCAGGAGCATGCCCAGGCGTTGTAGGGAGGTCATACAGGCACGTGGAGGCCACACACAATACTCAGCCTCATCAGGAGCATGCCCAGGCGTTGTAGGGAGGTCATACAGGCACGTGGAGGCCACACACAATACTCAGCCTCATCAGGAGCATGCCCAGGCGTTGTAGGGAGGTCATACACGCACGTGGAGGCCACACACAATACTCAGCCTCATCAGGAGCATGCCCAGGCGTTGTAGGGAGGTCATACAGGCACGTGGAGGCCACACACAATACTCAGCCTCATCAGGAGCATGTCCAGGTGTTGTAGGGAGGTCATACAGGCACGTGGAGGCCACACACAATACTCAGCCTCATCAGGAGCATGCCCAGGCGTTGTAGGGAGGTCATACAGGCACGTGGAGGCCACACACAATACTCAGCCTCATCAGGAGCATGCCCAGGCATTGTAGGGAGGTCATACAGGCACGTGGAGGCCACACACAATACTCAGCCTCATCAGGAGCATGCCCAGGCGTTGTAGGGAGGTCATACAGGCACGTGGAGGCCACACACAATACTCAGCCTCATCAGGAGCATGCCCAGGTGTTGTAGGGAGGTCATACAGACACGTGGAGGCCACACACAATACTCAGCCTCATCAGGAGCATGCCCAGGCGTTGTAGGGAGGTCATACAGACACGTGGAGGCCACACACAATACTCAGCCTCATCAGGAGCATGCCCAGGCGTTGTAGGGAGGTCATACAGACACGTGGAGGCCACACACAATACTCAGCCTCATCAGGAGCATGCCCAGGCCTTGTAGGGAGGTCATACAGGCACGTGGAGGCCACACACAATACTCAGCCTCATCAGGAGCATGCCCAGGCGTTGTAGGGAGGTCATACAGGCACGTGGAGGCCACACACAATACTCAGCCTCATCAGGAGCATGCCCAGGTGTTGTAGGGAGGTCATACAGGCACGTGGAGGCCACACACAATACTCAGCCTCATCAGGAGCATGCCCAGGCATTGTAGGAAGGTCATACAGGCACGAGGAGGCCACACACAATACTGAGCCTCATCAGGAGCATGCCCAGGAGTTGTAGGGAGGTCATACAGGCACGTGGAGGCCACACACAATACTCAGCCTCATCAGGGGCATGCCCAGGCGTTGTAGGGAGGTCATACAGGCACGTGGAGGCCACACACAATACTCAGCCTCATCAGGAGCATGCCAAGGCGTTGTAGGGAGGTCATACAGGCACATGGAGGCCACACACAATACTCAGCCTCATCAGGAGCATGCTCTGGCGTTGTAGGGGGGTCATACAGGCACGTGGAGGCCACACACAATACTCAGCCTCATCAGGAGCATGCCTAGACGTTGTAGGGAGGTCATACAGGCACGTGGAGGCCACACACAATACTCAGCCTCATCAGGAGCATGCCCAGGCGTTGTAGGGGGGTCATACAGGCACGTGGAGGCCACACACAATACTCAGCCTCATCAGGAGCATGTCCAGGTGTTGTAGGGAGGTCAAACAGGCACGTGGAGGCCACACACAATACTCAGCCTCATCAGGAGCATGTCCAGGTGTTGTAGGGAGGTCATACAGGCACGTGGAGGCCACACACAATACTCAGCCTCATCAGGAGCATGCCCAGGCGTTGTAGGGAGGTCATACAGGCACGTGGAGGCCACACACAATACTCAGCCTCATCAGGAGCATGTCCAGGTGTTGTAGGGAGGTCATACAGGCACGTGAAGGCCACACACAATACTCAGCCTCATCAGAGGCATGCCCAGGCGTTGTAGGGAGGTCATACAGGCACGTGGAGGCCACACACAATACTCAGCCTCATCAGGAGCATGCCCAGACGTTGTAGGGAGGTCATATAGGCACGTGGAGGCCACACACAATACTCAGCCTCATCAGGAGCATGCCCAGGCGTTGTAGGGAGGCCATACAGGCATGTGGCGGCCACACACAATACTCAGCCTCATCAGGAGCATGCCCAGGCGTTGTATGGAGGTCATACCGGCACGTGGAGGCCACACACAATACTGAGCCTCATCAGGAGCATGCCCAGGCATTGTAGGGAGGTCATACAGGCACGTGGAGGCCACACACAATACTCAGCCTCATCAGGAGCATGCCCAGGCGTTGTAGGGAGGTCATACAGGCACGTGGAGGCCACACACAATACTCAGCCTCATCAGGAGCATGCCCAGGCATTGTAGGGAGGTCATACAGGCACGTGGAGGCCACACACAATACTCAGCCTCATCAGGAGCATGCCCAGACGTTGTAGGGGGGTCATACAGGCACGTGGAGGCCACCCACAATACTCAGCCTCATCAGGAGCATGCCCAGGCGTTGTAGGGAGGCCATACAGGCACGTGGCGGCCACACACAATACTCAGCCTCATCAGGAGCATGCCCAGGCGTTGTATGGAGGTCATACCGGCACGTGGAGGCCACACACAATACTGAGCCTCATCAGGAGCATGCCCAGGCATTGTAGGGAGGTCATACAGGCACGTGGAGGCCACACACAATACTCAGCCTCATCAGGAGCATGCCCAGGCGTTGTAGGGAGGTCATACAGGCACGTGGAGGCCACACACAATACTCAGCCTCATCAGGAGCATGCCCAGGCGTTGTAGGGAGGTCATACAGGCACGTGGAGGCCACACACAATACTCAGCCTCATCAGGAGCATGTCCAGGTGTTGTAGGGAGGTCATACAGGCACGTGGAGGCCACACACAATACTCAGCCTCATCAGGGGCATGCCCAGGCGTTGTAGGGAGGTCATACAGGCACGTGGAGGCCACACACAATACTCAGCCTCATCAGGAGCATGCCCAGACGCTGTAGGGAGGTCATACAGGCACGTGGAGGCCACACACAATACTCAGCCTCATCAGGAGCATGCCCAGGCGTTGTAGGGGGGTCATACAGGCACGTGGAGGCCATACACAATACTCAGCCTCATCAGGAGCATGCCCAGGCGTTGTAGGGAGGTCATACAGGCACGTGGAGGCCACACACAATACTCAGCCTCATCAGGAGCATGCCCAGGCATTGTAGGGAGGTCATACAGGCACGTGGAGGCCACACACGATACTGAGCCTCATCAGGAGCATGCCCAGGCGTTGTAGGGAGGTCATACAGGCACGTGGAGGCCACACACAATAATCAGCCTCATCAGGAGCATGCCCAGGCGTTGTAGGGAGGTCATACAGGCACGTGGAGGCCACACACAATATTCAGCCTCATCAGGAGCATGTCCAGGTGTTGTAGGGAGGTCATACAGGCACGAGGAGGCCACACACAATACTCAGCCTCATCAGGGGCATGCCCAGGCGTTGTAGGGAGGTCATACAGGCACGTGGAGGCCACACACAATACTCAGCCTCATCAGGAGCATGCCCAGACGTTGTAGGGAGGTCATATAGGCACGTGGAGGCCACACACAATACTCAGCCTCATCAGGAGCATGCCCAGGCGTTGTAGGGAGGCCATACAGGCACGTGGCGGCCACACACAATACTCAGCCTCATCAGGAGCATGCCCAGGCGTTGTATGGAGGTCATACCGGCACGTGGAGGCCACACACAATACTGAGCCTCATCAGGAGCATGCCCAGGCATTGTAGGGAGGTCATACAGGCACGTGGAGGCCACACACAATACTCAGCCTCATCAGGAGCATGCCCAGGCGTTGTAGGGAGGTCATACAGGCACGTGGAGGCCACACACAATACTCAGCCTCATCAGGAGCATGCCCAGGCATTGTAGGGAGGTCATACAGGCACGTGGAGGCCACACACAATACTCAGCCTCATCAGGAGCATGCCCAGACGTTGTAGGGGGGTCATACAGGCACGTGGAGGCCACCCACAATACTCAGCCTCATCAGGAGCATGCCCAGGCGTTGTAGGGAGGCCATACAGGCACGTGGCGGCCACACACAATACTCAGCCTCATCAGGAGCATGCCCAGGCGTTGTATGGAGGTCATACCGGCACGTGGAGGCCACACACAATACTGAGCCTCATCAGGAGCATGCCCAGGCATTGTAGGGAGGTCATACAGGCACGTGGAGGCCACACACAATACTCAGCCTCATCAGGAGCATGCCCAGGCGTTGTAGGGAGGTCATACAGGCACGTGGAGGCCACACACAATACTCAGCCTCATCAGGAGCATGCCCAGGCGTTGTAGGGAGGTCATACAGGCACGTGGAGGCCACACACAATACTCAGCCTCATCAGGAGCATGTCCAGGTGTTGTAGGGAGGTCATACAGGCACGTGGAGGCCACACACAATACTCAGCCTCATCAGGGGCATGCCCAGGTGTTGTAGGGAGGTCATACAGGCACGTGGAGGCCACACACAATACTCAGCCTCATCAGGAGCATGCCCAGGCGTTGTAAGGAGGTCATACAGGCACGTGGAGGCCACACACAATACTCAGCCTCATCAGGAGCATGCCCAGGCGTTGTAGTGAGGTCATACAGGCACGTGGAGACCACACACAATACTCAGCCTCATCAGGAGCATGCACAGGCGTTGTAGGGAGGTCATACAGGCACGTGGAGGCCACACACAATACTGAGCCTCATCAGGAGCATGCCCAGGCGTTGTAGGGAGGTCATACAGGCACGTGGAGGCCACACACAATACTCAGCCTCATCAGGAGCATGCCCAGGCGTTGTAGGGAGGTCATACAGGCACGTGGAGGCCACACACAATACTCAGCCTCATCAGGAGCATGCCCAGGCGTTGTAGGGAGGTCATACAGGCACGTGGAGGCCACACACAATACTCAGCCTCATCAGGAGCATGTCCAGGTGTTGTAGGGAGGTCATACAGGCACGTGGAGGCCACACACAATACTCAGCCTCATCAGGGGCATGCCCAGGCGTTGTAGGGAGGTCATACAGGCACGTGGAGGCCACACACAATACTCAGCCTCATCAGGAGCATGCCCAGACGTTGTAGGGAGGTCATACAGGCACGTGGAGGCCACACACAATACTCAACCTCATCAGGAGCATGCCCAGGCGTTGTAGGGGGGTCATACAGGCACGTGGAGGCCATACACAATACTCAGCCTCATCAGGAGCATGCCCAGGCGTTGTAGGGAGGTCATACAGGCACGTGGAGGCCACACACAATACTCAGCCTCATCAGGAGCATGCCCAGGCATTGTAGGGAGGTCATACAGGCACGTGGAGGCCACACACAATACTCAGCCTCATCAGGAGCATGCCCAGGCGTTGTAGGGAGGTCATACAGGCACGTGGAGGCCACACACAATACTCAGCCTCATCAGGAGCATGCCCAGGTGTTGTAGGGAGGTCATACAGGCACGTGGAGGCCACACACAATACTCAGCCTCATCAGGAGCATGCCCAGACGTTGTAGGGAGGTCATACAGGCACGTGGAGGCCACACACAATACTCAGCCTCATCAGGAGCATGCCCAGGCGTTGTAGGGAGGTCATACAGGCACGTGGAGGCCACACACAATACTCAGCCTCATCAGGAGCATGCCCAGGTGTTGTAGGGAGGTCATACAGGCACGTGGAGGCCACACACAATACTCAGCCTCATCAGGAGCATGCCCAGACGTTGTAGGGAGGTCATACAGGCACGTGGAGGCCACACACAATACTCAGCCTCATCAGGAGCATGCCCAGGCATTGTAGGGAGGTCATACAGGCACGTGGAGGCCACACACAATACTCAGCCTCATCAGGGGCATGCCCAGGCGTTGTAGGGAGGTCATACAGGCACGTGGAGGCCACACACAATACTCAGCCTCATCAGGAGCATGCCCAGGTGTTGTAGGGAGGTCATACAGGCACGTGGAGGCCACACACAGTACTCAGCCTCATCAGGAGCATGCCCAGGCGTTGTAGGGAGGTCATACAGGCACGTGGAGGCCACACACAATACTCAGCCTCATCAGGAGCATGCCCAGGCGTTGTAGGGAGGTCATACAGGCACGTGGAGGCCACACACAATACTCAGCCTCATCAGGAGCATGCCCAGACGTTGTAGGGAGGTCATACAGGCACGTGGAGGCCACACACAATACTCAGCCTCATCAGGAGCATGCCCAGGCGTTGTAGAGGGGTCATACAGGCACGTGGAGGCCATACACAATACTCAGCCTCATCAGGAGCATGCCCAGGCGTTGTAGGGAGGTCATACAGGCACGTGGAGGCCACACACAATACTCAGCCTCATCAGGAGCATGCCCAGGCATTGTAGGGAGGTCATACAGGCACGTGGAGGCCACACACAATACTCAGCCTCATCAGGAGCATGCCCAGGCGTTGTAGGGAGGTCATACAGGCACGTGGAGGCCACACACAATACTCAGCCTCATCAGGAGCATGCCCAGGCATTGTAGGGAGGTCATACAGGCACGTGGAGGCCACACACAATACTCAGCCTCATCAGGAGCATGCCCAGGCATTGTAGGGAGGTCATTCAGGCACGTGGAGGCCACACACAATACTGAGCCTCATCAGGAGCATGCCCAGGCGTTGTAGGGAGGTCATACAGGCTCGTGGAGGCCACACACAATACTCAGCCTCATCAGGAGCATGCCCAGGCGGTGTAGGGAGGTCATACAGGCACGTGGAGGCCACACACAATACTCAGCCTCATCAGGAGCATGCCCAGGTGCTGTAGGGAGGTCATACAGGTACGTGGAGGCCACACACAATACTCAGCCTCATCAGGAGCATGCCCAGGCGGTGTAGGGAGGTCATACAGGCACGTGGAGGCCACACACAATACTCAGCCTCATCAGGAGCATGCCCAGGTGCTGTAGGGAGGTCATACAGGCACGTAGAGGCCACACACAATACTCAGCCTCATCAGGAGCATGCCCAGGCGTTGTAGGGAGGTCATACAGGCACGTGGAGGCCACACACAATACTGAGCCTCATCAGGAGCATGCCCAGGCGTTGTAGGGAGGTCATTCAGGCACGTGGAGGCCACACACAATACTCAGCCTCATCAGGAGCATGCCCAGGCGTTGTAGGGAGGTCATACAGGCACGTGGAGGCCACACACAATACTGAGCCTCATCAGGAGCATGCCCAGGCGTTGTAGGGAGGTCATTCAGGCACGTGGAGGCCACACACAATACTGAGCCTCATCAGGAGCATGCCCAGGCGTTGTAGGGAGGTCATACTGACGCGCCCCCTGGGCCATATTCGTTAGTGGGAATATCCGGAGCCGGATCAGATGGGGGTTGTAGTCTTCCGAGTGGCTGTGACCCGGTCCGTGCCCAGGGTGTCAAACTCAGTTGTATGTGGCAGTCCTACAGATGTTATAAGTTCTTAATGTCGACTACGCCACCCGTTGTGTTGCGGTCACTATGGCCGCCACTGCAGCAGGGTCCGCTGAGGCTGATGGTGTAGGTGCAGCTTGTGATGGTATAACCCCCAACGGGTGGGGTATAGCCTCAGGGGATCAGGTGCAGAGGATGGGAGTTGTGGTGATGCAGTGTAGACGGCAATCAGAGACAGAGTCGGGTTATGCAGTTTAGGATGTTTTACTCACTGCTGATGTTCTGGTCACTCCAGCTTCGAGTGACCTCCCGAGCCGTGCTGCGTCCACCAGGTTCTGGATCCGGCCAACTCCCAAATAAGTCCGGAGCGTGACCCTGAGCTCTCCTTCAGTCCTTTCTCTGGCCGTCCCCACTATTGATCCACCCAGGTCCAGCTCCCTCGGGCCTTCTGTTGGGACACCCTTGGCCTTGGGTTCCCTGACCCTCCTCGTGGTATGCCTTCGTGGTGGATGTGGTGGGTGACCGTGGCAAACGCTGCCCACGGTCTCCGGTCTCTGGCTGGGGAATGTTTTTACCCCCACCAGCTTGGGTTCCGGTACCCTGATGCCGACTCTTCACCCGGGGATTTAGTTTGGGGTCTTAGAGTCCTTTTCTTCTGTGCCTCTGAGTCTCTCTCTCTCTCCTCTCTCACTCTGGGTCTCTCTTCTCCTCTGCTCCTGACTTTCTCTCTGCAACTGACCCTGTTCTTAGTTGGTGCCCACCTTATATACACCCTCTATGTGTGAGCTCAGGCGACCAGCACCCAATGAGCTCCTATCTTTACTCAGGCTGCTCCCCCTATCTGCCCCTACACTACTGGGATGTACCACCCCCCTCCCACTCCAGCCAGGAAAAAGACTCGGTCGTACCTGCACATTTCTAAGTGGGAGTACCGTCGGTCTGCTCCTCGGAAATGGGATGTGTGTAGTGCATGCAGCCTACCGAGCCCAGATCCACACTCCATCCTTACCCGGGAGTGGAATATCACACCTCTGGGTTGAGGTGCAATACCCCTGTAGCAGCCGAATCCTCAGGGTGCTACATTTCCCCCTGGTAAACCACAGCACGTCCTCGGGCTGTAAGACATAAACACCAAAACATACAAATTTTTATAAACATATAAAACATATAAAACATTATATAAATAACATATCTTAGCAGATAAAACTTTCTCGTCGTCTCAGGCTCCTCCTCCGGTCACTGTGCAACGTGTGACCGGGTAAAGTGCGACAGTCTCTCTAGAAAACTGGTTTTCCTATAAAACCGGTAGGGGGCGCTTTAGGACGCGCAACTATTTACAAGGGTATGGCCGCTCTCAGTCCTCGGCCAGTTAAGGAGGGGAAGGGAATGGCTGCTCACAGTCCTCAGCCTGTGGGATTAAGGGTAAACGGGTAAACAGTTCACTCAGCTGGTCCCAACGGGGACTATATTAGCAGCAGCAACAGTTTCAGTTTATGGTGCCCCGACGGGCAACTATATACAGCACCTGCTTCGCTGTACTTAACAACGGCGTCCTCCTGCTCTTTCTTTATTGTTACCTTCGACTCTAGTTTCAGACCCGTCCGGGTCCTCTTGTTCTTCCTCCTCACACCGCAGCTCTTCCTCCGTCAGACGATGCACATGGAGGGCGTAGGGTCCTTTGGCACACTTGTGCCGGGTAAAGGTGACCTCGTCCCCGATATAAAGGTCACGACCTCTGTGCCCCTCCGGCAGATGGGACTCCACATCTCTGCGCGTGACAAAGACGTCGCCGGGGGTGTTGTGGTCTCTGATGAAGCCCCACCCATGCTGCATGTTGAACTTAATTACAGTCCCGGTGGTGCGGGGACTGTGCGCTGCACGGGGGTCCCTCCTGGTTCGGCTCTTCTGCTCGGCGCTCCTTATTTGGGCCTGTTGTTCCCGGACCCGCCTCTCTCTCCGCTCCCTCGCAAACTCCTCGAGCTGCTGTCGGCAGCACGCAGCACGCTCCGCTGCAGCTGCCCTGGTTTCTTGAGTGAACCCCATTAGGTCTTCTCCGGTGGGGTCCCACTCAAATTGGGTCTCTTCAAGCGGGGGCGAGATCCTTATCACGGGCTTCGGAGCCGGAATCAGGGGTGCACACATGGCCCCAACTCTCCTCTGGTGCTCCAGTTCGTAATATTCCTGGGGCCAGATGAAAGGCTGCCCGTCCGGCCACGTGTGCTGGGCAAACAAGTCCTCTCCCAGACGCGGCACCCTCGGTTTTACGGGTGCGGGCGCGGTGGTGGTGGCGCCCGGGTTGCCCAGGCCTTGCGGCCAGGCCTGGGGCACCTGGAAGGTGAAGGGCACCGTTAGGACGGCGGCACCCTGGGCTACCTGGCCTTGCGGCCAGGCCGGAGGCTCCGCGGAGGTAGGGGGCGCTGTTGGTATTGCGGCGCCCGGGGGTACTGGGCCTTGCGACCAGGCTGGTGGTACTTCCTGCTTGGTCACGCTCGGGGTCGAGGCGTGTGACGTCACAGGGGGCGCGGCGGCGGCTTCCGGTTGGGGCCTAGTCTGCATCAGTGACATGGCGTTTTCGGGCACAGCAGGGGGACTTTCGGGCTCTGCGACGGGGAGCTGGGGCAGGTAAGCGGTGTCCTGGTTTGGGGTATAGACGTCCCCTTTACCTGCCTCCATGCGTTCGGCTCCCTTCTCGGCGCCGTCTCCGGCCTTGGGTCCTCCCGCGCCATCCTCAGAGGCGGTCTGTCTCCTCATCTTGGCTGGCGTGCTCCGGGTCTTGGTTTGCTGGGCCATCTCTCAGCTCCACTCCGCCAATGTCTCTCGCTGTACCCGGGCCATCCTCCGTGCGAGGCCCTCCAGGGCAGTTTGTGCACACTCCCGGTCTCGGGGGAGCTGTGCAAGGACCTCCACTAGGCCTAGTGGGGTCGCGGTTTCCAGCAGGCTCCTGACCAACGGGTCGGTGCTGCTCTGCTCTTCTTCCAGCAGGCTCCTGGCCAGCGGGCCGGTGCTGCTCTGCTCTCTCGCCATCTCCGGGTGAGATTCTCTGCTACTCCTCTCCAGGCTTCCTGCCTCCGGGTGCGCTCGCTCTAGACTGCTCCAGACGGCACCCATCTTCGTTCTTTTCTTTCGTCTCCTCCCCCTTCGAGGGCGGTCCCGGGACCACTGGGTGATTGTCAGCTCCAGGGGCTGTTCTTTCACGCTGACAGACACCTCTAGCATCACAGTCTCTGTTGGTGGGGGCGGTTTCCACTTTTGGCGCCATTTTCGGTCCTGGCCCACGATGGGAGGTGGCCTCTCGCCACCCTCTGGCACGCCCATAATGGCGTCCGCTCTTCCAAGGCGGGAAACCTTTGGAAATGGCGGGAATCGCTTCCCAGTGGCGGGAAACTCTGCAGATGGCGGGAAAAAGCTGTTAATGGCGGACAACCGGCGGGAATCGACTGGTGATGGGGTCCGATGGCGGGGACCCTCCGGAACCGGCAGGAGACTTCTTTTTGAGGTAAATTCGCACTTTTCTTCAGGCACGCAGTACCCGGGTGTTGCGGGCACGTAATCCTGCCGACTACGCCAAAGTTGACGCGCCCCCTGGGCCATATTCGTTAGTGGGAATATCCGGAGCCGGATCAGATGGGGGTTGTAGTCTTCCGAGTGGCTGTGACCCGGTCCGTGCCCAGGGTGTCAAACTCAGTTGTATGTGGCAGTCCTACAGATGTTATAAGTTCTTAATGTCGACTACGCCACCCGTTGTGTTGCGGTCACTATGGCCGCCACTGCAGCAGGGTCCGCTGAGGCTGATGGTGTAGGTGCAGCTTGTGATGGTATAACCCCCAACGGGTGGGGTATAGCCTCAGGGGATCAGGTGCAGAGGATGGGAGTTGTGGTGATGCAGTGTAGACGGCAATCAGAGACAGAGTCGGGTTATGCAGTTTAGGATGTTTTACTCACTGCTGATGTTCTGGTCACTCCAGCTTCGAGTGACCTCCCGAGCCGTGCTGCGTCCACCAGGTTCTGGATCCGGCCAACTCCCAAATAAGTCCGGAGCGTGACCCTGAGCTCTCCTTCAGTCCTTTCTCTGGCCGTCCCCACTATTGATCCACCCAGGTCCAGCTCCCTCGGGCCTTCTGTTGGGACACCCTTGGCCTTGGGTTCCCTGACCCTCCTCGTGGTATGCCTTCGTGGTGGATGTGGTGGGTGACCGTGGCAAACGCTGCCCACGGTCTCCGGTCTCTGGCTGGGGAATGTTTTTACCCCCACCAGCTTGGGTTCCGGTACCCTGATGCCGACTCTTCACCCGGGGATTTAGTTTGGGGTCTTAGAGTCCTTTTCTTCTGTGCCTCTGAGTCTCTCTCTCTCTCCTCTCTCACTCTGGGTCTCTCTTCTCCTCTGCTCCTGACTTTCTCTCTGCAACTGACCCTGTTCTTAGTTGGTGCCCACCTTATATACACCCTCTATGTGTGAGCTCAGGCGACCAGCACCCAATGAGCTCCTATCTTTACTCAGGCTGCTCCCCCTATCTGCCCCTACACTACTGGGATGTACCACCCCCCTCCCACTCCAGCCAGGAACAGACTCGGTCGTACCTGCACATTTCTAAGTGGGAGTACCGTCGGTCTGCTCCTCGGAAATGGGATGTGTGTAGTGCATGCAGCCTACCGAGCCCAGATCCACACTCCATCCTTACCCGGGAGTGGAATATCACACCTCTGGGTTGAGGTGCAATACCCCTGTAGCAGCCGAATCCTCAGGGTGCTACAATACAGGCACGTGGAGGTCACACACAATACTGAGCCTCATCAGGAGCATGCCCAGGCGTTGTAGGGAGGTCATACAGGCACGTGGAGGCCACACACAATACTCAGCCTCATCAGGAGCATGCCCAGGCGTTGTAGGGAGGTCATAGAGGCACGTGGAGGCCACACACAATACTCAGCCTCATCAGGAGCATGCCCAGGCGTTGTAGAGAGGTCATACAGGCACGTGGAGGCCACACACAATACTCAGCCTCATCAGGAGCATGCCCAGGCGTTGTAGGGAGGTCATACAGGCACGTGGAGGCCACACACAATACTCAGCCTCATCAGGAGCATGCCCAGGCGTTGTAGGGAGGTCATACAGGCATGTGGAGGCCACACACAATACTCAGCCTCATCAGGAGCATGCCCAGGCGTTGTAGGGAGGTCATACAGGCACGTGGAGGCCACACACAATACTCAGCCTCATCAGGAGCATGCCCAGGCGTTGTAGGGAGGTCATACAGGCACGTGGAGGCCACACACAATACTGAGCCTCATCAGGAGCATGCCCAGGCGTTGTAGGGAGGTCATACAGGCACGTGGAGGCCACACACAATACTCAGCCTCATCAGGAGCATGCCCGGGCATTGTAGGGAGGTCATACAGGCACGTGGAGGCCACACACAATACTGAGCCTCATCAGGAGCGTGCCCAGGCGTTGTAGGGAGGTTATACAGGCACGTGGAGGCCACACACAATACTCAGCCTCATCAGGAGCATGCCCAGGCGTTGTAGGGGGGTCATACAGGCACGTGGAGGCCACACACAATACTCAGCCTCATCAGGAGCATGCCCAGGCATTGTAGGGAGGTCATACAGGCACGTGGAGGCCACATACAATACTCAGCCTCATCAGGAGCATGCCCAGGCGTTGTAGGGAGGTCATACAGGCACGTGGAGGCCACACAATACTGAGCCTCATCAGGAGCATGCCCAGGCATTGTAGGGAGGTCATACAGGCACGTGGAGGCCACACACAATACTCAGCCTCATCAGGAGCATGCCCAGGCATTGTAGGGAGGTCATACAGGCACGTGGAGGCCACACACAATACTCAGCCTCATCAGGAGCATGCCCAGGCATTGTAGGGAGGTCATACAGGCACGTGGAGGCCACACACAATACTCAGCCTCATCAGGAGCATGCCCAGGCGTTGTAGGGAGGTCATACAGGCACGTGGAGGCCACACACAATACTCAGCCTCATCAGGAGCATGCCCAGGCATTGTAGGGAGGTCATACAGGCACGTGGAGGCCACACACAATACTCAGCCTCATCAGGAGCATGCCCAGGCATTGTAGGGAGGTCATACAGGCACGTGGAGGCCACACACAATACTCAGCCTCATCAGGAGCATGCCCAGGCGTTGTAGGGAGGTCATACAGGCACGTGGAGGCCACACACAATACTCAGCCTCATCAGGAGCATGCCCAGGCATTGTAGGGAGGTCATACAGGCACGTGGAGGCCACACACAATACTCAGCCTCATCAGGAGCATGCCCAGGCATTGTAGGGAGGTCATACAGGCACGTGGAGGCCACACACAATACTCAGCCTCATCAGGAGCATGCCCAGGCGTTGTAGGGAGGTCATACAGGCACGTGGAGGCCACACACAATACTCAGCCTCATCAGGAGCATGCCCAGGCATTGTAGGGAGGTCATACAGGCACGTGGAGGCCACACACAATACTCAGCCTCATCAGGAGCATGCCCAGGCGTTGTAGGGAGGTCATACAGGCACGTGGAGGCCACACACAATACTCAGCCTCATCAGGAGCACGCCCAGGCGTTGTAGGGAGGTCATACAGGCATGTGGAGGCCACACACAATACTCAGCCTCATTGTGACTTGTTTTAAGGACATTACATCACAGTTGGATCGGCCTGTAGTGTGTTTTTCCACTTTAATTTTGGGGGTGACTCCACATCCAGGCCTCCATTGGTTAATAAATGTGATTTCCATTGATGATTTTTGTGTGATTTTGTTGTCAGCACATTCAGCTTCTACAGAACAAAGTATTCAATGAGAAGATTTCATCATTCAGATCTAGGAGGGGGGATTTCAGGGGTCCCTTTATTTTTTGAGCCGTGTATATTGTAATGATGACCCTATTTAGTGGAGAATGGAGATACACTGCACACATTTATCCTATTGCATTGAATGTATACCATATATAAAATTCTTCAATATAGGGAGGAAGCATATGCGAAATGCGTGTCAGGGACCTTCTCTGGGCCACTATACAGGGCTTGTACTCCTTTCCATTTATTATCATCCTGATTGTCAGCATTGCAATCCTGGGTAGTATAATATGTGTTAATCCTATGTAGTATATACTATATTTTGCATTCTATATATTATGAGTCTGACCTGTTTATGTAGCCCTGTCTGATGATCTCCTTTTTGATATTGATTTTACTGTGTGTTAATTACACTATTTTGGCTAGTACTCCATTGCTTTTGTAGGTTATTTTGATTGATAGGAGAGCCCTTAATTCTCTGGTTTTATAGGATTAACTCTTTAATTGTGAGCAGCGAGCGTTTGAGTAAATATAGAAGGATGGTTACGCTGATTATGGCGCCATCGCCGCTCACCATCTGGGTTGATTCTTCAAAGTTTTGGAGAACCTCACAGAGGTCAGATATCCATGCCCACTCGTCGGTTGTTATGTGCGGAGGCTGACCGGAATACCGACGGGCATGTTGTAGCTGGTATTCAACTACTGCCCTCTGCTGCTCACAAAGCCGTGCCAACATATGCAATTTGGAGTTCCAGTGCGTGGTCACGTCACGCACCCGTCGGGGAGCCAGCACTAATAATCGCTGCTGCAGAACAGCCAGACCCTCGGCAGCTGTAGGAGACTTGTGGAAATGGGTGCATACACGGCGTACCTTCTCAAGTAGCTCAGGCAAAATTGGTTAGGGTTTTCAGAAACTGCTGAACCACTAACTTGAGCACATGGGCCAGACATGGTATGTGTGCGAGCTTGCGAAGCTTCAGAGTCGCCGCCAGGTTACGGCGATCATCACACACGACCATGCCTGGTTGTAGGTTCAGCGGTGGCAGCCGCAGAACGGTCTGGTCCGTTATACTTTTCAACAACTCTGCGGCGGTGCGTGGTTTGTCACCTAAACAAATTTGTTTCAGCAGAGCCGGTTGCAGCTTCATCGGGGCAGTGTTTCCAGCTTGCGACTGATATGGATGACAGTTCGAATATGGAGGAGGAGGAAGGGGTGTAGGAGTTGGAGGAAACCCTGATGGAACTAGGGCTCGCAATCTTTGGCATCGGTAGCACATGTGCCATCCCAGGGTCATGCCCTGTGCCAGCCTCCACTAGGTTCACCCAGTGTGCCATCAGGAAAAATGTAGCGTCCCTGGCCACAAGCACTTGTCCACGTGTCGGTCGTTAAGTGGACTTTTCCAGTAATTGTGTTGGTCAGGGCACGGGTGATACTATGGGACACATGCTGGTGTAAGGCGGGAAAAATAGTGGAGACTGGGGACCAAGTACCGAGGGACGGCTGCTGCCATGAGGTTGCGGAAAGCCTTTGTCTACAAACCTAAATGACAATATTTCCATGACAAGCAGCCTGGAAATGTGCCTGTTTAGTGGTTGATTGTAGCGTCGGCATCCCTGCCTCCTGCTAGGCAGGGACGCCGTTCCCCTCACCTCTCCGCTCCGTGCCCCGCGTCCTCCTCCCGCTCTGCTGGCAGCGCGCACTGCTTCCCGGTCACTGTGCTTAGGGCGCGCGCGCTCCCTCTCTCTTAAAGGGGCCGCGCGCGCCGTCCTAAGGAGTCCCCGGCCAATGGCCGGAGGATCTCACCATATATAAGGCACCTCCTCCAAAATGGAGGTGCCCGAGCAATGTTGTTCCAAAGCCTTTCAACTCTGCTTCAGCCCTCAGGTCCCGTTGCCAGCTTGTTTTCCAGTGCTGTCTACCTGCTTGCAATCCTGCGGTCCGACAATCTGCCTACCAGCATCTGCCAGTCTGTCTATGGATCAGTCCGCCTGCGGACCAGGAAGCACCTGCCCGATACCTGCCTGATACCTGCCTGATACCTGTCTACCTGCTTGCAATCCTGCGGTCCGACAGTTTGCCTACCAGCACCTGCCAGTCTGTCTATGGATCAGTCCGCCCGCGGACCAGGAAGCACCAGCCAGATACCTGCCTGATACCTGACTTCCTGCCAGCCTGTCCAGAGACTCTTACCCGCTCACCTGGGAGCGCTCACCTGCTACCCGCCTGCTAGCCTACCTGGAGGCTTAGCCGTCACTTGCTGTGACCACCTGCCTGTCCAGAGACTCTTACCCTGCTGTCACTTGCCGTGACCACCTGCCTGTCCAGAGACTCTTATCCTGCTGTCACTTGCCGTGACCACCTGCCTGTCGAGAGACTGTTACCGTGCTGTCACTTGCCGTGACCACCCACCTGTCTAGAGACTCTTATCCTGCTGTCACTTGCCGTGACCACCCGCCTGTCGAGAGACTGTCCCCGTCACTTGCCGTGACCTCCTGCCCTTCTACCCAGAGACTATCCCTGTCACTTGAAGTGACTGCCTGCCCGCTTTCCCTGGGAGCCACCCGCTTCCTTACAAGGACTGCCCCTTTGTATAGTAGCTTAGAGGTTCCACCTCCCAGACCCGTTACAGTTTGCTCGGGCCATGGAACCCGGTGGCCCCCAAGCTCCCTCGCTCTCGGACCTATGTCATGTACTATCCCGTCAGCGGTCCCAACAGGACTCCATCTTGGGCCACCTGCGTAGTGTTAACTCCCACCTGGACACACTGACCGCCTCATCGGGAGCTGCTTCCACCCGCACAACTACTACTCCGGCAGCGCCGCTGCCCATCAACACCATGGCATCCCTTTCCAGTCCACGCCTTTCCGCCCCGCATCGTTTTGGTGGAGATCCCGGCCTGGCACGAGGCTTCATTAACCAGTGCACCCTGCACTTTGAACTTTTGGCATACCAGTTCACCACTGACCGAGCCAAGGTGGCCTTCATCATGTCCCATCTCACTGGAGAGGCACTGGCTTGGCTAAATCCTCTATGGGAGAGAGGAGACCCCCTGGTATCCAACCTGCCAGCCTTTCTCACGGCCTTCCGGAAAGTCTTCGACGAACCAGGCCGAAAGACCTCATCCGCCTCATCTCTGCTACGCCTCCGTCAAGGGAGTCTCACCGTGGGCCAATATGCCATATGGTTCCGTACCCTTGCTTCCGAGCTTGCCTGGGATAATGAGGCACTGGTTTCCGTCTTCTGGGAGGGCCTGTCCGGCCGGATTAAAGATGAACTTGCCGGTCGGGACATTCCTACCACTCTCGATGACTTAGTGACACTTGCCACCCGGATTGACATCCGGTTCCAGGAGCGCACCAAAGAGGTCACCCGTGAGAGGAGGTTTCCACGCCTTGCTCCTACTTTTCTGAATCCCGTCTCTTCCTCTGTAACTCCCCGGGCGCACTCGCCAGAGCCCATGCAGGTCGACCAAACCAAGATGGTCAAAACCCGTCAAGAGTCTCGCCGTGCCGAGGGGAGCTGTTTCTACTGTGGTAGTAAGGAGCACCGGATCCGTTCCTGTCCGGAGAGGTCGGGAAACGCCTGTGTCTAGGATCGCTCAGAGAGGTCGTCCTAGACAAAAATAAATCCTCTCCTTCTCTGATGCTGTCGGTCTCTATCATCTGCGGGGAGAACCGTTACTTTGAACTTGCTCAACTTGATTCTGGAGCTGCCGGAAATCTCATTTCTCAGTCCCTGGTAGAGAAATACCGCATTCCCACCAAACCTCTGGCTGTACCCTTATCTGTCGCCTCCGTGGATGGGGGTCTCTTACCGCATCCCATCCAACTCATCACCGAATCCATAACTCTGCAGGTGGGAATGCTGCACTCTAAGAGCATCTTCTTCCATGTTCTGCCTGGACTCTCTCACGCCCTCTTGCTAGGCCTACCTTGGCTCCAGAGACATGCACCCGTGCTTGATTGGCAGACCGGAGAAGTCCTTCGCTGGGGGCAGGACTGCCATAAAACTTGTTTAGTTCCCGTTCGTCCTGCCCGTCCTTCTCCTACCCCAGCCAATCTACCCGGCCTACCGGTTCCATATTGGTCTTATGCGGACGTCTTTAACAAAAGAGAAGCAGAGACATTACCCCCTCATAGACCATACGATTGCCCAATCGACCTGATACCCGGCGCTACTCCTCCCCGTGGGCGTATTTACCCTTTGTCCGCTGCTGAAACCCGGTCCATGTCTGAATATATCGAGGAGAATCTGGCCCGGGGATTTATCCGGAAATCTACCTCCCCGGCGGGAGCAGGCTTCTTCTTCGTCAAAAAGAAAGACGGCTCACTCCGTCCCTGTATAGACTATAGAGGCCTTAACCAGATCACGGTGAAAAATAAATACCCCCTTCTGCTCATTCCTGAATTATTTGACCGTCTGAGGGGTGCTAGAATCTTCACCAAGCTGGATCTCCGTGGGGGGTATAACCTGGTCCGTATCCGTCAGGGGGATGAATGGAAGACGGCATTCAACACCCGGGACGGCCACTATGGATACATCGTAATGCCCTTCGGTCTCTGTAATGCTCCCGCCGTCTTTCAAGAGTTGGTCAATGACATCTTCCGTGACCTTCTCTACTCCTGCGTGGTGGTGTACCTGGACGACATCTTGGTCTTCTCTCCGGATCTTCCCACACTCCGGAGGGACGTTCGTCAGGTCCTGCTCAGGCTCAGGCAGAACCACCTCTACGCAAAATATGAGAAGTGCCTCTTTGAGCAGATCTCGCTTCCATTTCTGGGCTACATAATCTCTCAGACCGGCCTACGAATGGATCCTGAGAAACTGTCTGCCATCCAGAAGTGGCCCCGACCGGAGGGGTTGAAGGCTATTCAGCGGTTCCTGGGCTTCGCCAACTACTACTGCCTCTTCATTCCGCACTTCTCTTCCCGGACTGCCCCTATCTCTGCGCTCACCCGTAAGGGCGCTAATCCCAAAGAATGGCCGCCCGAAGCAGAGGAGGCCTTCCTTTCCTTGAAACAAGCTTTCTCCTCCGCCCCTGTGCTGCATCGTCTGGACGGCAACAAAGAATTCTTCCTAGAAGTAGACGCTTCCTCCTCCGGAGCGGTACTCACCCAAAAGTCGTCTTCCGGAAGAATGGTAACCTACGGCTTCTTCTCCAAACTCTTCTCCTCTTCTGAGCGCAATTATTCTATAGGAGACCGAGAATTATTAGCCATTAAGCTGGCACTGGAGGAGTGGCGTTACCTGCTCGAGGGGGCTCTTCACCCGGTAATAATTTACACGGACCACAAGAACTTGGCTTACCTCCAGAGTGCCCAGAGACTTAACCCGCGCCAAGCCCGGTGGTCCTTGTGCTACGCCCGCTTTGATTTCATTCTTCATTTTCGCCCGGCAGACAAAAACATCAAAGCTGATGCCTTGTCCCGATCCTTTGTGGTCTCTGATCTAGAGGAGGAGCCTAAGCACATCATCGACCCCGCCAAAGTAATGCAGGTGGCCCCCGTGAATCTAAATCGTCTTCCACCCGGTAAGACGTTCGTAACAGTACCTGATCGTGAGAAGGTCCTACACTGGGGACATTCGTCTAAGATAGCTGGCCCTGCTGGTCAGAAAAAGACCCTCCAGCTTATTACCCGGCCTTACTGGTGGCCTACCCTGCACAAGGACGTAATAGACTTTGTTTCAGCCTGTGCGTCCTGCGCCCGCAACAAGGTTCCTAGACACCTGCCAGCCGGCCGCCTCCTGCCTCTTCCTGTACCTGCTGCCCCGTGGCAGTGTGGCACCCCAGGGGTCTGGTTTCACACAGTAATGTAATGTTATGTCTGAGAGCAGGTGGGAGGTCCTTTGGTCAGGGATCCTGTGCATGCCACACCTCCTGCCCAGTCTTGGGAGGGGAAGAACTTCCCCTATATAAACCCGGGGCTGAGGCAGGGTGAGGAGTAGAGGAGAGTAGAGACAAGAAACAGTCACAGGAAGAAACAGCAGAAGCTCAGTGGGAGCAATACTACTACAAGTCAGGGGCTGGCAGCTGCAGAGCTCGCCCTGACTGAGAAGCTTTCTTACCGGACCCGGCGTCCGAGGCTGTGGGGACTAACTCTTACCCAGCAGCAGAAGCCGACCGGCAGGGGATTTCAGGTCCTCAGGCCCAGAAACCCGAAGGCACGGTCACACGCGTGGGACCAGCGCCGCCATCGTGGAGCGGAAGCCATTAGAAGGCCCCGAGTCACCGGCCATACGGGTGAGCACCACACGGTACACTCAGGGACGTGGGCTACTTATATCCGCTTCTAGCAAGGTAGCCAGAAGAGTACAGTCAGTTTGGGAGGCCTACAACTCCGCCTGGCCAGGGAAGATCCCATCTGCTCAAGGACTGACCAGGCCCCGTTCGCTAGCAAGTACTCCGGGAGGGTCTATCGTTGTTACCAGTAAAGACCCTGAATTACACCGCACCGTCTCTGAGTGGTTCCTGCTACCCTCATCTTCCACGTCGGCTGCCCTGAGGCCATACCCCTCCCGTTGGGGGTTATACTATCACGCTGCACAATTCTACACCGGCCTCAGCGGTCTGCCCTGCAGCGGCAGCTCCATAGCTGCAAATCAACGGGTGGCGTAGTCGACACTCAAATAACATCTATCAAGACTGCCACACACTGAGTTGACTCCCTGGGCACGGACCGGGTCCCCGCCACTCGGAGACTACAACCCTCATCTGATCCGGTTCCGGGTAAGCCCCCGTGCGCGAGACGCTGCGCGACACAGCAGGCCCAGGGGCGCGTCAGCAGCATATAGCCATGGACTTTATAACGGACCTCCCTGTCTCTGCCGGTTGTACGGTCATTTGGGTGGTCGCTGACCGCTTTTCTAAGATGGCTCACTTCATTCCCCTGCCGGGCCTCCCGTCTGCATCGGAGTTGGCTAAAGACTTTATCCATCATATTTTCCGTCTTCATGGTATTCCTCTCCACATCGTATCTGATCGAGGAGTTCAGTTCACCTCTCGCTTCTGGCGAGCCATGTGTAAATTGCTGGGGGTCACCTTGGACTTCTCTTCTGCTTATCACCCACAGTCAAATGGTCAAGTAGAGCGGATCAACCAAATTTTAACCAGTTACCTCCGGCACTTTGTTAATGCTCACCATTCCGACTGGGTGGATCTTTTACCGTGGGCCGAATTTTCCTACAATAATCACGAGAGCGAATCTTCCTCCAAATCCCCATTTTTTATAGTCTACGGTCAGCATCCTCGGATCCCGTTTCCCGTCTTCACCTCGGTGGACAATCCGGCTGCGGAATCTCTTGTTAGCGAATTTTCCTCCATTTGGGAAAGTACCAGATCCGCACTTCTTCAGTCATCCGAGCGGATGAAAAAACAGGCTGACAAAAGACGTCTGGATCCGCCACAATTCCGTCCTGGAGATAAAGTCTGGCTCTCGTCCAAATATGTCCGGCTCAAGATTTCTTCCTACAAGTTAAGGCCTCGGTTCATCAGCCCACTGGAAGTTATCAAACAAATCAACCCGGTGGCCTATAAATTGAAACTCCCGGCCAACTTGCGGATCCCTAACTCCTTCCATGTATCTCTACTCAAACCCGTTGTACTTAACTCTTTTTCCAAGTCTACAGGTACGCCTCCTGCTCCGGTTTCCGCTGAAAACGAGTTTGAGGTAGAGAACATTCTGGCCACCAAAAGGGTAAGAGGAAAGACCTTTTTTCTAGTGGATTGGAAGGGGTTTGGTCCTGAGGAGAGAACGTGGGAGCCCCGGGAGAACATCCATGCCCCTCTCATCCTTGATAAATTTCTCTCTGGCCTAAAAAAGGGGGGGCCTAAAGGGGGGGTACTGTAGCGTCGGCATCCCTGCCTCCTGCTAGGCAGGGACGCCGTTCCCCTCACCTCTCCGCTCCGTGCCCGGCGTCCTCCTCCCGCTCTGCTGGCAGCGCGCGCTGCTTCCCGGTCACTGTGCTTAGGGCGCGCGCGCGCGCGCTCCCTCTCTATTAAAGGGGCCGCACGCGCTGTCCTAAGGAGTCCCCGGCCAATGGCCGGAGGCTCTCACCATATATAAGGCACCTCCTCCAAAATGGAGGTGCCCGAGCAATGTTGTTGCAAAGCCTTTCAACTCTGCTTCAGCCCTCAGGTCCCATTGCCAGCTTGTTTTCCAGTGCTGTCTACCTGCTTGCAATCCTGCGGTCCGACAGTCTGCCTACCAGCACCTGCCAGTCTGTCTATGGATCAGTCCGCCCGCGGACCAGGAAGCACCTGCCAGATACCTGCCTGATACCTGCCTTCCTGCCAGCCTGTCCAGAGACTCTTACCCGCTCACCTGGGAGCGCTCACCTGCTACCCGCCTGCTAGCCTACCTGGAGGCTTAGCCATCACTTGCTGTGACCACCTGCCTGTCCAGAGACTCTTACCCTGCTGTCACTTGCTGTGACCACCTGCCTGTCCAGAGACTCTTACCCTGCTGTCACTTGCCGTGACCACCCGCCTGTCGAGAGACTGTCCCCGTCACTTGCCGTGACCTCCTGCCCTTCTACCCAGAGACTATCCCTGTCACTTGACGTGACTGCCTGCCTGCTTTTCCTGGGAGCCACCCGCTTCCTTACAAGGACTGCCCCTTTGTATAGTAGCTTAGAGGTTCCACCTCCCAGACCCGTTACATTGGGCCTGTGGGTGGGTGGCTGGGTATCTGCATTTGCGTTCCAAGGCCTGGGTTAGGGACAGCTGAACGCTGCGCTGGGACAATGACTTGAACGTGGTTGCTGATGGTACTTGCGAATGTGCAACGACAGATACAGGGCAGGAGGCATCCGTGCCTGCGTCCTTGACAGGGGATTGGCAATCAAGTAGCCCAGAGGAAGAGGCAGTGGTGTCACCCGCAGACACAGATTGTGAACCCAGGCATTTGGCCCACCTAGTAGGGTGCTTTGATATGTGCCTGAGCATGCTGGTAGTGGTCATGGTATGGGTCAGGCTGGTAATAGTCAGGTCACTGCTGCCATTTGCTTTTGGGGGTGTGTAAGTGTATGAGCACGACACTTACACACCTCACATTCGGCAGGCCCTGAGCATAAGAGACTGCAGGTGGACGGCGACCCCATCTCTTATATTGAGGCTGCTTCTCCTGCCTCTAGCTGTGACCTGGGCTGTCCAGGTCACAGCTGTGGGAGGAAATCATGGCCATCTTTATGTAGCCCGCAGTGTATGCTGTGGGCTCTACTGTCCTCCTGTCATTGCACACACTGCTCAGTACATTCAATGACAGGAGCTGGTGGGGAGGTGCCGGGGAGCAGAGGTTCCGGGTGAGCTGAGTATCAGCAGGGAGCGGTAATCGCAGCCTGTCATCAGTATTACAGTACAGGCTGCGATCACCGTTCACCACCAACCTGTTCAGAGCACAGCAGGGAAGACATCACGCTGCTGTGCTCTGAACACACTGACACAAAAGTGGACACGGCCCTGCGTGGGAAGAGAAGTACAAGCGTTTATTGTTTTTTTTTACTATTCATTGAATATATGGAGGGCCATATAACAGGATAGGGGCCATTTACCAGGACAGAGGAACATACACCAGGATGGGGGCCATATACTAGGATGGGGAACAGATATCAGGATGGGGCCATATACCAGGATGCACTATATGGGGTCATTATACTGTGGGGTACTATATGGGGCCATTATACTGTGGAGCACTATGTGGGACCACTATACAGAGGGCAGCGTGACTCGGCAACGCTGATGAGTGATATAGTTACTGATGTCACGCACTAACAGAGCATCAGCGTTTTCTTCTGGCATGGCTAGGGGACATCCTCTTCACCATAGGTTATCAACCAAAAGTATGTGGACAGTCACCTAGACAGGGGGCGTGTGGGAAAACACGTCTAAATATGCCTAAAATAGCATAAACTAATAAAATAATCATCCAATCAAGCTCAGGTAACTATAACATCATTTCCAAGCTGAGGAAAATGATTGGCTGAAGCGGTCACAGTAATGATGGTGTTAAATAATCAAATATTGATTTCTAATCTCAATTTTGTACTGGATAGATTACATCAGCCACATGGAAGGATTTGTTGACATACCATATGTTATTTCTGTTCAGGTAGATCCTAGTGCCGTATATATGGAAAACAGGTGCTATGTGGGACATATATAACCCACGTAAGACACAGGGGGGTAGCACTACATCAGGCTGAAGGAGCAGATGACATGTAGGCCCAGACACATGTGCTCGACACCGACAGACGCAACCTACCATTCTAATTAAGGACGATCTCTTTGTAACTACTTCACCTATTTTATATTTTGCTGCAATTATTCTTTTTGATGAACAATCGAATGAACCTCTACATTTTTTTTATAAGAATTATCGTCATGTGTTCTCTGACGTATCGCATCTGGTAAGAAGTCCTGTATAAATAAATATACAAAATAAGTATATTTAAACAGATGGATGTGATGTCCCTGTGACTGGAGATGTGAACCAGGAATACAAGGCGTTTTAATAGGCAAGCAATACATATTTTATTCCATTTTATTCTTTTTCCCCCCATTTATTTATTTTTTTTTAATCGGAAACAACCCCTTTAAGCAACTTCTGCACTATTGCAATAAATCTTTCTTTCGCTAAAGACCCCCATGACTGCCCCCCACAAATTATGTTGGTGAGGAGAAAAATTCAAGCTTGCTGACAGGGGATAAGCAGCTGACAGATGGCTTCCAGTAACTTACTCTACTCCTCCCAATAAAGACACATGCATGTTCAGCCGAGCAGGAGGGATTTTCGGAGGGTTAGCCATTGGCTAAGAGTTCAGCTGGCAGTTTCCCAAGTTGTATGGGCACCTTAAAGGGGGACGCCTCACCATTAATGGTTATAAGTGAGAAGTGTTTGTAAAAAAAGCAAGCAACTTTGCAATTTTTATCTTCTTTGAAATCCTCTCCACTCTCAAGAACGTAGGGATTTATTCGTATTATCTAATGCTTCTTGCACAAGTTGCCGACCACCTGCAGCTTAGCAGTGTGGCTGAGCATGCGCATTGTTTGCAAGCACTTTTCAACGGAGAACTGAAAGCAACAATAAAGTGCCGTAATGCACAATCCAGCCAACAGCATTGGAAAGCGCAAAGGTCGGGTGAGCAGCGCAACCGTTCTGCTTGTTTGAACGGTCACTCTTCATGAGCGCACCACACCCCTGTCAATCAGAAAGCCTGGCGGTGGGGTAACGGTGTGCTCCTGAAGAAGTAACCTGAGAGCAACCCTTTAGGCCACATACACATAGTCAGTATTTGGTGAGTTTTTTTAGCTCAGTATTTGTAAGCCAATGTAGCACCCTGAGGATTCGGCTGCTACAGGGGTATTGCACCTCAACCCAGAGGTGTGGTATTCCACTCCCGGGTAAGGATGGAGTGTGGAACTGAGCTCAGAAAGCTGCATGCACTACACACATCCCATTTCCGAGGAACAGACCAACGGTACTCCCACTTAGAAATGTGCAGGTACGACCGAGTCTGTTCCTGGCTGGAGTGGGGGGGGGGGGTGGTACATCCCAGTAGTGTAGGGGCAGATAGGGGGAGCAGCCTGGGTAAAGATAGGAGCTCATTGGGTGCTGGTCACCTGAGCTCACACATAGAGGGAGTATTTAAGGTGGGCACCATCTAAGATCAGGGTCAGTCTGTGAGAAGTCAGTCAGTCTGTCAGAGTGTAACCTGAAGAGAGCAGAGGAGAAGAGCAGCTCCAAGCCCAGAGAGAGTGAGAGTGGAGCAAGAAAGACCCAGAGGGGGAAACAGAAGGAACTCTGAGAACCCACATACAAACACAGGGTGAAGAGTTGGCAAAAGGGTACCGGATCCCAAACTGGTGGGGGCTAAAGCACACCTCAGCCAGAGACCGGAGGCCGTGGGCAGGATCTGCCACGGCCACCCACCACATCCACCCTGAAGGCAAACCACGTGTAGGGTCAGGGAACCCAAGGCCAAGGGTTTCCCAACAGAAGGCCCGAGGGAGCTGGACCTAGGTGGATCCCTGGTGGGGACGGCCAGAAGACAGGACAGGAAGGAGGGCTCAGGGTCACGCTCCGGACTTGCTTGGGGGTTGGCTGAATCCAGGACCTGGTGGACGCAGCACGGCTCGGGTGGTCACTTGAAGCTGGAGTGACCGGAACATCAGCAGTAAGTAAATACCCTAAACTGCACAACCCGACTCTGTCTTTAATTATCATCTATGCTGCACCACCACAACCCCCATCCTCTGCACCTGACCCCCTGAGGCTATACCCCACCCGTTGGGGGTTATACTATCAAAAGCTGCACCAACACCATCAGCCTCAGCGGACCCTGCTGCAGCGGCGGCCGTAGTGACCGCAATACAACGGGTGGCGTAGTCGACATAAAGAACTTTATAACATCTGTAGGACTGCCACATACTCTGAGCTTGACACCCTGGGCACGGACCGGGTCACTGCCACTCGGCGACTACAACTCCCATCTGATCCGGCTCCGGGTATTCCCCTAAAGAATATGGCCCAGGGGGTGCGTCAACTTTGGCGTAGTCGGCAGGATTACGTGCCCACAACAACCGGGTACTGCGTGCCTGAAGAAAAGAACGAGTTTACCTCAAAAAGAAGTCTCCTGCCGGTTCCGGAGGGTCCCCGCCATCGGACTCCATCACAGGTCGATTCCCGCCGGTTGTCCGCCATTAACAGCTTTTTCCCGCCATCTGCAGAGTTTCCCGCCACTGGGAGACGATTCCCGCCATTTCCAAAGGTTTCCCGCCTTGTCAGAGCGGACGCCATTATGGGCGTGCCAGAGGGTGGCAAGAGGCCACCTCCCATCGTGGGCCAGGACCGAAAATGGCGCCAAAAGTGGAAACCGCCCCCACCAACAGAGACTGTGATGCTAGAGGTGTCTGTCAGCGTGAAAGAACTGCCCCTGGAGCTGACAATCACCAAGTGGCCCCGGAACCGCCCTCGAAGTGGGAGGACTGAGAAGAAGAGAGCAAAGATGGGTGTCGCCTGGAGCAGTCTGGAGAGAGCGCACCTGGAGACAAGAAGCCTGGAGCAGAGTCCAGAAAGAGCCTACCCGGAGATGGAGGGAGAGCCAGGCAGCACCGACCCAGCGGTCAGGAGCCTGATGCGGGCCGCCACTCCAGGCAGCACCGACCCAGTGGTCAGGAGCCTGTTGCCGGTCGCCACTCCAGAAGGCCTGCTGGAGACAACGAGAGGAGAGCAGAGCAGCACCGACCCGTTGGTCAGGAGCCTGCTAGAAGCAACGACTCCACTAGGCTTAGTGGAGGTCTTGGCACAGCTCCCCCGAGACCGGGAGTGTGCACAGACCGCGTTGGAGGGCCTCGCACAGAGGTTGGCCCGGGTGCAGCGAGAGACGTTGGCGCAGTGGAGCCGAGAGATGGCCCAGCGGACCGAGACTCGTCAGCGGAGCACGCCACCCGAGACGAGGAGACAGACCGCCTCTGAGGATGGCGCAGGAGGACTCAAGGCCGGAGACGGCGCCGAGAAGGGAGCCGAACGAAAGGAGGCAGGTAAAGGGGACGTTTCTACCCCAAACCGGGAAACCGCGTACCTGCCCCAGCTCCCCGTCGCAGAGCCCGAAGTACCCCCTGCCGTGCCCGTAACCGCAACGTCACCGCCACAGACTAGGCCTCAACCGGAAGCCGCAGCCGCGACCCCTGTGACGTCACACGCCTCGACCCCGAGCGTGACCAAGCAGGAAGTACCACCAGCCTGGTCGCAAGGCCTAGTACCCCCGGGCGCCGCAATACCAACAGCGCCCCCTACCTCCGCGGAGCCACCGGCCTGGTCGCAGGGCCAAGTAGCCCAGGGCGCCGCCGTCCTTACGGTGCCCTTCACTTTCCAGGTGCCCCAGGCCTGGCCGCAAGGCCTGGGCAACCCGGGCGCCACCACCACCGCGCCCATAAAACCAAGAGTGCCGCATCTGGGAGAAGATCTGTTTGCCCAGCATACGTGCCCGAACGGGTCTGAAACTGAAACTGTCCACAAAGAAAGAGCAGGAGGACGTCGTCGTTGAGTACGGCAGAGTAGAAGCTGTATATAGTTACCCGTAGGGGTACCAAAGAAACTGTTGCTGATAATATAGTCCCCGTTGGGACCAGCAAGTGTGAACTGTTTACCCGTTTATCCCTTAAATCCCACTGACCGAGGACTGAGAGCGGTCATTCCTCCCTAATACCTGGCCGAGGACTGAGAGCGGCCATATCCCTTGTAAATAGTTGCGCGTCCTAAAGCGCCCCCTACTGGTTTTATAGGAAAGCCACGAGTTCCAAAGACTGTCGCACTTTACCCGGTCACACGTTGCACAGTGACCGGAGGAGGAGCCAGAGGCGACGAGAATGTTATTAATATGAAAAGTTTTATGATGATGCTGATATATATATGGTATTTTATATGTTTTTATTATGTTGTTTATATGAAAAAAAAAAAATGTATGTTTTGGTGTTTCATATCTTACAGCCCGAGGACGTGCTGTGGTTTACCAGGGGGGAATGTAGCACCCTGAGGATTCGGCTGCTACAGGGGTATTGCACCTCAACCCAGAGGTGTGGTATTCCACTCCCGGGTAAGGATGGAGTGTGGAACTGAGCTCAGAAAGCTGCATGCACTACACACATCCCATTTCCGAGGAACAGACCAACGGTACTCCCACTTAGAAATGTGCAGGTACGACCGAGTCTGTTCCTGGCTGGAGTGGGAGGGGGGTGGTACATCCCAGTAGTGTAGGGGCAGATAGGGGGAGCAGCCTGGGTAAAGATAGGAGCTCATTGGGTGCTGGTCACCTGAGCTCACACATAGAGGGAGTATTTAAGGTGGGCACCATCTAAGATCAGGGTCAGTCTGTGAGAAGTCAGTCAGTCTGTCAGAGTGTAACCTGAAGAGAGCAGAGGAGAAGAGCAGCTCCAAGCCCAGAGAGAGTGAGAGTGGAGCAAGAAAGACCCAGAGGGGGAAACAGAAGGAACTCTGAGAACCCACATACAAACACAGGGTGAAGAGTTGGCAAAAGGGTACCGGATCCCAAACTGGTGGGGGCTAAAGCACACCTCAGCCAGAGACCGGAGGCCGTGGGCAGGATCTGCCACGGCCACCCACCACATCCACCCTGAAGGCAAACCACGTGTAGGGTCAGGGAACCCAAGGCCAAGGGTTTCCCAACAGAAGGCCCGAGGGAGCTGGACCTAGGTGGATCCCTGGTGGGGACGGCCAGAAGACAGGACAGGAAGGAGGGCTCAGGGTCACGCTCCGGACTTGCTTGGGGGTTGGCTGAATCCAGGACCTGGTGGACGCAGCACGGCTCGGGTGGTCACTTGAAGCTGGAGTGACCGGAACATCAGCAGTAAGTAAATACCCTAAACTGCACAACCCGACTCTGTCTTTAATTATCATCTATGCTGCACCACCACAACCCCCATCCTCTGCACCTGACCCCCTGAGGCTATACCCCACCCGTTGGGGGTTATACTATCAAAAGCTGCACCAACACCATCAGCCTCAGCGGACCCTGCTGCAGCGGCGGCCGTAGTGACCGCAATACAACGGGTGGCGTAGTCGACATAAAGAACTTTATAACATCTGTAGGACTGCCACATACTCTGAGCTTGACACCCTGGGCACGGACCGGGTCACTGCCACTCGGCGACTACAACTCCCATCTGATCCGGCTCCGGGTATTCCCCTAAAGAATATGGCCCAGGGGGTGCGTCACCAAAACCAGGAGTAGGTGATAGAAACACGTCACCAATTTTGTATTTATTATACTTTTCCTCCAATTGTTCCACTCCTGGTTTTGGCTTACAGATACTGATGTAAAATACTGACCAAATACTGAACGTGTGAACATGGCCTTAAGCTTGTTTACAACTGGTGTACCAATAAACGTTATGGCCAATTACCTATGAAACACCATTCCTTCTCGAAAGACATTGCTGCTGTAAACAGGTCTCTGAGCAAAAGCAGCTTTACCTAGCCAGAAGCGGCCCGCCTATTGAGGGCGAACCACTGCGGGGGCAGGAGAAGGCCATCTGGTTATTTAGTCTAGAGATAATACACATTAAATTAGAATAGGACTTGTGCAGCCGACTCGCTGGGCGATGCAGGGTCGCCTCCCCACTGCAGCACCAGCGACGTAGAGCAGACGGAGGAGTATGCCTGGGGGGACACAATAATAAGGTGGCGGCCCTCGAAACTGTATTGCAATAGTAAACAGTCTCTTTTGTTTAGGAGAAGTTCCTTTAATGTAATATACAAGCTTTCCTAGGAACGCCTTTCACGATAATCATGTCGTGTAAACGGGCTGCCGATCCCAAAAGATCATCGTTCTCAGCGATGCATCGTTCGGTGTAAACAGGACTTGCACTGTCGAGGACCGTGGCTAGAGACTGTAAAGTAGATAACACGAGGGGGTAGTGGAGAACAAAACCCACACACCAACCATGCAACAGAAAGAAAATGCACGGGGGCGCTCACTGTCACTTACACTTACCAAGGTGAAATGATGGAAGCCTCTTGTTAAAAGGAATCTGTCAGCTGGAGCAACCCTCTGCCCCCTTTTATTTAAAATAATCCCTGGAGGCAGATTCTCATGCAAATCAGTGTCCGGCCCATAGCCTGGAACAGTTCATTTATACAGTACAGACCAAAAGTTTGGACACACCTTCTCATTTAAAGATTTTTCTGTATTTTCATGACTATGGAAATTGTACATTCACACTGAAGGCATCAAAACTATGAATTACCACATGTGGAATTATATACTTACCAAAAAAGTGTGAAACCACTGAAAATATGTCTTATATTCTAGGTTCTTCACAGTAGCCACCTTTTGCCCTTGATGACTGCTTTGCGCACTCTTGGCATTCTGTTGATGAGCTTCAAGAGGTAGTCACCGGAAATGGTCTTCCAACAATCTTGAAGGAGTTCCCAGAGATGCTTAGCACTTGTTGGCTCTTTTGCCTTCACTCTGCGGTCCAGCTCACCCCAAACCATCTCGATTGGGTTCAGGTCTGGTGACTGTGGAGGCCAGGTCATCTGGCGTAGCACCCCATCACTCTCCTTCTTGGTCAAATAGCCCTTACACAGCCTGGAGGTGTTTGGGGTCATTGTCCTGTTGAAAAATAAATGATGGTCCAACTAAACGCAAACCGGATGGAATAGCATGCCGCTGCAAGATGCTGTGGTAGCCATGCTGGTTCAGTATGCCTTCAATTTTGAATAAATCCCCAACAGTGTCACCAGCAGAGCACCATCACACCTCCTCCTCCATGCTTCACGGTGGGAACCAGGCATGTAGAGTCCATCCGTTCACCTTTTCTGCGTCGCACAAAGACACGGTGGTTGGAACCAAAGATCTCAAATTTGGACTCATCAGACCAAAGCACAGATTTCCACTGGTCTAATGTCCATTTCTTGTGTTCTTTAGCCCAAACAAGTCTCTTCTGCTTGTTGCCTGTCCTTAGCAGTGGTTTCCTAGCAGCTATTTTACCATGAAGGCCTGCTGCACAAAGTCTCCTCTTAACAGTTGTTGTAGAGATGTGTCAGCTGCTAGAACTCTGTGTGGCATTGACCTGGTCTCTAATCTGAGCTGCTGTTAACCTGCGATTTCTGAGGCTGGTGACTCGGATAAACTTATCCTCAGAAGCAGAGGTGACTCTTGGTCTTCCCTTCCTGGGGCGGTCCTCATGTGAGCCAGTTTTTTGTAGCGCTTGATTGTTTTTGCAACTGCACTTGGGGACACTTTCAAAGTTTTCCCAATTTTTCGCACTGACTGACCTTCATTTCTTAAAGTAATGATGGCCACTTGTTTTTCTTTACTTAGAATTAGTATTATGGCAAGAAAAAAGCAGCTAACAGTGTATTCAGTAGAACTATCAGCTGTGTATCCACCAGACTTCTGCACAACACAACTGATGGTCCCAACCCCATTTATAAGGCAAGAAATCCCACTTATTAACCCTGACAGGGCACACCTGTGAAGTGAAAACCATTTCCAGTGACTACCTCTTGAAGCTCATCAAGAGAATGCCAAGAGTGTGCAAAGCAGTCATCAAAGCAAAAGGTGGCTACTGTGAAGAACCTAGAATATAAGACATATTTTCAGTTGTTTCACACTTTTTTGTTAAGTATATAATTCCACATGTGTTAATTCATAGTTTTGATGCCTTCAGTGTGAATGTACAATTTTCATAGTCAAGAAAATACAGAAAAATCTTTAAATGAGAATGTGAGTCCAAACTTTTGGTCTGTACTGTATATGAGAAAAATGTGGATTTCTCTGGAATAAGATCGGATCGCAGATATCAAGGTATCACATTATTCAGCTTTCTATGACTTACACGCCTATATAGACGGCTTAGGAGTCCTGATCCTACTGACAGATTCCCTTTAAAAGTTTGGTTACACATTCCTGTACACTTCATTCAAAGTTCTCACCGAAGCCAAAAAACAGGAAGCTTGAGATAAATGGGATGAAGCGAGCAATCGTACATAAATCACAGCCTGAAGAAAAATTACACATCTTCATATTGTTCGTTATGTGATTCATTTTAAAGGGGGTCGCCTGGTGAAAACAAGGGAACAGGTGACATAACACTGATCGGTCTGGCTGGAACCTGCATCGATCAGAAGAATGGGGAATTTTATTGGGGCGGCAGGTTAGAAGCCCCTCTGCCGCCCCATTCATTTTCTAGGGAGCTGCCGGTAAAAGCCGAGCACAGGGCTCGACAGCACCCTAGGAAATGAATGAAGTGGCGGTCCGGCATTGGCCCTGCCACTGCATTTTATAAGTTCGCCATCAATCGGTACAAGTCTCAGCATTCTGACCACCCCCGATCCAAAAGGTATCAATTATCCTGAGGAGTGGTGAGGACTTCTTTTCACTGGACAACCCATTTAGTCCCTTCACGCTGCGGCCCTTTTCGCGCTTTCATTTTTTGCTCCCCTTCTTCCCAGAGGCATAATTTATTTATTTTTGTGTCAATATGGCCGTGTGAGGGCTTGTTTTTTGCGGGACAAGTTGTACTCTTGAACGACACTATTGGTTTTACCATCTCGTGTACTGGAAAACAGGAAAAAAAATCCAAGTGCGGTGAAATTGCAAAAAAAAGTGCAATTCCACAGTTGTTTTTTGTTTGTTTTTTTTACCACGTTCACTAAATGTTAGAAATGGCCTGCCATTATTATTCTCCAGGTCATTACGAGTTCACAGACACCAAACATGTAGAAGTTCTTTTTATATTTGTGTGGTAAAAAAAATAAAAATAAATAAATAATCCAAAATTTGTTTAAAAAAAAGTCGCCATTTTCTGAGACCTGTAGAGTTTCCTTTTTTCGGGATCTGGGGCCGGGTGAGGGCTTATTTTTCACGTGCGGGAGGTGACGTTTTTTTATTGATACCATTTTGGGGTAGATCTGATGTTATGATTCCCCTTCTCCAGACTCAAGTTCTATATGGCGTACGGCCAAAGCCCCATTTCTTACCATGAAACGCGTCACCGCCCTATTTACTTTTATCCGGGTTCTATTGATTCCCTCATTTGATCGGGCCCCTCGCCAGACTTGTCGTGGAACAATGTCGGACCAAATTACCAAAACCTTTGGAAACATTGCCCACAATCTCAGTATATCAAATTTGATGTCCTTTATGAGTTCCCTACAAGACCTCTTACCCAGGTCATTTCCCCCTAAATGTAGCACCAGCAAATCAGGGACCCGATCAAGCCTCACAAAGTGATGGAATTCAGCCAGGAGTTGCCGCCACACCATTCCCCGTTTCCCAATCCACCGTAGAATGGCTTCATCATCCAAGAATCCTAACTGATGACCGGTCGGCCTCACCGCTGCCCTTAGTGCAGCCCAAAAGACAAAAGAACGGCCCATGATCCATACGAGCCGGGGACCTTCATCTGTGAAGTCAAACATAATACAAATCTAAGAAACGGTAACATCTAACAAGAACTCGGAACATTCTCTTGATTACAACCAAGCCGGGCGTATATAAGACCTAAACCGTATGGATTCCCACCGTCCCACCTCTATTCTATCTAAATATAAATTCACGTCCTCTTTTGAGAGACCCCCACTGACGAATCTTGATGGGCTAACCAACTCACCCAAGCGTAAGGCCCCGAAAAAAGCCAGAGAAAAAGCTAGCCGAAATAGTCCGATCTCCCATGGGAACTTACATACTGACGCGAGAAGCTGCCCCAGTGTTAACAATAGTCCATATGATATGGGCCGCCTCCAATCTCTCACCTTCCAACCCTTCCTCCAACCTTTTAGTGCTTGGCGAACCAATATCGCTTTGGTTACGTCCGGAAGACCCCTTATTTTAAAGCCAAAGGCCAAACCTGCCATGACATTTATTTTTGGCACCGACCAACCTTCCTCCCAGCAATGACCAACCAATAATAATAATAATAATAATAATAATAATAATAGGCTGTTGCTCTCTAAAGGGTCACCCATAGCAAATTTCCATTCCTCCCACAACTGCCAAGCGACCTCATATGACGACCAGGTCCTCATAGATAATGATTGACCGATCAGATTCCTTACAGCTCGAAGGGAAGATTCCATAGTTCTGGTGGGCATACCAAACCTGTCGATGACGCCTGAGGTGCCAGCAACCGGAAGTAATCCCACTGCGAATGAGAAATAGCATTGACGATTGGATTTAAAGGAACCAACCTGAACTCCGTCACTATCCACATGTTCAACGATAAACTCATTAGCACCAGCCTTTGCAATACTTTCACCACCAATGGCGATGCGGCCGACAGAATTGATAGTAGACACTACCCCTTGGTTCTCGCAGGAAAAAGATTTTTTTGTTCTGAAAATAATCTCTCCATAGAGCTAAAGAGACCACAATGGGGAAAAGGTTGATCAATGTACAGTGCCTTGTGAAAGGATTTGGCCCCCTTGAACTTTTCTACCTTTTGCCACATTTCTGGCTTCAAACATAAAGATATAAAATTCTAATTTTTTTGGGAAGAATCAACAACAAGTGGGATACAATCATGAAGTGGAACGAAATTTATTGGATATTTTAAACTTTTTAAAAAAATTAAAAACTGAAAAGTGGGGCGTGCAATATTATTCGGCCCTCTTGAGTTAATACTTTGTAGCGCCACCTTTTGCTGCGATTACAGCTGCCAGTCGCTTGGGGTATGTATCTATCAGTTTTGCACATCAAGAGGCTGAAATTCTTGCCCATTCTTCCTTGCAAAACAGCTCGAGCTCAGTGAGGTTGGATGGAGGGCGTTTGTGAACAGCAGTTTTCTGCTCTTTCCACAGATTCTCGATTGGGTTCAGGTCTGGACTTTGTCTTGGCCATTCTAACACCTGGATACGTTTATTTTTGAACCATTCCATTGTAGATTTTGCTTTAGGTTTGGGATCATTGTCTTGTTGGAAGATAAATCTCCGTTCCAGTCTCAGGTCTTTTGCAGACTCCAACAGGTTTTCTTCCAGAATGGTTCTGTATTTGGCTCCGTCCATCTTCCCATCAATTTTAACCATCTTCCCTGTTCCTGCTGAAGAAAAGCAGGCCCAAACCATGATGCTGCCACCACCATGTTTGACAGTGGGGATGGTGTTTTGAGGGTGATGAGCTGTGTTGCTTTTACGCCAAACATATCATTTTGCATTGTGGCCAAAAAGTTTGATTTTGACCAGAGCACCTTATTCCACATGTTTGGTGCGTCTCCCAGGTGGCTTGTGGCAAACTTCAAACGAGACTTTTTATGGATATCTTTGAGAAATGGCTTTCTTCTTGCCACTCTTCCATAAAGGCCAGATTTGTGCAGTGTACGACTGATTGTTGTCCAATGGACCGACTCTCCCACCTCAGCTGTAGATCTCTGCAGTTCATCCAGAGTGATCATCGGCCTTTTGGCTGCATCCCTGATCAGTCTTTTCCTTGTTCGAGATGAAAGTTTAGAGGGACAGCCGGGTTTTGGTAGATTTGCAGTGGTCTGATACTCCTTCCATTTCAATATGATCGCTTGCACAGTGCTCCTTGAGATGTTTAAAACTTGGGAAATCTTTTTGTATACAAATCCGGCTTTAAACTTCGCCACAACAGTATCTCGGACCTGCCTGGTGGGTTCCTTGGTCTTCATGATGCTCTCTGCACTTGAAACAGAAGCCTGAGACTATCAGAGCAGGTGAAGTTACAGAGACTTGATTACACACATGTAGATTCTATTTATCAATACCCATTACCAGTCATTTAGGACAACATTGGATCATTGAGAGATCCTCACTGAACTTCTGGAGTAAGTTTGCTGCACTGAAAGTAAAGGGGCAGAATAATATTGCACGCCCCACTTTTCATTTTTTTTAAAAAATGTAAAATATCCAATAACTTTCGTTCCACTTCACAATTGTGTCCCACTTGTTGTTGATTCTTCTAAAAAAAATTAGAATTTTATATTTTTATGTTTGAAGCTAGAGATGTGGCAAAAGGTAGAAAAGTTCAAGGGGGCCAAATACTTTCACAAGGCACTGTATGATTACTCAACAGGTTCCGGTCACGCCATGTTGCTGGCCATTTTTCCCTCAATCCAACTGCCTCGGAAAAAGATGGCAAAACCAGGCTGTCCAGACACATCCATGAACAATTCCAATTCGTTGGCATTCACCACCAGAGCAATCCAAACCGACTTGCCGTTATAGGTCTCCAAAAACCGAGCCTAAACTCCCAAGTCGTCCCGCAACCTAATGAAGTGAAGAGGTGATTTTGCTCCTGCCGTCGCTAATGACAAACGCCTACAAAATGCCCTGCCCATTGGCATAATACGGCACGCAAAATTCAATTTCCAGAGAAGAGACTGTAATTCACGCAATGTAATTTTATGCAGCTTTCTAACTCTAGACACCTCTTCCAACGAATCAACTACCTTATCAGCGGGTAGCCTACAATCCATTTTGCCTTTATCAATTAAAATCCCGATAAAACTCAAAGACGTCACTGAACCCACGGTCTTTTCAACTGCCAAAGGCACTCCAAACTTCTTAGCCACGCTCTCCATTGTATGCCATAACACAGAACAGACGGGAGAATTAGCAGGACCAACATACAAAAAAATCATCCAAATAATGGATGCAGGAATTTAGTCCAGAAACATCCCTAACAACCCATTCGAGAAAGGTGCTAAAAGTTTCAAAGTACGCACAGGACAGCGAGCAACCCATTGGGAGACACCGTTCTACTAAAAAGCTGCCGTTCCAAGAGCAACCCAATAGGTGCATGCTTTCCGGGTGTACTGGTAACAGTCTAAAAGCCGCCTCTATGTCAGTCTTTGCCAATAATGCACCTCTAACAAAAAACCAGACCCAACTAACTGCCATGTCGAAGGAAGTATAACTCACCGAACACAAATCCGGATCAATACCATCATTCACCGATGTGCCTTTTGGAAAGGAGAGGTGATGAATTAGCCTGTATTTACCCAGTTCCTTTTTTGGGACGATGCCTAACGGAGACACCCGCAATTTTTTATGGGCTTTGAAACGAAAGGACCAGCCATTCTCCCTAAAGCTACCTCTTTTGCCAATTTTTCCACAACCACCTCAGGAAACTAACGTGGATTTTACATTTTTGCATCAAATTGAACTTTGCTATCGATAAACGGTATCCTAAAACCAACTTCAAAACCTTCTATTAGTGAGGCCGCCGCCATTTCCAGGTATCTACTTAGGAATAGCTGCATCTCTGCCAGTCGCACCGGTGTCACCCCTCTTTTCACTACCCTCGTTGCTTCTGAACTTTCCCACTCTGAAACATTTGGATGCGCTATGGCTACCACCGCATGAGGAGCAGTCGTGTTTAAATTTACATTTATTTCCAAATTTACAAGATCTTTTCATTGAAGAGGAAACGTAACCCTTTTTGAACAGCTGCCGAGTGTCCCGTCTGGCCGAGACCGCCGCTGCTCCCGAGAAATGACTGATTAGTTTGCCCACTCCTACTCGGCGCCCATTACCCTCAGCCATAAGGCAATATCCTTATGGTCCCAACGGATACTGGATCGCACCGCTTTCCTCTGATGAAACTGTTCGTCATAATGTAGCCACCCTTGTCCCACGTACACCCTATATGCCTCCCTGATTGCATCAATGTAGCAAAAAAGCCCCGAACAATTTTCTGGAGCTTTTTCGCCTATAAGACTGGCTAGTATCGCAAACGCTTGTAACCAGTTCGTAAAGGTCCGTGGTATCAGACGGTACCTTAGTTTTTCTTCATCCTCTGTTTTGGAATCATCCTTTCTAGTCCTGTCTAGGTTAAAAAGTTCCAATGGAAGTAACGAGAATATTTCTACATATTCCCTCTTCCATATTTTTTCCCTCACCTCGGACTTCAAAATGTGCCCCCAAAGGCGCCTCAAAACAAACATACTTCCCCTTTTGCCATATCGTCTAGCCTTATATTGTCATCTTTGTCCTTGACGCCCTTGCCCCCCACAGCCTGTGTTGTTCCCGATACCCCCGTGCTAGATTGACTCGTTGACAAATTTCCTCCCCCTGCGCCCACAGTATTAGAGCCCCTTAAAAACTCCATGTTACTGCAGCCCATCCCGCTATGTCCCAACTGGGCCGACTGAAAATTACCCAACCATGCAGGGGTAGGCGACACTATGCCCTGTGACGCATTAGTCCCCGTCCCCAGTAGTAAAGCTAAATCCCTTAAACCCTGCATCAACATACCAATACCCCCGCCAACCTCCCCAGAAATGTCCTGACTGTTAAATGCCAAAGAAGGTAACGGGGGCCTGAAAGGAAAACTTTGCGATGACTCACCTGGCTGCCTAGGTGCTGTGAACCCAGCAGCCGCTGATCCTGAATCCTGATGCCGATGACCCCCATCCGATGCTTGCTGACTACAGTGTGTCGTGAGCGGGAGACCTGAAGGGCCAGCAGCTTTCTGCCCCGCTAACATCTCCGGTTCTGACCCTACATCTTGTGGGGAGTGCGCCGACCAATGGCTGCGGCCAGCCTGGCTAATGCCATGAACGGCCATTATGACAGATAAGGGGGCTGGTCCAGCACTGTGCTGCCCGTATGCTGATGCCACCTCCGCGTGTCCGCCGCAGCCTGTCCCCCCTTCAGCAGAGCCAGCCGCCTGCATGTAACGTTCTGATTGACGGCCGCCGTGGCCGCATTGTGGGCGGAGCTGGCCGGATCCTGACCGCCCGCTGCTGAAGCTATTTCCCCTGCAGCCCGGACCGCCAGAGGATGGGCGGAGCCGACCGCACAATCGTCGCCGCTCCCACACTGAGAGGCCCCCAGGTAAGGCCCCCATCCTCGTGCTCTCCTCACCTCGTTGTGCCGAGCAGGCCCCCGCCGCGGCCTGGGGTCTGCCGAATCTGGTCCCGCTGACTTGCCGCATCGCGATGTAGCGGAGGAGGCTGATACCTCCTCCTGTTGCAGGTCCCCGTGTGAAGGTGGATTCCTCCCGGAGCGTGAAGTACGGGCCGCAGTAGTGCGGGCCCTACTCCCGACCGGATGGGTCCCAAGAGGGGCTCCTGACTCGCTGCCGGACCCTGGGGGTTTCCTCAGGACTAAGGCGCGCCGGAGACCTAGTCCTCCGGCCAGCGTGGTTCAGGAGCTGGTGAGGCATTACCAGCTCCAGTACCCCCAAGCAGGCTTTGAACTTATGCCTGCAGCCAATCCGTGCCATTTAACTCAGCAGCGTCCTGCGGCATCCCATCAATGGCTTCCATAATGCTAAAGATAATGTGTATGGGATGATGGCAACCTAAAATGGAAGCCAAATCCCAAATGGCCGTCCCTTATAAACCCCACTCCTTCCCTACATGTGCCTCTGCCCTCAAAATACCCTCCCCTATATTCTACACCAACCAAATTAAATATAATTACCTTGCCCAAACAATAGTCACACCCCACCTCGGCAGGCCCTCTCCCCTTTATCCCGCCCTAACCCTGTCATGCCGGCCTCCCTCTGAAGCCAGGGGCTGAGTACGGCCTTTCTTTCACTTTGCTGGCAAAAAAATTGCAACAAATCTACAATGTGTGCACAGGTCCTTACAAAGTAAATCAACATACAAATTAACTGCAAAAGTATCTCTCAAATAGAGTTAGTCATCCCCCAAAAAATGCAAATTCAGCTACTTAAATCATTTACATAGGGGACTATAGGCTCCTATAAAAATTATAATCAGCGTAGTTCTAGATAAATGCTCTTTTAATCCAACTAATGGCACGTTGTTACACCAATGTATTGACGCGCTATTACGTCCTCAGATTTGCATCTCCCCGATCGTAATTGACAGAGATGACTCTCACAGTGTGGGTGCGAGCATGCTCTGACCTCCAGCTCCCCTCTGAAGCTGCCGCTACACTTCCGGACTCCTTCGGTGTCAGTGCGCAATAACACGGATCTGCGTCTAGGGAGCGCTTGCTGTGAGAAAACAAGCAGTGACAAGCAAGGTCAGGGACAGTAAACCCGAGGATGTACAGTGCAGCGATACATTGACCTCGCCATGCCATTTTTTGAGCCCCAAATTCAGGGGCGATTTTTTTTTTTTTTTTCCTGGTGCTCAGTTTTTATGACAAAGATGCAAATCTCCTGCATAGACAATAAATTAGAAAATCATAAATTGACTGGAAATCACAAGTTGTAAAGATTAACCGTTCAGCCAGCAGCCCTGATCCCCCGGAGCCGCTCCATCCCCGGTGGCGTCAGCTTGGCCCATGGACCAGTGCACAATGTAGAACTTTTCTTGTGCCAGCAAGTGACAGAGATTGTGCATTAAAGGGGTTTGCTGACTGCTTATTATTTACATTTTTTCACTCTCAGGTTTTAGCCAGTGTGAACATGCTCCTACACAGCATACACACCAATCCAGTTCACTTAGTGCAGGTCAGGGTGCGGCCGCCCCTTTCTTTCCGCTGGACATTATGTTTCTATGGCTTCCCATTGCTGGGTGTCCATAGTCGGATCCTGGTCCTCCTTGGCCCTTATTCACATTGAGGTCATTTTTGACATGTTAAGGTTTTAATACTAGAGGTTAGGACCATCCTGATTGGGTACACCTTGACGTGGTGGGATGGCTTTTACGCTTTTTTTTTTCCAAGTATTTACTAAGCGCCTTACTTTGTTTATATGCACTATAGCTTTTTTACTTACTAATAGCAGCGTATATGTTCATTTTGTTTCCATCTTAGGTTTTGCTTACTTAATAGCTAAGCCAGGCCCCTTCTCTGCCATTGCAAACATATAGAAAGAGAATGGGACTTGCTTAGCTGCCAAAATAAGGAATCACATCAAACACTTCTTCGCACATGCTGACCCAGGACTGTCTGATGTCAAGCACAGGACCAGAAGCCAGGACCAGGGATGGAGGAGCTGCTAGAGAATAAGGGCACCTGATGTAATAGAAATATATTAGTAAGCTTTAGAATTTACTATTGTTAGAAATATACAGTCTGCAGCTTACATTGTATCTCCATGTTACTTGCAATGCTCTGCAGCTAATCACTGGTATATAAACAGTACAGACCAAAAGTTTGGACACACCTTCTCATTTTAAGATTTTTCTGTATTTTCATGACTTTGAAAATTGTACATTCACACTGAAGGCATCAAAACTATGAATTACCACATGTGGAATTATATACTTAACAAAAAAGTGTGAAACAACTGAAAATATGTCTTATATTCTAGGGTCTTCAAAGTAGCCACCTTTTGCTTTGATGACTGCTTTGCACACTCTTGGCATTCTCTTGATGAGCTTCAAGAGGTAGTCACGGGTAATGGTTTTCACTTCACAGGTGTGCCCTGTCAGGTATAATAAGGGGGATTTCTTGCCTTATAAATGGGGTTGGGACCATCAGTTGTGTTGTGCAGAAGTCAGGTGGATACACAGCTGATAGTCCTACTGAATAGACTGTTAGAATTTGTATTATGGCAAGAAAAAAGCAGCTAAGTAAAGAAAAACGAGTGGCCATCATTACTTTAAGAAATGAAGGTCAGTCAGTGTGAAAAATTGGGCAAACTTTGAAAGTGTCCCCAAGTGTAGTTGCAAAAACCATCAAGCACTACAAAGAAACTGGCTCACATGAGGACCATCCCAGGAAAGGAAGACCAAGAGTCACCTCTGCTTCTGAGGATAAGTTTATCCGAGTCACCAGCCTCAAAAATCGCAGGTTAACAGCAGCTCAGATTAGAGACCAGGTCAATGCCACACAGAGTTCTAGCAGCAGACACATCTCTACAACAACTGTTAAGAGGAGACTTTGTGCAGCAGGCCTTCATGGTAAAATAGCTGCTAGGAAACCACTGCTAAGGACAGGGAACAAGCAGAAGAGACTTGTTTGGCCTAAAGAACACAAAGAATGGACATTAGACCAGTGGAAATCTTACTTCTTACATTACATGAGTGATATCCATTGTAAATTCTACAATAGCTCAGAAACCGGCGAATCCCTCCATACAGAATACTGGCCCCCATATAACGCTCCATACAGAATACTGGCCCCATTATAATGCTCCATACAGGATACTGGCCCCATTATAATGCTCCATACAGGATACTGGTGTTACGCACATGCCCGGACTGACTGGCGTGAGCGTGGTTAGTGATCCCACTTGACCATGAACCGAGGAGTGCCTGGAGGGGAGTGACAAAGTATCAACTCCGTCGGACTAAGGTCACACGGCGTCTCAGTCGACTCCGTGAACCAGGGAGGAACCGAGCAGAGGTACCAGGTGCTACTCCAGGTCAGACCCCAGTCACAGCTGTTGACCCACACTGGGGAATGCAGGAACAGGCAGGTTAGGCTGGCATACAGACAGGTGAGTACTGGCAGGCACGGCTGGTGTGCAGACAGGTGAGTACTGGCAGACTGGGATACAGGAGCAAAACCCGCAGGTGCGGTAAACAAGCAGAGCAGGAGCAAAACCCGCAGGTGCGGTAAACAAGCAGAGCAGGAGCAAAACCCGCAGGTGCAGTAAACAAGCAGAACAGGAGCAAAACCCGCAGGTGCAGTAAACAAGCAGAGCAGGAGCAAAACCCGCAGGTGCGGTAAACAAGCAGAGCAGGAGCAAAACCCGCAGGTGCGGTAGACAAGCAGAGCAGAGCAAAACCCGCAGGTGCGGTAGACAAGCAGAGGAAATACACACAAGGTACTTACAATGAAGTAGCGAGTGGACACTAAACTCACAAACAGAAGTACAGAGACAACGAGTTGGAGTTAGGTGCAGGTTCAGAAACTGCAGGAAAAGGGAAGATACGGACATAGAGACAAACAAGTAACGGGCTAGGACACTGTTCAGACAGGAACGAGCCTGGGAACTCAGCCCCCAGGGTGGCGGAAACAGACAAGATACAGGACAGGACCTGGCAACTCAGTTGCACAGAACACACTGAAAGAAAGTGTTGCTCAGGCACCTCCTACTGGGTGGAGGGGGTTTAAGTATCCAGTGACTCACAGCAATAGGCTGGGGACGCATTAGGACTGTGCACACAGTAACTATAAGAAACAAGCAGTAACAGTGCCGCCGCCCTAAGCAATCAGACAAGAGACATGCACACAGCAGGTACTGGAGCAAAGTGTGCAGCCTGGACTGATAAGCAAGATGGCGGTCTTGCATGGTGGGAGGTGGTAAGCCATGCCAGCACGCCACCAGGGATGTTACAACTGGCCCCTATATAACGCTCCATACAGGATACTGGCCCCCATATAATGCTCCACACAGGATACTGGCCCACATATAATGCTCCACACACGATACTGGCCCCCATATAATGCTCCACACACGATACTGGCCCCTATATAATGCTCCACACACACGATACTGGCCCCTATATAACGCTCCACACAGGATACTGGCCCCTATATAACGCTCCATACAGGATACTAGCCCCCATATAATGCTCCATTCAGGCAGCCCCCCCCCCCATAATGCCTCATGCAGGCTGTTCCCCCCTTATAATGCCCAATGCAGGATGTCACCCCCCTTATAATGCCCCATGCAGGGTATCACTCCCCCCCCCATATAATGCCCCATGCAGGATGTCACACACACCCCTCCCTTATGATGCCCCATGCAGGATGTCACTCCCCCCCCTTATAATGCCCCATGCAGGGTATCACTTCTCCCCCCCCCCATATAATGCCCCATGCATTATGTCACTCCCCGCTCCCTTATAATGCCCCATGCAGTATGTCACTCCCCCCTCCCTTATAATGCCCCATGCAGTATGTCACTCCCCCTCCCTTATAATGCCCCATGCAGTATGTCACTCCCCCCTCCCTTATAATGCCCCATGCAGTATGTCACTCTCCCCTTCCCTTATAATGCCCCATGCCTCCATACATTTAAATAAAAAAAGAAAAAATCTAATTCTCTCCTCACCTGCTGCCGCTGCTTTGGACTCCGGCGTCTTCCCGCTCTGCGCTGTGTAAAGAGCGGGAAGACGTTACCGTGCCCTCTGACCTGAGACGTCACAGTCAGAGGACGCGGAAGAGACCGGAGCTGCTGCGGAGGCACGGGGAGAGGTAAGTATTGTTGCTAAGGGCCCCGGCAGCCGGCGAAAGCGGGGGAGAGCGGACGCTGACCCCGCTCTCCTCCGCTCATAGGTCCCATAGCGTGGCAGGGTGCCCGAGGGTGAGTGGGCCCCCCTGCCTGCTCAGGGCCCTGGCACTTGCTCGAGTGCTGGCGCCGGCCCTGCTCGGCGGGCTCAGAGTTCACACCCGCAGGGACCGATCCAGTAGCGCTAGTGCTGCGGCGATGGCGTGCGTGCCCACCGGGAGGGCTCTGCGTGCCCCCCCTGGCACGTGTGCCATAGTCTAGGACAGTGCTGGTGAACCTATCATATCCGTCACTCCTCTTTAGTCAGTAAAGACACTGGCCTCTTATCACCAAGTCAGGTGGAGGACTTATGGATCAGAGGGTCTATGACCCTCCCTGTGCATGGTATCCGTACTCACCGGACTTCAGTGGAGATGTTTGATTCCGGCTCGAAGGACCAAGTTGACAGGAGTAATTCTCTTTACCAATGGAATACCAGAGACATCTGAGGTCACAGTATAAGTTTCTGTAATGCACACGCCCGGACTGACTGGCGTGTGCGTGTTTAGTGATCCCACTGGACCATGAACCGGAGAGTGCCTGGAGGGGCGTAACTAAGTATCTGCCCGATCCGACCAAGGTCGCACGACGGCATACGACGCCAGTGCACCAGGGAGGAACCGAGCAGAGGGACCAGGTGCTACTCCAGGTCAGACCCCGGACACGGCTGTTGACCCACACCGGGGAATACAGGAACAGGCAGGTTCGGCTGGCACCCTGACTGGAGTATAGGCAGGCACGACTGGTATGAAGGCAGGCGGGTATGCAGGCAGGGGGTACAGGCAAGCACGGCTAGAGTGCAGACAGGGAGGCACTAGCAGGTTGGAGCACAGACCGGATAGGACCCACTACAGACTGGGGCTCAGGAACAGAACCGCAGATGCGGTGGACAAACACAGCAGAGTGAGGCCGCCCAGAGTGGTGAGCAAGAGCAGGGCAGGACGAGACTGCCGGAGCAGCGAGCAAAGGGTCAGAGCAGAGCGAGACTGCCGGAGCAGCGAGCAAAGGGCCAGAGCAGAGCGAGACTGCCGGAGCAGCGAGCAAAGGGCCAGAGCAGAGTGAGACTGCCGGAGCAGCGAGCAAAGGGTCAGAGCAGAGCGAGACTGCCGGAGCAGTGAGCAAAGCAGACCAGACCAGAGCGGAAACCGCAGGAGTGGTGAGCAAGGCAGAGCAGGGCGGAAACCGCAAGAGCGGTGAGCAAGGCAGAGCAGGGCTAGAACCGCCGGAGAGGTGAGCAAGGCAGAGCAGGGCTAGAACCGCCGGAGCGGTGAGCAAGGCAGAGCAGGGCTAGAACCGCCGGAGCGGTGAGCAAGGCAGAGCAGAGGGGACAGGGCTCTGTTCACATGGAACAGACAGGTAGGGAAAGGCAGAACCAGATACACATAAGATACTTACAATGAAGTAGCGAGTGGACTCTAAACTCACAAACGGAAGTACAGCGGCAACGAGTAGGAGTTAGGTGCAGGTTCAGACTCTGCAGAAAAAGGGAAGGTACAGACATAAAAAAAACAGGAAACAGGTTAGGAGACAGTTCAGACAGGAATAGTACAGCAACAAAATACAGGAACGAGCCAAGGTAAAGCCAAGTGCTGGTTCAGACAATGCAGGAGAAAGGGAAAGTATGGACAGAGAGAAAAATAGGAAGCAGGTTAGGAGACAGTTCAGACAGGAACTGTACTGCAACAAATACAGGAGCGAGTATGGGTATGCGGCCCTCAGACGGAGGGACGAACAGGCTAGGAGCGTGTTCAGACAAGCCTGGAAATACAGCCTCCAGGAAAGGCAGAAAGACAGCTGGCTAGAGAGCACAGACAGGACTCAGTTCAGACACGGAAACTGATACCGCAAGGCAGGAAACAGACAGGACCTGGCACATCAGTGACAAGAAGCCAACTGACAGAACAAGATGCTCAGGCATGGATTCCAAGGAGGAGCTGGTTTAAATACCAGGTTACAGACAGCAATAGGCTGAGGACGCATTAGGGGTGTGTCTGCAGCAGCTACAAGAAACAGGAAGTTTGGCGGGCGTCGCCCAAAGCAGCCAGAGCAGAGCAAAGCAGACAGTATGGAAAGAAGCCAGAGTGGCAGTCTGGACTGGAAATCAAGTGCGCGCTCTTGCACAGTGGGAGATGGACCACTATGCAAGGACACCGCCAGGTATGTTACAGTACCCCCCCCCTTACGCCCCCTCTTCTTCAGGCCTGCCAGAATCTTCCGCAGAGAATTTGAGGGCCAATCCTTCTTTTCAAGGAGATTACTTCTACTGTCCACAGGAAAAGACAAAACTGGTCTCATCTGGGTAGCTAGGATGCTACCTCCTATCCAGCCATCCTCAGCACCAGACGAAACGGGTGGAGTACCAGGAACAGCACACAAGGAAGTCTCTCTCCACTTATTATCAGGTAGCACCCCAGAGGGTTCAGGAGACAGCTGGAAGTCCTCCGCCGGGTTGGAGGGGTGCAGAGACTCGGGGGTAACCTCTGCTTCGGGGTACATCTTGTCAAACTCACAGGATGAAATGGGCGAGGTATCAGGTACAAGGTGTAGAAACGTCACTGTCCCTTTGTTATCTGGTGGTACCCCGGAGGATTCAGGAAACAACTAGAGGTCCTCCGCCGGGTCGGAGGAGTGCAGAGACTCGGGGGTAACCTCTGCTTCGGAGTACACTAGGTCGGACTCACTGGACGAAGCGGGTGAGGTATCAGGTGCAGAGTATAGGAAAGTCTCTGTCCATTCGCTACCAGGTAGCACCCCGAAGGGTTCAGGAGACAACTAGAGGTCCTCCGGCTGGTCGGAGGGGTGTAGAGACTCGGGGGTAACCTCTGCTTTGGAGTACACTAGGTCGGACTCACTGGACGAAGCGGACGAGGTATCAGGTACCGGGTGTACGGAAGTCTCTCTCCATTTGTCATCAAGTGGTATCCCGGAGGATTCAGGAGGCAACAGGGGGTCCACCTGTGTGGATACTGGGTGGGCAGCAGTCTCTTCGGGCAGGAGAACTGGTGAGCTACCCACGCACATTACCCGTCGGGGCTGCTCCGGGATACTGGGAAATGAAGCTTCAGCAGGGATTTTAAGGTTGGGATCAGGAGGTCTTTGGGAGGACAGACCCTGGCGTGACGGCTTGCCTCTACGCCTAGCACATCTGGACTGCCTCTTGAGGTTGGGAGAAGTATTCCGGAGAGCGTAGTCATCCTGTGTGGATTCTGGGTGGGCAGTAGTCTCTTCGGGCAGGAGGACTAGTGCGCTACCCACACACATTACCCATCGGGGCTGCTCCGGGATATTGGGAAGTGAAGCTTCAGCAGGGGCTTCCGGGTTAGGGTCATCAAAGACCATTAGAAAGGCCACCAGGAAGGCCTGCAGGTCCAGGACGATAGGATCCTGTGCGTCCCATAGGGGGGTGATCCATTTCAAGGTATCACCCGCTAGGTAAGACATCATGAATCCCACCTTAACCCGATCGGTGGGAAAATAAAGAGGGTAGAACTTGAAGAGTAGCATGCATTGCTCCACAAATGCACCACTTTGTCTTGGATTCCCATAGTACCGTGGCGGATCCGCAGGAACGAGTGCAGAAAGCTCCATCTGGACGGGTGCGTAATTCGCCTGGAACTCAGCTTGCAGCAAAAAAAAAAAAAATTCTTCTAGATGCACGTATTCGCTGGAAAACGTCTCAGAGAGCGAAGGCCGTGGGGCTCAACGGGAACCATGGCCTGAGCATGCTGTAATGCACACGCCCGGACTGACTGGCGTGTGCGTGTTTAGTGATCCCACTGGACCATGAACCGGAGAGTGCCTGGAGGGGCGTAACCAAATATCTGCCCGATCCGACCAAGGTCGCACGACGGCATACGACGCCAGTGCACCAGGGAGGAACCGAGCAGAGGGACCAGGTGCTACTCCAGGTCAGACCACGGACACGGCTGTTGACCCACACCGGGGAATACAGGAACAGGCAGGTTCGGCTGGCACCCTGACTGGAGTATAGGCAGGCACGACTGGTATGAAGGCAGGCGGGTATGCAGGCAGGGGGTACAGGCAAGCACGACTAGAGTGCAGACAGGGAGGCACTAGCAGGTTGGAGCACAGACGGGATAGGACCCAGTACAGACTGGGACTCAGGAACACAACCGCAGATGCGGTGGACAAACACAGCAGAGTGAGGCCGCCCAGAGCGGTGAGCAAGAGTAGAGCAGGATGAGGCCGCCTGGAGCGGTGAGCAAAGGGTCAGAGCAGAGCGAGACTGCCGGAGCAGCGAGCAAAGGGTCAGAGCAGAGCGAGACTGCCGGAGCAGCGAGCAAAGGGCCAGAGCAGAGCGAGACTGCCGGAGCAGCGAGCAAAGGGCCAGAGCAGAGCGAGACTGCCGGAGCAGCGAGCAAAGGGCCAGAGCAGAGCGAGACTGCCGGAGCAGCGAGCAAAGGGCCAGAGCAGAGCGAGACTGCCGGAGCAGCGAGCAAAGGGCCAGAGCAGAGCGAGACTGCCGGAGCAGCGAGCAAAGGGCCAGAGCAGAGCGAGACTGCCGGAGCAGCGAGCAAAGGGCCAGAGCAGAGCGAGACTGCCGGAGTAGCAAGCAAAGGGTCAGAGCAGAGCGAGACTGCCGGAGCAGTGAGCAAAGCAGAGCGAGACTGCCGGAGCAGCGAGCAAAGCAGAGCGAGACTGCCGGAGCAGCGAGCAAAGGGTCAGAGCAGAGCAAGACTGCCGGAGCAGCAAGCAAAGGGTCAGAGCAGAGCGAGACTGCCGGAGCAGTGAGCAAAGCAGAGCGAGACTGCCGGAGCAGCAAGCAAAGGGTCAGAGCAGAGCGAGACTGCCAGAGCAGTGAGCAAAGCAGAGCGAGACTGCCGGAGCAGTGGGCAAAGCAGAGCAGGGCTAGAACCGCCGGAGCGGTGAGCAAGGCAGAGCAGGGCTAGAACCGCCGGAGCGGTGAGCAAGGCAGAGCAGAGCGGAAACCGCAAGAGCGGTGAGCAAGGCTGAGCAGAGCGGAAACCGCAAGAGCGGTGAGCAAGGCTGAGCAGAGCGGAAACCGCAAGAGCGGTGAGCAAGGCTGAGCAGGGCTAGAACCGCTGGAGCGTTGAGCAAGGCAGAGCAGGGCTAGAACCGCCGGAGCGGTGAGCAAGGCAGAGCAGGGCTAGAACCGCCAGAGCGGTGAGCAAGGCTGAGCAGAGGGGACAGGGCTCTGTTCACAAGGAACAGACAGGAAGGGAAAGGCAGAACCAGATACACATAAGATACTTACAATGAAGTAGCGAGTGGACTCTAAACTCACAAACGGAAGTACAGCGACAACGAGTAGGAGTTAGGTGCAGGTTCAGACTCTGCAGAAAAAGGGAAGGTACAGACATAAAGAAAAACAGGAAACAGGTTAGGAGACAGTTCAGACAGGAATAGTACAGCAACAAAATACAGGAACGAGCCAAGGTAAAGCCAAGTGCTGGTTCAGACAATGCAGGAGAAAGGGAAGGTACGGACAGAGAGAAACAGGAAGCAGGTTAGGAGACAGTTCAGACAGGAACTGTACTGCAACAAATACAGGAGCGAGTCTGGGTATGCGGCCCCCAGAGGGCGGGACGAACAGGCTAGGAGCGTGTTCAGACAAGCCTGGAAATACAGCCTCCAGGAAAGGCAGAAAGACAGCTGGCTAGAGAGCACAGACAGGACTCAGTTCAGACACGGTAACGGATACCGCAAGGCAGGAAACATAGACAGGACCTGGCACATCAGTGACAAGAAGCCAACTGACAGAACAAGATGCTCAGGCATGGATTCCAAGGAGGAGCTGGTTTAAATACCAGGTGACAGACAGCAATAGGCTGAGGACGCATTAGGGGTGTGTCTGCAGAAGCTACAAGAAACAGGAAGTTCGGCGGGCATCGCCCTAAGCAGCCAGAGCAGAGCAAAGCAGACAGTATGGAAAGAAGCCAGAGTGGCAGTCTGGACTGGAAATCAAGTGCGCGCTCTTGCACAGTGGGAGATGGACCACTATGCAAGGACGCCGCCAGGTATGTTACAGTTTCTTTTATTACTTGTCAACAAGGAGACAAGTGGGTGGTCGGCAGGTTGTATGAAACTAATACATTTCAAACAATCTTATATAAGAAAAATCCTAGGTGTCATTAATAATTGATAGTTTGACAGATGTTTGTCGAATTAGGAATATTTTTTGAAAAAATGGGAACAGAGTTATTTGATGCTCTCCTCATTTTTGGAATCTGATTTTGGAAACACTACTCGTAAAGAGATGGCGAAAGTAGTTGTGTTTTTTTTATAGTACTGTTGCAAAAAACACTAAATGGTCCTGAAAAATTATAATCTTTGTCTTACAAATGGAAAGTTAATGGCTGATGCCAATTAATTTGCCAGACTAAGAAAAACACCAGCCCTGAGAATTTTTTTTTTTTTTTTATTTTATTTTTTTTGGGGGGGGGGGGGGGTCTAGAAATGGCAACGAGAAGGCTGATGCAATATACTAATTTGCAAAAGTACTATAAAACACACACCAGGCCTGAAAAATTATTTTTGGGGCCTACTAATAGCAATGAGACTACTGATGCCAATTATTGATTTCTCAGACTAATTATTATGATTATTTATGTAGCACCAATGATTCCATGGTGCTGTACATAAGAACTAATAGATGTAAATACTTTAATGCCCAAAAATTACAAAAGTATTCTCGGATGATACCTTTTTATTGGCTAACCAGAGAAAATATATATTTGCAAGCTTTCCGGGCACAGAGGCTCTTTCACTGGTAAACCAGCCTGAAGAAGGAGCCTCTGTGCTCTGAAAGCTTGCAAATATATATTTTCTCTGGTTAGCCAATAAAAATGTATTTGCAAGCTTTCAGAGCACAGAGGCTCCTTCTTCAGGCTGGTTTACCAGTGAAAGAGCCTCTGTGCCCGGAAAGCTTGCAAATATATATTTTCTCTGGTTAGCCAATAAAAAGGTATCATCCGAGAATACTTTTGTAATTTTTGGGCATTAAAGTATTTACATCGATTTTTCTGGCCAAAGACAGTACCACAATATAGCTTTGTATTGTACATCAGACTAATAGAAAACACACAGCGGCTTAAATTAACAGTACTCCCGCAGGCGGAGGAGGCAGAGTACACACAGCGGCTTAAATTAATAGTACTCCCGCAGGCGGAGGAGGCAGAGTACACACAGCGGCTTAAATTAATAGTACTCCCGCAGGCGGAGGAGGCAGAGTACACACAGCGGCTTAAATTAATAGTACTCCCGCAGGCGGAGGAGGCAGAGTACACACAGCGGCTTAAATTAACAGTACTCCCGCAGGCGGAGGAGGCAGAGTACACACAGCGGCTTAAATTAACAGTACTCCCGCAGGCGGAGGAGGCAGAGTACACACAGCGGCTTAAATTAACAGTACTCCCGCAGGCGGAGGAGGCAGAGTACACACAGCGGCTTAAATTAACAGTACTCCCGCAGGCGGAGGAGGCAGAGTACACACAGCGGCTTAAATTAACAGTACTCCCACAGGCGGAGGAGGCAGAGTACACACAGCGGCTTAAATTAACAGTACTCCCGCAGGCGGAGGAGGCAGAGTACACACAGCGGCTTTTAGCACACAAAGGGGTTGCAGAGTACACACAGTTGTGTTTGCAGAGTGCACAGTCACTATCTGTCCCTCTCTCCAGCTGCGTCCTATCCCTACACTAATGAGAGCATAATGGCGTCGGCACTCAGGATCCAGCCTTTATACTGGCTGGGTCACGTGCTGCACTGGCCAATCACAGCCATGCCAATACTTAGCATGGCTCCTGAAATGCCCACAGTCTAAAACTTGTTGATAGGCTGCAGTGCAGCCTTTCAACAAGCTTTATTAGACGGGCGAACCTGAACAGGACATACAATTAAATGTCTGGGTTCGGTACCGGACACGTATGAACCCCGAACTTTCAGGTTCAGGTTAACTCATCCCTATTCATAAGTGATCTTGTATAATAGTATTACTGGTCAGGTTGCTACTCGGAAGCTTAGATACGCTGGGTAACGATCCGTGTGAAGCTGTAATGAACTCAGCTGCCCAGATATGCGGTCAGAAATCTCCATACGGTAGATAGTGATGGAGACTCACCTAACAAGATCCTGGGAGAGGTGTAATATAGACCTGCGAAACACTGACTCTACTTGGAAAAATCTCCCCTTTCTTTACTACCCAATGTACTATAGTTAGGCATAACCACCTGTTAGAAGATCTTGATAAGTGTAATTTGCACAACATTTGCTCACAAGTACATTTTCTTAGCCCGTCCACAGTAGAATTTTGTTTTTGTTTTTTTAGTAAAATTAGCAGAAATATTTTTTTTATACTTCTGTTTAATACACTTTCCTATAAATTTTACACAAAAGAATTGAAAAATGTATATAAAAATCACTGCCCTAACAAAAAAATTAAATTCAAACAAATATATAACTACTGTAACTTATTCATGGTGTCATTATCCCATGAAGCTTCACGTCATTAAATACTACCCACTCAGCAGACTCCATTATAGTCATTGGTGACTAAGCCCGGTCCCTTTCCGAGACTTTCACTTTCAGCAGTGATGGAACAGTCACATAAATCTACTGACTTCACAAAGTTCCATAAACAACTGACTGCAGCTATTGAGAATCAGTTGTGGTCGGCTTTGACTACAATATACGGGTGTATTTTTTTTTTTTGATAATTTTACATACGTTTTTTTTTGAATAATTGCCCTGTTGTGGTCTTCTGACAACATGGGTTTCAGAGGGAAAAGGAAGAGAAAAAAGAAAGAGTCTGGGAAGGAAACAGACAACACCAGATGGACAAGTCATTGCAAATAACCAGGAACTTCCAAAAGGTTAAGAAGAAGGACCCCAAGAAATCTGGGCAGGTTGGTCAAGTATTACCGGACAATGAGGGGACTGAGAATATTTCCTTCTTTAAAAACGGTACAAAACAAACGTGGCAAGCTTGTGGTATACATCAGAAAATCGAGCCGATAATATTCTGAAAAAAACTGAGTACAAAAGAGGAAAAGAGCGACTGGGTCCAGCCTGGATCATTACCACGAAAGGCAATAAAACTATAGCAGAAGAGGAAGGAAGTGGGATAAAAAGGAAACCGGAAGATGCAGCCACCATTCAAGAGGACATGTCAGGTGAATGTAGTGGCTCCAAATAATGACCTGGTGTCCCTCTCACCAGGGATAAGTTTATCTTCCATAGTATACTTGGAGAAGGGAGTTATGGAAAGGTTATACTGGCCACTGATAAGATAAGTAAAGAAAGTTTGGCCCTTAAAATCATAAAGAAAAAAAGCCTAATCTCCTACCCTGAATGCCTTGTAGAATGTAGGGTATGCCAACATTCAGGTGGATGCTCCTGACTGAGGTGCCCCGATATGAGGGGTTAATGTTCCTGTTCCCATATCCCCTGCTCTTGCCTCCTGGCCAATATTTCCCCATTTCCTGTTCTCCTCCCATCCTATCTCCCTATAAAACCCCCTATCCTTGCAAGTCTCTCCTCACGTGAGACTCCGAGGCTTGTTGTCTGCTGGTGAGAGAATGGAGATTATGTCTGACACTTTAGCTGAAGCTGTTCGGGGACAGGATCAGAAGGGAAGGTAATTCCTGGCTCACCTACATCCTTGGTGAGACGGACACTTGCCCTTCCGAGACTCGAGCGATCCCCGCTGGCGGCCCACACAACGAGTCCGCCCGTTGAACCCCTTAAGCCCCAGCGACGCATCATCACAGGGAGCATGAGCTGCAGTGGTGGCCACGTCCACCCGCTGGAACTTACTTCACGTGGCGGCTGCAAGCCTTCACTGTCCCGAAGGCAACACAATGCCGCCATCTTGTGCCCCATTCCCCAGCGGTTACTTCCTGCGGCTGCTGCATGCTTCTATTGTCCTGAGGGTACCGCAGAGCCGCCATCTTGTGCCTCATTCCCCTCTCTCCTGACACCACCTCAGCCTGCTCATCAAGCTATGGGAGGTCAGGCAAGCTGCAGCTCTTCCTCTGTAGAGGAAGCTGCAAGTACTACACAGCCCCCTGCTGCAGCCTGTGTCTCACAAGTTCCCCCTCCAGCATATGAGGCTTCACATGCACTTAAGATGCAGCTATGCCACCACAACGTCCAACTCCTTTGCAAATGTTTCCTGACCTCCTCATTTTGGCCGCAGCACCTCCAGTTTTCTCTGGCCCCATTATGTCATCTGTTTCTAATACTGGAGTCTGTGTGGGTGCAGGATCCCCGGCCCAGATTAGTCGCCATCATGGGCGCTGATTTTTCATCCCCATCAACCTTCCGCAGTCCCGTTCGGCGCAGACGATGCGGCAGGTCTCATACCAGGCACAGCAGACACTCATCACGTTGCTCCAGATCCTTTAGGAGGAGCTATCGCTCTAGATCTTCACGTTGGCGTTCTCCGTCATCCATGGAAGAGTCGTCAGGCGACTCGGTGAGTACTCAGGCGTTCACACCATCGGTCAAGACGTCATCACAGGTCACTGCCGTCCTGACGGTATGGACGGTCCCGGTTCCTCCCGTTCAACAAGGTTTGCCATGAGTACTAATATTCAAGTAGTGAGAGTATTAATATTTGAGTGTTCGGGTGAGGGGGGGGGGGGAGGGGGGTGCAAAGGTAGTAGCAGCTCTCTCTTCCAACAGAAAAATCCTAGTTAACTCCCTTTTATTAGGACAGAATCTCCTGGCTCAAAGAGACCCACCCCCCTCTCATGTATACACAAGGATGCATTCTGCTCATTTAGATGTAGAAGCTCTCAATAAGATTTGGTCTATTGAGTATGTAGACACTTGATCTTCGGTATCCACTGACCAACATACAGTAGATAAAGCAGATCGAGTGGCAGATAGCATCCTTTGGTCTACGATCTTAAGGTCTAAAACAATGAATAATTGGCTCCAGGCCATTTTTGCAATGGACTGCGTTATGGGTCAAAAGCAAACAGAGTGTTGCTCCGAGTTGCTCATTTATCTCGATACCCTTTATAACACCTACAAAGCTCATGGGGGTAGCACCTGGTGGCACTATGACGAGGAATTCTTAACGCGTTTGGCCCTGCAGCCAAATTTGGGTTGGGGTGTAAAAGCCACAGACACGTGGCTTAGACTAATGATGGCCCAGAAGGCCTCAACTTCCCTTCAGTTAACAGCCCCTGGTCCCACCACCGGCACTGGGTCAGTGGCTGCCCGCAGACCAGGCTCATGCTGACTCTTTCACATAGGCCACTGCCTCCACCCCCCCCCCCCAGACTTTGTAAATACAGGCATGAGTGCTCCACTTGCGGAGGCCCCCGTGCAGCTGTTAAATGCCCCTGTCACTCCACAAAGTTACCAACAAAGCCCCCAGTCAGTCCGACAATTATTACCCCAGTTAGCGTATCCGCGATGGGGCCGTGACTCAACCAGTACCCCTATAAAGAAGCAATAGCCCAATTAAGTTTCACTTTCAGTAGACTTCCGCTCTTTGATTCAAGCCTAAAATGAGGATTTCCCTCATATCCTGTCTGTGAAGTTACAGAAAGAAATATTCTGGGGTAGAATAGGAGGTCCTTTTTCAACCCTCCCCTTTCACAACTTATGGGTTTCTCCGCTAGGTATGGTTCCAAAGAAGGAATGTGGAAAGTTCCTCTTAATGCATCACCTTTCTAACCTTAAGGGTTCTTCAGTGAAAGACGGTATTCCCGAAAGTGACGCATCGATCACTTAGGTTTCTTTTGGCAGAGCTGTCGCGGGTCAGGGGGCCTTAATGGCAAAAATTGAGTCGGCTTTTGCCGGTACACCCAGACTGCCATCACCTCTTGGATTGCTTTGTGGATGGTCAATACTACTACGATATCTGTCTTCCCATGGGATGCTCAATTTCTTGTTATTATTTTTAGTTATTCAGCTCCTTCCTTGTGTGGGTCATTAAGTATGAGACGGGTTCCTTTTCCATCATTCACTATATTGACGACTTCCTGTTTGTAGTGACATGGGGTTCTACGTCATGACAATTTTTGTTGGACACCTTCTGTTCTTTCATGTCATTTTTGGTGTCCCTCTCTCCAGCAAAACAAAAAAACTGTTGGTGCAGTGACTACTTTATCTTGCTTAGGTATCGAAATTGATCAGTTAGCAATGGTTTTCCGTCTCTCTGAAGAAAAGATTTTGATATTGCTATCTGAGGGTTTTTTTTGCAGTTCGAATCGTCACTCTTCGACAGATGCAGTCTCCATTGGGCCTTCTAGTCTTTGCAAGCCGGGTCATGCCCATGGGCAGAATTTTTTCCAGCCGTATGTCCCGTTCTACTAGAGGTATAAAGCTTCCTTATCATTAGATCCGCATTACCCCCTTCCCCACCCTCCTCCGTTGTGTGCTTATCTGGCCGATTGGAGAGAGTTCCTCTTTTCTTATAATGGCCACACTTGTTTCCAGTCGGCAGAAACATCTAATGAGGATTTGTCCCCTTTCTCTGATGCTGCAGGTTCCTCCGGTTTTGGCGTCATTTTCGGAGATCAGTGGTGTGCTGAAAAGTGTCCGGAGTCTTGGCACTCCAGGAGATGGGTAAAAAACAAAAACAAAAAAAAAAAAAACACAAAACCTCACATTGTTGGAATTGTTTCTTATCGTCATTGCCATTTCCATACGGGGCCCCTATTTGAGCCACAAACACATTTGTTTCTGGTCTGACAACATGAGCGTCATTCATGTCATTAATCATTTAGCATCCTTGTCCATTCCAGTGATAAACATTTTAATACCAAAAACCTGATTAAGTTTATGATTCAACGTTTCGGGCACGCCATATTTTAGGTTACAATAATGTTGTTGCTAACTTTCTCGTTTTGATTGGCAGAAATTCCATCAGATGTGTCACAGTGCCCAAACGGAGGGGCATCCATGCCCACCAATCGTGTGGGAGGTGGTGTAAAACACCTGATGTCACTGGTAAGATCTTTGGATGGTCCCATCGACATGGCAATCCTATGGTAAGGCCTAGAATGAGTGGTATGTGTTTGTAGGTGACAAACCTGTCTGTTCATCTGATTTGACTCACTTAGAAGTCACTATACAATATTTGCTTCACCTTCATGGTAAGGGTGTGTCGGGATCAGTTGCTCAGAGTCGTTTATCAGATTTAGCCTTTCACTTTCAGCTTTGGGAAAGGGTAGATATTACAAAGTTTTTAATCATATGCTGGGTCATTAGGGGCTGGAGAAGGCGTCATGTCCGAGAGGAGAGCAGACGGCCTACTTCTTTCAAATTAGCTTAAGCATCTTATTGAGTGCACCCCTTACCTCTGCTCCTCTCCTTTCAAGATGGCTCTTTTTCAGCTGCCTTTGGTCTTGCATTTTTTGGAGCCTTTCGAGTTAGCTTCTTTAGCCATGTCTTCGAAATGATGATGTTTCCTTGTGTGATGGAGGCTTGCGTATCCGCATCCATAAGTCTAAGACAGACCCATCCGGCACTGGTTCATAGGTTCCCTTATTTTCTATTCCTGGTCCGATCTGCCCGCTAACCTTAATTAACAATTACCTACAGTACAGGCGCACCTTGATCATTCATTTTTATCTTATGTAGACAGTTCTCCTATTACAAAATTCCAATTTCAATCTCTTCTACGTAAGGGTCTGTTGTTGCTAGGGCTACCCCCCCAAGGACTTTGGTACCCATTCGTTCAGGATTAAGGCCGCTCCGGAATCTCCACATGCTAGTTTATCCAACTCTGAAATTCAACGAATTGGCAGATGGTGCTCTTCTAGGTATATCAGACAAGATTTGTTGCTTTAGTAACATAGTTTTCCTCCTGGGTGGTTCCAGACCTACAATGTGGATTCTCGGTCATTCTTATATTTTTTGGGCAGCCCAAAGAGCGGAGAGTTGTCCAGGATAAAGAGAACTTGGTTTTCAGGGTTTGGAGGTTTTCTGGAAGGGTGTCTGAGGTTTAACCTGGTCTCAAGTCTTACCGGAAGCCGTTAGGATCACACAGGCTGCCTCTTTTCCTAACATCCTGGTTCTCCATGTGGGTGGGAATGACCTCTACTCTTTTCGTTTAGTGGCGCTGCCCATGACGATGCGGTCCGATGTGGACAAGTTCCACGGCTTCATCTCGGGAGCTAGCGCTGGTTTGGTCGGAGGTCATTCCTCGGGTCGCTTGGCAGGGTGCTAGGGAGGTGGCGGCTGTTGAGCGTTCTTGGCAATGATCAGATGTCACGTTTCATGCGATATTGTTGTTCGACACTGACAGCTTGAAGGGGATAATTCCCTGCTCATGCTTACCAAAGGTGTGCATCTAACTGAGATTAGCTTTGACATTTTCCTTTCCAGCCTTCAAGATGGCATGAACAGGCTTTGTTATTAATGGGTGGGGGTTGGAGCGCAGTTTAGTTAGTACGCTTCTCCTTGGCTGTCAATTTTGTAATTCTGATGTTTTTCCGGTACGAAGGTTGATTTTTGCTGGGAGTCCGGCTGTTCACTTAATGTTTTGTATAAATAAATGTTATACCAGGCCAAAAGGTGCCTTAACGTGCCACACCTTTTATGCTGTGACCGACCTCTATCCATTAAAAGAAAAGAGTTTTCTGGTTATTTATGTATGTATGTGATTTATTCATGGGAACTTTGATTATTTTGGTGTACTTGGGCATCAGTGCACCTGGACTTAAAACCGGATAACATCTGCTGAGCAGCGACGGCCAAAGTCCAAAATTTGTAATTTCTAAAGGAGTTTGACGATAGATTTAGTGACAGAGATTGCAGTGGAACATCTAGATATGGCGTCAGAAATGATCATGGGATACTTTCATGATGCAGGTGTAGACTGGTTCGCCTTCAGTGTCATAGTCTACAACATGATTCTCCAAGACTCACCATTTTCAGGAGACACTACTGAAGAGATTGAGAGTAACGTCATGTACCATGAACCATCATATGAAGACCTCACTGACCATGCTGCTGTTGACATTACGTCCAGACTCCTCTACAAAGACCATTCTATCTGGCTAGAGGTAAATGGGAAAATCAGAAATCAGCCCTTCTTTTCAAATCCATACTGGACAGACAGGAAAAACACCATCTCCAGTTATAATAGGAAAGGACATCAATTTCAACACCGTGCAGTGAAGACCTGAACCAGACAATTCCTGCTGAAGAACAGAGGGTTTTTACTAGTTTTCCATTTGTGGCCCCTATGAGCACAAGTTACCACTAAGAGGCGAAATAACATCATACCATCTAATCCTCCTGTTTCTTAACTTAAGATCATCTACTACAGTTCATTTATTGCCGCACCATCAGATACCACCACCTACACTCAAAACACTAACATCATCATGTCTCATGTCATCAGATTGGCAGGCCAGCCATGCTTCTTACTGAAGAACATTCTCCCACATCTTCCGGTTACCCCCACTTCTTTATCTGAGGGGTAAAGTTGCTGCTCCACTGCCAACCTGCTCGGTGCCAACGTGACCACTGGCAGTCTGCTCGGTGCCAACTGGGATGGAGAAATATGCAGCAACGAGCCTCCTGTTCTCCCCTGACAATGCCTGATCACACGTCTGCATGTGCTACATCAGGAGCTATGGACTATGCCCAACAAGGACTAAGGTGCTCCATTGGACTGATTAGTGAATATCTGACAAACTGTACATTCAGACAATTGCATGTTAAAATTATCTTAATGTCAAATTTGTCTCCATATTGTTGGTTCACTGAACACAATAACTTTGGCTATGGAATCATCCAGCCTAATGATCATACATACAAGTCTACCAGGAACTCAAATGACCATCCATGGTTCCTGCAGAGGATACTATATGACTTTAGAGCAATGGTTGCCTGTGCTGCGCTGATTACTACAGCTAACGTCAAGTATTTGTGAACTGAAGGACATTCCCTCCGACGTATACATACCTATAACTCGGGTAATACATACCGTAGTCCTACTGAGGCTATGGAGAAGAAACTATTCCCAAAGCGAGAGGCCAACACCAGCTAGCCATCACCACTCCCCTGAGGAACCACCAGAGGAGAAATCATAATGCAGCAATAACTTCAGTGCAGAAACATAAAAAAAAAAGTCACATTGAAATACTGCGTGGTATTTAACTCTTCAGCCTCTTTTCATGATGTCCTCAGCATGCAAAAGTTGGTGAAAGGTCTTCTTTAAGAAAGAAATAAAATATATATGTAGTGAGATTGCTCCCATCCCATTATCCTATAAATCTCATCAGCAGAGTAAGCACTTAGATCTTACATGAGGTTATAGAGGTAAGATCCTTGAAAGCTGCATCCAGGGCCGTGGAGTCAGTAAGACAAAACTCCGACTGCACGGCCCTGGCTACGTCATAGTCTGACAGCTCTGATAAGGACCAATTACACATCCATGAATATGAAGGACGACAGCAATACAAGTGTCAGAGTCCTGAAAACTCATCATCTGAATATGCCGCCAAGGTAGGGCACCAATTACAGGTCCATTTTCTCATTAGCCAAAAAAAGCATAAAATATTGCAGTGTTTGGACAATAGTGAAAGAAAGCAGCCTGTCAATCATCGCTATGGGGGCAGACGGAGCGCAGACTCCTAGCCATCATCCTGCTGCATTCTGCTATCAGACAAAGGTTTTTTGTGCCATTTTGGTTCCCAGGAATATTGAGCCGTTATGTTCAGATGACAATCTCCATTCCCACCCCAGTGCCCTTGGTGGTGTCAGCATCCAGTCTCTGGTCACTTAGCGGAGTTCCTACCATCTTGGTAACAGGTAAATCCGGCTGCTCCCTTCTATTTCTTTTTTAGTCCATTTCACTTATTTGAAATGAATGAGAAATGTAAGAAATAATTTGGGTTTAATGTTTAGGATCAGAAAGCGAAGCTCAGACTAAAGTCATAATGGGCTAGTCCCACCTACAGGAGGCGTTACTTGGAGGGATAGAACCATCGCTTTATAATGCGATCGCAATATGGGACATCTCTGGATTACTTACATTAATAATATATAAACATGTGTTTATTCGTAAGACAGAAAAGCATCATCATGCCGAATGCAGAAAGTGAGACGTTACCCGGACTGGAAAGAAAGTATTTTCAGAAAATGATCATCGACTGTGCAGAGTGTTTCATCTTATATACAGAAAATTATTACAATCATAAATCGAAGATCAGAGCATATCTCACAACAACATGATGTTATAGACAGCAAGGGTGAGGGCTACATTAACAGGAGAACTTTTCATGATCACAACCACAGTGTAAAGGAACAATACTGCAACCAGTGCTCCGACATAGACCAGGGTAGTAGACGTAATGAGGTTCAACTATTTTAACTTAAATGGGTCGTCGGCCTTCGAGTACAAGTCTGCAGTTACACTACGCGTGCGGTGCGGTGAGGATTGTCCGTGCTGGCGTCAGGAGCAGGTGATTTGCATATGTCCAGCTACATTCCAACTAGACATGTCTGGAGCACACGTCTAGTTGGCATGGGTCCGAATGTATGCAAATCACATACTTGCAGTCACATGCCCACTGCTCCCGGGGCCGTCACCGTAGAATCCTCACAGTGCACAGTGTGCGTAATGTCAGGGTTCACAAGTCTACAGTCTTGTACCCTAAGGCTGGACAACTCCTTTAAAAGAGAAATTGCTGCAATTTTTATTTTTGTAATTGTGACCTGGACTCCCTCCCTGGGCTGTCCAGGACACAGCTGTGGGAGGAGATTGGCACCATTTTTGTTAACCCACAGCCCAAACTGCGGGCTACACTTTCACCCTGTCACTGCTCAGTGCTCAGCGTGCTGGTCTGGGAGTGATGACAGGGGATGCGGGGAGCGGAGGTGCTGGATGAGGTGGGTATCAGCGGTGGGGAGCGGGGGATCACAGCCTGACATCAGTAGTACAATACAAAGCTGCAGATCACCGCCATGTTCAGAACACAGCAGAGAAATCATCACACTGCTGTGCTCTGAACACTGACATAGCTCTGCTATATCACTGTAAACTGACATAACAGCTGTGTATATAATGCCCATCATGGTGACTGTGCGGGGGGCCCATTATACTGTACGGAGGACTGTGCGGGGGCCTATTATACTGTACAGAGGACTATGCGGGGGCCCATTATACTGTACAGAGGACTATGCGGGGGCCCATTATACTGTACGGAGATCTATGTGGTGCCCATTATACTGCACAGAGGACTCTGCGGGGCCCATTATACTGTACGGAGAACTATGCGGGGGCCCATTATACTGTACGGAGGACTATGCGGGGGCCATTATTCTGTACGGAGGACTATGCGGTGCCCATTATACTGTACGGAGGACTATGCGGTGCCCATTATACTGTACGGAGGACTATGCGGGGGCCCATTATACTGTACGGAGGACTATGTGGTGCCCATTATACTGTACAGAGAACTATGCGGTGCCCATTTTACTGTACGGAGGACTATGCGGTGCCCATTATACTGTACGGAGAACTATGTGGGGGCCCATTATACTGTACGGAGAACTATGTGGTGCCCATTATACTGTACGGAGAACTATGCGGGGGCCCATTATACTGTACGGAGGACTATGCGGTGCCCATTATACTGTACGGAGGACTATGCGGGGGCCCATTATACTGTACGGAGGACTATGCGGTGCCCATTTTACTGTACGGAGGACTATGCGGTGCCCATTATACTGTACGGAGAACTATGCGGGGGCCCATTATACTGTACGGAGAACTATGTGGTGCCCATTATACTGTACGGAGAACTATGCGGGGGCCCATTATACTGTACGGAGGACTATGCGGGGGCCATTATTCTGTACGGAGGACTATGCGGTGCCCATTATTCTGTACGGAGGACTATGCGGGGCCCATTATTCTGTACGGAGGACTATGCGGGGCCCATTATTCTGTACGGAGGACTATGTGGGGCCCGTTACACTATTGCTCCCTTAGACATGTGCAACTTTGCTCTGTCCACTTCTGTGGGAGCGGTGGTGTAATGTGTGACACGCCCCCCCCCCGTCCACTTCTATGGGAATAGTAATATAGTGGATGGAGCGGGGTCACACATTACATACATTAGATACTGCGTATCTAATCCCATCCTGTGTGATACACTGCACTGAGCTCAATATCTAATCCCATCATGAGATACACTACACTTAGCCCTGTATCTAATCGCGTACATGATACACTCCATGTATCTAATCCCAGTTTCTGATACGGCGAGCAGCATAAACTATCAGAATCGGTGCACTGTTGCTGACACGGTCCACGTGATGCCTCCACACTGGGATCCTAAACTTCATCCTTTCTTATCTTTTTACAAACTCCCAGAAGGGAGGAGGGGATGACATCACACCCATGTGACCAGACCCCGCCCACATTCACTGCAGTCCTAATATGAGCTAGTTGTACACTAGGTTTTCATGGAAAATTTCAGCAGCTGCTCCCCCTAGTGTTTACAAGTGGAAATATCAAACCTTTTAAAAAAAATAATTCATATTTTACTTCATTAAAAACAAATGATAATATTTTAATTTTGCTAAAAAATATATATTAATACTTTAATTTTTTCCAATTCATGTAAAAACATTTTTGGATGGCGCTGTCCATTTAAAAGGGTTGAAAAAAAAAAATTGTGATTTTTCATAATTGTTTTTTTTAATATATACAGTGCATTGTGAAAGTATTTGGCCCCCTTGAACTTTTCTACCTTTTGCCACATTTCTGGCTTCAAACATAAAGATATAAAATTCTAATTTTTTTGGGAAGAATCAACAACAAGTGGGACACAATCGTAAAGTGGAACGAAATTTATTGGATGTTTTAAACTTTAACAAATTAAAAACTGAAAAGTGGGGCGTGCAATATTATTCGCCCCCCTTGAGTTAATACTTTGTAGCGCCACCTTTTGTTGCGATTACAGCTGCACGTCGCTTGGGGTATGTCTCTATCAGTTTTGCACATCGAGAGGCTGAAATTCTTGCCCATTCTTCCTTTCAAAACAGCTCGAGCTCATTGAGGTTGGATGGAGGGCGTTTGTGAACAGCAGTTTTCAGCTCTTTCCACAGATTCTCGATTGGATTCAGGTCTGGACTTTGTCTTGGCCATTCTAACACCTGGATACGTTCATTTTTGAACCATTCCATTGTAGATTTTGCTTTATGTTTGGGATCATTGTCTTGTTGGAAGATAAATCTCCGTCCCAGTCTCGGGTCTTTTGCAGACTCCACCCGGTTTTCTTCCAGAATGGTTCTGTATTTGGCTCCGTCCATCTTCCCATCAATTTTAACCATCTTCCCTGTCCCTGCTGAAGAAAAGCAGCCCCAAACCATGATGCTGCCACCACCATATTTGACAGTGGGGATGGTGTTTTGAGGGTGATCAGCGGTGTTGCTTTTACGCCAAACATATCGTTTTGCATTGTGGCCAAAAAGTTTGATTTTGGTTTCATCTGAGCAGAGCACCTTATTCCACATGCTTGGTGTCTCCCAGGTGGCTTGTGGCAAACTTCAAACGAGACTTTTTATGTATATCTTTGAGAAATGGCTTTCTTTTTGCCACTCTTCCATAAAGGCCAGATTTGTGCAATGTAAGACTGATTGTTGTCCTATGGACAGACTCTCCCACCTCAGCTGTAGATCTCTGCAGTTCATCCAGAGTGATCATCGGCCTTTTGGCTGCATCTCTGATCAGTCTTCTCCTTGTTCGAGATGAAAGTTTAGAGGGACGGTGGGGTCTTGGTAGATTTGCAGTGGTCTGATACTCCTTCCATTTCAATATGATCACTTGCACAGTGCTCCTTGAGATGTTTAAAACTTGGGAAATCTTTTTGTATCCAAATCCGGCTTTAAACTTTGCCACAACAGTATCTCAGAGCTGCCTGGTGTGTTCCTTGGTCTTCATGATGCTCTCTGCACTTGAAACAGAACCCAGAGACTATCACAGAGCAGGTGCATTTATACCGAGACTTGATTACACACAGGTGGATCCTATTTATCATTACCAGTCATTTAGGACAACATTGGATCATTCAGAGATCCGCACTGAACTTCTGCACTGAAAGTAAAGGGGCCGAATAATATTGCACGCCCCACTTTTCAGTTTTTAATTTTTAAAAAAGCTTAAAATATCCAATAAATTTCGTTCCACTTCACGATTTTCTTATATAATAAGAAAATAAATAAATAACTTTGGCGGAAGAGCAGAGATTGGACTGCAGGGGACGGGATGAAGCTCTTTTCTCTGGTGAAGACCCTTCACACCGTTTGTGAAGAATGATCGTCCGGAGAAGAGAAGGTGACGCTGCCATGAGTCCTGTGCCTGCCTGCAACAAAGCCTCCCGAGACCACTAATGTGCAGGGACTTCTCATCCATGGAGGGGGTCACTCACACTGTGCGGGGGCTTCTCATCCATGGAGGGGATCACTCACACTGTGCGGGGGCTTCTCATCCATGGAGGGGATCACTCACAATGTGCAGGGACTTCACATCCTTTGAGGGGATCACTCACAATGTGCGGGGGCCTCTCATCCATGGAGGGGGTCACTCACAATGTGCGGGGGCTTCTCATCCATGGAGGGGGTCACTCACAATGTGTGGGGGCTTCTCATCCATGGAGGGGATCACTCACAATGTGTGGGGGCTTCTCATCCATGGAGGGGCTCACTCACAATGTGCTGGGGGCTTCTCATCCATGGAGGGGATCACTCACAATGTGCGGGGGCTTCTCATCCATGGAGGGGATCACTCACAATGTGCAGGGACTTCTCATCCTTTGAGGGGATCACTCACAATGTGCGGGGGCTTCTCATCCATGGAGGGGGTCACTCACAATGTGCGGGGGCTTCTCATCCATGGAGGGGGTCACTCACAATGTGTGGGGGCTTCTCATCCATGGAGGGGATCACTCACAATGTGTGGGGGCTTCTCATCCATGGAGGGGCTCACTCACAATGTGCTGGGGGCTTCTCATCCATGGAGGGGATCACTCACAATGTGCGGGGGCTTCTCATCCATGGAGGGGATCACTCACAATGTGCAGGGACTTCTCATCCTTTGAGGGGATCACTCACAATGTGCGGGGGCTTCTCATCCATGGAGGGGGTCACTCACAATGTGCGGGGGCTTCTCATCCATGGAGGGGGTCACTCACAATGTGTGGGGGCTTCTCATCCATGGAGGGGATCACTCACAATGTGTGGGGGCTTCTCATCCATGGAGGGGCTCACTCACAATGTGCTGGGGGCTTCTCATCCATGGAGGGGATCACTCACAATGTGCGGGGGCTTCTCATCCATGGAGGGGGTCACTCACAATGTGCGGGGGCTTCTCATCCATGGAGGGGGTCACTCACAATGTGCGGGGGCTTCTCATCCATGGAGGGGATCACTCACAATGTGCGGGGGCTTCTCATCCATGGAGGGGATCACTCACAATGTGCAGGGGCTTCTCATCCATGGAGGGGCTCACTCACAATGTGCTGGGGGCTTCTCATCCATGGAGGGGATCACTCACAATGTGTGGGGGCTTCTCATCCATGGAGGGGCTCACTCACAATGTGCTGGGGGCTTCTCATCCATGGAGGGGGTCACTCACAATGTGTGGGGGCTTCTCATCCATGGAGGGGATCACTCACAATGTGTGGGGGCTTCTCATCCATGGAGGGGCTCACTCACAATGTGCTAGGGGCTTCTCATCCATGGAGGGGATCACTCACAATGTGCGGGGGCTTCTCATCCATGGAGGGGGTCACTCACAATGTGCGGGGGCTTCTCATCCATGGAGGGGGTCACTCACAATGTGCTGGGGGCTTCTCATCCATGGAGGGGATCACTCACAATGTGCGGGGGCTTCTCATCCATGGAGGGGGTCACTCACAATGTGCGGGGGCTTCTCATCCATGGAGGGGGTCACTCACAATGTGCGGGGGCTTCTCATCCATGGAGGGGATCACTCACAATGTGTGTAGGCTTCTCATCCATGGAGGGGCTCACTCACAATGTGCTGGGGGCTTCTCATCCATGGAGGGGGTCACTCACAATGTGTGGGGGCTTCTCATCCATGGAGGGGATCACTCACAATGTGTGGGGGCTTCTCATCCATGGAGGGGCTCACTCACAATGTGCTGGGGGCTTCTCATCCATGGAGGGGATCACTCACAATGTGCGGGGGCTTCTCATCCATGGAGGGGGTCACTCACAATGTGCGGGGGCTTCTCATCCATGGAGGGGGTCACTCACAATGTGCGGGGGCTTCTCATCCATGGAGGGGATCACTCACAATGTGTGTAGGCTTCTCATCCATGGAGGGGCTCACTCACAATGTGCTGGGGGCTTCTCATCCATGGAGGGGATCACTCACAATGTGCTGGGGGCTTCTCATCCATGGAGGGGATCACTCACAATGTGTGGGGGCTTCTCATCCATGGAGGGGCTCACTCACAATGTGCTGGGGGCTTCTCATCCATGGAGGGGGTCACTCACAATGTGTGGGGGCTTCTCATCCATGGAGGGGATCACTCACAATGTGTGGGGGCTTCTCATCCATGGAGGGGCTCACTCACAATGTGCTGGGGGCTTCTCATCCATGGAGGGGATCACTCACAATGTGCGGGGGCTTCTCATCCATGGAGGGGGTCACTCACAATGTGCGGGGGCTTCTCATCCATGGAGGGGGTCACTCACAATGTGCTGGGGGCTTCTCATCCATGGAGGGGATCACTCACAATGTGCGGGGGCTTCTCATCCATGGAGGGGGTCACTCACAATGTGCGGGGGCTTCTCATCCATGGAGGGGGTCACTCACAATGTGCGGGGGCTTCTCATCCATGGAGGGGATCACTCACAATGTGTGTAGGCTTCTCATCCATGGAGGGGCTCACTCACAATGTGCTGGGGGCTTCTCATCCATGGAGGGGGTCACTCACAATGTGTGGGGGCTTCTCATCCATGGAGGGGATCACTCACAATGTGTGGGGGCTTCTCATCCATGGAGGGGCTCACTCACAATGTGCTGGGGGCTTCTCATCCATGGAGGGGATCACTCACAATGTGCGGGGGCTTCTCATCCATGGAGGGGGTCACTCACAATGTGCGGGGGCTTCTCATCCATGGAGGGGGTCACTCACAATGTGCGGGGGCTTCTCATCCATGGAGGGGATCACTCACAATGTGTGTAGGCTTCTCATCCATGGAGGGGCTCACTCACAATGTGCTGGGGGCTTCTCATCCATGGAGGGGATCACTCACAATGTGTGGGGGCTTCTCATCCATGGAGGGGCTCACTCACAATGTGCTGGGGGCTTCTCATCCATGGAGGGGGTCACTCACAATGTGTGGGGGCTTCTCATCCATGGAGGGGATCACTCACAATGTGTGGGGGCTTCTCATCCATGGAGGGGCTCACTCACAATGTGCTGGGGGCTTCTCATCCATGGAGGGGATCACTCACAATGTGCGGGGGCTTCTCATCCATGGAGGGGGTCACTCACAATGTGCGGGGGCTTCTCATCCATGGAGGGGGTCACTCACAATGTGCGGGGGCTTCTCATCCATGGAGGGGATCACTCACAATGTGTGTAGGCTTCTCATCCATGGAGGGGATCACTCACAATGTGCGGGGGCTTCTCATCCATGGAGGGGGTCACTCACAATGTGCGGGGGCTTCTCATACATGGAGGGGGTCACTCACAATGTGTGGGGGCTTCTCATCCATGGAGGGGGTCACTCACACTGTGCGGGGGCTTCTCATCCATGGAGGGGATTACTCACAATGTGTGGAGGCTTCTCATCCATGGAGGGGATCACTCACAATGTGTGGAGGCTTCTCATCCATGGAGGGGATCACTCACAATGTGCGGGGGCTTCTCAACCATGGAGGGGGTCACTCACAATGTGCGGGGGCTTCTCATCCATGGAGGGGGTCACTCACAATGTGTGGGGGCTTCTCATCCATGGAGGGGGATCACTCACACTGTGCGGGGGCTTCTCATCCATGGAGGGGATCACTCACAATGTGTGGGGGCTTCTCATCCATGGAGGGGGTCACTCACAATGTGCGGGGGCTTCTCATCCATGGAGGGGGTCACTCACAATGTGCGGGGGCTTCTCATCCATGGAGGGGATCACTTACACTGTGCGGGGGCTTCTCATCCATGGAGGGGGTCACTCACAATGTGCGGGGGCTTCTCATCCATGGAGAGGATCACTTACACTGTGCGGGGGCTTCTCATCCATGGAGGGGGTCACTCACAATGTGTGGAGGCTTCTCATCCATGGAGGGGATCACTTACACTGTGCGGGGGCTTCTCATCCATGGAGGGGGTCACTCACAATGTGCGGGGGCTTCTCATCCATGGAGGGGGTCACTCACAATGTGTGGGGGCTTCTCATCCATGGAGGGGGTCACTCACAATGTGCGGGGGCTTCTCATCCATGGAGGGGGTCACTCACAATGTGTGGAGGCTTCTCATCCATGGAGGGGATCACTTACACTGTGCGGGGGCTTCTCATCCATGGAGGGGGTCACTCACAATGTGCGGGGGCTTCTCATCCATGGAGGGGGTCACTCACAATGTGCGGAGGCTTCTCATCCATGGAGGGGCTCACTCACAATGTGTGGGGGCTTCTCATCCATGGAGGGGGTCACTCACAATGTGCGGGGGCTTCTCATCCATGGAGGGGGTCACTCACAATGTGCGGAGGCTTCTCATCCATGGAGGGGGTCACTCACAATGTGTGGGGGCTTCTCATCCATGGAGGGGGTCACTCACAATGTGCGGGGGCTTCTCATCCATGGAGGGGGTCACTCACAATGTGCGGGGGCATCTCATCCATGGAGGGGGTCACTCACAATGTGCGGAGGCTTCTCATCCATGGAGGGGGTCACTCACAATGTGCGGGGGCTTCTCATCCATGGAGGGGATCACTCACAATGTGCGGGGGCTTCTCATCCATGGAGGGGATCACTCACAATGTGCGGGGGCTTCTCATCCATGGAGGGGGTCACTTACACTGGGGCAGTGCTGGGAATGTTGCGGCGTCACGGAAATTTTGTGGATTTGTAAATAAGTGTAAAAACTTCAGTAACGTTTATAATTGTTCGTCAGTCACCAGAGAAACAGGCGAGGAAAAGAGCGAAAACCAAAACCCGTGCCAGCCCCAGAGCTGTAGATCTATAGACACAGCTAAATACAGAGGTGAGAGTGATGGCTGATAACAGAGAGTAAGAGACCCGACCACCAGACCGGAGGAATCTGCTGCACTGCTGGAGCAGAGGGGATGAGGAGCTGATCACATGATCGTGACGTCACCACAGGTTCTTCACCACCTCTCCTGAGCTCCGCCCCCTGATCACATGGCGGTGACGTCACCACAGGTTCTTCACCACTTCTCTCCCAAAGCCCCGCCCCCCTGATCACATGGCGATGACGTCACCACAGGTCCGTCACAACTTCTCTCCTGAGCCCCGCCCCCTGATCACATGGCGGTGACGTCACCACAGGTCCTTCACCACCTCTCTCCTGAGCTCCGCCCCCTGATCACATGGCGGTGACGTCACCACAGGTCCTCCCGCTCTCAGTGCAGCAGCTCCGTCCTGGTTGTGCGCAGCTCTTGCTCTCTGGTATCAGCCAGCAGCAGGTTTCCGCTTCCCGCCATTCCGGTGAGATTACAGGGAGGGTTTGTGGTGAATCTGTGAGAGGAGAGTGTGGGGTGAGATCAGAGCTGTTCCTGTGGAGGCTCCTGCTCCATGTGACTGCGGCTCCTCAGTGTTGTATGGGGGATGTGCAGCGGCTCCTCCTCACCTCACCGCCCCCGCTGGAGGTGGAGTTACCACGGTGACCGTCCCCCGCTGGAGGTGGAGTTACCACGGTGACCGTCCCCCGCTGGAGGTGGAGTTACCACGGTGACCGTCCCCCGCTGAAGGTGGAGTTACCACGGTGACCGTCCCCCGCTGGAGGTGGAGTTACCGCGGTGACCGTCCCCCGCTGGAGGTGGAGTTACCGCGGTGACCGTCCCCCGCTGGAGGTGGAGTTACCACGGTGACCGTCCCCCGCTGGAGGTGGAGTTACCACGGTGACCGTCCCCCGCTGGAGGTGGAGTTACCACGGTGACCGTCCCCCGCTGGAGGTGGAGTTACCACGGTGACCGTCCCCCGCTGGAGGTGGAGTTACCACGGTGACCGTCCCCCGCTGGAGGTGGAGTAACCACGGTGACCGTCCCCCGCTGGAGGTGGAGTAACCACGGTGACCGTCCTTCGCTGGAGGTGGAGTTACCACGGTGACCGTCCCCCGCTGGAGGTGGAGTTACCACGGTGACCGTCCCCCGCTGGAGGTGGAGTTACCACGGTGACCGTCCCCCGCTGGAGGTGGAGTTACCACGGTGACCGTCCCCCGCTGGAGGTGGAGTTACCACGGTGACCGTCCCCCGCTGGAGGTGGAGTTACCACGGTGACCGTCCCCCGCTGGAGGTGGAGTTACCACGGTGACCGTCCCCCGCTGGAGGTGGAGTAACCACGGTGACCGTCCCCCGCTGGAGGTGGAGTAACCACGGTGACCGTCCCCCGCTGGAGGTGGAGTAACCACAGGGACCGTCCCCCGCTGGAGGTGGAGTTACCACGGTGACCGCCCCCCGCTGGAGGTGGAGTTACCACGGTGACCGCCCCCCGCTGGAGGTGGAGTTACCACGGTGACCGTCCCCCGCTGGAGGTGGAGTTACCACGGTGACCGTCCCCCGCTGGAGGTGGAGTTACCACGGTGACCGTCCCCCGCTGGAGGTGGAGTTACCACGGTGACCGTCCCCCGCTGGAGGTGGAGTTACCACGGTGACCGTCCCCCGCTGGAGGTGGAGTTACCACGGTGACCGTCCCCGCTGGAGGTGGAGTTACCACGGTGACCGCCCCCGCTGGAGGTGGAGTTACCACGGTGACCGTCCCCCGCTGGAGGTGGAGTTACCACGGTGACCGCCCCCGCTGGAGGTGGAGTTACCACGGTGACCGCCCCCGCTGGAGGTGGAGTTACCACGGTGACCGCCCCCGCTGAAGGTGGAGTTACCACGGTGACCGTCCCCCGCTGGAGGTGGAGTTACCACGGTGACCGCCCCCGCTGGAGGTGGAGTTACCACGGTGACCGCCCCCGCTGGAGGTGGAGTTACCACGGTGACCGCCCCCGCTGGAGGTGGAGTTACCACGGTGACCGACCCCCGCTGGAGGTGGAGTTACCACGGTGACCGACCCCCGCTGGAGGTGGAGTTACCACGGTCACCGACCCCCGCTGGAGGTGTAGTTACCACGGTGACCGTCCCCCGCTGGAGGTGGAGTTACCACGGTGACCGCCCCCGCTGGAGGTGTAGTTACCACGGTCACCGACCCCCGCTGGAGGTGTAGTTACCACGGTGACCGTCCCCCGCTGGAGGTGGAGTTACCACGGTGACCGTCCCCCGCTGGAGGTGGAGTTACCACGGTGACCGCCCCCGCTGGAGGTGTAGTTACCACGGTCACCGACCCCCGCTGGAGGTGTAGTTACCACGGTCACCGACCCCCGCTGGAGGTGGAGTTACCACGGTGACCGCCCCCGCTGGAGGTGTAGTTACCACGGTCACCGACCCCGCTGGAGGTGTAGTTACCACGGTGACCGTCCCCCGCTGGAGGTGGAGTTACCACGGTGACCGACCCCGCTGGAGATGGAGTTACCACGGTGACCGACCCCCGCTGGAGGTGTTGTTACCACGGTGACCGTCCCCCGCTGGAGGTGGAGTTACCACGGTGACCGCCCCCGCTGGAGGTGGAGTTACCACGGTGACCGACCCCCGCTGGAGGTGGAGTTACCACGGTGACCGCCCCCGCTGGAGGTGGAGTTACCACTGTCACCGACCCCCGCTGGAGGTGTTGTTACCACGGTGACCGACCTCCGCTAGAGGTGTAGTTACCACAGGTCCTCCAGCTCTCAGTGCGGCAGCTCCGTCATGGTTGTGTGCAGCTCTTGCTCTCTGTTATCAGCCAGCAGCAGGTTTCCGCTTCCCGCCATTCCGGTGAGATTACAGGGAGGGGTTGGTGGAGTTTTGGTGCTTTCCGGTCTCTGTGCTTCCTCAATCTCTTAATTAACCCCTTCCCCTCCTCTGCCGTCAGGTGTGGTTCTCAGTGCCGCCATCATTGTACCTTCCTCTGTGGCTTGTCTGATGCGGTGTAGTAGAGGTCTCATACATACAGTGGTGAGGAGTTGTGGCTCTCAGTGCCGCCATCATTGTACCTTCCTCTGTGGATTGTCTGATGCGGTGTAGTAGAGGTCTCATACGTACAGTGGTGAGGAGTTGTGGCTCTCAGTGCCGCCATCATTGTACCTTCCTCTGTGGCTTGTCTGATGCGGTGTAGTAGAGGCCTCATACATACAGTGGTGAGGAGTTGTGGCTCTCAGTGCCGCCATCATTGTACCTTCCTCTGTGGCTTGTCTGATGCGGTGTAGTAGAGGTCTCATATTTACAGTGGTGAGGAGTTGTGGCTCTCAGTGCCGCCATCATGTTTCCTTCCTCTGTGAATTGTGCGGCCTCTCCTCTCCGGCAGCGTACATACAGCGGTGTGGAGGTGTTCGCCCCTTCCTGATTTCTTATCCTCCTACAGGGCCCTGTGAGGGAGTGCTGCCCCCGACCACACATCACCTGTGGGTTATCACCTCCTTGTGAGGTGCAGCTTCTGGGCCATGTGCGGATAATGGCTCTCACTGTGGTTCACTGGAGTCACAAAGCTTTAGAAATGGCTTTATAACCTTTTCCAGACTGATAGATCTCAATTACTTGGTTTCTCATTTGTTCTTGAATTTCTTTGGCTCGCAGCATGATGTTTAGCTTTTGAGGATCTTTTGGTCTACTTCACTTTGTCAGGCAGGTCCTATTTAAGTGATGTTTTGATTGAGAACAGGTGTGGCAGTAATCAGCCCTGTGTGTGGCGAGGAAAAGTGAACTCAGCGTCCCAAAGATGTTAAACCACAGCTAATTTATGTTTTAAGGAGGGGGGGCAATCACTTTTTCATACAGGGCCCTGTAGGTTTGGATTTCTTTTTACTTAATGATAAAGACCTTCATTTATAAACTGCATTTTGTGTTTACTTGTGTTATCTTTGTCTAGTATTTAAAGCGCACCTGTCAGCAGGATTGTGCTTAGTAAACTACATACACTGTCGGGTGGGCGACATTACACTGATTAAAATGGTACCTTGGTTGATGAAATCTGTCCTGTGGTTCTTGTGTAATCTTTACTTTCAGTTTGGAGATAATGATATGCCCGTGCTCCTGGGCGACCTGTGGGGGGCGCTCTATCTGGTGCGCTGCTTACATAGTCACCTGTATGCTCCTATGGGAGCTCACTGTGCCTTCACTGACCTGCCGCCTATGTTACATAATGCATCTAGTGCAGGGCTAGGTAATAGGAGGCCGGTCAGTGAACGATCCGTGAGCTGCCATAAGAGCATACAGCTGAATATGTAAGCAGAGCACCAGATAGAGCACCCCCCACAGGCCGCCCCGGAGCACGAGCATATCATTATCTCCAAACTGAAAGTAAAGATTACACAAGAACCACAGGAAGGATTTCATCACCAGGTATCATATTAATCAGTGTAATGTCGCCCACGTGACAGTGTATGTGGTTACTGAGCACAATCCTGCTGACAGCTGCGCTTTAAGTGTCACAAACATGCAAAACAATAAGAAATCAGGGAAAGGGCAAACACTTTCACACCACTGAAGTCAAAGAAAGTTAGAGAAGTCGGCTCGTGTGGTAAAGAATTTGCTGTGAGTTGACAATATGGGAGAAGAGCCGGCAGTCGCGCATTAATGCTCAATACTGTGTGTGATCAGAGCACATGGCGGGTACAGCGGGAGCAGACATGAAGAAGAAGCCAGACGGAGAAAGTGACACCACACAGAATTAGCACTTACCTGGATGTAGGGCCCTGCGGGCATGGATGAATCCTATAGGGCGCTGTATAGTGTCTAGCATATAGGTTAATAAGACGCCAAACTGGGATTTAAATGGGCCCGGTCATGTGACACAAGGCTTGTCAATGGGCGGGACAAGGGGATTGTCAGAGGGATACGGCCAATCAAGTGAGCTGTAACGAGTCATGTGAAAAGGGCCCTGCAGGTCTGAAGCATGTTACCTGGGAGCACAACCGATGTTTTATTTTCTGCCTTTTTAATTTTCGTGCTGTTGTGTCCAACCACTTTTGTGCCTTTTATACTTCTGGATTAATAAATCAAGTATTTTAAGAAGATGTGAATGCTGGCTATTGTTGTGTCATGTGACGTTGATGGGCGAGCCTGGTTGTTACATGATGTGATGCGCAACATCAATGACGCTCATAGTGGGACGCATCATCGGAGCGTTGTGAGAGACGCGGTGTGAAGGAGGCGTAAGGGACGCTGTATGTGTGAATGGGGGCTGTGTGATGTATTGGTAGAGGTAAATGAGGCCATGGGAAGAAGGGAATGTGGTAGACAAAGGACAAGAATGGAGAATGTGAGGGGTAGAATGAATATCTGGCATGAACCTCTGTAAGGAGTAATAATGTATGAAGCTTGGACCTAGGAGTAAGATGGAAGTGTAGAATAAATAGCTAGATATATACGGATGTCTAAGAAAAAAATCAGGGTATGATGAGTGTGAGGAATATATGAGATAGATAGAATTATGGTGTACATAAGATGTGACGGAAATGTGAATAATTATGGGGTCAAATGTACCATAAATAAATGGATATGACATATAGGTAGATCTGTACGAGGAAAGAGAGGGGGAAGGGAGGAGAAAAAGAGAGGAGGAGAAGGAGAGAAATGAGGGGAGGATGTGAGCCGCTGTACTTACCTGGTCAGGGGTAGCGTCAATTGATCTTGAAAGAAAAAGGATTAAAAGGGGCATACAGCAATGACCAATGAAACCATAGATAATGAGTGAGTACAGAGTGTCGGTATTAGATTATCAGCTTTTCTTCCCGGTTGAGCCCTAATGGTGCCATAGATTGTAGAGTGTGAATCCAAAAGGATTCCCGCTGTCTGAGTGACTTGTAGTCCTCGGCCCTCCTAAGTCTATGGACCTGTTCAATTACCTGATGTCTAAGCTGGGCTGCAGAATATCTCACTTCTTGAAGTGTGCAGGTAATGGGAGCCATGTCTTGCCACATCGTATTGTAGACTTATGACTAGAAATTCTGTCCCTGATGTGTTTGGGTAGTTTCTCAGATGGGTGGTCGGTGACGTCTTGTAGATGTGATCGGAGCCTTAGTTACAGGATCCATCGGTCGTGGTTGGTGATGTCTTGTAGATGTGATCGGAGCCTTAGTTATAGGATCCATCGGTCGTGGTCGATGACGTCTTGTAGATGTGATCGGAGCCTTAGTTACAGGATCCATCGGTCATGGTCGGTGACGTCTTGTAGATGTGATCGGAGCCTTAGTTACAGGATCCATCGGTCGTGGTCGGTGACGTCTTGTAGATGTGATCGGAGCCTTAGTTACAGGATCCATCGGTCGTGGTCGTTGACGTCTTGTAGATGTGATTGGAGCCTTAGTTACAGGATCCATAGGTCGTGGTCGGTGACGTCTTGTAGATGTGATCGGAGCCTTAGTTACAGGATCCATCGGTCGTGGTTGGTGATGTCTTGTAGATGTGATCGGAGCCTTAGTTATAGGATCCATCGGTCGTGGTCGGTGACGTCTTGTAGATGTGATCGGAGCCTTAGTTACAGGATCCATCGGTCGTGGTTGGTGACGTCTTCATAGAATCATAGAATGGTAGAGTTGGAAGGGACCTCCTGGGTCATCTGGTCCAACCCCCTGCTCAAAGCAGGATTCACTAAATCATCTCAGACAGATGTCTGTCCAGCCTCTGTTTGAAGACGTCCATTGAAGGGGAACTCACCACCTCTCGTGGCAGCCTGTTCCACTCATTAATCACCCTAACTGTCAAAAAGTTTTTTCTAATATCTAATCTGTGTCTCCTCCCATTTAGTTTCATCCCATTGCTTCTAGTCTTTCCTTGTGCAAATGAGAATAAAGATGATCCTTCTACAATGTGACAGCCCTTGACATATTTGTAGACAGCTATTAAGTCTCCTCTCAGTCTTCTTTTTTGCAAGCTAAACATTCCCAAATCCTGCAACCGTTCCTCATAGGACATAGTTTGCAGACCAGTCACCATTCTGGTCGCTCTTCTCTGAACTTGCTCCAGTTTGTCTATGTCTTTTTTAAAATGTGGTGCCCAAAACTGTACACAGTATTCCAGATGAGGTCTGACCAAAGAGGAGTAAAGACCGATAATGACTTCACGTGATCTAGACTGTATGCTTCTGTTAATACATCCCAGAATTGTATTTGCCTTTTTTGCTGCTGCATCACACTGTTGACTCATGTTCAGTCTATGATCTATTAGTATACCTAAGTCTTTTTCACATTTACTGTTGCTTAGCTCTATTCCTCCCATTCTGTATATGCTTTTTCATTTTTATTGCCCAGATGTAGTACTTTGCATTTTTCCCTGTTAAAAACCATTCTGTTGGTTGCTGCCCACTGCTCCAGTTTATTTAGGTCTTTTTGAATCCTCTCTCTCTCTTCTCTAGTATTAGCTATCCCTCCTAGCTTTGTGTCATCAGCAAATTTAATCAGTTTACCCTCAATTCCTTCATCTAAATCATTGATAAAGATGTTGAACAATACAGGTCCCAGGACGGAGCCCTGTGGTACCCCACTTGAGACATTCATCCAGCTGGATGTGAAGCCATTTACAACCACCCTTTGAGTCCGATCACTAAGCCAGTTATGAATCCACCTAACAGTTGCCTGGTCCATTGCATACTTGGTCATTTTTTCAATAAGGATGGTGTGAGATACTTTGTCAAATGCTTTGCTGAAGTCAAGATATACTATATCTACAGCATTTCCCTGATCCACCCAGTCAGTGATTCTGTCATAGAAGGAAATTAAGTTAGTCTGACATGACTTGTTAGTTACAAACCCATGCTGACTCTGGTTAATCACTTCATTCTTATCCATGTACTTACATACATGTTGTTTAATAATTTGTTCAAAGATCTTTCCTGGTATAGAAGTCAGACTCACCGGCCTATAGTTCCCTGGGTCCACCTTCTTCCCCTTTTTGAAGATAGGAACAACATTTGCTCTTCTCCAGTCTTCTGGGACTTCTCCTGTTCTCCAAGAATTTTCAAAGATTATGGAGAGTGGTTCTAAAATTTCTTCTACGATCTCCTTCAGTACTCTGGGGTGTAATTCATCTGGACCTGGAGACTTGAACTCATTTATGTTAGCTAAATATTCCCTCACAATCTTTCTGTTTACAGATAACTTGGATTCTTCTATTCCTTTGAAAGGACAGTGAAGATCAGTTGATGTTACATTTTCTTTCTGAGAGAAAACAGATGCAAAATAGGAATTAAAAAGTTCGGCCTTCTCAACATCCTCTCTTACCATTTCTCCATTTTCATCCTGTAAAAATCCTATAGCATCTTTGACTTTTCTTTTACTTTTGACATACCCCCAAAATTCTTTTTTATTGCTTTTGACATATCTTGCAAGCCTTAATTCATTGTCAGCTTTAGCTAACCTGATACGTGCCCTACAGGATCTGCAGACTGCATTATAATCTTCTTTAGATATGCCTCCCTCTTTCCATTTAATAAACATTTCTTTCTTTCTTTTTAGCATGTGTTTAAGTTCTGTGTTCATCCATCCTGGTTTCCTTAAATGCTTCCCATTCTTCCTACTTTTCGGGATTGTTAACGATTGTGCTTTGAGAATCTCATTTTTAAAAATTTCCCATCCTTCCTGGACCTTTTTGTCCTTAAGGACATCCAGCCATTGGATCCCTCCTATTCTCTTTCTGAGTCTCTTAAAATCTGCCTTTCTAAAATCTAACCTTGAAGTTTGAGTCTTCACATGTCTTCCTCCTCTAGTTATCCAAAATTCTATAATAGCATGATCGCTGCCTCCTAGGGTCCCAGCCACCTTTACCTCCTCAACCATTTCCTCCCTGTTTATAAGGATTAGATCCAAAGTAGCAGATCCCCTTGTTTTCTCCCCTACCTTTTGGAAGATAAAGTTGTCAGCAAGAGAGGATAAGAATTTGCTTGACCTGTTGGTTTTACTTGAGAGAGATTCCCAACAAATGTCTGGATAGTTGAAATCTCCCATGACCACTACGTCATATTTTTTGGAGAACTTGGTCATTTGATACATAAAGAGTTCATCCATATCTTCAGCTTGCCCAGGTGGCCTGTAGTAAATGCCTACAATGGTGTCCTTTCCGTTGTTCTCTCCTTGTATTCTTACCCAGACAGTTCCCACAGAACTCCCAGTCTCTGAAGCTTCAATCTCTGTGCAGATATTCGCTTTTCTAACATACAATGCGACACCTCCTCCTCGTTTATCAAGTCTGTTTCTTGCAAATAAGTTGTATCCTTTTAGCCTTTTATTCCAATCATGTGTATCGTCCCACCAAGTTTCAGTGATTCCAATGACATCATATTCCTTTTCCTGCATTAGTAGTTCCAATTCTCCTTGTTTGTTGCCCATGCTTTGTGCATTTGTATAAAAACATTTTAGTTTGTGATTGGTTTCTCTTCCTCCCATATTTTTATTATTTAAATTGTTTTGTCTTTGTTCTTCCTTTCCACTTCCAGTAGCAGAGATCTCAATAGTATTTGTCAGCTGTATGGCTTTTTCTGGCCTTTTGCTTCCCTTCCCACATTGTTCTAGTTTAAAGCTCTTCTGATGAGTGTAGCAAGGCGACTTCCAAATACATGTTTTCCAGTCTTCGTAAGGTGCACCCCATCTCTAGCAAGTAGTCCATCGTATAGGTCTTGTAGATGTGATCGGAGCCTTAGTTACAGGATCCATCGGTCGTGGTCGGTGACGTCTTGTAGATGTGATTGGAGCCTTAGTTACAGGATCCATCGGTCGTGGTTGGTGACGTCTTGTAGATGTGATCGGAGCCTTAGTTATAGGATGCATCGGTTGTGGTTGGTGACGTCTTGTAGATGTGATCGGAGCCTTAGTCACAGGATCCATCGGTCGTGGTTGGTGATGTCTTGTAGATGTGATCGGAGCCTTAGTTACAGGATCCATCGGTCGTGATTGGTGCCATCTTGTAGATGTGATCGGAGCCTTAGTTACAGGATCCATCGGTCGTGGTCGGTGACGTCTTGTAGATGTGATCGGAGCCTTAGTTGTTTTGCATGGATATGGGAGGGCTCATCTGTCTCATAGGTGTGGGAAATCTTGAGGCCATGACATAGATCTCCATGTTGGGAGTCCTCCTATGATCCATGTGGTAACGGCTCGGAGAACCTGCTTCTCTTGCTGCTCAGTGACTGCGGTTCTGCATCTCACATTATATCGTCCCCTGTGACCTCCATCTTCTCCTTTATCATGAAGATGCTGGCAGGACGAGATCCCTCCAGCTGATCCAGTGTTCATCCCTCCTTCTCCTAAATGACCCCGAGGATGGACGAGGACGAGACCACCAGAAGATTATTACACTTCACCCTGGAGATCATCTCCCTGCTGAGCGGAGAGGTAACTCCTCTACATTTCTATCAGCTTTATTGTGTTATATAACATGTCAGACATTGTGTTTTTCTATCTAATCTGAGGGCAGCATGATGTCGGGGCAGAGACCCTGATTCCAGCGATCTGTCACTTACTGGGCTGAAGTTTTGATAAAATCCCTGTTTTCTCTGCTGCAGATCTAGCAGTGCTGTGACTGCTGAGCTCTGTATAACCCCGCCCACAGCCCTCATTGGCCGTTCTCTGTACATTGTGCATAGGCAGAAAGCTGCCAGTCAGTGGTGGAGGTGGGATTATACAGGGGGATACCTGGTGTCAGGACGACACTGGCAAGATCATGCAGAGTCCCGCCACTGCCACCCATTTGTCAGGGATTTAGATGCCAATTATCGCAGAGACCACCCACTGTGATCTTTGGAGCGAACAGCTCTCTGCTGCCCCCTATCGTCCGGACAATTACACGATTGGCCGATGGGACCTTACTAAATCTCACTATTTAGTTATCAGAAAGCTAACAGTGAGCGTACAGCATACACACCTCCGGATTCCCACACATGGAATGTGTGTATATACCACTGTACGATCACTGCTAACCACGATAACCAAGGAAAGATTATTAGCTGCCACCACCAATTCGTTTTCCGGCCAATCAGACGTCGTTTCAGGTAGTGTATATGGTTTCGGGAAGGCATGATTACAGAACAAAAGAAACAAAACTATTAAATATTATATTTAATCCGAAGTGTGGCAATATTTATGAAAAATATACAAAAGATTTTACAAAGGAGACAAAACAATACAGCGTATACAGTCACTGAAAATAAAAGGGATTAACAGAAGAACTTACTATACCGATCGCAGAGATGATTCAGTTTAGCCGAAGGAGAGCACTTTGATTGGCCGTTACGTGAACGTGGCCCCTGCTTGCACGAAAAATTTATCTTTCAGGCACGAATGTAGATCATCATACGGCTTGATCTTTTATGCCGAATTGGGTCCCACCCACACACTCTCCCCTATGATGACCTCACATGGGCCAGGTTGTGGGCTGGTCTCAGCTATTCATGATTTTATGGAATCCCCAATTTATGCGATAATTCCTCTCTGGAGAGTCTTAGAAGTTTGAGATTGACGCCATATTTTTTATTGGGGATTTTATTTTTCCTTAGAGATCAAACATGACCCAGCTTCCGTCAGTTATCTTACCACTGTTGATTTCCGGCTCATCGGCAGGGCTCACAGATATGAAAAAATATGCATATTGTACCCCAATCAGCCCTGTCGCTAAAAATATATGTCTCATCCCAATCGGATTTATAGAAATTCCCCTATTCTATATTTTCTTTCGGTGCCTCCGTGTCCAGCAGATGCCTGGGGATGAAAGGAATGTGCAAATGTGAAGGAATATACTATTCTAATGAGTGTGATAGATTCCCTTTGATCTTTAACAAGGTGTGTCCTAGCTATTCAATTTTTGTAATCTCTATCTCTACACAATACACCTTTTAATTCAGTCCCTAGACCAGATGTTAAACTGTCTATGCGTCAACACATGTCTCTATGGTTGTCTAACTCTCAATTACCTGCCAGTCGTACAGCTCTTGTCCTACAAGAGCTCTCCCATATTAGTTAACCAGTTAACTAAGTTTGTCAGCTCTCTTTGCAAATGACAGAGGGGGAAAAAGAAGGGAGGTGATGAGTGACTGCAGAGATAGAAAATATTAACAATGACCTCTGGCAGCAGATTTATTTGTCCGCTAGTGACAATCTTCTGCTGATTAAACAGGGATTTTATCAAAACTACAGCAAACAGCCCACACATCACTGGAATCAGGGTCTCTGTCTCCACATTATGTTGCACTCAAAATTGGTGGCAAGAACCTGTAATTAGGTTTTGGGTCAAAAATCCACAAGAATTCCATTATGCCTCTGGGGTTTTGTGACCACTTTTCTCCATACACAGAATTACACATTAGTGAGGAAGACACCGGGGGAGGGTGTGACTCCCATCATCCATCTCCAGGAGTCAGGAGGACGGAGCCCGGGCCCCATCACAGAGCCTCCCCCGCACCCCCCGATACATGAGAGGAAGAAGAAGAAGATCCTAGAGCTCAGCAACAAGATCATTGAGCTGCTGAGCGGAGAGGTGACTGCTGGGACATTATACAGGACAGCACTGGAGGATTCTGGGTGATGACCGGAAAGGTGACTGCTGGGACATTATACAGGACGGCACTGGAGGATTCTGGGTGATGAGCGGAGAGGTGACTGCTGGGACATTATACAGGACAGCACTGGAGGATTCTGGGTGATGAGCGGAGAGGTGACTGCTGGGACATTATACAGGACAGCACTGGAGGATTCTGGGTGATGACCGGAGAGGTGACTGCTGGGACATTATACAGGACAGCACTGGAGGATTCTGGGTGATGACCGGAGAGGTGACTCCTGGGACATTATACAGGACAGCACTGGAGGATTCTGGGTGATGGTCGGAGAGGTGACTGCTGGGACATTATACAGGACAGCACTGGAGGATTCTGGGTGATGACAGGAGAGGTGACTGCTGGGACATTATACAGGACAGCACTGGAGGATTCTGGGTGATGACCGGAGAGGTGACTGCTGGGACATTATACAGGACAGCACTGGAGGATTCTGGGTGATGAGCGGAGAGGTGACTGCTGGGACATTATACAGGACAGCACTGGAGGATTCTGGGTGATGAGCGGAGAGGTGACTGCTGGGACATTATACAGGACAGCACTGGAGGATTCTGGGTGATGAGCGGAGAGGTGACTGCTGGGACATTATACAGGACAGCACTGGAGGATTCTGGGTGATGAGCGGAGAGGTGACTGCTGGGACATTATACAGGACAGCACTGGAGGATTCTGGGTGATGAGCGGAGAGGTGACTGCTGGGACATTATACAGGACAGCACTGGAGGATTCTGGGTGATGAGCGGAGAGGTGACTGCTGGGACATTATACAGGACAGCACTGGAGGATTCTGGGTGATGACTGGAGAGGTGACTGCTGGGACATTATACAGGACGGCACTGGAGGATTCTGGGTGATGACCGGAGAGGTGACTGCTGGGACATTATACAGGACAGCACTGGAGGATTCTGGGTGATGACCGGAGAGGTGACTGCTGGGACATTATACAGGACAGCACTGGAGGATTCTGGGTGATGACTGTGTCGTTGTTGTCAGGTTCCTATAAGGTGTCAGGACGTCGCTGTCTATCTCTCCATGGAGGAGTGGGAGTATCTAGAAGGACACCAGGATCGGTACCAGGAGGTGATGATGGAGGAGCTCCGGCCTCTGACATCACCAGGTGAGTAGTGCTTGTCTGCCCATTACTGTTGACATTTTGAAGACCCCAATATCATGTGCAGTGCTTACACTGTAGGAGATTGCCAATGTAGTCTTTTTAATTGCATCCTTTTTGTTAGATATGTCAGGTGTTTTTCTGGTAGACCTTTGAGTCTTTCTACTGATGAGGATGGGGGTATTCTAAGCTTCTGTACACATTAGACAGCTGGGATCGACCCCTCTTGCCCCAGATTCCTCCATACACATGAACCCCCAGCTCGGCCGAGCTCTGTTCTCTATGAGAGCCGCTCCCAAAATGAGCTACTTATTTTACAGTTGTGATCAAAATTGCGTCAGCCCTCATCTCTCCTTGTGTGGTGGTCTCAAGTGATCAGAGCTAGAATAGGATCCAGTTCTAGTTCGCAAGATTGGCGAGTAACAAGGTGCGTGGACGTGGAAGTGGGCTCTACCACAAATGCTCAATGCGGGATATGTAGAACTTGGCCAGTACAAACTCCAGATAGTACATGAAGACACAGATGCAATCCATATGTCTATATACCGGCACTATACAGAAGGCCGCGCATTCGCCCCTGAGCTGCAATCCGGGTCCAGCGGCAGAATCCCATTATCAGGGTTCTAAAGTCTCGGTCAATGGATCACCTATTTTTTAGGGTGTATAACCCTTTCCTGATTTTTAAGAAGCCTGCAACCTGGCTTCAAAGATGATGTTTTAACTTCTGGAAATAACTAATCTTGGAGATCCATGATGATTAATTAATGTGTGCACCTTCATTAGAGACACCTTTTTTTAGTTCTTATTAAGAATATTTTTTACTCCAAGCAAAGCCAGAATTCTTAGTGTAGTGAATCCGACAAGGAACTGGAAACGTTTTACCGGTTATTTATTATAGATTTGATAACCTCGATCCGTCTGTTTTCCTTCATACCTAAATCTCATGTCCGAGAAATCAGCCGGAGATGTATTTTTGGTCTTGCATCACATTTTCTTCGGTTTTTGTGGCCATGATTGATTGGGTTGTTGGCAGAGGACAGTCTTGGATTACGAGAAGTTTGTGCTTTTTAAGTTTTACTATGTAAAGGTTTATAAGATTGAAGTGGAGCTGGGCTCGGATCGGAATCAGTGTCAATACTTTATAAGGCTGGAATCACACATGCAGTTTTTGCAATAGTTCTTAATGCTGTTTCTTTAGACTAAAGATGGCTGTCTGCTGAACGATGCTTCAGCCGATCTTTCGGCTGGCCGCCATCTCGGTAGACTCTCCCGTACACAGGAGCACTTGCACGGTCGAGCGTTCTTGTGTTCTCCATGGTACAGCTGCCGACTGACACATCTTATCTTTGGGACAATGCAATCTGCAATTCCAAATTGGACATGCGCGATCGTCAGGCGTCTGCCAGCACCCCTATACACATCAGACCATCCATATGACTGGGTTCGGTTGACATTTGTCAAATGTGTATGGAAGTGTTAAATTGGTATTGGATTAAAAAGCAATGGTGCTTACCTCTTTCTTCTAAGTGATCCATTTGTGTGTTTTTCCTCAATGTTTGAAGAATGTTATACCTACTACTTACAAAATCCATTTCTAATCTAAACAGAAAATCTCAATGGGAATTTGGAAGGAAACGTCATTTTCATGCTAAATTATAAAGAAGAAGATGAAGATATCAATTTTAAGCATTTTTCAGAAGAAAATCTTGTCACCCCTGATGTAAATTCTAGACTTCACAGTACAGGTCGAACACATTTTATCCCTAATCATGAGGATCCTTCTAAGGACCAATCTCAGATTGTTGCCTCAAATGCAGGTCAGAAAGGAGGCAAAAGATTTCAATGTGGTCAATGTGGAAAGCATTTTACAACAAGCGCAAGTCTCAATGCACACAGAAGAATTCACACAGGGGAGAAGCCATACTCCTGTTCTGAATGTGGGAAGAGGTTTACAGATAAATCAAGTCTTGTTGTTCATGGAAGATTTCACAAAGGAGAGAAGCCATTTTCATGTTCATTATGTGGGAAGTCTTTTATTGATAAATCAACACTTGTTAGACATCAGAGAATTCACACAGGGGAGAAGCCGTACTCCTGTTCTGAATGTGGGAAATGTTTTACAGATAAATCAAGTCTTGTTGTTCATGAAAGGTTTCACAAGGGAGAGAAGCCGTTTTCATGTTCATTATGTGGGAAATCCTTTATAGATAAATCAGGACTTGTTAGGCATCAGAAAATTCACACAGGGGAGAAGCCGTATTCATGTTCAGAATGTGGGCAATGTTTTAGGCAGCAATCACATTTTGTTAAACATCAAAGAACTCACATGAAAAAGAGGCCATTTTCAAGTGCACTATTTGGTAAATGCTTTACAGGTAAATTAAATCTTGATGGTCGTGAAAAAAGTCACAGTGGGGAGAAAGCATTTTCACGTTCCCCATGTGGGAATTGCTCTAAACATGAATCAGATCCTCTCAAACATTTGCAAAGTCACACAGGGGAGAAAAAGTATTCATGCTCAGAATGTGGGAAATGTATTATGCATGAATCAGGTCAGGTTAAACATCAGAGAAATCACACAAGAAAGAAGCCATATTCATGTTCAGAATGTGGGAAGTGCTTTAGAGGAAAATCACATCTTATAACACATCAGAGAATTCACACAGGAGAGAAGCCGTTTTTATGTTCAGAATGCGGAAAATGTTTTTCATATCAATCAGTTTATGTTCAACATCAGAAAGTTCACACAGGAGAGAAGCCACACTCATGTTCAGAATGTGGGAAATGTTTTGCACATAAATCAGCTCTTGTTAAACATCAGAGATGTCACACAGGAGAGAAGCCGTACTCCTGTTTAGAATGTGGGAAATATTTTTCAGAGCAATCAAATCTTGCTAGGCACCAGAGAATTCACACAGGAGAGAAGCCATATTCATGTTCAGAATGTGGGAAATGTTTTACCTATAAATCCGATAGTGTTAAACATCAGAGAGCTCACACAGGCAAAAATAAGTCATATTAATGTTCAGAATGTGGGAAATGTTTCACATGGCGAACAGATTTAGCAAAAGATCTGAACATTTACATAAGCCGTATTTATATTCAGAATGTGGGAATTGTTTTGGAGATAAGTGACATCTTGTTTGACATACACTGTGTGCAAAATTATTATTACTTTAACCGTATCATCATTTTCCTGCAAATTTCCCAACTCCGCGCTGTATAAACTTGAATGCTTATTGCATGAAGCAGATCATGTGATATGTAATGATGAGAAAGGATACAATGCCCGTTATCAGGGTGTGCAGAATGTGACAAAAAAGAGATTTAAGTAACTCTGCAAAGTCACAAATTGTCCCCAGTCTACAGAGGACGCAGCTCCAGAGATTGACAGATTTTGGAACCATCACAGAAACAGCAAAAGTTTTACTGCAAATAGTCACCAGGGGGCATAAGACGTGAGAGAGAAAAAAAAACGCAGAAAAACTGCAAGAGATGCAAGAAGAATCAGACGTGAAGCCACCAGAAAGCTGTTATCCTCCAGTGCTGTCACATTCCAGAGCTACAGCCTCTCTGGAGGTCAGAAGTACAAGGTGCTCAGAGAAACAGCCGAGGTGAGGAGGCTGAGCCCGACCACCACTGAGCAAGACACGGAAGGAGAAGGTGCACAGTGCTCAGAGACACGGCGGACGTGAGGAGGCTGAGCCCGACCACCACTGAGCAAGACACAGAAGGACAAGGTGTTCAGTGCTCAGAGACAAGGCCGAGGTGAGGAGGCTGAGCCCGACCACCACTGAGCAAGACACAGAAGGACAAGGTGCTTAGAGACATGGCTGAGGTGAGGAGGCTGAGCCCGACCACCACTGAGCAAGACACAGAAGTACAAGGTGCTCAGAGACATGGCCGAGGTGAGGAGGCTGAGCCCGACCACCACTGAGCAAGACACAGAAGTACAAGGTGCTCAGTGCTCAGAGACACAGCCGAGGTGAGGAGCCTGAGCCCGACCACCACTGAGCAAGACACAGAAGGACAAGGTGTTCAGTGCTTAGACACATGGCCAAGGTCATGAGGTTGAAACCTGACCGACACAGAAGTGGAAATTACGACGTGGGCCAAGAAATATCTGATACAGATTGTTCCCAGGTTTTATGGATTGATGAATCATAGATTGGTAGAGTTGGAAGGAACCTCCGCGGTTATCGTGTCCAACCCCCTGCTCAATGCAGGATTCACTAAACCATCTCAGACAGATGTCTGTCCAGCCTCTGTTTTAAGACTTTCATTGTAGGAGAACTCACCACCTCTCGTGGCCGCCTGTTCCTCTCATTGATGACCTTCACTGTCAAAAACTTTTTCTAATATCTAATCTGTGTCTTCTCCCTTTCAGTTTCATCCCATTGCTTCTAGTCTTTCTTTGTACAAATAAGAGTAAAGCTGATCCCTCTACAGTGTGACAGCCCTTGACATATTTGTAGACAGCTATTAAGTCTCCTCTCAGTCTTCTCTTTTGCAAGCTAAACATTCCCAAATCCTGTAACCGTTCCTCATAGGCCATAGTTTGCAGTGCACTCACAATCGTCGTAGCTCTTCTCTGAACTTGCTCCAGTTTTTCAATGTTTTTTTTAAAATGTGATGCCCAGAACCAGATGAGGTCTGACCAAGGAGGAGTAGAGGGGATAATTACTTCACGTGATCTAGACTCTATGCTTCTCCTAATACCTCCCAGAACTGGACACAGTATCCAGATGAGGTCTGACCAAGGAGGAGTAGAGTGGGATAATTGCTTCAAGTGATCTAGACTTTATGCTTCTCCTAATACCTCCCAGAACTGTGTTTGCCTTTTTTGCTGCTGCATCACACTGTTGACTCATGTGCAGTCTGTTATCTATTAGTATACCTAAGTCTTTTTCACACCTGCTTTTGCTTAGTTCTGTTCCTCACATCCTGTAGTTGTTATTTTCATTTTTCATGCCCAGATGTAGAATCTTGCATTTCTCCCTGTTAAATACCATTCTATTAGTCTCTGTCCATTGTTCAAGCTGATCTAGATCCTTCTGAATCCTTTCTCTGTCTTCTCTAGTATTAGCTATCCCTCCTAGCTTTGCATCGTCTGCAAATTTGATTTAGTTTACCTTCAGTTCCCTTATCTAGATCATTGATAAAAATGTTGAACAACACTGGGACCAAGACAGAGCCTTGTAGTGCCCCACTTGAAAAAATCTCTTACAATTGGATGTGTAACTATTTATTACCCCTCTTTAGTATGGTCATTGAGCCAGTTATGAATCCACCTAACCGTCCCATACTTGGTCATTTTTTCCATAAGGATAGTATGAGATACTTTATCAAATGCTTTGCTGAAGTCGAGATACACTATATCTACCCCTTTTCACATGTAAAGCGCCATGGAATAAATGGCGCTATAACAATAAATAATAATAATTTCCCTGATCCACCCAGTCAGTGATTCCATCAAAGAAGGAAATTGGATTAGTCTGGCATGACTTGTTTGTTACAAACCCATGCTGGCTTTGTTAATTACTGTATTCTTATCCAAGTACTTACATACATGGCTTTAAATAATTTGTTCAAAGATCTTTCCTGGTATAGAAGTAAGGCTCACTGGCCTGTAATTTCCTGGCTCCATTTTCTTTCCTTTTTTGAAGATAGGGACAACATTTGCCCTTCTCCAATCTTCTGGGGCTTCTCCTGTTCTCCAGGATTTTCAAAGATTCTGGATAATGGTTCTGCAATTTCCTCTGCTATCTCTTTCAGTAGCCTAGGATGTAATTCTTCTGGACCAGGAGATGTAAATCCATATAAATTAGCTAAGTGTTTCCTCACCATCTCTCTGTTTATAGATATTGTGGATTCTTTTATTCCGTTGATAGTACAATGAAGATCAGTTGTTGTTACAATTGCTTTCTTAGAGAACACAGATGCAAAATAGGAATGTAAACGGCCTCAACATCATTTTTGACCACTTCACCCTTTTCATCCTGTAAAAATCCTATAGCATCTTTTGACTTTTTTTTTTTTTATTTTGACATACCTCCTGTGACAAAGTCACTGGCGAAGTACAGGAGGGGAGGTATGTAGAGCTGAGGTTGTTAGCTTCAGTAATCTAAACCTAGGAAAAATGATCCAGCACACTAAGTGCTGAGAGGTGTTAATCAGCCATGTTTATTGCTAGGATGATTGAACAGACGTAGAGAGGGAGGAGTTCAGAGGATAAATACCCAGCTTTCTAGAGCAGTATATGTGGGGTGGGCCTGGAGGCACAACCTCTGGAGCTGTGTTTTCATGTTAACCCCTTTACCACTTTGGGTTTTTGCGTTTTCATTTTTTGCTCCCTTTCTTCCCAGAGCCATAACTATTTTATTTTTACGTAAATATGGCTGTTTGATGGATTGTTTTTTGCAGGACGAGTTGTACTTTTGAATGACACCATTGGTTTTACCATACAATGTACTGGAAAACGGGAAAAAAATTAAAAGTGTGGAGAAATTACAAAAAAGTGCTGTTTTTTATTTATTTATTTTTTTTACCATGTTTACTAAATTCTAAAAAGAATCCGAAAGATTGACAGCTGCATTTAACTAGTTAACAGCCGCGAATCAGCTGTCATGTGCTCGAAAACCTGCGGGCTCAGCGCCAGAGCCCTCATGGAGTGCAGGGATACGACCTTGGACATACTCATACATCCAAGGTCGTAAAGGGGTTAAGGAAAGCTGAAGCTTGTGTTGTTTGTTCCTGAAGCGGGCTTTTTCCAGTAGTGACGAGGACTGTGCCATACGTAATGGTTTTGTTTTCCTGTTAGGCCGGGAAGGCCATGTTTGTTTTGCTAACATTGCCGTGGTTTATGCAGTACTCTTAATAAACCATCGGAAGATTTAAAGAGACAGTGTTCCTGTGTCTGCCTCTATGTGCAGCCGAGTGAGCCGATCTACCACACCCCAAAATACTTTTTTATTTCTCTTCATCTCTCTTACAAGCCTCACTTCATTACTGCCTTTAGCTCTTCTAACGCTTGCCTGCACTTCCAGCAGACCGCATTATATTCTTCTTTAGTTATGCCCACCTCTTTTTATTTAATATACTTTTCTTTTTTTCCTTTTTAGCAAGTGTTTAAGTTCTGTGTTCATCCATCTTGTTCTCTTTAAATATTTCCAATTCTTCCTTCTTTTCGGGATTGTTACTGATTGCAGTGAGAATTTCATTTGGCAAAATCTCCCATCCTTCTTGGGCATCTGACCGTTGGATCTTTCCTACCCTCTTTCTGAGTCTATTAAAATCTGCCTTTCTGAAGTCCAACCTTAAAGTCTGAGTCCTCGCTGGTCTTCCGCCTCTTGTAATCCAAAATTGGAGGATAGCATGATCGCTGCCTCCTAAATTTACAGCCACCTTTACTTCAACCATTTCCTGCCTGTTGGTAAGAATTAGGTCCAAGATGGAAGATCCTCTTGTTCTCTCTTCTACCTTTTGAAAGCTAAAGGTGTCAGTGAGAAAAGATAAGAATTTTCTGGGCCCGTTACTTTTGCCAACAAACATCTGGATAGTTAAAATCTCCCATGATCACTATGTTGTACTTTTTTGAGAACAAAGACATCTGATGTAAAAAGAGTTCATCCATATGTTCAGTGTGTCCAGGTGGCCTATAGTAAACTCCTACAATAGTGTCCTTTCTGTTCTTTTTTCCTTGTATTCTTACCCAAACAGTTTCTGCAGAGCTACCGTTCTCTGAAACTTGGATCTCTGGAGATATACGCTTACCTAACTTACAATGCAGCACCTCCTCCCGTCTTCTTAAGCCTGTTTCTTATAAATAGTAGACTTCAAGGTTTGTATTCCAATCATTTGTATCATCGTACCAAGTTTCAGTAATGCCTATGACATCATATCTCTTTTCCTGTGATGAGATGAGAGCGACTCTGGATGGAGCTGATGGATTGGCCATATCTGGATCAGTACCTGGCACAGACCCCCACTTAGATGACAGAGAGGTGGAGGTGGGCAGTGCTATGGGCTGGGATTATTAAGGAGGTTGGGTTGAAGATGCATCAAAATCACCTCCCAAACCTCCTGCCAGTGTTTAGAATCCACTTTCTGCTAGCAGCGGTACAGGAAAAGGTTTGCTTCTCTCTAGAAAACCAGGATTGTTCCACAAGACGAGGCTCCTATCGCAGCATCAAATTATCCACTTCTTGGCAAGCCATTTCTTGGCCCAGAAAACAAGCTTTCTAATACTTCTACACACCCTGATAAAAGGTGTGGTATCCTTAGGCCACACCCTCTCATTACACACATACACATCACCTGATCTGCTTCATCCGATCAGCATTCAAGTTTATACAACTCAGAAGTGGGAAATGTCCATAAAAAGATAATATGGTCAAAATATTCATTTGCCTAATAATTCTGCACAGTGTAAGAAAATTCACACACGAGCCATTTTAATTTTCTGTGCATGGGAATTTTTTTTTTCATTTTGTTAATGCCTAACCTCATGTTAATCTTTGAAGTCCACACAGGATAAAGTCCATTTTTATGTTCATTTTGTAGCATTGAATAAAATCTTGTTACACATGAGAGAAGCCGTATTCATGTTCAGAACGTGGGAAACATTTTTTGATAAAAATTGTCTGGTTCACCAACGAAGATTTCACATTGTGAAGAAGGCTTAATTATGGTGAGAATGAAAGAATCGTTTTACAGTAAAATCAGATTTTGTTAAATACCATTGAATTCTCACAAGCTAAGAGCTGTTTTTATGTTCAGCATGTGGGAAATTACATGTAGCAAATCGAAAGCTACAACCAACATGTTCCAAAAGAAAAGACCAAGGACTACACGAATAATAGCAGTGCACAGAGGGAACCACAAGCCTCACATGTGGCAGCCCTCCCCCGCAAGCCAGGCCTTTCATCTGACTAGTAGCTAACTCTTAATATCTGCATACTTTTGTACCACTACTATTGTGTTTGCATCTCTGACCATTATGTATGTGTAACCCTTATGTATATAGTGTACTGTCTAGTGTGCCCTTAAGGCGAATAAATATATAATTTAACCTTGGGCTGCTCTTTTGTCTTGATCCATGAATCCACACGTCCGTTGTTCAGTTCAGTTCACATGCTGCCGGGGCTGGTTTCTGGCCCAATATAATTCCTGTTATGGACCGGGGCTTATGTCTAATAGGAAGCTCTACCCGGCAGATAAGGTTCTATCTCACTGGGGTCAGTGAGAGGGGCCTCTCAGCCTGTCAGGGGTGTTGTCATGCAAGGTGTGGGAAAGACTTAGTGCAACACAAAGGGAAGAGGGAAAGGAAGCGCAGGCTCTAGGGAAAGGGGGAAGTGGACACCTCCTGGCTGAATATCACCCTGTCTCCCCTATTGTTCCTATATTGGCTCTTCACCAATCGCTGCACTTGTTTCTCTCCCTGTCTTTCCCTGGTGTTTGGCTAAGGCTAGGGAAGGGGGATGATGAGTACTAGTTGATCCCCACTGAACACTAAAGACTACAAGGGAGGACAAACGGGAAATTGCTTGGCTTTAGACGACTCCGGACAAATGCGCACACGTCCTCAAGCACCAGAGAGGAGGAAGTACTGCTCTTGCTAAAGCCTTCACAAAGAGTAATGAATATCGCCAGCACCTCCCTCTGGAACACAGCAGGTATTTATACACCCAGGCCAGGGTGATAATTAGCCAGAGGAAGGTAGCCACTGGGTCCTAGAGACAGCCTCTAACAATCTGACCTTATGTGTCCCCGAGGGATTGCGAAACGTCACGGTGTAAAGTGCAGATCCGTATCATGTCATCCGTCTGACATAATAGTGATTTCAGGCGGGGGCACGGTGGGGATCCTTCACATGTGGTAGCAGTGGTTGGATTCTGCGTGATCTCTCGTGCCATTCTTCACACCCCTGTTCTGGTTCTTGTGGCAGAGTAAGATTAAGCCTCCGAGGATAAAGATATGTCCGGATGCGGAACCCGAAGATCCTCAGTCAGGGATGCCTGCCATGGGGTCATCAACATAGGGAAAGAGTGTAATACCGATAGGTTTCCCCTAGAGGTGCTGATAGGAGAGGTCGAGGAGACCCCATCGATCCTGGAGCTGAAAGTGTCCTGGGAAAAATGTGGGATAGCTCAGCTCCAGGACCCTACCCGGGCACGGGAAAGGGTGATAGAGATAAATGGGGTAGCTCAGCAACCTAGGGCAGAGGTGATTTTTCCACCTGCTATAAACCAGTTGTTATATCGGGTTGATAAAATCTGGGACGAGGTAGTGGAACAGCTGATAGTGCCCGAGTGGTGCTCGAGATGGCCCACAAACACATACTGGGTGGTCACCTAGGGTCTACAAAGACACAAGAGCGGATTCTGCAGCGGTTCTTTTGGCCTGGGATTTATTCCGAGGTACAGAGGTATTGTGAGTCTTGCCCGGAATGTCAGCTGACCACACTCACCACAAGCTTCCGTAATCTATTGGTTCCTCTGCTTATTATAGAGGTACCTTTTGAACGGATTGCTATGGATCTGGTAGGGCTCATTGTAAAGTCAGCTTGTGGCCACAAACACATACTTGTGGTAGTAGACTACACTACTCGTTACCTGGAGGCAATTCCACTTCCCCACACTTCCGCTAAACTTATTCACCGAATTTTGGTAGTCATGCCTATAATAAAGGAAAACCTTCTGGATGTCCAGGCAGCGCAGAGACGAGCATATAATAGAAAGGCCACAGTTAGGTCCTTTAACTCCTTTACCCCCGAGGGTGGTTTGCACGTTAATGACCGGGCCAATTTTTCAATTCTGACCACTGTCACTTTATGAGATAATACCTCTGGAACGCTTCAACGGATCCCCCTGATTCTGAGATTGTTTTTTCGTGAGATATTGTCCTTCATGATTGTGGTAAAATTTCTTCGATATAACTGGAGTTTATTTCTGAAAAAAATGGGAAATTTGTTGAAAATTTAGAAAATTTCGCAATTTTCAAAATTTGAATTTTCATGCCCTTAAATCAGAGAGATATGTCACACAAAATAGTTAATAAATAACATTTCCCACATGTCTACTTTTCATAAGCACAATTTTGGAACCAAAATTTTTTTGTTAGGAAGTTATAAGGGTTAAAAGTTAACCAGCGATTTCTAATTTTTCCAACAAAATTGGGACCACATCACATTTGAAGTGACTTTGAGGGGCCTTTATGACAGAAAATACCCAAAAGTGATACCATTCTAAAAACTGCACCCCTCAAGGTGCTCAAAACCACATTCAAGAAGTTTATTAACCCTTCAGGTGCTTCACCGGAATTTTTGGAATGTGGGAAAAATAAATGAACATTTAACTTTTTTCACAAAAATGTTACTTTAGACCCCAATTTTTTTTTTCGCAAGGGTATCAGGAAAAAATGGACCCCAAAAATTTGTTGTGCAATTCCTCCTGAGCACACCGATACCCCATATGTGGAAGAAAACCACTGTTTGGGCGCATGGCAGGGTTCGGAAGGGAAGGAGCGCCATTTGACTGTTTGAATGTAAAATTTACTTGAATAATTAGCGGACGCAATGTTGCGTTTGGGGAGCCCCTGATGTGCCTAAACAGTGGAAACCCCCCACAAGTAACACCATTTTGGAAACTAGACCCCTCAGGGAACTTATCTGGGTGTGTGGTGAGCACCTTGAACCCCCAGGTGCTTCACAGAAGTTTATAACATTGTGCCATAAAAATAACATTTTCACATTTTTCCCATAAAAATGTTTTTCAGCCCCCAATTTTTGCATTTTCATAAGGGTAACAGGAGAAATTGCACCATGCAATTTGTTGTGCAATTTCTCCTGAGTAAGCCAATACCCCATATGTGGGGGAAAACCACTGTTTGGGCGCACGGAAGGGAAGGAGCGCCATTTGATTTTTTGAATGTGAAATATGCTTGAATAATTAGCAGACACCATTTTGCGTTTGGGGAGTCCCTGATGTGGGGGGTTCCCAGTGTTTAGGCACAAGTGACCCGATTTTGGAAACTGCACTCCTCAAGGATTTTATCAAGGGGTATAGTGAACATTTTGAACCCAGAGGTACGACACAGAATTTGATAACATTAGGTCATCATATTGAATAACTTGTCATTAGTCTTGAGCGCAAGTGCTCGCTACTTGAGTTTGCATCGGGAACTCGGGTATGCACAAAGTATCGCGGGTGCTCGAGTGACATGCTCAAGTCCCCGCCCGCATGTTTCACGGTTGTTAGACACCCAAAAAAAACATGCGGGGGTCACTCGTGCATGGCAGGCAATCCCAGCAAGGTTTTTTTGGCTGTAGAACAGATGCAAAACATATTGAGCATGTCACTCGAGCACCTGTGACACTTTGTGCATACCCGAGCACCCTCAACACTTATTGCCATATCGTTATTTTTTTCCTTCACTTTTGAAAAAATCCCAACCCCAACACAACGCTAACCCCAACCCTAACATGAGCCCAACCCTAACCCTAGCACAACCCTAACCCTAGCACAATCCTAACCCTAACACAACCCTAGCCCAACCCTAGCTCAACCCTAACACAACCCTAGCCCAACCCTAGCTCAACCCTAACCCTAGCACAACCCTAGCCCAACCCTAACCCTAGCCCAACCCTAACCCCCAGCCCAACCCTAACCCTAGCACAATCCTAACCCTAGCACAATCCTAACCCTAGCACAACCCTAACTTTAGAGTTTATTTTTTACACCATTCCTCTTGCGGTATAAGTGATTAGACGACTTTATTCTTCGGGCTGGTGCGATTACATCGACACCAGATTGATATCGGGTTTTTATGATTGACAGCTGTCACACTAAAAAAACATTGTTTTTGCATCACCATATTTTGAGAGCTATAATTTTTCCATATTTCGGCCGACAGAGTCATGTGACGGCTTGTTTTTTTGCAGGACAAGTTGACGTTTTTATTGGTACCTTTTTCGGGCACGTGTCATATTTCCATAGCTTTCTATTCCGATTTTTGAGGGGCAGAATAAACAAAAAACAGCAATTCAATTCAATTTTATGCCATTCCGCGTGTGGTAAAATTGATAAAGCAGCTTCATTCTTCGAGTCACTACGTTTACAGCGGTACCATGTTTATATTTTTGTTATGTTTTGGCGCTTTTACACAATAAAAACTATTTTATAGAAAAAAGCTGTATGGCAGCTTGTTTTTTGTGGGACAAGATGACGTTTTCAGCGGTACCATTTTTATTTACATTTGTCTTTTCTCCTTCCCCCATGGTGGCACCACAGAGAGAGGGGATCCGCCCTTCAAGGACAGGAAACCTACAGATAAAAAGGGCGGTACCTCTCTCCCGCATCAGTTGGTTTCCTGCCCTTGACGGGAAGAAAGAAAGAACGAAGAATATGGACAATATACCCGGCCAGACCGTCTCAGGCAGCGGGGGTTCCATGCCTCGGCTTGTGCGGTGTCCTGAAGTTCCACCGCTGAGGTCAGTGGGCCTCAAGGGTGGCAGGGAGATGTGGCGCAGGAGAAGACCGGAGCCGCTGCGTTCTCTGATGGTGCCTCCCCCTGACGCAAGCCGCAATGCAGCACTGGGGTGTCGGTGGTCTGGGGCGCGCGGTGCATCTCTGGGAGCGGCGCGTTTGAACGCGCGGGAACCCGGAGCACATTTTGCCCTCCGCCCAGCCAAAGAGGAAAGCTTTTGGGCGGGGCGTCCCCCATGTTAGAGAGGTGCACACCCATATTCCCCAAGGGGAGGGGGTTGCACATAAAGGGCCCACGGCTGGAGCCAGGTGAGGGGGGCGGAGGCCTATAGGGGTTAAAGGCCGGGTTATGCACTAGGGAAGTGATTCCTGGCACACTCTGGCACCGGCTATGAGCGAGCAGGTCCCTGCACCACCACTCACCACCACCACCGCAACATGGGAAGCATGCGAAAGGACCCCCCAGTGACCCTTTACGCCAGCACGGCCAAGTTGACGGTGGAATCGAGCGGTCCTGCAGGTCTTCGCAACGCGGCAAGGACTCCAGCGTGGCGTCAACCTCGAGGAAAAACCCATCTACAGGAACGGGTTCCTCTCCAAATCCGGTATTCCCTCTTACAGCAGGATGGTAAGTGATCTTCGTTAAAGCTCACTTGTATCTTGGATCCCCCCCTCTTTTTCTTCTCTCATCATGGAAGGAAGAGTACGGGCAAGTCCAAACACAGGATCTGCATGCTTTGCGCACACTATCTGCCCACCACATGGGAGAAAAGACTATACAGCTCGTGTATTGAACAAACAATTTGCGAGGAGAACCCTAAATTCGCCTCAGAGCTCCGATCCCTGATTAAATCTCAGGTTGAGGACACCTTCAAGTCCCTGCAGAAGGGGGGGAAGAAACGGGGAAAAACCAGGAACCTTTCCCCTGTATCAGGATCTAGAAGTTCGGACAGGGAGGTGGTAGACTCAGATTTGTCCTTCTTATCTTCGTCATCATCTTCCGAGGGAGGGGGACGTAGCGGTTTCCCTATAGAGGGCACGGACAATTTAATTAAGGCCGTTAGGTCCGCTATGGGGTTGGTAGATCCTCGCCCCAAGAAATCAGTCGAGGACATGTTCAGTGGCCTGGAACAAAAGAAAAGATCTTTCCCTCTCAATGATAAGGTCCACTCCCTGATTAAAAGGGAATGGAAAAAGCCAGAAAGAAAGGGCCTGTTGTCGCCTAAGAGGAAATACCCTTTGAGGACCTGGTATGCTCATTCTGGGGTAAGGCGCCAAAATTAGATGTGGCAATAGCTAAAGCCTCTAAAAAATTTTCCCTGCCATTTGAAGACATGGGGGTACTAAAGGACCCAATGGATAAAAAAGCAGACACCTTCCTAAAAGGGGGTTGGGAGGCGGCAGGGGGAGGGTTAAAACCCGCAGTTGCAGCCACATGTACAGCCAGATCATTAATGGTCTGGCTGGATCAACTAGAGACACAACTTAAGAACAAAACATCCAGGGATAACATACTAGGCTCCATCCCAGTATTGAAGGGCGCAGCAGCATTTTTGGCTGACTCTGTTAGGCTGGCAGCGAGAGCTGCAGGCTTCTCTAATGCAGCCAGGCGGGCCCTCTGGCTTATATGCTGGCCGGGTGACCACCATACAAAATCTAAGCTGTGTTCCATTCCTTGCGAGGGTGAGTTCCTATTTGGACCTACTCTTGGTGATATCCTCGACAAGGCTGAGGATAACAAGAAACGTTTCCTGGTCCTCTCTACTGCTTCATACAGGAAGCCCTTTCGGATCTGGAAATTTATACGCAGGAAACCCCTCAAAGACCAGGATAGGTGGGAGGATAGGAAGAAAAAAAACAAAGGATTTATGTTTAACAGGCCCCCCAGTGCCAAAAGGAAACCCGCCCAATGAGAGTCAGCCACAGGTGGGAGGGAGACTTCTTCATTTCCTCCCAGCCTGGGAAAAAATATCAAACAGCTCTTGGATTTTAGACCTGATAAAAGCCGGGCTAAAATTTCAGTTTCACTCCATTCCCCGTCCGAACTTTATTATAACCCCCAAGAGGTCATTAGAAGTAGAAGAATTGGCACTAGAACAAGAAATTCTAGGTCTAATAGAAAGAGCAGTTCTTCAAGAAGTCCCTGCCCGATAGAAAGGCGAAGGATTCTACTCCCCTCTGTTCCTACGAAAAAAAAACGACGGGACTTTCAGGACAATTGTAAACCTGAAAAAATTTAACAAATTTCTGAGGGTTCAAACCTTCAAGATGGAGTCAATAAAATCGTCAGTAAAACTGTTGTTCCCAGACTGTTTTATGGCTGTCCCTGATCTGAAGGACGCCTATTTTCATGTCCCCATACACAGAGACTACCAGAAATACCTGAGAGTAGCAATATCGATAAAAGGAATAATCAAACACTACCAGTATACGGCCCTCCCATTCGGTCTAGCTATAGCCCCAAGGCTTTTCACAAAAATAGTGGCGGAGGTAATGGCCCATCTAAGGGAGCAAAACATTCTGATTACCCCGTACCTGGATGATTTGCTGATAATAGGCAACTCTTTCAATCATTGCAAGGACCAACTAGCAAGGGTCATGGATTCCTTAACGAATTTAGGCTGGCTTCTGAACCTAAAAAAGTCCAAGTTGGAGCCGGACCAAGTACAAGAGTATCTAGGCATCTTATTAGATTCGAGGAATCAGGAATGCCGTCTCCCAGCAGGGAAAATTCAGAATATGATAGCTAGGATATCTCGTGTAAAAGACCACCCCTCTATGACTCTGCGGGGAGCAATGTCCCTTCTAGGTTCCATGACTGCTTGTATCCCGGGGGTCCTTTGGGCTCAGGTACACACCAGGGACTTAAAATGGGACATCTTGGGGGCAGAAAAATCAGTAAAAGGGCACTTAGAAGGTCAACTAACTTTGTCAAAAACCTTACTTTCCCTAAGATGATGGACGGAGGTGGACAGTTTAACCAGAGGCGTTCCATGGACGATCTCAGTGTTGCAGGTCCTAACTACAGATGCAAGCCCCAGGGGGTGGGGGGCTCTCCTAAACAACCAAATACCTCAGGGGGTCTGGACAGAGGACTTGAAAGGTGTATCTTCCAACATGAAGGAGCTTCTAGCAGTAAAATTCGCCCTCTCAAAATTTCTAAACACTCTACAGGGACACCATGTAAGAGTGTTCTGGGACAACAGGATAGTAGTGGCATACTTAAATCACCAGGGGGGGACCCGGTCCTATACTTTACTACAAGTATCAAAATCCATCCTCCAGTTAGCCGAGAACAATTTGGGGTCTCTGTCTGCACTCCACATAAATGGAACAGAAAATCTCACAGCCGACTTCCTGAGCCGAACCCAGCTGAGACAGGGCGAATGGGAGCTGAATCAGTTAGTGTTCAACCAACTCACGGAAATATGGGGATACCCTTCCATAGACCTATTCGCCAACTGGCAGAACAAAAAAGTGGACATATTCTGCTCAATAAACCCCAAGGGGAACCCAGCAGCACTAGATGCATTTTCAATCCCATGGAACCACCAGCTAGCCTATGCCTTTCCTCCGATCGCTCTGATTCCGGCAGTTCTGAGGAAAGTCAGGGAAGACAAGGCAAACATAATTTTGATAGCCCCCTTCTGACCAAAGAGGCCCTGGTTTTCCTGGCTGAGGATAATGTCCACCTCCGACCCCTGGGTTCTTCCGGAAATTCCGGATCTCCTTTTCCAGGGACCGGTCCTCCATCCTCAGGTAGCAAATCTACACTTGACAGCCTGGATTTTGAGAGGGCGCTCTTAAGGAATAGAGGTTTTTCCCCAAATTTGATCTCCACTCTACTACAGAGTAGGAAACCTATAACCACCAGACTTTAGAGTAAAACCTGGAAAAAATTCCCCCATATTCGGGTTCGAAGGTACGAATTCCTACAAAAGGGGTTAGAGCGGGGTCTGGCCACAAGCACACTAAAGGTCCAAGTTGTGGCATTAGGAGCCCTATACAACTGTGACCTGGCCAGAAATAGGTGGATATCTAGATTCATCAAGGCATCATGCAGGTCTAGGCCCATCCCCTCCCGGAATACTCCTCCTTGGGACTTAAACTTAGTCCTTTCATCCATAACCAAACATTCCTTCGAACCTTTAGCGGATGCATCTCTAAAAACCCTATCTCTTAAGACATCACTCTTAGTAGCTCTCACACCGGCACGAAGAGTTAGCCACATACAAGCCCTATCAGCACGGGCCCACTTCACGCAAATCCTAGAGGACATGGTGACACTTAAGACTGACATAACATACCTTCCTAAGGTGGGATCACACTTCCATAGATCACAGGAGGTCACTCTCCCTTCCTTTTGCCCATATCCTAAAAACAGGGGGGAAAAAGACCTACACACCTTAGACGTCAGAAGATGCATTATCCAATACTTAGAGGCCACACGAGAGTATAGGAAGGATAGGTCTCTCTTTGTGTGCTTCCAGGGACCTCGGAAGGGACAAAAAGCTTCCAAGGGCACACTGGCAAGATGGATAAGAGACGCCATCTCCCTGGCATACTCGTCAAGTGGGGAAACCGCCCCGGAGAATCTAAAGGCTCACTCGACTAGAGCAGTAGCAGCCTCCTGGGCGCAGAAAGCCGGCGCTTCAATAGAACAGATATGTAGAGCTGCAACCTGGTCTTCCCACTCTACATTCTTTAAACCCTACCGGCTGGATCTAACCTCTTCTTCAGACCTTACTTTTGGTAGAAGGGTTCTGGAAGCGGTGGTCCCTCCCTAAACACCACTACTCTGCAATTCTCTCCGTGGTGCCGTCATGGGGGAAGGAGAAAGACGTAGTTACTTACCGGTAACGGGATTTCTCAGAGCCCATGACGGCACCCGTACATTCCCTCCCTTCACGCATGGGTGTACACAATTATTTGTTACGTATATGTAGTCACGAGGTGTGTCTAGTAAACTTTAAAAATGTTAAATTTTGTGTTACTACCCTGGTGGTCCTCTCTGTGCTTTGTAAACAACTGATGCGGGAGAGTGGTACTGCATTTCTATCTGTAGGTTTCCTGTCTTTGAAGGGCGGATCCCCTCTCTCCGTGGTACCGTCATGGGCTCTCAGAAATCCCGTTACCGGTAAGTAGCTACGTCTTTTTATCGCATTTTATTCCATTTTTTGTTTGGCGGTATGATGATAAAGCCTCGTTTTTGGCTTTATTTTTATTTTTTTACCGTTTTCACTAAAGGGGTTAACTAGTGGGACATTTTTATAGGTCAGGTCGTTCCGGACGCGGCGATACCAAATATGTGTACTTTTATTGTTTTTATTGTTTTTTTTTCATAATAATATTTATTTATGGGTATAGTATATTTTTATTTTTTGGGATTATTTTTTTCATTTTTTTTTTAATATATGTTTACAATTATTTTTTTTTCCACTATCTGACACTTTTTGAACTTTTACACTTTGTCCCACTATGGGACTTTCACTTTTTGCAGTCTGATCGCCTGTATAGCATAGAAATTCTGCAGCAGCATCTCTATGCTATGCAGGCTGCAGCCCCGCGCACACATGTTAGTTAGACCGTGCTCTGAGCATGATCTACCTAACTTTCTGCTGTCTCGTGACCCGGTTCACCATGACAACCACCGGGACCCGGCAGAGACTGCGCGGGACACCGGATAGGAGGTAAGTATCGGCGCTTACCTCCCTTTGCTCCTGGAATGCTGCAATCGACTTTGATCGCAGCAGTTTTGGGGTTAATGTGCAGGGAGCAGTGCGAGACCGCTCCTTGCACATAGTACCGGGTGTCAGCTGTGACAATCAGCTGACACCCGGCAGCGAACGCCCCCCACAGCTTGTGTGCAGGCGCAGTCACATTTTGCCTAATAGTACGTCCCTCGCCCAGTAGGCCCAGGGCACAAGGATGTACTATTACCACAAATGTCAGAAAGGAGTTTAACAAGGAGATCGGGTATTAGTTTTTGTGCCCACCGCAGAGAGGAAGCTCATGGCCAAGTGGCAAGGGCCATATGAAGTCCGGGAAAAGTTTGGGGAGCTAAATTACAGAGTATACTGTACCAACCCGTAAAGAGAAAACCTGAACAAATCTCAATCTGCTTAAAGCCTGGAAAGACCAGGAATGTATGATTACGGATGCGAGTCTGGTCGTATCATCTGTGGATCCTCCTACACCGGCCCGGGGGAGAGGTAAAGATAAGCGACGCTCTCACTAAACAGCAGTGGCGGGAGGCAAGGAAATTAGTGCAGCAGAATACCAACATATTCTCAGAACTGCCCGGCCGTAGATCTGTGATCCACCATGACATTGTCACCAAGCCTCAGGTAAGGGTACAAATGAAACTACCATGTGCCAAAGGCAAGCCATCGCAGCTGAGGTAAAACATGCTCCAGCTAGGAGTCATTGAGGAGTCCACTACTGAGTGGGCTAGCCCCATTGTTCTGATTCCAAAGCCAGACGAATCGTTATGATTTTCCGAAAATTTAATGAAGTGTTAAAATTTGACCTTTTTCCAATCTCCCGGGTGGATGAGCTGATTGAGAGACTGGAGCAGGCCTAATACTTCACGACTCTCGATCTAACCATGGGTTACTGGCAGGTGCCTCTCACAGGGTCGGCAAAAGAAAAGACCGCCTTCATTACTCCAGAGGGTTTCTATCACAATGTCGTCTTGCCTTTTGGGTTACATAGGGCCCCGGCCACGTTCCAGAGGCTGATGGACATAGTATTAGAACCCCATCAGAAGTATGCGTCAGCATATTTGGATAACATCATTTATAGTAGCGACTGGCATACCCACTTGTCACAGGTACAAGCGGTGGTGGATTCGCTCAGAGCCGTGGGCTTGATGGTGAACACAAAAAAATGTGCAATAGGTCTTGAGGAAGCCCGGTGCTAGGGATACATGATTGACCGTGGGGTTATCAAACCCCAAATAAACAAGATCAAGGTCATTTAAACATGGCAATGGCCTCTTACTACAAAACAACAGGTAAGATCGTTCCTTGAAATTATTGAGTATTACCTTCGGTTCATACCTAATTTTGCCGGGAAATCTGCACCCCTGACCGATCTCTTAAAGGGAAAGTAATCGGTCATGGTGCGGTGAAACTCTCAGGCGGAGAAAACATGAAACATGAAATTGGCGTTGTGTGGTCAGCCTGTCCTCACCAGACCCAACTTTAAGAAAAGCTTCATCGTGCAAACGGATGCCTCTGAGGTAGGCCTAGGAGCGGTGCCGTCACAGGAGGTGAACGGAGAACATCCTATCACCTATTTGAGTAGGAAACTTACCCCAGCAGAGAAAAATTATAGTGTAGTGGAGGAGTGCTCTGCCATTAAGTGGCCCTTGGAGTCTGTACGTTATTATTTGCTTGGGTGACCGTTTCGCTTGGTAACGGCACAATTCACTCTTGGTCTGGATGACAAATGCCAAGTAGAGTAATGTTCAAGTCACCAGATGGTTCCTGTCATTGCAAAATGTTAGCTTCACGGTGGAACATCGGGCAGGGAAGACGCAAGTAAATGGTGACAGGTGTTCAACCCCACAAGTTTGAACAGAGGGGGGGGGGGATATGAGAGACAGTGAGGGGAATCACTTGCGAGGGACGCGCATAGAGGATTATTGAACCTGCTGGAGAGGATTGCAATCACAGCCACAGCTGTGGTTGTAGTTCAAAATAAAACTAAGTGTGGACTGGGACAAGCTATTTGACCAAGTGAGATTAAGAAAACCTGACATGGGCTTTTATTTTTGGAGTGATTTACAGGATGGTAGTGGGGTGGATCACTCCCTCCAGCCCGGGTCTTAGCAATGGTTTATGTCCACTATTCACATTTAAACTTTCAGTTCAGGTTTGGGTGTATCACTTTTTTTGGTTTGCAAGCTGCAGAGCAGGAGGCCTGTGTGAAGCTGAACACAGGCCCGAGCCAGAGAAGCAAAGCCACTGACGCACCCACGAGAGATACTTTGGTCTAGACGCCCACGGCAATGGAGTGTTACAGACAGTGACGGACGATCCAGCTGCGATCCGCAGGATATCATTTTGTCTTTTTTGTTGTGAGTTGCCAAAATAAAGACTTTTAAGTTGGACTAACCTCGGTCACTGCCTCTTTACCACACTGTTTGAATATCACTGCTTTGCATCACGTAGGCAACGCCGTGAAGAGACCTTCAGAAGAGAACGGAATCCTAGGAGCCATTTATCAACACAAAATGCCAGGAACATGCAAAATCTTAACACAAAGAAACAACCAATAGTAGATATATACACAGTATGTATGTGCGTCTGTGGTGTGTATAAACACAGTATATGTACATGCAATTCTGTGCAAAAAGTTTAGATAGAAGTGGAAAAAGCAAGAAGCTTTCAAATATAAAAGTGACAATAGTATATTTTTTATCAATTACCAAAGTGAATGAAGAAAATAAAAATTTTAATTCCATCGATGTTTTGTGACCGCACGACGCTTTCATCGCTTCTTTTAGGTACTTGTACACAGTTGTTGAAGGAATTTAGCAGGCGGATTGTTCCAAACATCTTGGAGACCCGACCCCAGATCTTCTGTGTATGAGGCTTGTGCAGATCCTTGTCTCTTCATGTGATCCCAGACAGATTGGATAATGTGAGATTTATTATTTAAATCATTCTTTGTTTGCAGGGATTTTCCCACACCTGCATAAAACCTTTCCACAGTATTTTGTATGTATTACACTGTCAGGGCTGGTGTCAGCACCCGGGCAAGTGCCGGGGCCCTCAGTAGAGGGGCCCACTCACCATCAGGCACCCCAGCGCGCTATGGTACCCGTGAGTGTTGCGGTGCCGGTGTCAGCGCCCGCTCCCCCCCGCTTGCTCAGGGCCCCGGCACAATACTTACCTCTCCCCGTGCCTCCGCAGCAGGTCCAGTCTCTTCCACGTCTTCTGACTGTGACGTCTCAGGTCAGAGGGCGCGGTGACATCTTTCCATCACGTCCTCTGCTGAGCCGTCACAGCGCAGAGCGGGAAGACACCGGCGACGCTGAGGAGTCCGGAGCTGCGGCAGCAGGGGAGAAGTGATGTGAGTATTTTATTTTTTATATGTATGGAGGCATGGAGCATTATATGGGGGGGAGAGGTGACATCCTGCATGGGGCATTATATGGGGGGGAGAGGTGACATCCTGCATGGGGCATTATATGGGGGGGAGAGGTGACATCCTGCATGGGGCATTATATGGGGGGGGAGAGGTGACATCCTGCATGGGGCATTATATGGGGGGAGGTGACATCCTGCATGGGGCATTATATGGGGGGAGAGGTGACATCCTGCACGGGGCATTATATGGTGGTAGAGGTGAAATCCTGCATGGGGCATTATATGGGGGAGAGGTGACATCCTGCAAGGGGCATTATATGGGGGGTAGCATCCTGCATGGGGCATTATATGGGGGGGAACAAGTGACATCCTGCATGGGGCATTATATGGGGGGAGAGGTGACATCCTGCATGGGGCATTATATGGGGGGAGGTAACATCCTACATGGGGCATTATATGGGGGGGATTGACATCCTGCATGGGGCATTATATTGGGGGGGGTAACATCCTGTATGGGGTATTATATGGGGGCAGAGGTGACATCCTACATGGGGCATTATATGGGGGGGTGACATCCTGCATGTGGCATTATATGGGGGGGTGACATCCTGCATGGGGCATTATATGGGGAGGGAGAGGTGACATCCTGCATGGGGCATTATATGGGGGGGAGGTAACATCCTGCATGGGGCATTATATGGGGGGGAGGTCACATCCTGCGTGGCACATTATATTGGGGGGAGAGGTGACATCCTGCATGGGGCATTATATGGGGGGGAAACATCCTGCATGGGGCATTATATGGGGGGGAGAGGTGACATCCTGCATGAGGCATCATGTGGGGGGGAGAGTTGACATCCTGCATGGGGCATTATATGAGGGGGGAGGTGACATCCTGCATGGGGCATTATATGAGGGGGGAGATGACATCCTGCATGGGGCATTATATGGGGGGAAGTGACATCCTGCATGGGACATCATATAAGGGGGGGAGGTGACATCCTTAATGGGGCATTATATGGGGCGGAGAGGTGACATCCTGCATGAGGCATCATATGAGGGGGAGAGGTGACATCCTGCATGGGGCATTATATGGGGGGAGGTGAAATCCTGCATGGGGCATTATATGGGGGGAGAGGTGACATCCTGCACGGGGCATTCTATGGGGGGAAGTGACATCATGCATGGGGCATTATATGGGGGGGAGAGGTGATATCCTGCATGGGACATTATATGGGGGGAGAGGTGACATCCTGCATGGGGCATTATATAGGGGGGAGGTGACATCCTGCATGGGGCATTTTATGGGGGGGAGTGACATCCTACATGGGACATTATATAAGGGGGGGGGGTGACATCCTTAATGGGGCATTATAAGGGGGGGTGACATCCTGCATGGGGCATTATATGGGGGGGAGAGGTGATATCCTGCATGGGACATTATATGGGGGGAGAGGTGACAGCCTGCAAGGGGCATTATATGGGGGGAGAGGTGACATCCTGCATGGGGCATTATATGGGGGGGAGAGGTGACATCCTGCATGGGGCATTATATGGGGGGGAGAGGTGACATCCTGCATGGGGCATTATATGGGGGGAGGTGACATCCTGCATGGGGCATTATATGGGGGGAGAGGTGACATCCTGCATGGGGCATTATATGGGGGGAGAGGTGACATCCTGCATGGGGCATTATATGGTGGTAGAGGTGAAATCCTGCAAGGGGCATTATATGGGGGGAGAGGTGACATCCTGCATGAGGCATTACATGGGGTGGGTGACATCCTGCATGGGGCATTATATGGGGGGGGGTAACATCCTGCATGGGGCATTATATCGGGGGGAGTGACATCCTGCATGGGGCATTATATGGGGGGAGAGCTGACATCCTGCATGGGGCGTTATATTGGGGGGGTGACATCCTGCATGGGGCATTATATGGGGGGAGTGACATCCTGCATGGGGCATTATATGGGGGGGAATGACATCCTGCACAGGGCATTATATGGTGGTAGAGGTGAAATCCTGCATGGGGCATTATATGGGGGAGAGGTGACATCCTGCAAGGGGCATTATATGGGGGTAGCATCCTGCATGGGGCATTATATGGGGGGGAACAAGTGACATCCTGCATGGGGCATTATATGGGGGGAGAGGTGACATCCTGCATGGGGCATTATATGGGGGGGATTGACATCCTGCATGGGGCATTATATTGGGGGGTAACATCCTGTATGGGGCATTATATGGGGGCAGAGGTGACATCCTACATGGGGCATTATATGGGGGGTGACATCCTGCATGGGGCATTATATGGGGAGGGAGAGGTGACATCCTGCATGGGGCATTATATGGGGGGGAGGTAACATCCTGCATGGGGCATTATATGGGGGGGGAGGTCACATCCTGCATGGCACATTATATTGGGGGGAGAGGTGACATCCTGCATGGGGCATTATATGGGGGGGAAACATCCTGCATGGGGCATTATATGGGGGGGGAGAGGTGACATCCTGCATGAGGCATCATGTGGGGGGGAGAGTTGACATCCTGCATGGGGCATTATATGAGGGGGGAGGTGACATCCTGCATGGGGCATTATATGAGGGGGGAGGTGACATCCTGCATGGGGCATTATATGGGGGGAAGTGACATCCTGCATGGGACATCATATAAGGGGGGGAGGTGACATCCTTAATGGGGCATTATATGGGGCGGAGAGGTGACATCCTGCATGAGGCATCATATGAGGGGGAGAGGTGACATCCTGCATGGGGCATTATATGGGGGGAGGTGAAATCCTGCATGGGGCATTATATGGGGGGAGAGGTGACATCCTGCACGGGGCATTCTATGGGGGGAAGTGACATCATGCATGGGGCATTATATGGGGGGAGAGGTGATATCCTGCATGGGACATTATATGGGGGGAGAGGTGACATCCTGCATGGGGCATTATATAGGGGGGAGGTGACATCCTGCATGGGGCATTTTATGGGGGAGAGTGACATCCTACATGGGACATTATATAAGGGGGGGAGGTGACATCCTTAATGGGGCATTATAAGGGGGGGGTGACATCCTGCATGGGGCATTATATGGGGGGGAGAGGTTGCATCCTGCATGGGGCATTATATGGGGGGGAGAGGTGACATCCTGCAGGGGGCATTTTATGGGGGGGAGAGGTGACATCCTGCATGGGGCATTATATGGGGGGAAGTGACATCATGCATGGGGCATTATATGGGGGGGAGAGGTGATATCCTGCATGGGACATTATATGGGGGGAGAGGTGACAGCCTGCAAGGGGCATTATATGGGGGGTAACATCCTGCATGGGGCATTTTATGGGGGGGAGAGGTGACATCCTGCATGGGGCATTATATGGGGGGAGGTAAGATCCTGCATGGGGCATTATATGGGGGGGTAACATCCTGCATGGGGCATTATGTGGGGGGGTAACATCCTGCAGGGGGCATTATATGGGGGGGAAGTGATATCCTGCATGGGGCATTATATGGGGGGAGAGGTGACATCCTGCAATGGACATTATATGGGGGGGAGAGGTGACATCCTGCACGGGCATTATATGTGGGGGAGAGGTGACATCCTGCATGGGGCATTATATGGGGGGAGAGGTGACATCCTGCAGGGGGCATTATATGGGGGGGTGACATCCTGCATGGGGCATTATATGGTGGGAGAGGTGACATCCTGCAGGGGGCATTATATGGGGGAGGTGACATACTGCATGGGGCATTATATGGGGGGGTGACATCCTGCATGGGGCATTATATGGGGGGAGAGGTGACATCCTGCAAGAGGCATTATATGGGGGGGAGGTAACATCCTGCATGGGGCATTATATGGGGGAGAGAGGTGACATTCTGCATGGGGCATTATATGGGGGGAGAGGTGACATCCTGCATGGGACATTATATGGGGGAGAGGTGACATTCTACATGGGGCATTATATGGGGGGAAAGGTGACATTCTGCATGGGGCATTATATGGGGGGGAGAGATGACATCCTGCATGGGGCATTATATGGGGGAGGTGACATCCTGCATGGGGCATTATATGGGGGGGTAACATCCTGCATGGGGAAATATATGGGGGGATCAAGTGACATCCTGCATGGGGCATTATATGGAGGGAGAGGTGACATCCTGCATGGGGCATTATATGGAGGGAGAGGTGACATCCTGCATGGGGCATTATATGGGGGGGGAGAGGTGACATCCTGCAGGGGGCATTATATGGGGGGAGAGGTGACATCCTGCATGGGGCATTATATGGGGGGAAATGACATCATGCATGGGGCATTATATGGGGGGAGAGGTGATATCCTGCATGGGACATTATATGGGGGGAGAGGTGACATCCTGCATGGGGCATTTTATGGGGGGGAAGTGACATCCTACATGGGACACTATATAAGGGGGGAGGTGACATCCTTAATGGGGCATTATAAGGGGGGGTGACATCCTGCATGAGGCATCATATGGGGGGGGGGAGAGGTGACATCCTGCATGGGGCATTATATGGGGGGTGAAATCCTGCATGGGGCATTATATGGGGGGGAGAGGTGACATCCTGCATGGGGCATTATATGGGGGGGAGAGGTGACATCCTGCAGGGGGCATTATATGGGGGGGAGAGGTGACATCCTGCATGGGGCATTATATGGGGGGGAAGTGACATCATGCATGGGGCATTATATGGGGGGGAGAGGTGATATCCTGCATGGGACATTATATGGGGGAAGAGGTGACAGACTGCATGGGGCATTATATGGGGGGGGTAACATCCTGCACGGAGCATTTTATGGGGGGAGAGGTGACATCCTGCATGGGGCATTATATGGGGGGCGGTAACATCCTGCATGGGGCATTATATGGGGGGGTAACATCCTGCATGGGGCATTTTGTGGGGGGGGTAACATCTTGCAGGAGGCATATGGGGGGGAGTGACATCCTGCATGGGGCATTATATGGGGGGAGAGGTGACATCCTGCATGGGACATTATATGGGGAGGAGAGGTGACATCCTGCATGGGCATTATATGGGGGGAGAGGTGACATCCTGCATGGGGCATTATATGGGGGGAGAGGTGACATCCTGCAGGGCGCATTATATGGGGGAATGACATCCTGCATGGGGCATTATATGGGGGGAGAGGTGACATCCTGCAGGGGGCATTATATGGGGAAGGTGACATACTGCATGGGGCATTATATGGGGGGGTGACATCCTGCATGGGGCATTATATGGGGGGGAGAGGTGACATCCTGCATGAGGCATTATATGGGGGGGAGGTAACATCCTGCATGGGGCATTATAATGGGGGGAGAGGTGACATTCTGCATGAGGCATTATATGGGGGGAGAGGTGACATCCTGCATGGGACATTATATGGGGGGAGAGGTGACATTCTGCAGGGGGCATTATATGGGGGGAGAGGTGACATTCTGCATGGGGCATTATATGGGCGGGAGAGGTGACATCCTGCATGGGGCATTATATGGGGGAGGTGACATCCTGCATGGGGCATTATATGGGGGTTAACATCCTGCATGGGGCATTATTTGGGGGGGGACAAGTGACATCCTGCAAGGGGCATCATATGGGTGGGAGGTAACATCCTGCATGGGACATTATATGGGGGGGGAGAGGTCACATCCTGCATGGCACATTATATTGGGGGGAGAGGTGACATCCTGCATTGGGCATTATATGGGGGGGAGTAACATCCTGCATGGGGCATTATATGGGCAGGAGAGGTGACATCCTGCATGAGGAATCATATGGGGGGGAGAAGTGACATCCTGCATGGGGAATTATATGAGGGGGGAGGTGTCATCCTGCATGGGGCATTATATGGGGGGATGTGACATCCTGCATGGGACATCATATAAGGGGGGGAGGTGACATCCTTAATGGGGCATTATATGGGGGGGAGAGGTGACATCCTGCATGAGGCATCATATGGGGGGTGACATCCTGCATGGGGCATTATATGGGGGGGAGGTGAAATCCTGCATGGGGCATTATATGGGGGGGAGAGGAGACATCCTGCATGGGGCATTATATGGGGGGGAGATGTGACATCCTGCATGGGGAATTATATGGGGGGGAAGTGACATCATGCATGGGGTATTATATAGGGGGGAGGTGACATCCTGCATTGGGCATTATATGAGGGGGGAGGTGACATCCTGCATGGGGCATTTTATGGGGTGGAAGTGACTTCCTACATGAGACATTATATAAGGGGGGAGGTGACATCCTTAATGGGGCATTATATGGGGGGGACGTGACATCCTGCATGAGGCATCATATGGGGGGGTGACATCCTGCATGGGGCATTATATGGTGGGGTGAAATCCTGCATGGGGCATTTTATGGGAGGAAGAGGTGACATGCTGCATGGGGCATTATATGGCGGGGGGAGACGTGACATCCTGCAGGGGGCATTATATGGGGGGGAGAGGTGACATCTGCATGGGGCATTATATGGGGGGGAAGTGACATCATGAATGGGACATTATTTGGGGGGGAGGGGTGACATCCTGCATGGGCATTATATGGGGGGGAGAGGTGACATCCTGCATGGGGCATTATATGCGGGGAGAGGTGACATCCTGCAGGGGGCATTATATGGGGGGGGAGAGGTGACATCCTGGATGGGGCAATATATGGGGGGGAGAGGTGACATCCTGCATGAGGCATTATATGGGGGGGAGGTAACATCCTGCATGGGGCATTATATGGGGGGGAGAGGTGACATTCTGCAAGGGGCATTATATGGGGGGGAGAGGTGACATCTGCATGGGGCATTATATGGGGGGGAAGTGACATCATGCATGGGACATTATTTGCGGGGGAGGGGTGACATCCTGCATGGGCATTATATGGGGGGGAGAGGTGACATCCTGCATGGGGCATTATATGCGGGGAGAGGTGACATCCTGCAGGGGGCATTATATGGGGGGGGAGAGGTGACATCCTGGATGGGGCATTATATGGGGGGGAAAGGTGACATCCTGCATGAGGCATTATATGGGGGGAGGTAACATCCTGCATGGGGCATTATATGGGGGGGAGAGGTGACATTCTGCATGGGGCATTATATGGGGGGAGAGGTGACATCCTGCATGGGGCATTATATTGGGAGGAGAGGTGACATTCTGCATGGGGCATTATATGGGGGGGAGAGGTGACATCCTGCATGGGGCATTATATGGGGGGAGGTGACATCTTGCATGGAGCATTATATGGGGGGGTAACATCCTGCATGGGGCATTATATGGGGGGAACAAGTGAAATACTGCATGGGGCATTATATGGGGGAGAGGTGACATCCTGCATGGGGCATTATATGGGGAGGAGGTCACATCCTGCATGGTGCATTATATGGGGAGGGAGAGGTGACATCCTGCATGGGGCATTATATGGGGGGAGGTAACATCCTGCATGGGGCATTATATGGGGGGGAGAGCTCACATCCTGCATGGCACATTATATTGGGGGGAGAGGTGACATCCTGCGTGAGGCATCATATGAGGGGGAGAGGTGACATCCTGCATGGGGCTTTATATGGGGGGGAGAGGTCACATCCTTCTTGGCACATTATATTTGGGGGGAGAGGTGACATCCTGCATGAAGCATCATATGGGGGGAGAGGTGACATCCTGCATGGGGCATTATATGAGGGGGGAGTTGACATCCTGCATGGGGCATTATATGGGGGGAAGTGACATCCTGCATGGGACATCATATAAGGGGGGAGGTGACATCCTTAATAAGGGATTATATGGGGGGGGGAGGTGACATCCTGCATGAGGCATGATAATGGGGGGGAGAGGTGACATCCTGCATGGGGCATTATATGGGAGGGGTGAAATCCTGCATGGGGCATTATATTGGGGGGAGAGGTGACATCCTGCTTGGGGCATTATATGGGGGGAGAGGCGACATCCTGCATGGGGCATTATATGGGGGCGAAGTGACATCATGCATGGGGCATTATATGGGGGGGATAGGTGATATCCTGCATGGGACATTATATGGGGGATAGGTGACATCCTGCATGGGGCATTATATAGAGGGGAGGTGACATCCTGCATGGGGCATTATATAAGGGGGGAAGGTGACATCCTTAATGGGGCATTATATGGGGGGAGGTGACATCCTGCATGAGGCATCATATGGGGGGGGAGAGGTGACATCCTGCATGGGGCATTATATGGGGGGGTGAAATCCTGCATGGGGCATTATATCGGGGGGAGAGGTGACATCCTGCATGGGGCATTATATGGAGGGGGGGAGAGGTGACATCCTGCAGGGGGCATTATATGGGGGGGATAGGTGACATCCTGCATGGGGCATTATATGGGGGGGAAGTGACATCATGCTTGGGACATTATATGGGGGGAGAGGTGACAGCCTGCATGGGGCATTATATGGGGGGGTAACATCCTGCTTGGGGCATTATATGGGGGGGGAGAGGTGACATCCTGCATGGGGCATTATATGGGGGGAGGTAACATCCTGCATGGGGCATTAGATGGGGGAGTAACATCCTGCATGGGGAATTATGGGGGGGTAACATCCTGCAGGGGGCATTATATGGGGGGAGGTGACATCCTGCATGGGGCATTATATGGGTGGGAAGTGACATCCTGCATGGGGCATTATGTGGGGGGAGAGGTGACATCCTGCATGGGACATTATATGGGGGGGAGATGTGACATCCTGCATGGGCATTATATGTGGGGGAGAGGTTACATCCTGCATGGGGCATTATATGCGGGGAGAGGTGACATCCTGCAGGGGGCATTATATAGGGGGGTGACATCCTGCATGGGGCATTATATTGGGGGGAGGTGACATCCTGCAGGGGGCATTATATGGGGAAGGTGACATCCTGCATCGGGCATTATATGGGGGGGTGACATCCTGCATGGGGCATTATATGGGGGGAGAGGTGACATCCTGCATGAGGCATTATATGGGGGGGGGGAGGTCACATCCTGCATGGCACATTATATTGGGGGGAGAGGTGACATCCTGCATGGGGCATAATATGGGGAGGGGGAGTAACATCCTGCATGGGGCATTATATGGGGGGGAGAGGTGACATCCTGCATGAGGCATCATATGGGGGGAGAGGTGACATCCTGCATGGGGCATTATATGAGGGGGGAGTTGACATCCTGCATGGGGCACTATATGGGGGGAAGTGACATCCTGCATGGGACATCATATAAGGGGGGGAGGTGACATCCTTAATGGGGCATTATATCTGGGGGAGAGGTGACATCCTGCATGAGGCATCAAAGGGGGGAGAGATGACATCCTGCATGTGGCATTATATGGGGGGGTGAAATCCTGCATGGGGCATTATATGGGGGGGAGAGGTGACATCCTGCATGGGGTATTATATGGGGGGAGAGGTGATATCCTGCATGGGACATTATATGGGGGGATAGGTGACATCCTGCATGGGGCATTATATAGGGGGGAGGTGACATCCTGCATGGGGCATTGTATGAGGGAGGAGGTGACATCCTGCATGGGGCATTTTATGGGGTGGAAGTGACATCCTACATGGGACATTATATAAGGGGGGAGGGTGACATCCTTAATGGGGCATTATATGGGGGGGAGGTGACATCCTGCATGAGGCATCATATGGGGAGGAGAGGTGACATCCTGCATGGGGCATTATATGGGGGGGGTGAAATCCTGCATGGGGCATTATATGGGGGGGGAGAGGTGACATCCTGCATGGGGCATTATATGGAGGGGGGGAGAGGTGACATCCTGCAAGGGGCATTACATGGGGGGGATAGGTGACATCCTGCATGGGGCATTATATGGGGGGGAAGTGACATCATGCATGGGACATTATATGGGGGGAGAGGTGACAGCCTGCATGGGGCATTATATGGGGGGGAGAGGTGACATCCTGCATGGGGCATTATATGGGGGGGTAACATCCTGCATGGGGCATTATGTGGGGGGGTAACATCCTGCAGGGGGCATTATATGGGGGGAGGTGACATCCTGCATGGGGCAATATATGGGGGGGAAGTGACATCCTGAATGGGGCATTATATGGGGGGAGAGGTGACATCCTGCATGGGACATTATATGGGGGGGAGATGTGACATCCTGCATGGGCATTATATGGGGGGGAGAGGTTACATCCTGCATGGGGCATTATATGCGGGGAGAGGTGACATCCTGCAGGGGGCATTATATAGGGGGGTGACATCCTGCATGGGACATTATATGGGGGGGAGGTGACATCCTGCATGAGGCATTATATGGGGGGTAGGTAACATCCTGTATGGGGCATTATATGGGGGGGGGAGAGGTGACATTCTGCATGGGGCATTATATGGGGGGAGAGGTGACATCCTGCATGGGACATTATATGGAAGGGATAGGTGACATTCTGCATGGGGCATTATATGGGGGGAGAGGTGACATCCCGCATGGGGCATTATATTGGGGGGAGAGGTGAAATTCTGCATGGGGCATTATATGGGGGGGAGAGGTGACATCCTGCATTTGGCATTATATGGGGGGGAGAGGTGACATCCTGCATGGGACATTATATGGGGGGAGAGGTGACATCCTGCATGGGGCATTATATGGGGGGGGGTAACATCCTGCATGGGGCATTATATGGGGAGGAGGTGATATTCTGCATGGGGTATTATATGGGGGGGAGTGACTTCCTGCATGGGGCATTATATGGGGTGTAACATCCTGCATGGGGCATTATATGGGGGGAGGTAACATCTTGCATGGGGCATTATATGGGGGGGACAGATGACATCCTGCATGAGGCATTTCATGGGGGGAGGTAACATCCTGCATGGGGCATTATATGGGGTGGGGAAGTGACATCCTGCATGGGACATTATCTGGGGGGAGAGGTGACATCCTGCATGGGGCATTATATGTGTGGGGGTAACATCCTGCATGGGGCATTATATGGGGGGAACAAGTGACATCCTGCATGGGACATTATATGGGGGGGTAACATCCTGCATGGGGCAATATCTGGGGGGGAGAGGTGACATCCTGCATGGGGCATTATATGGGGGGGTAACATCCTGCATGGGGCATTATATGGGGGGGAACAAGTGACATCCTGCATGAGGCATTATATGGGGGGGAGGTGACATCCTGCATGGGGCATTATATGGGGGGTCAACATCCTGCATGGGGTGTTATATGGGGGGACAAGTGACATCCTGCATGGGGCATTATATGGGGGGAGAGGTGACATCTTGCATGGGGCATTATATGGGTGGATGACATCCTGCATGGGGCATTATATGGAGGGAGGAGGTAACATCCTGCATGAGGCATCATATGGGGGGGAGAGGTGACATCCTGCATGGGGCATTATATGGGGGGGGGAGGTAACATCCTGCATGTGCCATTATATGGGGGGGAGAAGTGACATCCTGCAGGTGGCATTATATGGGTGGGTGACATCCTGCATGTGGCATTATATGGGGGGGAAGTGACATCCTGCATGGGGCATTATATGAGGGAGGAGGTGACATCCTGCATGGGGCATTTTATGGGGTGGAAGTGACATCCTACATGGGACATTATATAAGGGGGGGAGGGTGACATCCTTAATGGGGCATTATATGGGGGGGGAGGTGACATCCTGCATGAGGCATCATATGGGGGGGGAGAGGTGACATCCTGCATGGGGCATTATATGGAAGGGATAGGTGACATTCTGCATGGGGCATTATATGGGGGGAGAGGTGACATCCCGCATGGGGCATTATATTGGGGGGAGAGGTGAAATTCTGCATGGGGCATTATATGGGGGGGAGAGGTGACATCCTGCATGGGGCATTATATGGGGGGGAGAGGTGACATCCTGCATGGGACATTATATGGGGGGGAGAGGTGACATCCTGCATGGGGCATTATATGGGGGGGGGGTAACATCCTGCATGGGGCATTATATGGGGAGGAGGTGATATTCTGCATGGGGTATTATATGGGGGGGAGTGACTTCCTGCATGGGGCATTATATGGGGGGTAACATCCTGCATGGGGCATTATATGGGGGGAGGTAACATCTTGCATGGGGCATTATATGGGGGGGAGAGATGACATCCTGCATGAGGCATTTCATGGGGGGAGGTAACATCCTGCATGGGGCATTATATGGGGGGGGAAGTGACATCCTGCATGGGACATTATCTGGGGGGAGAGGTGACATCCTGCATGGGGCATTATATGTGTGGGGGTAACATCCTGCATGGGGCATTATATGGGGGGAACAAGTGACATCCTGCATGGGACATTATATGGGGGGGTAACATCCTGCATGGGGCAATATCTGGGGGGGAGAGGTGACATCCTGCATGGGGCATTATATGGGGGGGTAACATCCTGCATGGGGCATTATATGGGGGGGAACAAGTGACATCCTGCATGAGGCATTATATGGGGGGGAGGTGACATCCTGCATGGGGCATTATATGGGGGGTCAACATCCTGCATGGGGTGTTATATGGGGGGACAAGTGACATCCTGCATGGGGCATTATATGGGGGGAGAGGTGACATCTTGCATGGGGCATTATATGGGTGGATGACATCCTGCATGGGGCATTATATGGAGGGAGGAGGTAACATCCTGCATGAGGCATCATATGGGGGGGAGAGGTGACATCCTGCATGGGGCATTATATGGGGGGGGAGGTAACATCCTGCATGGGCCATTATATGGGGGGGGAGAAGTGACATCCTGCAGGTGGCGTTATATGGGTGGGTGACATCCTGCATGTGGCATTATATGGGGGGGAAGTGACATCCTGCATGGGGCATTATATGAGGGAGGAGGTGACATCCTGCATGGGGCATTTTATGGGGTGGAAGTGACATCCTACATGGGACATTATATAAGGGGGGGAGGGTGACATCCTTAATGGGGCATTATATGGGGGGGGAGGTGACATCCTGCATGAGGCATCATATGGGGGGGGAGAGGTGACATCCTGCATGGGGCATTATATGGGGGGGTGAAATCCTGCATGGGGCATTATATGGAGGGGAGAGGTGACATCCTGCATGGGGCATTATATGGAGGGGGGGAGAGGTGACATCCTGCAGGGGGCATTATATGGGGGGATAGGTGACATCCTGCATGGGGCATTATATGGGGGGGAAGTGACATCATGCATGGGACATTATATGGGGGGAGAGGTGACAGCCTGCATGGGGCATTATATCGGGGGGAGAGGTGACATCCTGCATGGGGCATTATATGGGGGGAGGTAACATCCTGCATGGGGCATTATATGGGGGGGTAACATCCTGCATGGGGCATTTTGTGGGGGGGTAACATCCTGCAGGGGGCATTATATGGGGGGGAGGTGACATCCTGCATGGGGCAATATATGGGGGGGAAGGGACATCCTGAATGGGGCATTATATGGGGGGAGAGGTGACATCCTGCATGGGACATTATATGGGGGGGAGATGTGACATCCTGCATGGGCATTATATGGGGGGGAGAGGTTACATCCTGCATGGGGCATTATATGCGGGGAGAGGTGACATCCTGCAGGGGGCATTATATAGGGGGGTGACATCCTGCATGGGGCATTATATGGGGGGGAGGTGACATCCTGCATGAGGCATTATATGGGGGGTAGGTAACATCCTGTATGGGGCATTATATGGGGGGGAGGTGACATTCTGCATGGGGCATTATATGGGGGGAGAGGTGACATCCTGCATGGGACATTATATAGAGGGGAGAGGTGACATTCTGCATGGGGCATTATATGGGGGGAGAGGTGACATCCCGCATGGGGCATTATATTGGGGGGAGAGGTGACATTCTGCATGGGGCATTATATGGGGGGGAGAGGTGACATCCTGCATGGGGCATTATATGGGGGGGAGAGGTGACATCCTGCATGGGGCATTATATGGGGGGGGGGAGGTAACATCCTGCATGGGGCATTATATGGGGGGGAGGTGATATTCTGCATGGGGTATTATATGGGGGGGAGTGACTTCCTGCATGGGGCATTATATGGGGGGGGGTAACATCCTGCATGGGGCATTATATGGGGGGAGGTAACATCCTGCATGGGGCATTATATGGGGGGGAGAGATGACATCCAACATGAGGCATTTCATGGGGGGAGGTAGCATCCTGAATGGGGCATTATATGGGGGGGGGAAGTGACATCCTGCATGGGACATTATCTGGGGGGAGAGGTGACATCCTGCATGGGGCATTGTATGTGTGGGGGTAACATCCTGCATGGGGCATTATATGGGGGGAACAAGTGACATCCTGCATGGGACATTATATGGGGGGGTAACATCCTGCATGGGGCAATATCTGGGGGGGGAGAAGTGACATCCTGCATGGGGCATTATATGGGGGGTAACATCCTGCATGGGGCATTATATGGGGGGAGGTAACATCCTGCATGGGCATTATATGTGGGGAGAGGTGACACCCTGCAGGAGGCATTATATGGGGGGAGGTGACATCCTGCATGGGGCATTATGTGGGGGGGAGGTGACATCCTGCTAGGGCATTACATGGTGGGGAGAGGTGACATCCTGCATGAGGCCTCATATGGGGGGGAGAGGTGACATCCTGCATGGGGTATTATATGGGGGGGAGGTGACATCCTGGATGATGCATTATATGGGGGGAGAAGTGACATCCTGCATGGGGCATTATATGGGGGGAGAGGTGACATCCTGCATGGGGCATTATATGGGGGGGTGACATCCTGCATGGGGCACTATATGGGGGGGAGGTGACATCCTCCATGGGGTATTATATGGGGGGGAGAGGTGACATCCTGCATGATGCATTATATGGGGTGGGGGAGGTAACATCCTGCATGGGGCATTATATGATGGGGGAGAAGTGACATCCTGCATGGGGCATACACAGTGTATATATATATATATATATATATATATATATATATACCGTTATATGAAAAAGTTTGGGCACCCCTATTAATCTTAAGCGAAATGTTTTATAAAAATTGGTGTTTTTGCAACAGCTATTTCAGTTTGATATATGTAATAACTGTTGGACACAGTAATGTTTCTGCCTTGAAATGAGGCTTGTTGTACTAACAGAAAATGCGCAATCTGCATTCAAACAAAATTTGACAGGTGCATAAGTATGGGCACCTCACCAGAAAAGTGACATTAATATTTAGTAGATGCTCCTTTTGCAAAAATAACAGCCTCTAGTCGCTTCCTGTAGCTTTTAATGATTTCCTGGATCCTGGATGAAGGTATTTTTGACCATTCCTCTTTACAAAACAATTCCAGTTCAGTTAAGTTTGATGGTCGCCGAGCATGGACAGCCCTCTTCAAATGATCCCACAGATGTTCAATGATATTCAGGTCTGGGGACTGGGATGGCCATTCCAGAACATTGTAATTGTTCCTCTGCATGAATGCCTGAGTAGATTTGGAGCGGTGTTTTGGATCATTGTCTTGCTGAAAGATCCATCCCCTACGTAACTTCAACTTTGTCACTGATTCTTGAACATTATTGTCAAGAATCTGCTGATACTGAGTGGAATCCATGCGTCCCTCAACTTTAACAAGATTCCTGGTACCGGCATTGGCCACACAGCCCCAAAGCATGCTGGAACCTCCACCAAATTTTACTGTGGGTAGCAAGTGTTTTTCTTGGAATGCTGTGTTTTTTTGCTGCCATGCATAACGCCTTTTGCATGACCAAACAACTCAATCATGCGTTCATCAGTCCACAGGACCTTCTTCCAAAAAGAAATTGGCTTCTCCAAATGTGCTTTTGCATACCTCAGCCGACTCTGTTTGTGGCATGCTTGCAGAAACGGCTTCTTTCACATCACTCTCCCATACATCTTCTCCTTGTGCAAAGTGCGTTGTATAGTTGACCGATGCACAGTGACACCATCTGCAGCAAGTTGATGCTGCAGCTCTCTGGAGGTGGTCTGAGGATTGTCCTTGACTGATCTCACCATTCTTCTTCTCTGCCTTTCTGATGTTTTTCTTGGCCTGCCACTTCTGGCCTTAACAAGAACTGTCCCTGTGTTCTTCCATTTCCTTACTATGTTCCTCACAGTGGAAACTGACAGGTTAAATCTCTGAGACAGCTTTTTGTATCCTTCCCCTGAACAACTATGTTGAATAATCTTTGTTTTCAGATCATTTGACAGTTGTTTTGAGGAGCCCATGATGCCACTCTTCGGAGGAGATTCAAACAGGAGAACAACTTGCAAGTGGCCACTTTAAGTAGCTTTTCTCATGATTGCATACACCTGGCTATGAAGTTCAAAGCTCAATGAGGTTACAAAACCAAAAAAAGTGCTTTAGTAAGTCAGTAAAAAAGTAGGTAGGAGTATTTAAAACAAGAAAATGATAAGGGTGCCCATACTTATGCACCTGTCAAATTTTGTTTGAATGCAGATTGCACATTTTCTGTTAGTACAATAAACCTAATTTCAAGGCAGAAACATTACTGTGTCCAACAGTTATTACATATATCAAACTGAAATAGCTGTTGCAAAAACACCAATTTTTATAAAACATTAAGCTTAAGATTAATAGAGGTGCCCAAACTTTTTCATATAACTGTATATATATATATATATATATATACACTTTTGCACACGCTCCTATATAGAAAAAAACAAAAACAGAAACACAATGCAGAAATACCATAAAATAAGTAAATAAACCGCTACAGTGCATGAAAATAATAAAGGCTACTTAGTTAACATAATTTTGATCAAAATAACGCGTAAGCCATCCCACCTCGTCACGGCGACCCCCATGGGATAGTCCTAAGGCTATGTGCACACGTTGTAGATTTAATGCGTTTTTGCGGTGGATTTTCACTGCGAAAACGCATTAAAATCTCTTGTAATAGGTCTCCTATTTACTGCAATGCAAATCTGCATGTGCTGTGCACATCATGCGGAAATTTCCGCTGCGGATTCGCATTGCGGTAAAACCCGCAGCAAGACCAATTCTAGTGCGATGGCTTTCATTGAACTGCATAAGATCCGCATGACTACATGTAGTCATGCGGATCTTATGCGATTTAATGCGCGGATGGTACCCAGGTCTGGAGAAGAGGAGACTCTCATCCGACTCAGGTACCATCGTACCTACAAGTATTAGAATTATAAACTTAAAAGTAAAAAAAATAATCATACTCACCTCTCTGGCCCCCCCGATCTCCTCCCGGTGTCGATGCGCCCTCCTCGGCGATCTGCAAGGACCTTCGGTGACGTCATTTAGTCAGCTGATGGTCACGCAACCATCACCTGACCGCTGACGTCATGGTAGGTCCTTTTATATTACCAGTACCCGCCACGGAGCCAGCAGCGACGCTGGGAGCAGAGCGGGGGCCATCGGAAGGTGAGTATAAGGTTATTTTTTATTTTTTACGTTCTAATTTTTTTTTTTTAACATTATGTTGGTCACACAATATAAATCCATGCCGGTTGCATGGATTTATATTGTGTGACCAACTTTCAAGCACTTTTCCAAGTGATGCTAAAATTGCATGCTAAAAACGCTTCAATTCCGCTTGTCCCTGGCAGAAAAAAACACATGTACAATCCGCATGCACAATCCGCATGGACAATCCGCATGTACAATCCGCATGTACAATCCGCATGTGTTTTTTCTGCCAGGGAGATGCAGAAACGCTCAGGAAAAATCCGGAGCATTTCTGCATCGTGGGCACATAGCCTAACTCTAATATTAAAAACCTTACCGTTTGTCAAGTGACATCATACATGTAACATAAGGGCTGAGAGACTGAACCACTGATGGACACAGACACATGGAAGCAAGATGGGATAGACTCAGGCAAATGGTGGCAACACCCTTATATGCACTCATGCACATTAGACTGAAAAAAACTGAACTGGAATGTAAATTGATGTGCGTGCAATATATGTAAGAGCACGTTCACATGCTCCTATATGTGTACCCTAGGGTTAACTGTTAGGTAATATATACAGCGGGTAAAATACAGGAAGTATTGAACACTGTCATAGAGAAAACTTAAAATCCATAAAGATATCTTCATAGAGGAGACATATCACCCTCACATTAAACATATGGGAATAATTATAACTGGGGAAATGAGAAAGATCTGACACTTCACTGAAGTATGACTCACATTGAACACATGGGATTAATTATAACTGGGAAAGTGTGAAACTAATTATATCTGGGGAAATGAGAAAGTGCTAACATGTTACCCTCCATTGAATTAGAAACCTCATATAGTGACCAGGTAATTACAACAGGAGATTTACTCTGAGAGATAGACTCTAAGACTGGGATCCGTTTACACGGAGGTGGGGAAGGCATGAATATTTGGGATTGCATCAATCCAATATTTATGGGAGATATATTTTCAGTTCTGTAGCTGAGGGACGAACATAACGCATTCACTCACATTCATTCTAACCCCTCCAACTTAATATCGGTTGAATGGATGGTTCTATCCATGCCATGTTCCATGTCTATGGACAGGTAAAATCTCAATAAGAAACATGACAACAATATCTATTGCCTGGGACCTCCAGGGGTGAATATATTCTGAAAGTTGGGAATCTCATAAAATTCTAACTGACCTAGCACAACCTACAACCAGCCCCCATAAGATATCACCAAGGAGCGGTATGTGTGCTTAACCTTGATCTGATGAAAATGGAGTTTGGGTGTCTGTCATTGTTCATTCTGGAAGACTTAGTTTGCGGTGAGAGTGTTCCATTTCCCTAATCAGAACGCTTCCCTCCATAAAGATAAGAGCCATTCCTGCAACATCAAGTTAAGTAATTTTCTTTCATTATTCCTTTTTATCCTATGTAATTGTATATACTGTATTGTTTTGTTCTCATTTTGTATAATCTTTATACATTTTTTATAAACCCTGTCTACCTTTTCAGATTAAATATATAAAATTTAATAGCTCTGTTCCTCAGGCTCTGTAAACAACACCCCTGAATCCATACGCAGCCTTTAACGGTTGTCCATTCGGCCTGTATAAACTATTGGTGGTGACAGTCAGCAGTTCCCTTTGTTATTGGTAGTAACCGTAACAGGATATCTACATATATTCCATGAGCTGGAGTCGGAGGTGTATATACCATACGCTCACTGCGAGTTCCCCAATAACCAGCCTAGTAGTGGAAGCAGCCGCGGCCTTGTTCATCACTCGTCAGTCAATTGCGTAATTGTCGTGATGATTGGAGGCAGAGAAGTTGCGTCCTCTGACAAACTAGTGGCAGCAGTGGGATCTGTGTGATCTCTCCGGTGTCTTCCTTTACAACTGGTTGCAGTTGTGGGATCTGAGTGGTCTCTCCGGTGTCCTCCTTTACAGCTGGTGGTAGTTGTGGGATCTGAGTGGTCTCTCTGCTGGTATTTGTGACAAACACATCTCCAGTTTTCAAAGTACATATATTTCTAAAGATGCTATTGACATGAAATTCTCACCAGATGTCGGTAACAACCCATCCCAATCCACACAGGCAAAGAAATCAAACCATGTCCATAAATTAAATTATATGTAATAATGAGAAATAACACAAGGAAAAAGTATTGAAAACGCTTACTGAAATGTATTTAATACATCATACAAAAGCCTTTGTTGGTGATGAAGCTTCAAAACACTACCTGTATGGAGAAACTAGTTGCATGCGTTGCTCAGGTGTGATTCTGGCCCATTCTTCCAGACAAACACTCTTCACATCCTGAAGCTTACATGGTCTCTTATGAACTCTCTTATGAAGGATTCAGGTCCTGTGATTGACTCGGCCGTTCTAACAGCTTTATTTTATTTCTCTGAAACCAATTGAGAGTTTCTTTGGCCGTGTGTTTGGGATCATTGGTTTGCTGAAAGTTTCACCCTCATTTCATCTTCATTATCATGGTAGATGGCAGGAGATTTTTATCTCAGTCTATTTGTCCATTCATCCTTACTTCAATTATATGAAGCTTGCCAGTGTCATATGCTGAAAAACAGCCCCACACCATGATGTTCCCACCTCCAAACTTTACTGATTTCAGGTCTTTCCATAGTTCTCCACAGGTGGTCTTTGGCTCTTGGAGAATTCTTCAGATAATTCTTTTCACTGCTCTGTCTGAAATCCTGAGGGGAGCACCTGGTTGTGGCTGGTTTATGGTGAAATTATGTTCTTTTCACTTTCAGATTACAGCTCCAACACTGCTCACTGGAAACTTCCGTAGTTTGAAATTCTTCTGTAACCAATGCCATCAGTATGTTTTGCAACAATAAGGTTGTGAAAGTCTTGAGGCATCTTACTGGCTTTACCCATCATAAGATGTTTCTTGTGTGGCACCTTGGTAATGAGACACCATTTTTTATGCCGTCAGTTGAACCAGCTGATATTATTTTTCACTAAGTGGAAGGATTGCTTTCTAATTTTTGATAGATTTTAGCTTGTGTCAGGGCATTTATGGCTTTTGCACCTCTCTTTCTTCATATGTTCAATACTTTTTCCCTGTGTCATCTCTCTTAATTACACATAACTTAATTTATGGATATTTATGGTTTGATTTCTTTACCTGTATGGATTGGATGGTTTGTTACCAACATCTGGTGAGATTTCATGTCAATAGCACCTTTAGAAATATATTAACTTAGAAAAATGGTGACGTGTACAATACTTATTTCACCCGCTGTATTTGTACTAATAAGAAATGATGGAAAAAGAATTGAACACGCTTACTAAAATGTATTTAATAGTTTGTACAAAAGTCTTTGTTTGTGATGACAGCTTCAAGACACCTCCTGTATGGAGAAACTAGTCGTAGGCATTTCTCAGGTGTGATTTTGGCTTCCACACAAACACTCTTCAAATCCTGAAGCTTCCGTGGGCTCCTTTTATGAACTCTGAGCTTTAGTTCCTTCCAAAAAATTTCTATTGGATTCAGGCCAGGTGACCGGCTTGGCCAATCTAGCAACTTTTTTTCCTTTCTCTGAACCAATTGAGAGTTTCCTTGGCTGTGTGTTTGGAATCATTGCAAATTGTCTCTTCAGAGAGGAAGAGAACTTGAACTCTAGTACCACCTATTGGAAGTAGCAATCCTAAAAGTCACATGACTTGGGATAAAAACCAAGACCAGAAACTCAATTTGCAGACACTGTGTTTCAGACTACTGCCCCTCGTCAGTGCAAAGTATGAGTTCTGGTTTGACTGGGTGAGAGGCGTCAGACCGGTATCTAAGAAGTAAAATTTCTCCTTGCGGAGAGTGACATGCTAAGCACATCAGGAGAGGAGACTTTTCAAGCCGCAATGCTCCTCTGGGAAATAAGCAAATTGTCTCTTCAGAGAGGAAGAGAACTTGAACTCTAGTGCCACCTATTGGAAGTACCAATCCTAAAAGTCAATATTGACCTTTTAACGAGCCTTGTGTTATGGAGACCCTCTTTGTTTTAAGGAGAACTTTGGAATAGACAGCAAAGGGTCTTCACATTGCCAGTGAGATTCAAATTAAGGTACTTCATCGATGAAGGGAGAGAGACAGAATACATGCGACATGCATTGTCAGCAGGTAGGGTCTTCTGTGTGGCAACAAAAACTCACCACATTTATTAGCTAGACAGAACGGAAATACGATTGTCACATACAAGTGAACAGGAAACCGAAATTAGACTATCAGTAATAAACACACTTCCTTTGGCCCAACGTAAAACCTTCTCTGGGATTTCACAGGAAACCAGTATCTTAGTTAGACATTCCACAATGTAAGCCTTACACTAAAACTTCAGACATAGAATAGTTTATATAAATTGATTTTCTAAATTAATAATGAATCTAGATATTAAAAAAATTAACCATAACAATTCCTCCCTTTTTATTATTTTACAAAACAATTTATTCATCAGCTACTTCCCCATGCTATAAAAGCCTGGAGGGGATGAATCCCGTTCACCGACAAATATCTTGCTTGTAACTCTCATCATATATGTTTATAGGAGAAGTGGCATTATATTTCGCAGGCCTGTGATGCTTAATCTTGTGTGTTTTCTTGCATAGTCTCTTAATAGCAAATATACTAATCCTGGCAACTATATACACTAGTAATATCAAAATTCTCATTTGTAGAATACCTTGTAGGATGCCCATTAGCCATCCACCTATACCCTTGAACCAATTGACAGGATTAAGAAATGAGAAAGTGTCGCTCCACCAGGAATCTTTGTTGACATGATGTTCTTGGAGCCACGCATCCCTCATTTCTCTAACTATCTCTATCTTGGTCTTTACCTGGAAATTTCCTGCAGGGTCTATGTAGTGGTAACAGGTAGGACCTATTATCTGACACATCCCACCCTCTCTAGCAGTCAAGTAATCTAGCACTATGGTGTGTTGGTTAGTAACTGCAATTAGTTGTTTCTGTACAATATTAGATGTATTGAGAACGTCAAGAATCTGGAAGATCTGGTCATCTAGATAATCAGTCGCCTCTACCAACTTATCCCACATTTGCATTATGAATGGGTAAATGAATAAGACACTAAAAAATTTATTAGCCAACCCCATCTCTACAAGATGTGGTTTACCATCTGGTCTGGGCTTGTCGTCTGCAGCTCGTCTGTACAGTGTGTGTAGCGGGATTGCTTTAATATCTACTCTTGTGTGTGGTACTATAAAAGTAGAAGGTGTCAGAAAAGCCAGTGTGCAAACTCCTGTGAAATTGTTGGGTAACCAGTTGTAAGCCTGATGTCCACATACAATATATAAACTCTCTGGTGCTCCAACCACAGTGTTGTTGAACAGACTAGCAATCCATTTAGATAACAAGGTGATGCTTAATTGTTCCATAATTCTTTCCCGATACTGAGTGTCATTTAAGGTAAAACCTGATATTAGATTTTGCAAGGTGACATTTACACAATGAAGCTTAGGATTGAGAATGGCATCAACCGCTGTACACTGCGTAGTAGTGGTAGCAGATCCATTACACTCTGAATAGTCAGCTGTAGAGAAAGGAAACCCTCTGGATTTTAACTGAATACAGCTGCAAGAGGTAAAGTTCTGATAACAGGAGAGGTCGACACGACTGGTCGCCCAAGGCATTTCAGTCTGACTTAAGAGGCGGACCACTCCTGTTAAACAACAACCATGGCTCAGTCACCAAAGCAGCTACAGTTACACCTACAGCCTTCTTTTTTTTATGTTGTTCTTAATCTAATAGGAAAAGTGTAGTTACTTAAGTAAAACATTTCATTCAAAGTCACAGGAATAGCTAAATAAGGCATAGTATTGGAGGATATTGGACTATGGGTGCATATCCAACAGTTCTTAGGTCGGTCATTAGAGTTCATGTCTTGGAGTAAGACTTGGTGATGCTTTATCAGTTTGTTATCCCAGTTCTCTTTAAGTACTTCATGGAGAGTTAGGGCAAGGGGTACGGTTGCTATCACCATAGTCCAAACAAACAGGGTCATCATCTTTGCTGCTGCTGCGGTTCAAAACCTTTTTACAATGGCTGGCGTGGATCCAAGTGTCCTTGCCTTGAAGCTTGACCGAAGTGGCAGTGGTTAACAGCACTTGGAATGGTTCACTGTATCTGGGCTCCAGTGGTCTCCTCATATGTCTCTTTACCACGACCCAGTCTCCTGGCACCAAAGTGTGAGTGCCGCTGAGGCAATTGGGGTCTGGGATGGAGGAAAGAACACGGTTATGAGTAACAGTCAAATGTTTGTGCAACTCCAGAACATATTCAGTGAGAGAACCATAGGAGGCTGCAGCTGCTGTGGGAAATACAACCCTGTCTTAGGGACACTACCAAACAGTATTTCATATGGGGACAGCTTCTCCCTCCCCCTTGGGGCGGTCCTCACTGAATACAATGCTATGGGCAAACAATCTACCCAAGACAAGTGTGTTTCTTCCATGCACTTTTGGATTTTTAGTTTCAAGGTACCATTGAGGCGTTCCACCTTCCCACTACTTTGTGGATGATATGGAACATGGAAAGCCTGTTCTATCCCAAGAGTGACCATGATTTGTTTAATTAGTTCCCCAGTAAAGTGGGTTCCTCTGTCACTTTCTGTAGTTTCGGGCACCCCATATCTACAAACCACCTCACTGATCAATTTTTAGCAGTAGTTTTTGTGTTTGCTTTAGTCACCGCCCAAGCTTCTGGCCACCCAGAGAAAAGGTCAATGCATACCAGGGCGTATTCATAATTACCCACCTTAGGTAGCTGTATGTGTGACGCCTCTTGCTCGAAAAAGCCCTTTAGTTTACCTTGGGTGATGGGGGGACTCGGAGTCGGGTCCTGTGATGAAGAGATGGGGTGCAGCCGTGGCCCGGACCCGACCCGTGCTCAGGGCCGTCACATTAAAAGAGATGGTGTGGGCTCATCCGGGTTGAGTGGCTGATTTAACGACTACGCCACCTGTGGCACCTGGTGAAGGCCACCAGCGCCGCCGCAGTCCGCTGAGGCATGGTGTTATGGCAGCTATAGTTCTGACTACTCCCCACAGGCGGAGCAGGGCCTCAGGGCAGTGGTACAGGATGGAGGGGGTAGTAGTAGAGGAGAACGGGCGCCGCGTCGCGCGGTGTAGCGCAGAATAAACAGTCCGGAGGCCATAGGGGTGAACTTCCAAGGCTTTACTCACTTTAGAGATGGCAGAAGGAAGGCGACTCCCTGCTCCCCACGGAGTCCTGCGGTCACCAGGGACGGGGGTCCGACAACCTCCGAGTAAGTCCAGCATTCAGTCGGGACCCTACAGCAGAGTGTTCCTGAACTACAGACCGAATCCTTTCCTGTCCGTGTGTGTGCAAATAGGCCGGGACTCCCTCTGAGCTCCTCTCAGAACAAGGGCACGGGTGGCAGCTCCGCTCCGTCCGACACCCGGTGGGATCCTCTGGGCCTACCGGGCTTTCCCGTCCAGGACGTAGAGTAGCAAGGTTGGGTGTTGGGGGCCGGTACCCCTTTTGCAGCCGGAGTCCCTCTGAATATATCAGCATGGCGAGGACAGGTGGCGTACACCGCTCCGTCTGCATCCTGTCTGGGATCCATTTGCTGTGGAGCCACACTCTTGAGCTCCGGGCCTTCTTGGTCCTGGTCATTGGCCGGGTTGAGACATTCCTGGTCTACAACCTGCCCCTCGCCCCAAGGCTAAGGTACGAGGGCTGTGTCCCTTGCCGGTGCAGGCCCACACAGGATCTGCGCTCCGGACGGGAGGTCACATTTACACACAGTATATGACAGCACAGTGAACAACCGGAAAACGACCAAGACCAAAGATGGCTTTTTAATTAAATATGAAATTTAAAGTGTAACTAACTTGTAGGTCCTTCACCCTCACCCACTAACTGGTTCCCCTAACTCTTGGTTCCCCAGTCTCCCTGTAACCAGGGGAGCAGCACCTAGTGCTTACTAGCTCCCTCTGGTGGAGAAGTGTGGTGTTGGATGCAAAGGTTGGGTAACGACTATCACACTGTCCTTACCTCAGAGGAGGAACACTACACTCCATTAGAGAAGTGCAGCATCCCTGTGGCGGTCGAATCCTCAGGGACGCCACATATGTAGTCCACCGGCAGTCTCTGAAATGGGTAATCTGGTTTTGGTGTGCATTTTCGTGGGACTCGAATAGGCCTACCAGGGTTATGTTTTGCACAAACTAGACATTCTTGAACATACTTTGTAGCCATATTTGGGAACCCTGGGGCACACCAGTTTTGTAGCACCACTGCACACAGAATACCCTTTGAGTTATGCACCGGAGAATGTGCAAGGGCAGCCATCATGGGGAACAGGCAGTGTGGAAGGCAAATATGTTGTTTGTTTACCTGCCATACCCCTGACACTGACTGTACGGTGCCCGCTTTGACCCATGCATTCTGCTCGTGGAGGGGAGCCTGGATCTGGAAGACCTGAAGTAGTTTGAGGTCCAAGGCCACTGGGGGAGGTGCAGGGGATGTCTCCTTATTTGAAAGGGGGCTTTCTGCACTCCCTGACTCTGAGTCTCCTGGGGTTCCCGCACTTGCGATAGCCAGTATCTCTGTCAGAGGTAATCGTGCTGCTTCCTTAGCCGCCTGGTCGGCCAAAGCATTCCCTACTGCAAGGGGAGTTTGTTCCCGAGTGTGTGCTGACACTTTGACTATGGCTGCCCTTCGGAGAAGGGTGAGTGCTGTGAGTAGCTGCTCTACCGCTTGTGCATTCCTTATAGGTTTGCCAGCAGAGGTCAAGAAATTACGGCTTCGCCAAATGGCGCCAAAGTAATGTGCAACACCATAAGCATATTGCGAGTCAGAAAATACATGAATCTCTTTACCTTTTCCCAGATTACACGCTGCAGCGAGTGCCTCTTGCGCAGAGCAGCTGGAGGGGAGTGGTTCTTGTATCAGTGCCTTACCATTGTGTACTACTGCATACCCGGTGATGAATCGTCCTTGCTCACTGTCCCAAGCTCTGGATCCATCTACAAAATACTCAGCAGAGGGGTTAGTGAGTGGCACATCAGTAATATTTACCAAGCCCTTTATTTCAGCTTCCATCAATGCCTGACAATCATGTTCATGTGCCATATCAAACGGAGCTTCCTCATCTGCTAATTTGAAAAACAGGGGCAAATCTTGGCTCATGGTTTCTCCCTCTTCCCCATCCTGATACTTTCCTCCCTTTTCTAAATCCACTGGTAGTAGTGTAGCTGGATTTAGAACATTACAGCGTTTGATCGTTATATGGGGAGGTGTAAGGAGTAAGACTTCATATTTTGTCAACCTTGATGCTGAGAGGTGGCGGGTCTAAGCCTGTTGAAGTATTTCAGATACAGCATGAGGAACTTGAAGTGTGAGGGAGCTTCTGAACACTATGTCCTCTGTCTTTTCAACAAGTTCTGAAGCAGCTGCCACAGCTCTAACACAAGTAGGAGAACCCATAATGACTGGATCTAGGATTACAGAGTAATACCCTAGAGGGTGCTGCCTACCACCATGTTCTTGGGTAAGGACACCAGACGCATGTCCAGCCTGTTCGTGGCAGTACAAAGTAAAAAACTTGTCATAATTCGGTATACCTAGAGCTGGTGAGGCAGAAAGAGTGAGCTTGAGGGTGTGAAATGCATCAATAGCCTCAGAATTAATGGTGAAAGGCTCAGTTTTGAGGCAATGGAACAATGGGGCCATAATACTAGAGGCATTTCGTATCCAGAGACGACAGTACTGGACTAGGCCCAAGAATGCCCGAAGGGACTTGGTAGATCTTGGAAGGGGTATTTTTAGTATAGCCTCAATCCTCCCTGGGCTGAGATGCTTAATGCCTGGAGACAGGCAATGCCCAAGGAAAGTGACTGTGGACTTGCACAATTGGAGTTTATCTTTTGAAGCTTTGCACCCATGTTCTGCTAAGAATATCAGCATAGATTGAGATTCCTTGTGGCATATCTGGTCAGTGGTGCAGCACAGGAGAAGGTCATCCACATATTGTAAGAGTATGGTGGATGAATCAAAGGGGCACCAGTTATCGAGTACAGTCTTTAGGGATGTGGAAAATAAGGAAGGGGAGTTAGCAGCTCCCTGAGGAAGGACTGCCCATGCATACTGAGCACCTCTGTGGGTGAAGGCAAAATAAGAGGTGCCCTCCGTGGACAAGGAGACAGAGAAAAAAGCATTGGCCAGATCAATCACTGTGAAACAGGTGGCTGTGGAGGGGACCTGATTCAGGAGAGTATGGGGGTTGGGTACAAGTGGAGTATCCACTATAGTTACTGCATTAACTGTCCTGAGATCATGTACCATACGATAGGCTACTGGCTGTCCAGGTGGGGTTTTCTTTTTGACTGGGTACAGGGGAGTGTTAAATGGGGAGGTTATAGGAATAACTAGACCTCTTAACAAAAGCTCCTGGACATTCTCATGTATTGCTGCATCCTGAGCAGCACTTAAAGGATACTGCTTTATACAGGGGGGTTGGGCACCTGGTTTAAGTTTTACAGTCACCGGAGGGTTGGGTAGTTTTCCCACATCAAGTTGCTACATGCCCACAATTGACTGGGTATATCCTCAAGCCAAACAGGATGGGAATGAGGTTTAGAGTCTGTATGGTCTAGAACTGTGGGAATTGTTAGGGATAGAAGACTACACAATGTGTCATCATCCAGGGGGGTGGTCATCTTGGGGCCATTTGGAGTGAATTCTATGCAGGCCCCAATTTTCCGCAACACATCTGTTCCCAACAAATTATAAGGCACATCAGGGGAAACTAAAACCTGGGTTACAATTGAAATTGAGTCATGCAAATTTAACCAGAGAGGATGAGTCATTTGTAATTAAGTCGTCCCTCTACCCCTTCACACGTCACATAGTCGGGGGACAAAATGTTCTTGCATTAATACTGTACGGGCTGCTCCAGTGTCTACCATGAATGAAATAGTTTGTCCCTCCCCCAGGGATACAGGGACAGTGAGTGTGGGTCCCTGGGGGGTGACAACGGGGCAGAGGGAGACATCTGGATTGCCAGTTTCCTATGGAGGGGGCTGGGCAGTGGCTGTTGATTTTGTGGGACATTTGATGGATAGATGTCCTTTTTGCCGGCAAGACCAACATTCTACATTGCTGTAATCTCTATTTCCTCCTTGGTGGTTACTTCCTCCCCCCCCCATCTTCCCTTCCTGGGCTGCACAGGAGCCAAGTTAACCCTTTTCTTTTACATGCTTTCTAGTTCAGCACCTCGGGCTTTTTCCTTTAAATCAACCCATTGCATATTGCGCCACTCCGGGCGACTAGTGCGTCCTGCAGCCTGAACCGTAGGTCTAAGACCACTCATAAAACACTGCAAGAATAATCTGCGATCCTTATCATCATTATGCTCATATCCAAAATCCAACCATGTTTGTTCTAATACAGAGGCATATTCTGAGACTGACCGAGCCTTATCCTGTACTACAGTTTGTAACAGGTCTTGTTTTTTATCCTGCTCTGCCCGTGCCCAGTTTTGCATCCTTTGTATAAACACCCGACCCGACTCTGATGTATTTTTAATGGCCGGTTCCTGGCCTGGCAGCATCTGAGTAATTTCCATAAGTAAGGGGTCACTGCCTTTCTGCAGAATGACAGAAACTAGGTCATCCCATGTGGCCCGATATGCCTCCTGAACACCCTGGAGGTGCATTCTAAATGTTAAGGTTTTTTTCGGGGATCTGGGAGCTGTGTAGCGAGGGCAATAAGTTCACTGGGGGACCAAGGCCGATATGTTTCTATTGGCCATACTTGGGGGGGATCGTGTACCTGAACATTATCAACCATCCTAGGAGGTTGAAACTGTACATGACTAGTGGTCCTCATAGGGAACAGAGGCACCCTGGGTGTTGTCCCTGGGTGTGAAGACCCACAGGACCTGCAACAATTAACCCCCAGGGGGATTCTGATGACCACAATGTCTGCAAGTCCATGCCATTGACCCAGCATAAGGCGGGGGTGCTGAAGGGGTGCAGAATTTACATCAGGTACAGAGACTACAGGGGTTTGAGAGTTTTTCAAACTATCATAGATTACATAGACAGTTCCATGCCTTGTTTCCTCTGATTTATGTTCACTCATTGAGAGACGTTTTGCTGCTTCTAACCACATCCTAGCCTGCTCTAGTTTGTTTTTATCTTTCAACCATCCTTCCCAATTGCAGATATATTTCTCCCATTCCTTCACTTCCAGATTTCCCCACTTTCCCATACCAAATTTCCTCAATATTATTTCACATCCCTCTACTGCTTCTTTCCCTTTCAGTCTCTCCACTATCTCACATGCTGGAACTGGGGCCACGCCCTTTAGGGTAGTCAATTCTTTACTGTTGCCAGTCCCCATGACTGCAACCACTGTGCCAGAGTTACCGCAGAACTCTCTTCAGCACACCTAGAGCCTCTCAGACTCTAAATTTGATCCCATCCCAGTCTCCTCTGAGCCTCGAAAGACGGATCTGATCCTGTCCCAGTCTCCTCTGAGCCTCAGAAGACAGATCTTTAAGGAAGTACTAACACAGATTTTCCAGCCCTGTGAGCTACGGAGATTCTTACACACAACCAAACAAATAACAATACCAAGCCTACTGCTCCACCTACTATTCCAATTATTTCAGCATGATCATATAACATTTCCCAGTTCAAAGGATTTCCTTCTATACCTTGTAAAGGCGCTGCGTGACAACTATATCTGCAATAAGTGTTACTTGTTATACTATATGTTTCCCAGTCTGGGTATACAGGCTGAGCAAGAACTTCAGCTACTATGATTTTCCCTCTCTTGAGCTTACACAAAACAGAACACAGACACTGAGGACAACGATTCTGATTCATCAAAAACGACTTAACAATATGTCAGTCACTCAATACACACTGCACAATCGCTGATATTAATCCCCCTGCTGTTTTCGGGCTAAAACCTGCATTCAGTTACCCCTTTCTTGAGGGTGCCCTTATCAATTTACAGGGGAATTTAATACCCTCAGAGTACTACCTTACCGTGAAGGATTCCTATGTTATAGGCAATCACACTTCCCTGATCCTCTTACGGACCGATTTTCCTCTCCACCACATGTGAAGGAACACACCTAACGGGATCCCTTATCCCTTGTACATTCACACTGAAGGCATCAAAACTATGAATTAACACATGTGGAATTATATACTTAACAAAAAAGTGTGAAACAACTGAAAATATGTCTTATATACTAGGTTCTTCAAAGTAGCCACCTTTTGCTTTGATGACTGCTTTGCACACTCTTGGCATTCTCTTGATGAGCTTCAAGAGGTAGTCACCGGAAATGGTTTTCACTTCACAGGTGTGCCCTGTCAGGTTTAATAATGGGATTTCTTGCCTTATAAATGGGGTTGGGACCATCAGTTGTGTTGTGCAGAAGTCAGGTGGACACACAGCTGATAGTCCTACTGAATAGACTGCTAGAATTTGTATTATGGTAGGAAAAAAGCAGCTAAGTAAAGAAAAACGAGTGGCCATCATTACTTTAAGAAATGAAGGTCAGTTAGTCTGAAAAATTGGGAAAACTTTGAAAGTGTCCCTAAGTGCAGTTGCAAAAACCATCAAGCGCTACAAAGAAACTGGCTCACATGAGGACCGCTCCAGGAAAGGAAGACCAAGAGTCACCTCTGCTTCTGAGGATAAGTTTATCTGAGTCACCAGCCTCAAAAATCGCAGGTTAACAGCAGCTCAGATTAAAGACCAGGTCAATGCCACACAGAGTTCTAGCAGCATACACATGTCTACAACAACTGTTAAGAGGCGACTTTGAGTCGCAGGCCTTCATGGTAAAATAGCTGCTAGGAAACCACTTCTAAGGACAGGCAACAAGCAGAAGAGACTTGTTTGGGCTAAAGAACACAAGGAATGGACATTAGACCAGTGGAAATCTGAGCTTTGGTCTGATGAGGTCAAATTTGAGATCTTTGATTCCAACCACTGTGTCTTTGTGCGACGCAGAAAAGGTGAACGGATGGACTCTACATGCCTGGTTCCCACCGTGAAGCATGGAGGAGGAGGTGTGATGGTGTGGGGGTGCTTTGCTGGTGACACTGTTGGGGATATATTCAAAATTGAAGGCATACTGAACCAGCATGGCTACCACAGCATCTTGCAGCGGCATGCTATTCCATCCGGTTTGCGTTTAGTTGGACCATCATTTATTTTTCAACAGGACAATGACCCCAACACACCTCCAGGCTGTGTAAGGGCTATTTGACCAAGAAGGAGAGTGATGGGGTGCTACGCCAGATAACCTGGCCTCCACAGTCACCAGACCTGAACCCAATCGAGATGGTTTGGGGTGAGCTGGACCGCAGAGTGAAGGCAAAAGGGCCAAGAAGTGCTAAGCATCTCTGGGAACTCCTTCAAGATTGTTGGAAGACCATTTCTGGTGAGTACCTCTTGAAGCTCATCAAGAGAATGCCAAGAGTGTGCAAAGCGGTCATCAAAGCAAAAGGTGGCTACTTTGAAGAACCTAGAATGTAAGACATATTTTCAGTTGTTTCACACTTTTTTGTTAAGTATATAATTCCACATGTGTTAATTCATAGTTTTGATGCCTTCAGTGTGAATGTACAATTTTCATAGTCATGAAAATACAGAAAAATCTTTAAATGAGAAGGTGTGTCCAAACTTTTGGTCTGTACTGTATACACCATTCCAATATGGTTCAACACTACGATCCAACAGGAGGACAATCTAGGACAATGCCAAAGCATATGCAGTATGTCTGCCTGAGATTGCGAGCACCTTGGGCAGTCGGAGTTAGACTTCAACCCTGCTTTAAATAACATATCAGGGTTTCTATATGCCCTGTGGATCACATACAGCTGTGACATTATCCCAGGCTCACTCACGGATAACTTGGGTATATGTTCTAGAATAGACTCCCACCTATTATCGTTTATCTCTCTCAAGTCTGTCTCCCACTTCCTTCTAGCTTTGATAAGGTGTTGTCCAAGAAAGGCATGCAGCAGGTCTCTCTATACACTAGAGATATTGCCCCTTTCGTTCCTCTGTTTTTAAGTATAAAATCTAACATCAGATCTATTTGTATTCCCATAGGCCCTCTTCTGCTTTGGGTGTGAAATGCGTGCTAAACCTGTCTATATGGAAAGAGGTTTAGCCTTGGGAATTGAAATTCTTCCTGCAACGTTTCATATGATTTAAGCTTCCCTCTGTAAATCAACTGATAGATCAGGCCAATACCCATTTCTTTCCACTCACCAAACCCCTTCATATTACTGAACTCCTGAAAATAGATGTTATCCCAGATAGGTGAAAACTTAGTGAAGTGAGTTACCCCCCTCCCCTGCTTGATTTTTGTGCCACATTTTATGTATAAGATTTATGGTATGGTAATGCGATCCCCATTTCTTGAAGATTCCCGCCTCCAGTCCCATACTTAATGGCGAAATCTTAATTAAGTGCTCCAAACTGACAGGTACCTGTCCCCTCCTATAGTTTCCCCCCAGCCCTTGAGGTGTTGGCTTTGTGCAGAAAGAAAGTATAACCAGGGATTAGGGAGCGCTAGGCCTCCCTCCTCTTTTGGTCTCTGCAGTGTTTGGTTAAGTCTGGGACTCTTCTTATCCTACACTAACTCTCTAAATAGTGATTTCATCCTGCGGCACCTGCTCATTGGGATCCAGATGGGGGAATTGTGCAGCACATATAACAGTTGCGGCATCACAATCATTTTGAGGAGGTTCACTCTGCCCACCACTGATAAATGGAACTTATTCCACGCTGTGATTTTAGAGCGCAGTCTTTGTAATAAAGGGCATATATTATGCTCCTCAAATGTCATCAATGGAAGAGCGATATGAATCCCTAAGTACTTAAATTGTTGGACCACCTTTAATTTGGTGAATAGTTCCACCTCCCCGGTACAGTCACCCTTTCCATCTATCGGCAGAACACACGACTTATCCCAGTTAATGAGTAGTCCCGATATCTGTCCAAATCCCTCAATTAGTGTCACTACGTTTCTCAAGGCTTCCCCAGGATTTTCCAAAAATAGTAGAATATCGTCGGCATATAAAGCGATCTTCTCCTCAGTTTTCCCATATACAAACCCCGTCACCTCCTGCGATCTTATTTTGGCAGCTAATGGCTCCACAGCTGGGGCAAATAGCAGCGGGGACAACGGACACCCCTGTCTCGTACCCCTAAACAGAGGGAAGCTTTCCCACAGTTTGTTATTCACTTTAATTCTGGCTGGTGGAGAGGAGTACAGCACTTTTACCCATGAGGTAAACACTGGCCCGAACCCGAAGCGACTCAGCACCAACCACAGGTAGTTCCAAAATGTGGTGAGTCTTAGCCGCCACACAGAAGACTCTACCTGCTGACAATGCATGTCGCATGTATTCTGTCACAATGCATGTCACATGTATTCTGTCTCTCTTCCTGCATCGATGAAGTATCTTAATTTGAATCTCACTGGCAATGTGAAGACCCTTTGCTGTCTATTCCAAAGTTCTCCTTAAAACAAAGAGGGTCTCCATAACATATGGAAGATCGGGAGGACTGCTGTTAGGAGGCATCGGATGTGTCCTCGGGGTGAGGGAGGCAGCTGCACAGCGCTCTACAGCTACTGGCGCCCAGCGTCTCCCAGGATCTCACCAGCAGAGATGGCAGCGTCTCCTCTCTCTGCACACACTGCTGAAATCCTGACACCAAAGAGGAAAAACTCAAGCTGTGAGTGACAGGAGCTGGCTGATAACAGAGAGAACACGACATCACTACAAAGGACGGGTCTGCGGCGCCGTGACAGAAGGACCTGTGGTGACGTCACCGTCATGTGATCAGTGCAGGAGGGGGTGGAGCTCTACAATAGAGAGAAGTGGTGAAGGACCTGCGATGATGCAGGGGTCACATGATTGTGATGTATTCACAGGTCTTTCACCAGTTATAATAACGTTATATTTTATAGCCTCATTACAATCTACGAGGAAACATCAGACAGAAAAGGCGACAACGGCTGGAGAAGAAACCCTGCGGAGCCAATGACTAGCCGAAGATCATAGTGCTAAGCTCCGCCTCCTCAGCGCATGAGGTGACGTCACCACAGGTCCTTCACCACCTCTCTCTGAGCTCCGCCCCCTGATCACATGGCGGTGACGTCACCACAGGTCCTTCACCACCTCTCTCTGAGCTCCGCCCCCTGATCACATGGTGGTGACGTCATCACAGGTCCTTCACCACCTCTCTCTTGAGCTCCGCCCCCTGATCACATGGCGGTGACGTGTTCACAGGTCCTTTACCACTTCTCTCCTGAGCTCCGCCCCCTGATCACATGGCGGTGACGTCACCACAGGTCCTTCACCACATCTGTCCTGAGCTCCGCCCCCTGATCACATGGTGGTGACGTCACCACAGGTCCTCCCGCTCTCAGTGCAGCAGCTCCGTCCTGGTTGTGCGCAGCTCTTGCTCTCTGGTATCAGCCAGCAGCAGGTTTCCGCTTCCCGCCATTCCGGTGAGATTACAGGGAGGGTTTGTGGTGAATCTGTGAGAGGAGAGTGTGGGGTGAGATCAGAGCTGTTCCTGTGGAGGCTCCTGCTCCATGTGACTGCGGCTCCTCAGTGTTGTATGGGGGATGTGCAGCGGCTCCTCCTCACCTCACCGCCCCCGCTGGAGGTGGAGTTACCACGGTGACCGTCCCCGCTGGAGGTGGAGTTACCACGGTGACCGCCCCCCACTGGAGGTGGAGTTACCACGGTGACCGCCCCCCGCTGGAGGTGGAGTTACCACGATGATCGTCCTCCGCTGGCGGTGTAGTTACCACGGTGACCGTCCCCGCTGGAGGTGGAGTTACCACGGTGACCGTCCCCGCTGGAGGTAGAGTTACCACGGTGACCGTCCCCCGCTGGAGGTGTAGTTACCACGGTGACCGTCCCCCGCTGGAGGTGGAGTTACCACGGTGACCGTCCCCCGCTGGTGGTGGAGTTACCACGGTGACCGTCCCCCGCTGGTGGTGGAGTTACCACGGTGACCGTCCCCCGCTGGAGTTACCACGGTGACCGTCCCCCGCTGGTGGTGGAGTTACCACGGTGACCGTCCCCCTCTGGAGGTGGAGTTACCACGGTGACCGTCCCCCGCTGGAGGTGGAGTTACCACGGTGACCGTCCCCCGCTGGAGGTGGAGTTACCACGGTGACCGCCCCCGCTGGAGGTGGAGTTACCACGGTGACCGCCCCCGCTGGAGGTGGAATTACCACGGTGACCGTCCCCCGCTGGAGGTGGAGTTACCACGGTGACCGACCCCGCTGGAGGTGGAGTTACCACGGTGACCGTCCCCCGCTGGAGGTGGAGTTACCACGGTGACCGTCCCCCGCTGGAGGTGGAGTTACCACGGTGACCGTCCCCGCTGGAGGTGGAGTTACCACGGTGACCGTCCCCCGCTGGAGGTTGAGTTACCACGGTGACCTTCCCCCGCTGGAGGTGGAGTTACCACGGTGACCGCCCCCCCGCTGGAGGTGGAGTTACCACGGTGACCGCCCCCCCGCTGAAGGTGGAGTTACCACGGTGACCGTCCCCCGCTGGAGGTGGAGTTACCACGGTGACCGCCCCCCACTGGAGGTGGAGTTACCACGGTGACCGTCCCCCGCTGGAGGTGGAGTTACCACGGTGACCGTCCCCCGCAGGAGGTGGAGTTACCACGGTGACCGCCCCCCGCTGGAGGTGGAGTTACCACGGTGACCGCCCCCCGCTGGAGGTGGAGTTACCACGGTGACCGTCCCACGCTGGAGGTGGAGTTACCACGGTGACCGTCCCCCGCTGGAGGTGGAGTTACCACGGTGACCGTCCCCCGCTGGAGGTGGTGTTACCACGGTGACCGTCCCCAGCTGGAGGTGGAGTTACCACGGTGACCGTCCCCCGCTGGAGGTGTAGTTACCACGGTGACCGTCCCCCGCTGGAGGTGTAGTTACCACGGTGACCGTGCCCCGCTGGAGGTGTAGATACCACGGTGACCGTCCCCCGCTGGAGGTGGAGTTACCACGGTGACCGCCCCCGCTGGAGGTGGAGTTACCACGGTGACCGTCCCCCGCTGGAGGTGGAGTTACCACGGTGACCGTCCCCCGCTGGAGGTGGAGTTGCCACGGTGACAGTCCCCCGCTGGAGGTGGAGTTACCACGGTGACCGTCCCCCGCTGGAGGTGGAGTTACCACGGTGACCGTCCCCCGCTGGAGGTGTAGTTGCCACGGTGACCGTGCCCCGCTGGAGGTGTAGATACCACGGTGACCGTCCCCCGCTGGAGGTGTAGATACCACGGTGACCGTCCCCCGCTGGAGGTGGAGTTACCACGGTGACCGTCCCCCGCTGGAGGTGTAGTTACCACGGTGACCGTCCCCCGCTGGAGGTGGAGTTACCACGGTGACCGCCCCCGCTGGAGGTGGAGTTACCACGGTGACCGTCCTCCGCAGGAGGTGTAGTTACCACGGTGACCGTCCTCCGCTGGAGGTGGAGTTACCACTGTGACCGTCCTCCGCTGGAGGTGGAGTTACCACGGTGACCGCCCCCGCTGGAGGTGGAGTTACCACGGTGACCGTCCTCCGCAGGAGGTGTAGTTACCACGGTGACCGTCCTCCGCTGGAGGTGGAGTTACCACTGTGACCGTCCTCCGCTGGAGGTGGAGTTACCACGGTGACCGTCCCCCGCTCCGACGACAAAGCTGATGATGATCAATCAGATCAGCGGAGGAGGCTGAGGACAGAGAAGAAAATATGGCGTAAATGTGATTGGAGCCTTAGTAACTGGATGATACAGGACAGCACTGGAGGATTCTGGGTGATGAGCGGAGAGGTGACTGCTGGGACATTATACAGGACAGCACTGGAGGATTCTGGGTGATGAGCGGAGAGGTGACTACTGGGACATTATACAGGACAGCACTGGAGGATTCTGGGTGATGAGCGGAGAGGTGACTGCTGGGACATTATACAGGACAGCACTGGAGGATTCTGGGTGATGAGCGGAGAGGTGACTGCTGGGACATTATACAGGACAGCACTGGAGGATTCTGGGTGATGACTGGAGAGGTGACTGCTGGGACATTATACAGGACAGCACTGGAGGATTCTGGGTGATGAGCGGAGAGGTGACTGCTGGGACATTATACAGGACGGCACTGGAGGATTCTGGGTGATGAGTGGAGAGGTGACTGCTGGGACATTATACAGGACAGCACTGGAGGATTCTGGTTGATGAGCGGAGAGGTGACTGCTGGGACATTATACAGTACAGCACTGGAGGATTCTGGGTGATGAGCGGAGAGGTGACTGCTGGGACATTATACAGGACAGCACTGGAGGATTCTGGGTGATGACCGGAGGGGTGACTGCTGGGACATTATACAGAACAGCACTGGAGGATTCTGGGTGATGAGCGGAGAGGTGACTGCTGGGACATTATACAGGACAGCACAGGAGGATTCTGGGTGATGAGCGGAGAGGTGACTGCTGGTACATTGTACAGGACAGCACTGGAGGATTCTGGGTGATGGCGGTGTCGTTGTTGTCAGGTTCCTATAAGGTGTCAGGACGTTGCTGTCTATCTCTCCATGGAGGAGTGGGAGTATCTAGAAGGACACCAGGATCGGTACCAGGAGGTGATGATGGAGGAGCTCCGGCCTCTGACATTACGAGGTCAGCAGATATATATTTATCCCCATTACTATAGGCACTGGCTGCCATGTTGAAGCCTTACTGCCATCATGTGCAATGCGTACATACGTTTGTGCAGTAACATGTAATGTAGATGGTCCCTAAAGGGAATCTGTCAGCAGGTTTTCGCTACATTATCTGAGAGCAGCGTAACGTAGGCAGTGAGAAGCTGAATCCAATGATGTATCACCTAATTTACTGGGTCCTGTGACGTGCACTGTGCTCCCTCACTTGCCGGACATGAGCAAAGCGCCGCTCACATAGAGCTCCCATAGAGCGCGCTTTGCTTCCTCTCTGCCCGTCTCTCCCTGCTGCGGGGTTCTATTGCGCAGGTGCCGGGAAGTGACAGTGACTCCCCAGCGCCTGCGCAATAGAACCCTGTGGCACGGAGAGACGGGCAGAGAGGAAGCAAAGCACGCTCTATGGGAGCTCTATGTGAGCGGCGCTTTGCTCATGTCCGGCAAGTGAGGGAGCACAGTGCACGTCACAGGACTCTGTGACTTGCTGGGGAAGGGGGTCATTGTGATAGCTAAGCATATAGGCGGGGATTTCGGGAATTACTAAGAAGGTAGGCGGGGATTGCTTGGCGTCCGGGGGATGCAAAAAATATATATTTTCATCTTTTACATTTTTAAAATTACAAAAAGGAAAATGGGCCGACGCAGAAGTTTGTGCCCCCTGCATGGTTAGTACCTAGTAGCGCCCCCTTTTGAAAGTATCACAGCTTGTAAACACTTTTGTAGCCAGACAAGAGTCTTTCACTTCTTGTTTGAGGGATTTTCATCCATTCTTCCTTGGAGAATTCTTCCAGTTCTGTGAGATTCCTGGGGCGTCTTGCATCCTCTGCTATTTTGAGATCTATCCACAGATGTTCAATGATGTTCAGATCAGGGGACTGTGAGGGCCATTGTAAAACCTTCACTTTTTGCCTTTTGAGGTTGTTTATTGTGGATTTTGATGTGTGTTTAGGATCATTATCCATTTGTAAAGCCATCCTCTTTTCAGCTTCAGCTTTTTTTTACAGATGTTATGTTTGCATCAAGAATTTGTTGAAATTTCATTGAATCCATTCTTTCCTCTACCTGTGAAATGTTCCCCGTGCCATTGGCTGCAACACAACCCCTAAGCATGATGGATCCACCACCATGCTTAATGGTTGGCGAGATGTTCTATTCCTGAAATGCTGGGCTTTTTTTTTTCCACACAGACCTGTGATCATTGTGGCCAAAGACTTCTATTTTAACCTCATTGGTCCACAGGACTTGTATCAGGCTTGTTTAGATGTTATTTTGCACTTCTGACGCTGAATTTTATGGCGAGGACGCAGGAGAGGTTTTCTTCTGATGACTCTTCCATGAAGGCCACATTTGTGCAGGTGAAAAAGAAAGATAAGAAAAAAAATGTTATTTTGTTTTATTGACCTAATAAAGGTGGTTTTTATTATTTCCCCTTCACCATCCATTCCTTAGCGCTCCATAGACCGCAGCTTTGTCCTTCATCCACATTTGTGCAGGTGTCTCTGGACAGTAGAACAATGTACTACAACTTTATAGTCTGCTAAATCTTTCTGAAGGTCTTTTGCAGTCAAGCGGGGGTTCTGATTTGCCTCTTTAGTAATCCTATGAGCAGCTCTCACTGACATTTTGCTTGGTCTTCCAGACCTTATCTTGACCTCCACTGTTCCTGGTAACTGCCATTTCTTAATTATATTTTGAACTGAGGAAAGGGCAACTTGAAAACGCTTTGCTATCTTCTTATAGCTTCTCCTGCTTTGTGGCCTCCACCATTTTCAGAGAGCTCCGCAGCTGCATAGGAGAACCCATGGCTGCTGGTTTTTGGCACAAGGTTAGAGGAGGTTTTTATAAAGCTGGAAATTTGCATCACCGGCCTTTCCGAACTATGATAGTGAACAAGCCATAACCCTAACAGGCTAATTAAGGTAGGTCTGAAACCTCCGTCAAAGGTATCTGAGCAAACAAATCTCCAAGGGTGTCCAAACTTTTGCATTTTCCCATTTTCCTTTTTGTAACTTTTAAAATGTAAAAGATGAAATTATATATTATATAGTTTTTTTTGCCTAAAATACAAAGGAAATGTGACATCTTTAACTTTAGGCCTTTTAGAGATAATTTCATCTTCAACTTGCTTAAAGAGGTTTTCCCACAAACAAAGGTTTATTTTGATCAATGGCTGTGTCTGTCCGTGTATGGAACGTGGTCTGATCATACCACAGCTCCTGGGCAGGCGAGGAAGCAAAAGACAATACAGACGTTACAGCAGGGGATCACAGCTGATTCTTTCTTTGAAGTAAAATATTGTTTAAAAACAGGTAAGAAATGTTTGACCTCACAAAATGAATCCTCTGCGATCCTGTGCTCTAATGTCTGTATACTCTTTTGCTTCCTCTCCTGCCCAGGAGATGTGGTATGATCAGACCACGTTCCGTACATGGAATTTACTTAAGTTCGTGGGAAAACACCTTTAACTGTTCACAATGACAGTGATTTTGACCAGGGGTGCCTAAACTTTTACATGACACTGTATTCCGTATTTTCACAATACCTCTGTATAGCTGTGCGCCATGTGCAGAAATATCAGGCAGGGAGTATTGTGACAATCATTATTCTGCAGATTTCCCACCTTCTCCTTGTAAATCTGAATGCTGATTTGGTGAAGCAGATCATGTGATGTGTATGTGTGTAATGAGGGGGTGTGGCCTCTGGATGCCCCGCCTTTTATCAGGGTGCAGAATTATTAGGAACTTGTTTTACTCAGGAGAATGGACCAAAAAGCAAATTTACCTGACAGAAAAGTAAAAAATTGTTGCAAGAAGATTCATCACGAGGTGAGGAGGCTGAGCCCGACCACCACTGAACAAGACACAGAAGTACAAGGTGTTCAGTGCTCAGAGACACGGCCGAGGTGAGGAGGCTGAGCCCGACCACCACTGAGCAAGACACAGAAGTACAAGGTGTTCAGTGCTCAGAGACATGGCCGAGGTGAGGAGGCTGAGCCCGACCACCACTGAACAAGACACAGAAGTACAAGGTGCTCAGAGACATGGCCGAGGTGAGGAGGCTAAGCCCGACCACCACTGAGCAAGACACAGAAGTACAAGGTGCTCAGAGACATGGCCGAGGTGAGGAGGCTGAGCCCGACCACCACTGAACAAGACACAGAAGTACAAGGTGCTCAGAGACATGGCCGAGGTGAGGAGGCTGAGCCCGACCACCACTGAGCAAGACACAGAAGTACAAGGTAATCAGAGACACATCCGAGGTGAGGAGGCTGAGCACGACCACCACTGAGCAAGACACAGAAGTACAAGGTGCTCAGAGACATGGCCGAGGTGAGGAGGCTGAGCCCGACCACCACTGAGCAAGACACAGAAGTACAAGGTGCTCAGAGACATGGCCGAGGTGAGGAGGCTGAGCACGACCACCACTGAGCAAGACACAGAAGTACAAGGTGCTCAGAGACATGGCCGAGGTGAGGAGGCTGAGCCCGACCACCACTGAACAAGACACAGAAGTACAAGGTGCTCAGAGACATGGCCGAGGTGAGGAGGCTGAGCCCGACCACCACTGAGCAAGACACAGAAGTACAAGGTGCTCAGAGACATGGCCGAGGTGAGGAGGCTGAGCCCGACCACCACTGAGCAAGACACAGAAGTACAAGGTAATCAGAGACACATCCGAGGTGAGGAGGCTGAGCACGACCACCACTGAGCAAGACACAGAAGTACAAGGTGCTCAGAGACATGGCCAAGGTGAGGAGGCTGAGCCCGACCACCACTGAGCAAGACACAGAAGTAGAAGGTGCTCAGAGACATGGCCGAGGTGAGGAGGCTGAGCACGACCACCACTGAGCAAGACACAGAAGTACAAGGTGCTCAGAGACATGGCCGAGGTGAGGAGGCTGAGCCCGACCACCACTGAGCAAGACACAGAAGTACAAGGTGCTCAGAGACATGGCCGAGGTGAGGAGGCTGAGCCCGACCACCACTGAGCAAGACACAGAAGTACAAGGTGCTCAGAGACATGGCCGGGGTGAGGAGGCTGAGCCCGACCACCACTGAGCAAGACACAGAAGTGCAACGTGTTCAGTGCTCAGAGACACGGCCGAGGTGAGGAGGCTGAGCCCGACCACCACTGTGCAAGACACAGAAGTACAAGGTGTTTAGTGCTCAGAGACATGGCCAAGGTGAGGAGGCTGAGCCCGACCACCACTGAGCAAGACACAAGTGGAAACGTCTAGATTGTGCAAAGAAATATCTGATACGATTGTTCACAGGTTTTATGGACTGATAAGATGAGACGACTAAACAAAGCAGATGGGTGGGCCGGGCTGATCAGTACCGGGCACAGACCTCCAGTTCCTCTCAGACGCCAGCGAGGTGCTGTTAGTGGGACTATTACAGAGGATTTTGTTGGACCTTTTCAGGTTGAAGATGGATCACAATCTCCTCCCAAACCTGCCGGTGGTTAGTAAACACTTTCTTTCAGCAGTGGAAAATATCTGTGTCTCCAGAAAACCAGGATTGTTCTGCAGGACAAGTTTACTTCACAGCATCGAAGTGTCCACTGCTCAGGGCTAGGAAATGCCTTTGTAACATACCTGGCGGCGTCCTTGCATAGTGGTCCATCTCCCACTGTGCAAGAGCGTGCACTTGATCTCCAGTCCAGACTGCCATTCTGGCTTCTTTCCATGTTGTCTGCTTTGCTTTGCTCTTGCTGTTTAGGGCGACGCCCGCTGAACTTCCTGTTTCTTGTAGCTGCTGCAGACACGCCCCTAATGCGTCCTCAGCCTATTGCTGTCTGTCACCTGGTATTTAACCCAGCTCCTTCTTGGAATCCATGCCTGAGCATCTTGTTCTGTCAGTTGGCTTCTGGTCGCTGACATGCCAGGTCCTGTCTATGTTTCCTGCCTTACGGTATCAGTTCCCGTGTCTGAACTGTGTCCTGTCTGTGCACTCTAGCCAGCTGTCTCTCTGCCTTCCTTGAGGCTGTATTTCCAGGCCTGTCTGAACACGCTCCTAGCCTGTTCGTCTCGCCCTCTGGGGGCCGCACACCCAGACTCGCTCCTGTATTTGTTGTAGTACAGTTCCTGTCAGAACTGTCTCCTAGCTTCCTACCTGTTTTATCTTTATGTCCGTTTGTTCCCTTTTTCTGCAGTGTCTGAACCAGCACTTGGCTTTACCTAGGCTCTTTCCTGCATTTTGTTGCAGTAACTGTTCTTGTCTGAACTGTCTCCTAGCTTCTTACCTGTTTTGTCTTTATGTCCATTTGTTCCCTTTTTCTGTAGAGTCTGAACCTGCACCTAACTTCTACTCGTTGTCATTGTACTTCCGTTTGTGAGTTGGAGTCCTTTCGCTACTTCTTTGCAAGTACCTTGTGTGTATCTGGTTCTGCCTTTCTTTTCCAGTCTGTTCTGTATGAACAGAGCCCTGTCCCCTTTGTTTTGTCTTTGTTTACCGCTTCGGCGATTTATCTCTGTCCTGTCTTACTTACCGCTTCGGCGGTTCCTGCCTGCTCAGCCTTGTCCACCGCGTCTGCGGTTTCGCTCTGCTCAGCCTTGTCTACCGCGTCTGCGGTTTCGCTCTGCTCAGCCTTGTCTACCGCGTCTGCGGTTTCGCTCTGCTCAGCCTTGTCTACCGCGTCTGCGGTTTCGCTCTGCTCAGCCTTGTTTACCGCGTCTGCGGTTTCGCTCTGCTCAGCCTTGTTTACCGCGTCTGCGGTTTCGCTCTGCTCAGCCTTGTCTACCGCGTCTGCGGTTTCGCTCTGCTCGGCCCTGTCCACCGCGTCTGCGGTTTTGCTCTGCTCGGCCTTGTCCACCGCGTCTGCGGTTTCGTTTTGCTCTGCTTGATTACCGCATCTGCGGCTCTGAACCCGTCTCCCAGTCTGTACTGGACCCTACTCAGCCTGCACTCTAGGCTGCCTGTTCCTGTATTCCCCGGTGTGGGTCAACAGCCGTTTCCGGAGTCTGACCTGGAGTAGACCCTGGTTCCTCTGCTCGGTTCCTCCCTGGTGCACTGGCGTCGTATGCCGTCGTGCGACCTTGGTCGGATCGAGCAGATACTTAGTTACGCCCCTCCAGGCACTCTCTGGTTCATGGCAAAGTGGAACCACTAAACACGCACACGCCAGTCAGTCCGGGCGTGTGCATTACAGCCTTAAAGATGTAGAATAATGACTGTTGGGCAGAGAAGACTAACCAGTGGCCAGAGTGGTCATTGAGACAGCCCGAGGTACTGAGTCTAATGAGGTTGGCGTGGTCCAGGATTTATTGCACCCAATTATTGTAGGCCAGGACTTTTGTGTTGTTTTGGGACTTGTGGGGGAGGAGCAGAGACCTTGATTGCTAGGTTAAGAGATGGGTTGGCCCTCAAGAAATCTCACCACCTCCAAAGTCTGATGGGTTTCCCTTCTGTGCAATGGTGGGGGATGAGGAGGTAGTAACACTTGAGGCCGACATTCCTGAGATAGGGGTGACCGGAGAAAAATTTGGGTCCTCCCAACATTTTGACCTAACTCTAAAAGATGCATTCCACAATGTAACCGTTATGAACGGCATAGCGCATGATCCGGGGGCTGACACCAGATTTCCTTATTCTATGATGAATGAGGCCGGGTTACTAAGTCCTGGGTTACTAAGGTCAGATTGGAAATAGTGGAGCAATTGTTGGTACCAGGACCCTATGGATGGAGGGTGTTTTACATGGCCCATTCACATATCTTGGGTGGCCATCTGTGTGACAACAAAACCCAAGAACGGGTCATGCAGATGTTCTATTTGCCCGGATGCCACTGGGAAATTTGAACGTATTGCAAGTCTTGTCCCACCTGTCAGTTAACCGCTCTCACTTCTGAAATCCCCTTGTTCCGCTGCCCATTATTAAGGTGCCGTTTGAGCGAATTGCAATGGACCTGGTTGGCCCCTTTAAGTCTGCTCATGGGCATCAATATATATATTTGTTGTCCTCGACTATGCTACATGGTACCCAAAAGCGGTTCCCCTGAGAAACTCCTCCGCGAAAAGTATAGCCCGTGAGTTGATCCACATCTTTGCCCAGACAGAACTGCCGAGGGAGATCCTGACCGACCAAGGAACACCCTTTTGAGTAATGTGATGAGGGAACTGTGTAAGACCTTGCAAATTACACAACTGATGATGTCAGTTTACCATCCCCAGACAGACGACCTTGTGGAAAGGTTAAATAAAACCTTAAGGAGTATGCTGAAGAAGGTCATAGAAAAGAACGGTCAAGACTGGGACAGTCTTCTCCCATATCTATTATTCTTTATTCGGGAAGTTCCACAAGCTTCTACTGGATTCTCTCCGTTTGAACTCCTGTATGGCCGACATCCGCGGGGTCTCCTTGATATAGAAAAGGAAACCTGGGAAGCTGAGGTCACGCCCCGTTGGAGCATCATCATGTACATCACCCAGATGCAGGAGAGAGTTGTGAAGGTAATGCCCATCGGAAAGGAACAGCTCCTCCAGGCACGAGGCTCCATCTTGGGTCTACAACTAGTCAGGCAGTTCAGCCCCGGGGATCGAGTCCTTGTGCTTATTCTCACGGACGAGAGTACGTTTTTGGCCAAATGCAACGGCCCCTATGAGGTGGAAGAGAAGCTGGGTGAAGTGAACTACAAGGTTCATCAACCAGAAAGATGAAAGCCATACCAAGTCTAACACGTCAATCTTATCAAGCCATGGCAAGACAGGGATCCTGGTGAAACTCCATGTTTGCTGGTTAAGCCAGAAGGTGATATTGAAGGTGTCACAATAGCAGAAACACTGTCGAAGGCCCAAAGACAGCAATGTCAGGAATTTCTGCAGTAGAACTGGGACTTCTGACGGAACCCCATGTGCAGGTGAACTTGAAGCCCTACTGAATTCCCGAGGCCCACCGAGAACTGATCTCCAAGGGAGTGAAACGTATGCTGAATGTCACAGGGATACAGCATATGCTGAATGTCACTGGGATACCGCGACAGAGAGTGACCATAAGACCGCAATGTTTGGTTTCATGAACTCCTGCACTACTGAAGCCCTACTGAATTCCCGAGGCCCACCGAGAACTGATCTCCAAGGGAGTGAAACGTATGCTGAATGTCACAGGGATACAGCATATGCTGAATGTCACTGGGATACCGCGACAGAGAGTGACCATAAGACCGCAATGTTTGGTTTCATGAACTCCTGCACAAGTTAAAAGTACTTCACCATCTTATTAAACAGTGTTAGTTCTTACTGCCTGGTTCTAGAGTTGGAGGTGTAATTTGTAGTGTGAGTTGGCGTTTTGGAGATTTGTTCAGGAGATTGCTACTTGGAGTTTTGTCTGTGCACATCCTCATCCTCTCCTATTTGGTTTCTCCTTCCTTTAACTCCCCTGTGTCCCACACTGTTGTTTGGTGTGTGAATTTTGTATGGTTGGTAGTTTCCTTTCTCCCTGTCCGTCTTCCCTTGTTAGTGTGTTCCTATTCACTTCAGCTTCCCACAACCCTGAGTAGGGGAGGGGACAGATAAGGGTTGATATAGGAGCATAGCAAGGCACGTGAACCCGGCATCTTCACCTTCAGGAGTAATCCAGGAGACTGGGATAGACTAGGGCGCCCCCAGTTCTAGGGACCTAGTTAGCTCCCATATTTGTCACGCTGAATCTGAGTCATTGAGGAGTCTTGAGAGCAGGTGGTCTAGTTTAATTGTCCTTGTTCCAAAACCCGATGGAGAACAGAGATTCTGTAATGATTATCGGAAGCTGAACGAAGTTCCAAGTTCAACACATATCTGATGCCACGTGTCGATGAGCTGATCGAGAGAATTGGGCTAGCAAGATACATAACCACCTTGGATCTAGCAAAGGGGTATTGGCCAATCCCCATCTCACAAGAAGCCAAGGAGAGTCGGCTTTCTGTACACCCAACTTAGAGAGAACCACAACATAGAAGTACTGGTGTTGATAGAAGTTTCTGGTATATAGATATACAGGAGGCTGTGTAGTTCGTCACTATGTGATGGTGTCTCCACAGATGGATCCAGGAGGGGATATCTACCAGAGAAATGTCCCCGTCCTCTGTATCCCCAGGACTGTCCAGAGGAGAATCACAGTGTCCTCGAGGATCATCAGGTAGACGGCCCTGAGCCCGTATCTACAGTATATGGAGGGTTGGGTTTTTTTCTGATCCTGTAGTAATTGTTATTGATTTTGGTGGTTTCTTATTTTTCCATTGTCTTTTATATTGTATATCTGATATATCAGGGGGAAGTTCTGAATATTATTAAAGTGAAGGATGAGACAAAAGAAGCGATGACAAGGGGGGATCAGCCTTATAAGAATGAAGTGAAGGGGGAAATTCCAGTAAAGGTTTCCACAGGTGTGTAATATATGTATATATTTTGCTACATACTGTATAGGTGACACTTGGGGCAGGAGTTATACACTTAATAATGTACAGGGCAGGAGTCCTCTACAGCAGTGGTCCCCAACCTTTTTTGCACCAGGGACCGGCTTGAAGCAAGATCATTTTTCCATGGCCCAGCAAGGAGGGGGTGGGGTGGGCGGGGCTTTGGTCATATGGGGGCGGGGTAATGGAGGGATTTGGAGTTTAGTGCATACTTATCATATAGTGTAGACCAGGTCCCCGCCAGGAGCTATGCCAGGAGCCCCACATAATGTGCTGTGCCAGGAGCCGCATCACTGAGGCCCCATCACGCCCTGCAGCAGGACAGGGCAGCTGTCCTGACAGCTGCTGTTCAGCTGCATTTACTTCATCCCAGGGGCGGACACAGACTGTAGTGGGCCCCTGTGCAAGAAATTTTTGGGGGCCCCCCCCACCCTTCATAAGGCAACAAAGTTATGTAAACATAACCCCCCCATGTGCATCTCTCACCCCCCCATGTGCAGCTCACCCCCGTGCATCTCTCATCCCCCTCCGTGCATCTCTCATCCCCCTCCGTGCATCTCTCATCCACCCCCCGTGCATCTCTCATCCCCCTCCGTGCATCTCTCATCCCCCTCCGTGCATCTCTCATCCCCCTCCGTGCATCTCTCATCCACCCCCCGTGCATCTCTCATCCCCCTCCGTGCATCTCTCATCCCCCTCCGTGCATCTCTCATCCACCCCCCGTGCATCTCTCATCCCCTCCGTGCATCTCTCACCCCCCCGTGCATCTCTCACCCCCCCGTGCATCTCTCATCCACCCCCCGTGCATCTCTCATCCCCCCGTGCATCTCTCACCCCCCCCGTGCATCTCTCATCCACCCCCCGTGCATCTCTCATCCCCCCCGTGCATCTCTCACCCCCCCGTGCATCTCTCACCCCCCCGTGCATCTCTCATCTCTCCCCTCCCTCCCATGTGCATCTCTCATCTCTCCCCTCCCCCCATGTGCATCTCTCATCTCTCCCCTCCCCCCATGTGCATCTCTCATCTCTCCCCTCCCTCCCATGTGCATCTCTCATCTCTCCCCTCCCCCCATGTGCATCTCTCATCTCTCCCCTCCCCCCATGTGCATCTCTCATCTCTCCCCTCCCCCCATGTGGATCTCTCATCTCTCCCCTCCCCCATGTGCATCTCTCATCTCTCCCCTCCCCCCATGTGGATCTCTCATCTCTCCCCTCCCCCATGTGCATCTCTCATCTCTCCCCTCCCCCCCATGTGGATCTCTCATCTCTCCCCTCCCCCATGTGCATCTCTCATCTCTCCCCTCCCCCCATGTGCATCTCCCATTCCCCCCACTCCTAGTTAATTGTATTTAAAAAAAAATAAAACTTGTTATACTTACCCCCATGCGATCCCTGCAGAATCCTGGCGCTCGTCCAAATCGCTGACACCAGGTTCTCCTGACTTCCGGCCATGTGACGGCGCCGTCACATGACCGGAAGTCAGGGGAATCATGAAGGTGCTGCCGCAGCAGCGCAGCGCTAAGATGTCCCGAACCCGGCGCTTAGCATGCGGCCGGGGGCCCCATGAGGAGAGAGACGCACAAGAGGGGGGCTCCGAGGGGGCTCCTACCGGCCGGGCCCCATACTGGAGTCAGGGCAGTCATGCCCTGATGGCGGCCCTGCTGGAGGCTGGAGGGGCCCCCTCTCCCCGCGGACCGGCTGAAAAACCCCAACGGCCCGGTCCTGGTCCGCGGACCGGCGGTTGGGGACCTCTGCTCTACAGGGTGTTCTGTGGACCCTGCCTGCACTAATTCCAAGTCCTTAATATATTATATTTTTCCTATTTCAGTGTATGTGAGGACGGGTACTGTCCTGAGTAAGATGGTTTTCACTTCTGTGACGTGTCTGTAACATCTTTACGATCAACCATTTTCGAGCCCTTACTGCAAAGCATTTTTTTCCAACATCATTGGAGCTATTTCTGGGGTAGATGAAACTTAATAACTGATCAACTCTTCATGGGAAGGAAAAAAAGAAAAACAGCAATTCTGGCTTCTTTTTTTTTTTTTTTTAAACACATTAAGGCGATGTTCACATTAGCCGTTTTTTTATGCGTTTTTTTAATGCAAATTTTCAGCTGTGTTTTACAGTACCAGCAAAGTATGAGATTTCAGAAACCTCATGCACACAGCTTGTTTTTTTTGTTCTCAGTATTTTGTGCTTTGCATGTTTTTTTTTGCTCAATAGAGCATGTCACTTCTTTCAGCGTTTTTTTAGCATTTTTCACCCATTGAAAGTAATGGGTGGTGAAAAAAAACGCTGCAAAAAACACAGGTATCAGGTTTTGCTACGTTTTTAGTGAAAAAAATCAAGTACATCAGTATGTCAAACCAATTTATTCTTATGATTTTCCCAAGTTTACCACCTTGTCTTGGTCACCTGAGATGGCAGTTTGGATTAGTACAGTTTAATTAAATTAGTGATGTGGACAAAGTAACCATTGGCCAACAAGGACCTTTCATCATTTTCTAACTGGACCCCTCTAGACACAGTAGAAATGATGACGTTTTGGGGTTTTGTCCTTCACCTGAGGTTAGTGAAGAAGCCAGAAATTCGACAATATTGGAGTGTTGATGTTTTATACAACTATCCACTGTTACTCATGGCTATGACCTGTAAACGTGGTGTCCTCTCCGAGATGGCACCAACTTTTAACGACTTTTAAAAGTTAGGCCAGTCATTGATTACTTCAGCAACAAGTTTGCTGAGGTGTGCGTTCCCCAATGGGACATCTGTGAGGATGAGTCCCTAAATCATTATTTAAAGGGGAGACTCAAATTCTGGCAATACCTGCCCAGTAAGAGGGCCAGGTGCGGAATTAAACTCTACAAGCTGTGCGAGAGTACCTCAGGATACACCCACAGGTTTAGGGTTTATGAAGAAAAGAACTCCTGGATTTAACCCCTTCAGGACCCAGCCTATTTTTGTCACGGGTGTGTCGCCACGAAGATCGTCACGATTACACAGCCTGACTTCTCGCAGCTGACTTTTTGGTGCTTTGTGTTTTCGGCAGTGAGGGAGTTAATTCTCTTTCTCTCTGTGCTAGACGAGGTCCAGCCTCGCCCAGCTGCAATCAATGCTGCTGTAGTGAGTCTCCTTCAAATGCCTGCTGGTCTGTTTGGGAAGTGTCGGTGAAAGCTTTTCATACAGACTTACAGAGCGGATCGTGGTATTTGGAGTTTCTGAGATAAGTGTATTTGGAGTGTATTTTCCCTTCCTCGCTTTATCATTTATCTCCTTTCCCGTTCGTGTTCCCTCTGTTGTAGTTGTGTAGTCTTTGTATGCAAGGTGGTTTTGGTTTTTCCCTTGTACTGTCTCGTTCGTCTAAGTACTGTGTGTGGGCATATTATTACTTGTCCTCTTTTGTTGTGATCGGGGTCCTTCTCAGGACTAGATTACTTAGGTGCAGGGATCCTCAGGAGGTAGGGGTTACGCTGGCGGCCTGGACCTCTGTACCTTTAACAGTACCTCCAGGTTGAGGGATTAGTAAGGGCCCCAGCTTAGGGTCAGCTTAGGCCCCCTACCTCCAGTATACAGAGACAGTGTGACATTTTCACCGACCCACTTAGTTTTTCTCCAGCTACCATGGATCCAGTAGCCGGTCTAGCTCGGCAGTTGCAGAGTTTGTCCATGGAGCTGGCGGACGTTAGGTCCAAGGTTTTGCATCCTCTGGAGCAAGCCGGACCAGAACCTAAAGTAGCTCTCCCTGACAGGTTCACTGGGGGGCGGGACAAGTTTTTTGTTTTCCGGGAGGCATGCAAATTGTACTTTCGGCTGCGGCCTCGGTCATCGGGGAGTGAAGAACAAAGGGTGGGAATTGACATCTCGCTCCTACAAGGGGACCCACAATCTTGGGCGTTCTCTCTTCCCCCGGGCTCCCCGGCTCTCCAGTCAGTGGATAGGTTTTTCGCTGCTCTGGGACTCGTATATGATGACCCAGATCGGATCTCCCTTGCTGAGTCTAAGTTACGTAGGATCCAGCAGGGAGATCGTCCGGCAGAGGAATTCTGTTCGGAGTTCCGTAGGTGGGCCACGGACACCCAGTGGAATGACCCGGCTCTTAGGAGCCAGTTTTGTCAAGGTTTATCCGACAAATTACAGGATGTGTTGGCACAGTATGACTCTCCCGCGTCACTGGAAGCCGCTATGGCCCTGGCTATTCGCGTTGACAGACGGCTTCGGGAGAGGTGCGGGATAACTCGACCCCCTGTGATGACTCCACCTCCTACAAGGTCCCCTCATATGGTGGTTCCCCTGGTCAGTCCAGAGGAGCCTATGCAATTAGGAGGGACATCATTTCGGGGGAGGGGACCGGTGGTGCGCCATAAGACAGGAAGGTGTTTCTTCTGCGGGAGAAAGGGACATTTTATTGGGGGGTGTCCATCCCGTCCCTTGCAGAGTGAAGAGTCGTCGGAAAACTGTTGATCCCAGGTTGTGTGGTGGACGGCAATCTGGGAGTAGGTATTTCGTCCCTAGGTTCGTCTCAGTTTCTCGTACCGGCGGAGGTGGTGGTGGGTACGAGAACTGAGAGGATATCTGTTCTTCTGGATAGTGGGGCCGGGGCTAATCTGGTTGATGCTCGGTTTGCCCGGGTTCAAGGTATGCGATTGAGTGAGTTGGCTAAACCCATCCCCATATTCTCGATCGATGCCAGGCCTCTCGGTCAGGGAAGTTTTTTGCAAGCTGTGCATGACGTAAAACTTCAAGTGGGGGCGATACATAAAGAACTGTTGTCTTGCTACGTGTTGGAGGGTCTTCCCACTCCTATAGTGTTGGGCCTTCCTTGGTTAACTAAGCATAACCCGGTTATTAATTGGCAAACCAGAGAGATAAGCCAATGGAGTAAATTCTGTAATAAAAACTGCATGAACACGGTCATCGGTGCGGTTACTCCTTGGGTCTTACCTCCATTTCTGGCGGACTTTGAGGATGTATTCTCGGAGAAAGGGTGTCAGGAACTACCTCCTCATCGCGAGTATGACTGTTCTGTAAAACTGCTCCCTGAGGCCAAGTTACCTAAAGCTAGGTTGTATAACCTTTCTGGTCCTGAGAGGCAGGCCATGAAGGATTATATTTCAGAAAGTCTGGCTAAGGGGCATATTAGACCTTCATCTTCACCGGTGGCTGCGGGGTTCTTCTTTGTTAAGAAGAAAGATGGAGGCCTACGCCCTTGCCTGGATTTCCGTGAACTTAATCGGATTACGGTCCGAGATCCGTATCCACTCCCACTTATTCCCGATCTCTTTAATCAGATCGTGGGCGCCAAATGGTTCTCTAAGTTGGATCTCAGGGGGGCGTACAATCTGATTAGGATGAAGGAGGGGGATGAGTGGAAGACGGCGTTTAACACTCCGGAGGGGCATTATGAGAACCTTGTCATGCCATTCGGTCTGACTAATGCCCCGGCGGTGTTCCAACACTTTGTTAATGACATTTTTCGCCGCCTGGTGGGACAGTTTGTTGTCATATATCTGGATGATATCTTAATTTACTCGCCGGATCTGGTGTCTCATCAGGAGCACGTTAGGCAGGTGTTACAGATCTTGCGGGATAATAAACTGTATGCCAAATGGGAAAAGTGTGTGTTCGCCGTACAGGAACTCCAGTTTTTAGGCTTCCTGGTTTCAGCGTCCGGTTTTCGTATGGACCCTGGGAAAGTGCGGGCAGTTCTTGAGTGGGATCGGCCAGAGAATCTTAAGGCACTACAACGTTTCCTGGGGTTTGCTAATTATTACCGGAAGTTCATTCGTAATTTCTCGTCCATGGTTAAGCCTCTCACAGACATGACTAAAAAGGGGACGGATTTTTCTAGGTGGTCTGACAAGGCTTGTCAAGCATTCTCCTGCTTGAAAAAATGTTTTGCCTCGGCACCCATACTCATTCAACCTGATGCGTCACAGCCATTCATTGTAGAGGTAGACGCTTCCGAGGTAGGGGTGGGAGCAGTATTGTCACAAGTTTCGTCCCCTGGTAAGTGGCATCCGTGCGCCTTTTTCTCTAAAAAATTGTCGTCCGCTGAGAGGAATTACGATGTCGGCAATAGGGAACTCTTAGCCATTAAGTTAGCTTTTGAGGAGTGGCGCCATTTTTTGGAGGGGGCAGTCCATCCGGTCACCGTCATCACCGATCACAAGAACCTGCTATATCTGGAGTCCGCGAAACGTCTGAATCCCAGACAAGCTAGGTGGTCATTGTTTTTTTACCAGGTTTAATTTTGTCGTTACATATCGTCCTGGGTCAAAAAATGTAAAGGCGGATGCCTTATCTCGTAGTTTCCTTGGGGCCGGGAATACGGACGACCCGATTCCTATCCTTCAGGAGGGGGTGGTGGTTTCGGCAGTATGCTCTGAGCTGGAGGAGGAGGTATTGGAGGCTCAGGGGGACGCCCCTGTTGGACCTCCGGGGAGACTGTTTGTTCCAGATCAGTTGCGACAAAAGGTGATCGAGGCACACCATAACTCAGTTTTGGCAGGACACCCGGGGAGTAAAGCAACTGTGGATCTTCTCTCGCGTCGGTTTTGGTGGCCTAACTTACATAAGGAGGTGGTAACTTTTGTCGCGTCCTGTGGGGTTTGTGCGCGCTCTAAGACCTCACATACCCGTCCGTCTGGGGCCCTCTTACCTTTGAAGATCCCGGAGCGTCCTTGGACTCATCTGTCTATGGACTTTATTACGGAACTCCCTCCGTCTTCGGGTAAAACGGTCATACTCGTTGTAGTGGACAGGTTCAGCAAGATGGCACATTTTATCGCTCTTCCGGCTCTCCCTAATGCTAAAACTCTTACGCAGGTGTTCATTGGGGAGATTGTGAGGCTTCACGGGGTACCCTCCGATGTGGTGTCTGATCGGGGGTCTCAGTTTGTGTCCAAGTTCTGGAAGGCGTTTTGTGCACGGCGGGGGATGCATTTGTCATTCTCATCGGCTTTTCACCCTCAGACCAACGGTCAGACGGAACGTATGAACCAGAGCTTGGAGACATATCTCCGGTGTTTTGTGTCAGAGAACCAGGAGGACTGGGCTTCTTTCTTACCTCTGGCAGAGTTTGCTCTCAATAATAGGCGGAGCGAGTCCACTGGTAAGTCCCCGTTTTTTGGGGCATATGGTTTTCACCCCCAGTTTTGTACTTTCAGTAGGGGGGGCTCTTCGGGGGTTCCTGAGGAGGAACGATTTTCCTCATCACTCGCTTCAGTATGGAGAGGGGTGCTGAAGAATCTGAATACTATGGGGAACCGATACAAACGTATGGCTGATAGGAGGAGAGTGTCTGGTCCGGACCTTAGTGTGAACGATCGGGTATGGTTGTCTACCAGGAATATAAAACTTAAGGTTCCCTCCTGGAAACTGGGTCCCAGGTTCATCGGGCCGTACAGAATCAGTTCTATTATTAATCCGGTGGCATTCCGTCTTGACCTCCCCCCTACGTTTAAAATTCACAACGTGTTCCACAGATCGTTGCTTAAGAGGTATGTGGCGCCGGTGGTACCGTCACCTTTACCTCCCCCTCCAGTGGTGGTCAAGGGTAACTTGGAGTTCCAGGTATCGAGGGTCATCGATTCACGCTTTAATCGCCGGTCCCTTCAGTACCTGGTTCATTGGAAAGGGTATGGTCCTGAGGAGAGGATGTGGGTTCCTGCGTCGGATATTAACGCAGACCGATTAGTTCGGGCCTTCCACACTACTCACCCGGATAAACCTGGCCCTGAGGGTCCGGAGGCCCCTCGTAGAAGGGGGGGTACTGTCACGGGTGTGTCGCCACGAAGATCGTCACGATTACACAGCCTGACTTCTCGCAGCTGACTTTTTGGTGCTTTGTGTTTTCGGCAGTGAGGGAGTTAATTCTCTTTCTCTCTGTGCTAGACGAGGTCCAGCCTCGCCCAGCTGCAATCAATGCTGCTGTAGTGAGTCTCCTTCAAATGCCTGCTGGTCTGTTTGGGAAGTGTCGGTGAAAGCTTTTCATACAGACTTACAGAGCGGATCGTGGTATTTGGAGTTTCTGAGATAAGTGTATTTGGAGTGTATTTTCCCTTCCTCGCTTTATCATTTATCTCCTTTCCCGTTCGTGTTCCCTCTGTTGTAGTTGTGTAGTCTTTGTATGCAAGGTGGTTTTGGTTTTTCCCTTGTACTGTCTCGTTCGTCTAAGTACTGTGTGTGGGCATATTATTACTTGTCCTCTTTTGTTGTGATCGGGGTCCTTCTCAGGACTAGATTACTTAGGTGCAGGGATCCTCAGGAGGTAGGGGTTACGCTGGCGGCCTGGACCTCTGTACCTTTAACAGTACCTCCAGGTTGAGGGATTAGTCAGGGCCCCAGCTTAGGGTCAGCTTAGGCCCCCTACCTCCAGTATACAGAGACAGTGTGACAATTTTGACCCTAAAGACCTTGGCATTTTTGTCAATTCTGACCAGTGTCCCTTTACGAAGTAAAAACTCTGGAACACTTCAACGGATCCTAGCGATTCTGAGATTGTTTTTTCGTGACATATTGGGCTTCATGTTAGTATTAAATTTAGGTCGATAATATTTGCGTTTATTTGTGAAAAAATCAAAAATTTGGAAAAAAAATTGAAAATTTCGCAATTTCAAATTTTGAATTTTTATTCTGCTAAGCCAGAGAGTGATGTGACACAAAATAGTTAATAAATAACATTTCCCACATGTCTACTTTACATCAGCACAATTTTGGGAAAAAAAAATTTTTGGTAGGAAGTTTGAAGGGTTCAAAGTTCATCAGCAATTTATCTTTTTTCCAGCAAAATTTACAAAACCATTTTTTTAGTGACCACATCACATTTGAAGTCCCTTTGAGGGGTGTACATGATAGAAAACACCCAAAAGTGACACCATTCCAAAAACTACACCCCTCAAGCTACTCAAAACTACATTCAAGAAGATTATTAACCCTTCAGGTGCATCACAGGTACTAAAGCAACATGGAAGAAAAAAATGAACATTTTAATTTTTCTAACAAAAATTTTCTTTTAGCCTAAATTTTTTAATTTTCACATGGGTAACAGGATAAAATGCATCCTAAAATTTGTTGGGAAATTTCTCCTGAGCACACCGATACCTCATATGTGGTCATAAACCACTGTTTAGGCTCACGGCAGGGCTCAGAAGGGAAGGAGCGCAATTTGACTTTTGGAGCTAATTTTCCATTCAAAAAGTGAAATGTTGGCTCCTTCCCTTCTGAGCCCTGCCGTGCACGCAAACAGTGGTTTATGACCACATATGAGGTATCGGTGTGCTCAGGAGAAATTGCCCAACAAATTTTAGGATGCATTTTATCCTGTTACCCATGTGAAAATTAAAAAATTTAGGCTAAAAGAAAATTTTTGTGAAAAAAAAAGTCCTTTTTCGTTTTCCCAGCTCAATTTGTGAAGCACCTTGGGGTTTAAAGTGCTGACTATGCATCTAGATAAATTCCCTGGGGGATCTAGTTTCCAAAATGGGGTCGCTCCAATGTTTAGGCACACAGGGGCTCTCCAAACGCAACATGGTGTCTGCTAACAATTTGAGTCGATTTTCCATTCAATTTGTTAGCGGACACCATGTCGCGTTTGGAGAGCCCCTGTGTGCCTAAACATTGGAGCTCCCCCACAAGTGACCCCATTTTGGAAACTAGACCCCCCAAGGCACCTATCTAGATGCATAGTGAGCACTTGGAACCCCCAGGTGCTTCACAAATTAATCCGTAAAAATAAAAAAGTGTTTTTTTTTCCACTTTTTCATTTTTGCAAATCAATTTGTGAAGCACCTGGGGGTTCAAAATGCTCACCACCCATCTAGATAAGTTCCCTGGGGGGTCTAGTTTCCAAAATGGGGTTACTTGTGGGGGAGCTCCAATGTTTAGGCACACAGGGGCTCTCCAAACGCGACATGGTGTCCGCTAACAAATTGGAACCATGTCGCGTTTGGAGAGCCCCTGTGTGCCTAAACATTGGAGCTCCCCCACAAGTGACCCCATTTTGGAAACTAGACCCCCCAGGGATATAAACCTATAAAAGTATCACTAAAAAGTGAGAACAGTCCCAAATCAAGTGAGAAACCAAAAAACGAAACATTCCCTGATCAATTTTGCCAGCCCAATTGTATATCATATGGTATATAATCAAAAGCAAATGGGAATTAAGAAAAACTGTGGGATCAGTTTGTAAGAGATTAACAAATTTTATTTAATATAATAGATATACAACATAGAAAATATCAGTTAAAATGGTTTGGAGTGACAAAAATTACTGCAATGGCACTATAGAAAAAATTGGTGAAAAAAATTCAACACGATAGAAAATAAGTAGAGACACATGGGATCCTGCTCGAACTACATATGGCTTCCTAGTGCAAAGCAGTAAATTAAATGCGCAGCAATCAAAAAGGTTAATGGTATACAACCTAATTATATCTTGTCTGCATGACTTCCTAATAAGGCTGTTATGATATGTTGCAAAGCAATACGGTTTATGCCTAACTATCAGTCGGAAAGTTAGTAATATGTAGCCTGATTCTGTCTAGACTGTATGTCAGAAAAGGACTAGAACAGAAATAACTTGAGTCGTAGTATATAAAAGGTAGGTATTACTAGAAACCCGTGCAACAGCCTCGGATACTGTTCAAACTACATGCAGTTTCCTAATAAAGGCTACTCTAAGCTATTAAGGAGGGCAGCAGAATTAATGCTCAGCAATCAATCAAAGAATTAATAGTATGCAGCCTAATTCTGTCTTATCCACAAGTCAGTGACAAGATCAGGGCAAGATATAGAGCGTAGGAATACCTTGAGTCATGGTGTAGTGAGGAGCAGGTTGTGAAGGACCCGTGCGACAGTTGCACTTGTCCTTCACAACCTGCTCCTCACTACACCATGACTGCTGGTTTCTTCACAATCCCCATGTGAAGTACCAGTCCCCAATATTTCAACATTTCTACTGAGTCAACGGGACTTCAAGTAGAAAACATTGAATTTGGGTTTGCAGCCAAAAATTGTTGGACTTAGATATTGGTCTGCTCCACCATGAGACTGACAATGGCCTCAGAGAAATAGACTTTGAAAAAGTCTATTTCCCTGAGGTTTGCTGTCTCAAACTGGATTCCTGATTGGGGAAGGAAATCAGAAATCCGTGGAGTGTAATTTTCAGGGACGGGGGTCCACACGGAGGCCCTGTTGCTAGGTTGGGCGTGACTAGCACCAGGTTGAGGGTTACTCACAGATGGCTGTGGGTCTTCTTCCACGGCCTCCGGACGATGTCTTGACCGCTGACGTCGTCTTGGTGCCGGCTCGGTGTCACTGGAGGAGGAGGAATGGGAGGAATAGAGGAACGTGGGGTCCTCTCCCTCACTATCAGCTTCGGAGGCAATAATGGAATATGCCTCCTCAGCTGTGTACGCCCTAGACTGGGATGAGCGGGACAGGCGGGACATTTTGTGTGCTGTGTGCATGTGTAAAAAGAAAAAAAAACAAAAAACTTTATTATAGTGTGAGTGTACGTGTGTGTATGTGTGAGTGCTTGGTGTAAACTTCTGCAATCACGTGTGGGGACTGTCAGGTGCAGGGGACTGTCAGGTGTAGGGGGCGCACTCAGGCACACGGGGCACAGGAGGGGGCGCACTCAGGCACACGGGCGCAGGAGGGGGCGCACTCAGGCACACGAGGCGCACTCAGGCACATGGGGCGCAGCAGGGGGCGGGGGGGTGATCACTGGGGACGGGGGGGTGATCACTGGGACGGGGGGATGATCACTTGGAGGGATGGTGGGTGATCACAGGCGCAGGGGATTTACAGCGAGCCTGCTGCTGCCTGTGATCACCTTACACCGGCTGGCAGAAGGAAAGCACCAGCCGGTGGGTGAAGACGTGGGAGAGGGAGCGGAGGGAGCAGTAGGAAATTGGACTGGGGTGGAGGGGGGGTGGAAGGGGTTGAAGGGGGGGTTGGGGGCTAAGTGGGGGCTGGAGTCGAACAAGGGGGGAAATATTTACCGGCGGTGACAGCAGCGGCGGATCGGTGGCGGCGTTGGCAGCAGCAGATCGCGGGGGGGCTACCAAGCTCCTCAGCTTCCACGGATGGGATGAAAGCTGGTTAGCTTGGTCAGCCATTGTAAACATCCCCTCCGCATCTGATTGGAGGGCTAGCGTCACATGGACACTAGCCCCAATTAGATCTGGGGGGGGGGCAGAGGTGACACTCAACCCAGCCAATGGCTGATGCTATATGCATCAGGCCATGCCCAGATTGTAAATATTTCACCAATTTCCATTGGTGAAATATTTAATTCATTCCGATTGGCAGTTTCACTAAAGTGAAAGTAAAAATGCCAATCGGAGGGGTCCTAGGCACGGGGGGGTTAATCCAACCCCCCTGGGGTCAACTACAGGTTGTCTAGTTGCATCAGCAACTGTGACACCTGAGTGACACTGCTCGCACGCGCTGTGTGACAGACGCTGTGACATGGGTCGGGAACGCACCGATTTCCATGTCACAGACGCTGTGACACGGGTCGGGAAGGGGTTAATGCCCCCGTGTCCTGGGAGTGAGTGGGAAAATTATGTGGGATTTGGTGCACCCACTGCTGGATCAAGGTTATCACCTCTATGTAGATACATTTTATACCAGCATTGCACTCTTAAAGTCCCTCTCTGAGCGAGCTACCGCAACGTGTGGTACTGTCCGCGAAATTCAGAGAGGCCTCCCTAGGATGCTAGTTGGGCGGCTGCTCAGAAAGGGTGAGAGCAGAGGCCAATGTAGCAACATCCTGCTGGTGGTCAAGGACAAGAGGGATGTCCTTTTCTTGACCTCCATACATGGTGATGGCAGCACCTCCAGCATTGTACGAGGTTCCTCTACACGGATCCACAAACCAGACTATGTAGTGGGGTACAACAAGAACATGGGGGAAGTTGGTCTCTCTGATCAAGTCCTCCAGTCGTACAGTGCCTTGAGAAAGGCCAAGGTGTGGAACAAGAAGCTGGCCGTGCATGTCATGCAGATGGCAATGTGCAACGCTTTCGTGCTATCACGAAGTTCAGGCCAGGCTGGTACATCGTACCTTCAGTTCCAGGAGGTAGTGATCAAGGCCCTAATCTTTGGAGATCATGAAGGAACGGGCCCCAGAACTTGAGGTGCTTGTATCGTACCAGGACAACATTTCCCCGGGAAGGTCCCTCAAACTGGAAAGAGAGGAAGGTCGCAAAAAAGGTGCCGAGTGTGTTACAGAAGGGGGATACGCAAGCACACCACTTATCAATGCGACACTTGCCCCAACAAACCTCGCTTGTGTATAAAAAATGCTTCAGATTGTACCACACATCCATGGACTACAAAATTCATTTTTTTACTTGCATAACTTGCGTATGCCAACCTGACGTACTCTACACAATTCACGTATGCCAACCTGATGCACTGTATGCAACTCGCATATGCCAACCTGATGCACTCTATTCAACTTGCATATGCCACCACATTATAGAGTTCACATACCAGGAAAACACTAGATCAATTCGAATATAGGGTCACTTGTGGGGGGTTTCCACTGTTTAGGCTCATCAGGGGCTCTGCAAATGCGACATGACGCCTGCAGATCATTCCATCAGTCTGCTTTCCAAAACGTGTCTCCTTCCTTTCCGAGCCCTGCCGTGCTCCTAAGCAGTAGTTTTCCTCCACATATTGGGTATTGGTGTACTCAGGAGAAATTGCACAACAAATGTTGGTTCCATTTGCTCCTGCTATCCATGTAAAAATGAAAAAAATTGAGGCCAAAACATGTTTGTGGGAAAAATCATCTATTTTTTTTTTTTTCATTTTTCAACGTTGTAAAATTTTGTGAAGCACCTGTGGGTTCAAGGTGCTTACCACACATCTAGATAAATTCCTTGAGGGGTCTATTTTCCAGAATGGGGTCACTTGTGGGGGGCTCCACTGTTTAGACACATCAGGGGATTTCCAAATGTGACATGGCGGCTGCTCTTGATTCCAGCCAATTTTGAGTTAAAAACAGCAAACAGTGCTCCATTCATTCTGAGCCCTGCCATGCGCTAAAACAGTAGTTTCCCCCCACATATGGTGTATCGGTGTACTCAGGAGAAATTGCATAACAAATTTGGGGATCCGGATTCTCCTGTTAATCTTGTGAAAATAAAAGAAATTGGGACTAAAGTTACATTTTTGTGAAAAACAGTAAAATGTTAATTTTTTCGTTCCACATTCCATGAATTCCTGTGAAGCACCTGAAGGGTTCATAAGCTTCTTGAATGTGGTTTTCAGGACTTTGAGGGGTGCAGTTTTTAGAATAGTGACACTGACACTTTGTGACATTTTTGTCATATAGGCCCCTCAAAGCCACTTCAAATCTGACTTTGTCCCTAAAAAAAAATGGTTTTGAAAATTTTGTTGGAAAAATGAGAAATTGCTGATTAAACTTTTAACGCTTTTAACTTCCTAACAAAAAAAAAATACATTTCAAAATGGATGCACATGTAAAGTAGACATGTGGCATATGTTAAGTATTAACTATTGTGTGACATAACTCTCTGGTTTTAGGGCATATAAATTAAAAGTTTAAAAATTGCAAAATTTTAAAAATATTTACAAAAGTTACGATATTTTCACAAATTGACGTGTTAGGGATCCAGGTGGTGGAACCTCTGTGCTGCGGTGCAAGGAGGGACCCAGTGGGGCATAACTAGGTATCAACTCAGACCGACCTGGGTCGTACGGCGGCTCAATCAACTCCGTGACCAGGGAGGGACCGAGCAGAGGGACCAGGTGCTACTCTGGGGACGACCTTGTAAGAGAGCCGGTGACTCCCATGTGTCAGATGGCAAGGACTGACCGGGTTCAGCAGATGAGCACAGCAAGCAGGCTGACGGGTGGTCCGGACAGACTTACTGGCAGACACGGCAGGTAACAGGCGGGAGCCTCTAGGTAGGCTGTCGGGCAGGCAAGGCAAGTAATGAGCAGGAGCCCCTAGGTAGGCAGTCAGGTGGTCACGGCAAGTGACAGACGGGAGCCTCTAGGTAGGCTGGCAGGTGGTCACGGCAAGTGACAGGCGGGAGCCTCTAGGTAGGCTGTCAGGTGGTCACGGCAAGTGACAGGCGGGAGCCTCTAGGTAGGCTGACAGGTGGTCACGGCAAGTGACAGGCGGGAGCCTCTAGGTAGGCTGTCAGGTGGTCACGGCAAGTGGCAGGCGGGAGCCTCTAGGTAGGCTGTCAGGTGGTCACGGCTAGTGACAGGCGGGAGCCTCTAGGTAGGCTGTCAGGTGGTCACGGCAAGTGACAGGCGGAAGCCTCCAGGTAAGCAGGCGGACAGAGCCCATAGACAGACTGGCGGACTGGACTGTAGACAGACTGTTGGGCTGGAGAGTAGACAAGCAGACGGACTGGACTAGTAGTAGGCTGGCAGGCTGGACTAGAAGTCAGGCTGGCGGGCAGGACTGGAAGACAGGCTTAGCAGCGGGACCTGAGGGCTGGAGCAGAGTTTAACACACAAAGCTACAACCTTGCACGGGCACCTCCATATTGGAAGAGGTGCCTTTTATAGAGGAAGTCCTCCGGCCATTGGCCGAGGACTTTTCAGGACAGCGTGCGCGGCCCCTTTAAGAGGGAGGGAGCGCGCACGCGCGCCCTAACACAGAGCCGGGGAAGCTGCGTGCAGCAGCTGCAGGGAGGCCGGAAGACGCCGGAGCAGGACCGCGGTGGTAGGGGGAATGGCTTCTCTGCCGGGAAGGAGGCAGAGACGCCGATGCTACAAGACGTAAGGTTATACCAAACAAATTTTACCTATATCATGAAGTACAATATGTCATGAAAATAACAGTCTCTGAATCACTGGAATCCGTTGACGCTCCAGAGTTATTACTTCATAAAGTGACGCTGGTCTGAATTGTAAAATGTGCCCTGGTCAGGAAGGCGAAAACAGGCTGGAGGGTGAAGAAGTTAAAAACAAAGAAATCAAAGCAATTAAAAAATGAAATATTTTCCTATCACCCATGACAGCACCACAACGAGAGAGGGGATCCGCCCTTCCAGGACAGGAAACCTACAGAATAAAAGGGCGGCGCCTCTCCACCACCTCAGTTGGTTTCCTGTCCTTGAGGGGGAACCTTGTTAAAATGGCGGCAGTAGAAAGAAGAGAAGATTATTCCCAGACCTGGGCCGGTTGGTTTTCAACAAGGCACAGTCTCTGCTGCGGACGGCGCCAGGGACCTGGAAGCGCCATGGTGGGTCCAAGGGGGCCTGTCCCGTCGGACGGGCGCGAGCAGCAGCCGCGCCATTATCTTATGGTGGCCTGGCAGCCATGCATCACGGTTGCGCAGGCGCAGGACTCTATCAAGCAAATTCCGCCCTAAGACGCACGCCGGTGAAAAAAGAAGTAGCGGAGACCCATGTCTTCTAACATGTTTCCGGCTACTGTTTTGTACCAGCCAGCGGCCCTGATGACGAGCGTACCGGAGGGTCCTTGATGGGAGAACCTTAGACAGGCTTACCTGTTGAAGATCCGGATACTACTGCGTGGCGCCCCTGCCTGGGGTCGGCAGCTCCAGCTCCGTGCATCAGTGGAAAAGCTGCTGTGGAACTGCGCCCCTGTCTGGCGTCGGCAGCTCCAGCTCTGCACGTCCGTGAGAGAGCAGCTCTGCACATCAATGGGAGCACCTGTTGAGCTGCGCCCCTGCCTGGGGTCAGCAGCTCCAGCTTTTATCGGCGCACTATTGGAGGTGCCCCTGCCTGGGATTGACCTCCCCAGTATTGCTCAGGCGTGGCCGGATGGAGAGGAACAGGCCTGTGACTTGGTCCAGCCTCAGAATCCGTACAACTGGTGGTGAGTAATCTTTGTGAATGTTTACCTTGTTTATGGGGCCCTTTCCTTGTAATGGTTACTAGGAAAGGCTGAAGGAAGTTAGCGAAAAACTCAAAACTGTGTGTGTGTGTGTGTGTGTGCTCTGTAAGACCCCATCTGGGCCAAGGGCCTCGTTCTTTAAATTTGGCTTCAGGACGGAAGCTGGACCTTAGACCTCTAGGCTAAAGTTAGCCACATGTCTGGGCCGCACAGAGCCTCATGATTGGGCTTCAGAATTTACCGCAAAAATGAGCCTCAATCTGCTCAGTAAATGTTAAAGTAACTCTCAGAGGTTTTTACTGTTGTCCTCCAGTCTGTTTACTCCATCCATAGGACGGCACATGGTGTTAATACAGCACATGGTCTCTGTGAAGGTCTGCTGTCCAGCTGCGTCTCATCAGTTGGCTCCTTCAGGTGGGGCTAGTCTGACAATTAAGATTTACCACCCAAAGGAAAGGTTTATCCTTCGTTCAGATGGATTACTCTTTTAAATAAAAATCTGAGCGCAGTGCCTTATAAAGCCTCTTTGTGCTTCACAAAAAGAACATCATAAGTGCCTCATAGCGACTCATGGCACATTTTAGCGCCTCATAGCATAGTGCTTCATAGCACATCATAGTGCCTCATGGCACATCATACCATAGTGCCTCATAAAGCCTCTTTGCGCTTCACAAAAAGCACATCATAGCGCTTTATATCACATCATAGTGCCTCACAGCGCCTCTTGGCACATCATAGTGCCTCATAGCATAGCGCTTTATAGCACATCATAGTGCCTCATTGCGCCTCATGGCACATCATAGTGCCTCATAGCTTAGCGCTTTATAGCACATCATAGTGCCTCACAGCACCTCATGGAACATCATAGTGCCTCATAGCATAGCGCTTTATAGCACATCATAGTGCCTCATTGCACCTCATGGCACATCATAGTGCCTCATAGCTTAGCGCTTTATAGCACATCATAGTGCCTCACAGCACCTCATGGAACATCATAGTGCCTCATGGCACATCATAGTGCATCATAGCATAGCGCTTCATAGCACATCATAGTGCCTCATGGCACATCATAGCATATTGCCTCATGGCACATCATAGTGCCTCATAGCACATCATAGCTCTTTACTGTGCCTTTTAGTACCTTATGGGGCCTCATAGTGTCTCTCGATGCTTCAGGGTGCCCCTGTGCTTTGTAGTGCTTTATAGGGTGTCTGTGCCTTGTAGCGCCCCTGTGCCTCATAGTCCCTCTTTGGAAAGGTACTGGTTGCACAACTAAGTTTATGTCTGAAAAAAAACAAGTTCAGCGACTGGCAAGCTTACCGAATTCAGGGGGAAAAATATCCTAGCCTCTATTTTGAGACAGAGGGTGGCAGTATTCCTGGCTGGTGCTCAGCTGGCTCTGTGGTATGCTGATTGGAGGCAGGTGACAATAAGAACGCTTCCTTAGTTTTGCAGGTTAATAATAAACCTTGTAGGGTTTCACTCTTAAAGGTAGGAGGCATCATGTAGTGCTCATACAGTCATTGTGGGTTTGGTCCAATCAAGCGCAGTTTTATTGCTTTTTACAGGTTGCACAGAAGTCATAAACATTAATATTTCTGGTCTTGTCCAAGCTCTGACTAAATAGGACAGACCCTGACTACTCATATACAGCTCAGCTAACCCAGCTTGATCAAACAAAACAATATTTATCCAGGGCAACCACTGATACTTGTGGAGTCTGGCCTGTGTCTCTGATTAGCTCCAAGACACATACAGTCTGCTCTGCTCTCCAGCAGTCTGACTAAGGTGAATGCCTAGCCTGCTCTAATGCTTAGCTCTCCAGGTGCCTGAATCAAGACCTGTAACGCTATTATTTAACCCAGGCCTACCTAGGTTTGCTACAACCCGAAGGGGCTGTACAGATTCCTGAGAGTTAGATCATTGGAAATGGACTCTATAAGACCTGCTAGTAAATCTGCTGTTCCAGATTGCTATATAGTAGTATAGGCGTTTAAGGAGGTATACAATCAGGTTCCAATTCACATAAAACATCAAATTTCCTGAGAATAGTTCTTGGCATAAAATGAGGATTTAGGCTTTCAGTTTGTGTCCTTCCATTCAGATGTTAATGAGCCTTAAGGCTTTATGGAGAATTATAGTAGTTAGGACAACTCTCATATCGAAGGAAGAGGCATTGACAATAGTTTACTGCAACTATTTCGGGATTATGGGCAGATCCATCGAGCGCTGCAGCACTCACTGGGCAGTGAGTAAGTGTTGTGGTCTCCCAAGGTAGAATAAGGAGTCCTGCTATATGTCAAAATGAATAAGCCATCTGGCCACAACTCTGAACAAGGCAATTGCTGTTAATAACTCTAATCTCCTACATTCCAGTAGTAGCATGTTCACGGGTACACACCCGGGGGCTGCCTCTAAAGACCCGGTTCCTCTTTCCTAAAGAAACTTTAGGCACTATATAAGAAAGCTCCATTCATCTATACATGGTCACCATGTAAAGGTCTTGTCATACAACAGAGTAGCTTTATCTTACGTAAACCATGATGGAGGAACTCTGCCAAGATCACTAATGACACTTATGTCTAATCAGTTCAGATGGCGAAGTCTCACCTTTTATCTTTAACAGCACCTCATATAAAGAGGAAGAGAATTGCAAGTGGACCTTTTTAGCCGTAGACTACTGGAACAGTGTCCGACCTGCATTGAATAAGCAAGGATTGTGAAAGTGAGCTTTGGATCTAGGCCCATTTTCAGTCCAAAGATGGCACCCTGAGATCTGAATCCAGTGCTTACAGCTCTAACGAGCCTTCGCTTGAACCTATGGATTCAGGGTCTTCACATTAAAGACTATTATCCCGGTGGCCCTGACTTCAGCATGGTAAGTTAGTGACATTCAAGCTTTGTCGGTTAATCCTCTGTTTATACAGATCCTAGAAGATGGGCCGGTTCCGAATCTACCCTATCTTCCGAAGCTACCCCATCTTCCGAAGATGGCTTCCAGTTTCCATAGAAGTCAGGAAATTGTGCACTCTACTTTCTGTGCTAACCCAGGAATCCATGGCAGAACAATAAGAAAGCGGATGTCTCCATCAAGCATTATGTAAGGTTGTGATTCAGTCTTCACCTTTCACCTTCTATAGACACTATAGGCTTGATCTGGGATCTTCTGCTGTCCTTTCCTTTAGGAAAACTGTTCTACAGGCTGTGGTCCCACCCTAACTTTAAAGTTTTTTCTCTGTAAATCTCTCGTTGTGGTGCTGTCATGGGTGATAGGAAAACACTAAATTACTTACCGGTAATTTGATTTTCCTGAGCCCATGACAGCACCCTTATATTTCCTCCCATCACTGGTAGAAGTTGATCACTTCATTTCCTTCGTGGTGTTTGATTCACGCGATGTGTAGAAGGAAAAATCATGGGATATATAACTATTAAGTAGTGTCCTTTCATACTCTGTAAACAACTGAGGTGGTGGAGAGGCACCGCCCTTTTATTCTGTAGGTTTCCTGTCCTGGAAGGGCGGATCCCCTCTCTCGTAGTGTTGCTGTCATGGGCTCAGGAAAATCACATTACCGGTAAGTAATTTAGTGTATTTGGTTCCCCAAAAAATTCAATAAAAACCAAAATCAAAACATGTAAAACTTTTAAAATTGTTTCAATGAAAACATCAACTTGGCGTGCAAAAAACAAGGAAATGGTGACATAAACAAAGTATGTATACGGTGTGTGTGTATGTATGTATTTATGTGTATATATATAGAGAGAGAGAGAGAGAGAGAGAGAGAGACGCACTTTTTTTTCCCAAATTTGGGAGGAAAATGTGGGGTGCGTCTTATGGTCCGAACGTTGCTTACCTGCGGTGGTGGTGGAGCGGGATCTCCCTCCATGGCGGCGGCGGCTGCAAAGGAGGAGGAGGTGAGATGCTGCTAGTGTCTGGCTGGGGGCTGCCGGTGTCTGGCTGGGGGCCAGCGCGGGTTGGACTGAATGCGGGCAGTGTCTGTGATCCACAGAAAAATGGCTGCCCGAGCCGGCGCATGCGCTGACTTGTAGCTCGGGCGGCCATTTTCCTGTAGACCAGAGCTTCAGGAAGATGGCCGCGCACACCGGAAACCTGCGCCGCTCACCGCCCCGGCCCATCCAGTCTAACCAAAGCCAGACACCAAGGGCCCCCAGCCAGACACCCGCAGCCCCCAGCCAGTCACCTGCAGCACCTCACCTCCTTCTCCTTTGCTGTTGCCGCCACCACCACTGGTCCCGGTCCCCAGGCAGGCCTCGGCGGCACGCAGCCAGACCCCTGTCCCTACCCTTGTACTGACCTGGAGAATTGTGGAGCCAGGTCATTTTTAGCACACAATAAACGCAGTAAAAGCAAAAAACAATGGTGGAGTTGCATTTTTATTTTTATGGAAAAAAATGCAATTCCACCATTGTTTTTCCCTGCACTTGGATTTTTTTTCCCTTTTTTCACTACTTTGTATGTTAAAAAACTACAACTCGTCCTGCAAAAAAACAAGTCCTCACATGTCTTTGTCCGGCCTCAGCTATGTCAATGGAAAAACTATAAAAGCAATTGCTTTTGGTACAAATGTAGGAAAATAATGAAACACAAAAACTCTAAATTCCTGGGTTATTAAATACTTAACTGCAATTTCATTTAATTATTTTTTACACTTCAAATACTTTTTGACAATATTTATAAGTCCTATAAGGAGACTTGAACATATGATCCTTTGCTTGCACAGATAAAGCAGAAGTAGTACGGTGCTTTATCTCAGCCTGACATGATTTTCCTGACAGCCGACCTATTAGATCCTGTGTGATCTAACAGGCTCAGAGGCGACAGAGGGAGCATTCTCCTTTTGTCAAACTCCTTCCAGACTTAGTCAATAGTGATTTCGACATTTAAGGAATTAAACATCAAGGATTGCATACAGAGCATGGAACAGTAAAGAACACTTCACCATAGTGTGGGACCAGAAGGGGTTATTAGGTAGCACCTATTTTATACTTCATTTATGTGTGTGCAAAGATGCATAGAATCACACCTGCAGTTTTTTTTTGTGGTCGTTTTCAATGCAATTTTTTCCAGCCAGAACTGTGATTTGGTTCAAAAGAAATGTTCTGGCTTTGAGTTAAAAAAAACTGCACTTCAAAATGCGTCAGAAACATGTCATATTATGTCTAAGGTTATTTTCACACTTTTTTTTTGGGGGGGGGGGGGGGGATTTTTTTTTTAAGCATATTAAAAGCTGCTTTTTACAGTGACAGCAAAAGCTATGAAATTTCAGAAATCTCCTGCACACATTTTGTTTTTTTTTTCTGACTGAATTGGAAAACTGCTGCTTTTTTGAAAACTGCAGAATGTCAGTTTTTTCAGCATTTTTGCAACGTCTTTTTCACCTACAGAAATCAATAAGTGCAAAGAAGCAGCAAAAAAACATTGCTATCAGTTTTTGCAGCGTTTTTAGTGAAAAAAAGCAGGTACAGGCAGGATGTGAAACCCATTTGTTTTTGTGATTTTTACAAGTTTAAACCAAAATGTCTCGGTGTCCTCACCTGAGCTTATTAGCATGAGTATTAGTACAATGTAATTAAATTAGTGTTATGTCATAAAGTAAGCAAAGCCTTAGTATAGTAAGAATTACCTGGCCAATGTATGAAAGTAAACAATGTCCGACCTACTCAATGTACTGCCAATGTCTTAGGTAAACTATGCCACACCAATTCAACTTCCCTCCCCCCCCGCTGTTACATTTGTAATTGTGTATTTTTACTCCTTACAGAGCATGACAATAACTGTTCTGAGAAAAGCTTCATGTTATTGACAAGTTCTAAATTAGAAGATGACTATATGAAGCTGCACTCTTCAGAAGAAAATCCCATCAGCTCTAATGTAAATTCAGGATTCAACTGTACAGAGCTAATATATAATCCACCTAATCCTGAGGAACCGTCTCCTGACCAATCTCAGATTGTTACAAATACAGATCAGACAGGGAGCAGAGAGCTTCAGTGCGGTATCTGTGGAATGCAATTTGCAAGAAACTCAAGTCTTCAGACACACAGAAGAATTCACACAGGGGAGAAGCCATACTCTTGTTCAGAATGTGGGAAAATCTTTAGAAATAAATCAAGTCTTGTTATACATGAAAGAGGGCACACAGTAGAGAAGTCATTTTCATGTTCTGAATGTGGAAAATGTTTTATTTCTAAAGCCAAGCTTTTTGATCATCATCGAAGTCACACAGGGGAGAAGCCATTTTCTTGTTCAGAATGTGGGAAATGCTTTACACTTAAATCACATCTTGCTACACATGAGAGAATCCACACAGGAGAGAAGCCGTATTCATGTTCAGAATGTGGGAAATGTTTTTCCGATAAATCGGGTTTAGTAGCTCATCAGAGAACTCACACAGGAGAGAAGCTATATTCATGTACAGAATGTGGGAAAAGTTTTTCAGATAATTCGGCTTTAGTAAATCATAAGAAAATTCACGCAGGAGAGAAACCATATTCATGTTCAGAATGTGGGAAATGTTTTATACATCAAACTGGTCTTGCAAAACATCAGAGAATTCACACAGGAGAGAAGCCATATTCATGTTCAGAATGTGGGAAATGTTTTAGATGCAAGTCAAATCTTATCCAACATCAGAAAACTCACACAGGAGAGAAGCCATTTTCATGTTCTGAATGTGGGAAATGTTTTATTTCTAAAACAAAACTTCTTGATCATCATCGAAGTCACACAGGGGAGAAGCCATTTCCTTGTTCATTTTGTGGGAGATGCTTTGTAATTAAATCAAGTCTTGTTACACATGAGAAAATCCACACAGGAGAGAAGTCTTATTCATGTTCAGAATGTGGGAAATGTTTTATTTCTAAAACAAAACTTCATGATCATCATCGAAGTCACACAGGGGAGAAGCCATTTCCTTGTTCATTTTGTGGGAAATGCTTTGCACTTAAATCAAGTTTTGCTGCACATGAGAGAATCCACACAGAGAAGTCTTATTCATGTTCTGAATGTGGGAAATGTTTTATTGCTAAATCCATACTTCTTGATCATCATCGAAGTCACACAGGGGAGAAGCCATTTTCTTGTTCATTTTGCGGGAAATGCTTTACACTTAAATCAAATCTTGTGGCACATGAGAGAATCCACACAGGAGAGAAGCCGTATTCATGTTCAGAATGTAAGAAACATTTTACACATCAGTCAACTCTGATATACCATAAGAGATTACACAAAGGGGAAAATGCGTAATTATGTTGAGAATGTAGAAAGTGCTTTTGTCATGGGTGTGTCAGGTGTGACAGACTCGTTGCGGATTCAGCTGTAGAAGGTCATTGCTGTAGCGCTGGCGTCCCTGCCCTCTGCTAGGCAGGGACGCTGCTCCCCTCACCGCTCTGCTCCGTGCCCGGCGTCCTCTCCCCGCTCTGCTGTCAGCGCGCGCTCCTGCCCGGCGTCCTCCTCCTGCTCTGCTCTCGGCGCGCGCTCCTTCCCGGCTCCTGTGCTTAGGGCGCGCGCGCGCGCGCTCCCCTCCTCTTAAAGGGGCCGCGCGCGCCGCCCTAAAGAGTCCCCGGCCAATGGCCGGAGGACTTCATCATATAAAAGGCACCTCCTCCAAAATGGAGGTGCCCGAGCAATGTTGTTTGCACCTGTGTCTCACCTGTGCTTCAGCCCTCAGGTCCCGTTGCCAGTTACCTGCCAGTTACCTGCCAGTTACCTGCCTGATTCCTGCCAGTTACCTGCCTGATTCCTGCCTGAATACTTGTTACCTGTCTGCCAGTCTGAGGTCCGACGGTCTGCCTTACTACTCCTGTCAGTCTGTCTAAGGACCAGCCTGCCCGCTCACCTGGGAGCGCATATCAGCTACCTGCCTGCTTGCCTGAGGTCCGACGGTCTGCTTTACTACTCCGGTCAGTCTGTCTATGGACCAGCTTGCCCGCTCACCTGGGAGCGCTTCTCCGTTACCTGCCTGCTTGCCAGCCCGGAGGCTCCGTTGTCACGTGCTGTGACCACCAGCTATCTCAGAGACTCTTGCCCGCTCACCTGGGAGCGCATCTCCGTTACCTGCCTGCTTGCCAGCCCGGAGGTCCCGTTGTCACGTGCGGTGACCACCAGCTATTCCAGAGACTCTTGCCCGCTCACCTGGGAGCGCTTCTCCGTTACCTGCCTGCCTGCCAGCCCGGAGGCTCCGCCGTCACGTGCCGTGACCACCTGCTATTCCAGAGACTCTCGCTTGCTCACCTGGGAGCACCCATCTACCATCTGCCTGCTAGCCTACCCGGAGGCTCTGCCATCACAGGTCGTACCTACCCCTTACCCAGAGACTGCCCTGATCACTTGCCGTATCTCCCTGTCCGTTCACCCAGAGACTGCCCTGATCACTTGCCGTATCTCCCTGTCCATTCATCCAGAGACTGCCACCCGCTCCCTTACAAGGGCCGCCCCCTTGTATAGTAGCTCAGAGGTTCCGCCTCCCGGACCCGTTACAGTTTGCTCGGGCCATGGAACCCGGTGGCACCCAAGCTCCCTCGCTCTCGGACCTCTGTCTTGAACTGTCCCGTCAGAGGTCCCAACAGGAGACCATCCTGGGTCACCTGCGGAATGTTAATACTCGCCTGAACACTCTGTCTGATCCACCAACAACCTCCGCCAGTACCATGGTATCCTTTTCCGGACCCCGGCTCTCTGCACCTCCTCGCTTCGGAGGCGACTCCGTCCTGGCTCGGGGCTTCATAAATCAGTGCACCCTGCATTTTGAACTATTATCCCACCAGTTTAACTCCGACCGAGCCAAAATTGCCTTTATCATGTCCCATCTCACCGGGGAGGCCCTGGCCTGGCTAAATCCTCTATGGGAGAGAGGAGATCCCCTGGTGTCCGACTTGCCTGCCTTTCTCATGGCTTTCCGGAAAGCCTTCGACGAACCCGGACGGAGGACCTCATCCGCATCTTCTCTGCTTCGCCTCCGTCAGGGAAGCCTCACCGTGGGCCAATATGCCATACGGTTCCGTACCCTTGCCTCGGAGCTGGCCTGGGATAACGAAGCCCTGGTATCCGTCTTCTGGGAGGGTCTGTCCGGCCGTATTAAAGATGAACTTGCTGGTCGGGACATTCCTACCACTCTCGATGATCTAATAACCCTTGCCACCCGGATTGACCTACGGTTCCAGGAGCGTGCCAAAGAGGTCACCCGTGAGAGAAGGATTCCACGTCTAGCTCCTACTTTCCAGGAACCCGTCATTCCTTCCGTTTCTCCACAGGTACACTCTCCTGAGCCTATGCAGGTCGACCAGACCAAGATGGTCAAATCCCGTCAGGATTTCCGCCGTGCCGAGGGGAGCTGCTTCTACTGTGGCAGTAAGGAGCATCTGATCCGTGCCTGCCCGGAGAGGTCGGGAGAACGCCTGTATCTAGGTTCACTCAGAGGGGTCGATCTAGACAAAAATAAATCCTCTCCATCCCTGCTGTTGTCAGTCTCAATCATCTGCGGGGAGAATCGTTATTCCGAACTAGCCCAACTTGACTCTGGAGCAGCCGGAAATCTTATTTCACAGTCCCTGGTGGAGAAATTCCGCATCCCCACCAAACCTCTGGCTGTACCCTTGTCTGTTGTTGCCGTGGATGGGGGCCTCTTACCTCGCCCCATCCAATTCATCACCGAATCCATTACTCTGCAGGTGGGAATGCTGCATTCAGAGAGTATCTCCTTTCACGTTCTGCCTGGTCTCCCTCACGCCCTCTTGCTAGGTCTGCCTTGGCTCCAGAGACATGCACCCGTGCTTGACTGGCAAACCGGAGAAGTCCTTCACTGGGGACAGGCCTGTCATAAAACCTGCCTGGTTCCCGTCCATTCCGTCCGTCCCTCTCCTATCCCAGCTAATCTACCTGGACTTCCGATTCCTTATTGGTCTAGTGCTGATGTCTTTGTTAAGGAGGAGGCAGAGACATCACCACCTCATAGACCATGTGACTGCCCCATCGATCCCGCCAGAGTAATGCAGGTGGCTCCCGTGAGTCTAAATTGTCTCCCTCCTGGTAAGACGTTCGTATCGGTACCTGATCGGGAGAGAATCCTACACTGGGGTCATTCGTCTAAACTAGCTGACCACGCCGGTCGGAAAAAGACCCTCCAGCTTATTACCCGACACTACTGGTGGCCTAACCTGCACAAGGATGTTATGGACTTTGTTTCTGCCTGTGTGTCCTGCGCCCGCAACAAAGTTCCGAGACACCTGTCGGCCGGCCGCCTTCTTCCTCTGCCAGTACCTGCTGCCCCCTGGCAGCATTTAGCGATGGACCCTCCTCAATTCCGTCCTGGGGATAAAGTCTGGCTCTCGACCAAATATGTCCGACTCAAGATCCCTTCCTATAAGTTAGGGTCTCGGTTCATCGGCCCACTGGTGGTCATCGGTCAGATCAACCCGGTAACCTATAAATTGAAACTCCCGGCCAACTTACGGATCCCTAACTCCTTCCATGTATCTCTCCTCAAACCTGTGGTACTTAACTCTTTTTCTAAGTCTACAGGTACGCCTCCTGCTCTGGTTTCTGCTGAGGACAAGTTTGAGGTAGAGAACATTCTTGCCAGCAAAAGGGTAAGAGGAAAGACCTTTTTTCTGGTAGATTGGAGGGGGTTTGGTCCTGAGGAGAGAACGTGGGAGCCCCGGGAGAACATCCATGCCCCTCTCATCCTAGCTAAATTTCTGTCTGGCCTAAAAAAGGGGGGGCCTAAAGGGGGGGGTACTGTAGCGCTGGCGTCCCTGCCCTCTGCTAGGCAGGGACGCTGCTCCCCTCACCGCTCTGCTCCGTGCCCGGCGTCCTCTCCCCGCTCTGCTGTCAGCGCGCGCTCCTGCCCGGCGTCCTCCTCCTGCTCTGCTCTCGGCGCGCGCTCCTTCCCGGCTCCTGTGCTTAGGGCGCGCGCGCGCGCGCTCCCCTCCTCTTAAAGGGGCCGCGCGCGCCGCCCTAAAGAGTCCCCGGCCAATGGCCGGAGGACTTCATCATATAAAAGGCACCTCCTCCAAAATGGAGGTGCCCGAGCAATGTTGTTTGCACCTGTGTCTCACCTGTGCTTCAGCCCTCAGGTCCCGTTGCCAGTTACCTGCCAGTTACCTGCCAGTTACCTGCCTGATTCCTGCCAGTTACCTGCCTGATTCCTGCCTGAATACTTGTTACCTGTCTGCCAGTCTGAGGTCCGACGGTCTGCCTTACTACTCCTGTCAGTCTGTCTAAGGACCAGCCTGCCCGCTCACCTGGGAGCGCATATCAGCTACCTGCCTGCTTGCCTGAGGTCCGACGGTCTGCTTTACTACTCCGGTCAGTCTGTCTATGGACCAGCTTGCCCGCTCACCTGGGAGCGCTTCTCCGTTACCTGCCTGCTTGCCAGCCCGGAGGCTCCGTTGTCACGTGCTGTGACCACCAGCTATCTCAGAGACTCTTGCCCGCTCACCTGGGAGCGCATCTCCGTTACCTGCCTGCTTGCCAGCCCGGAGGTCCCGTTGTCACGTGCGGTGACCACCAGCTATTCCAGAGACTCTTGCCCGCTCACCTGGGAGCGCTTCTCCGTTACCTGCCTGCCTGCCAGCCCGGAGGCTCCGCCGTCACGTGCCGTGACCACCTGCTATTCCAGAGACTCTCGCTTGCTCACCTGGGAGCACCCATCTACCATCTGCCTGCTAGCCTACCCGGAGGCTCTGCCATCACAGGTCGTACCTACCCCTTACCCAGAGACTGCCCTGATCACTTGCCGTATCTCCCTGTCCGTTCACCCAGAGACTGCCCTGATCACTTGCCGTATCTCCCTGTCCATTCATCCAGAGACTGCCACCCGCTCCCTTACAAGGGCCGCCCCCTTGTATAGTAGCTCAGAGGTTCCGCCTCCCGGACCCGTTACAGTTTGCTCGGGCCATGGAACCCGGTGGCACCCAAGCTCCCTCGCTCTCGGACCTCTGTCTTGAACTGTCCCGTCAGAGGTCCCAACAGGAGACCATCCTGGGTCACCTGCGGAATGTTAATACTCGCCTGAACACTCTGTCTGATCCACCAACAACCTCCGCCAGTACCATGGTATCCTTTTCCGGACCCCGGCTCTCTGCACCTCCTCGCTTCGGAGGCGACTCCGTCCTGGCTCGGGGCTTCATAAATCAGTGCACCCTGCATTTTGAACTATTATCCCACCAGTTTAACTCCGACCGAGCCAAAATTGCCTTTATCATGTCCCATCTCACCGGGGAGGCCCTGGCCTGGCTAAATCCTCTATGGGAGAGAGGAGATCCCCTGGTGTCCGACTTGCCTGCCTTTCTCATGGCTTTCCGGAAAGCCTTCGACGAACCCGGACGGAGGACCTCATCCGCATCTTCTCTGCTTCGCCTCCGTCAGGGAAGCCTCACCGTGGGCCAATATGCCATACGGTTCCGTACCCTTGCCTCGGAGCTGGCCTGGGATAACGAAGCCCTGGTATCCGTCTTCTGGGAGGGTCTGTCCGGCCGTATTAAAGATGAACTTGCTGGTCGGGACATTCCTACCACTCTCGATGATCTAATAACCCTTGCCACCCGGATTGACCTACGGTTCCAGGAGCGTGCCAAAGAGGTCACCCGTGAGAGAAGGATTCCACGTCTAGCTCCTACTTTCCAGGAACCCGTCATTCCTTCCGTTTCTCCACAGGTACACTCTCCTGAGCCTATGCAGGTCGACCAGACCAAGATGGTCAAATCCCGTCAGGATTTCCGCCGTGCCGAGGGGAGCTGCTTCTACTGTGGCAGTAAGGAGCATCTGATCCGTGCCTGCCCGGAGAGGTCGGGAGAACGCCTGTATCTAGGTTCACTCAGAGGGGTCGATCTAGACAAAAATAAATCCTCTCCATCCCTGCTGTTGTCAGTCTCAATCATCTGCGGGGAGAATCGTTATTCCGAACTAGCCCAACTTGACTCTGGAGCAGCCGGAAATCTTATTTCACAGTCCCTGGTGGAGAAATTCCGCATCCCCACCAAACCTCTGGCTGTACCCTTGTCTGTTGTTGCCGTGGATGGGGGCCTCTTACCTCGCCCCATCCAATTCATCACCGAATCCATTACTCTGCAGGTGGGAATGCTGCATTCAGAGAGTATCTCCTTTCACGTTCTGCCTGGTCTCCCTCACGCCCTCTTGCTAGGTCTGCCTTGGCTCCAGAGACATGCACCCGTGCTTGACTGGCAAACCGGAGAAGTCCTTCACTGGGGACAGGCCTGTCATAAAACCTGCCTGGTTCCCGTCCATTCCGTCCGTCCCTCTCCTATCCCAGCTAATCTACCTGGACTTCCGATTCCTTATTGGTCTAGTGCTGATGTCTTTGTTAAGGAGGAGGCAGAGACATCACCACCTCATAGACCATGTGACTGCCCCATCGATCCCGCCAGAGTAATGCAGGTGGCTCCCGTGAGTCTAAATTGTCTCCCTCCTGGTAAGACGTTCGTATCGGTACCTGATCGGGAGAGAATCCTACACTGGGGTCATTCGTCTAAACTAGCTGACCACGCCGGTCGGAAAAAGACCCTCCAGCTTATTACCCGACACTACTGGTGGCCTAACCTGCACAAGGATGTTATGGACTTTGTTTCTGCCTGTGTGTCCTGCGCCCGCAACAAAGTTCCGAGACACCTGTCGGCCGGCCGCCTTCTTCCTCTGCCAGTACCTGCTGCCCCCTGGCAGCATTTAGCGATGGACCCTCCTCAATTCCGTCCTGGGGATAAAGTCTGGCTCTCGACCAAATATGTCCGACTCAAGATCCCTTCCTATAAGTTAGGGTCTCGGTTCATCGGCCCACTGGTGGTCATCGGTCAGATCAACCCGGTAACCTATAAATTGAAACTCCCGGCCAACTTACGGATCCCTAACTCCTTCCATGTATCTCTCCTCAAACCTGTGGTACTTAACTCTTTTTCTAAGTCTACAGGTACGCCTCCTGCTCTGGTTTCTGCTGAGGACAAGTTTGAGGTAGAGAACATTCTTGCCAGCAAAAGGGTAAGAGGAAAGACCTTTTTTCTGGTAGATTGGAGGGGGTTTGGTCCTGAGGAGAGAACGTGGGAGCCCCGGGAGAACATCCATGCCCCTCTCATCCTAGCTAAATTTCTGTCTGGCCTAAAAAAGGGGGGGCCTAAAGGGGGGGGTACTGTAGCGCTGGCGTCCCTGCCCTCTGCTAGGCAGGGACGCTGCTCCCCTCACCGCTCTGCTCCGTGCCCGGCGTCCTCTCCCCGCTCTGCTGTCAGCGCGCGCTCCTGCCCGGCGTCCTCCTCCTGCTCTGCTCTCGGCGCGCGCTCCTTCCCGGCTCCTGTGCTTAGGGCGCGCGCGCGCGCGCTCCCCTCCTCTTAAAGGGGCCGCGCGCGCCGCCCTAAAGAGTCCCCGGCCAATGGCCGGAGGACTTCATCATATAAAAGGCACCTCCTCCAAAATGGAGGTGCCCGAGCAATGTTGTTTGCACCTGTGTCTCACCTGTGCTTCAGCCCTCAGGTCCCGTTGCCAGTTACCTGCCAGTTACCTGCCAGTTACCTGCCTGATTCCTGCCAGTTACCTGCCTGATTCCTGCCTGAATACTTGTTACCTGTCTGCCAGTCTGAGGTCCGACGGTCTGCCTTACTACTCCTGTCAGTCTGTCTAAGGACCAGCCTGCCCGCTCACCTGGGAGCGCATATCAGCTACCTGCCTGCTTGCCTGAGGTCCGACGGTCTGCTTTACTACTCCGGTCAGTCTGTCTATGGACCAGCTTGCCCGCTCACCTGGGAGCGCTTCTCCGTTACCTGCCTGCTTGCCAGCCCGGAGGCTCCGTTGTCACGTGCTGTGACCACCAGCTATCTCAGAGACTCTTGCCCGCTCACCTGGGAGCGCATCTCCGTTACCTGCCTGCTTGCCAGCCCGGAGGTCCCGTTGTCACGTGCGGTGACCACCAGCTATTCCAGAGACTCTTGCCCGCTCACCTGGGAGCGCTTCTCCGTTACCTGCCTGCCTGCCAGCCCGGAGGCTCCGCCGTCACGTGCCGTGACCACCTGCTATTCCAGAGACTCTCGCTTGCTCACCTGGGAGCACCCATCTACCATCTGCCTGCTAGCCTACCCGGAGGCTCTGCCATCACAGGTCGTACCTACCCCTTACCCAGAGACTGCCCTGATCACTTGCCGTATCTCCCTGTCCGTTCACCCAGAGACTGCCCTGATCACTTGCCGTATCTCCCTGTCCATTCATCCAGAGACTGCCACCCGCTCCCTTACAAGGGCCGCCCCCTTGTATAGTAGCTCAGAGGTTCCGCCTCCCGGACCCGTTACAATTGCGCTTGGCTCTGCAGGCACCTTCTTGACCTTTTCATCTCTGTAGTGTAGCGATATCTTTCTCCCTCTAGGATCTAGCAGTGACCTTCACCTTCTAATTGACACACCCTTGCTGGATGTTTAAATACCTTCAGTCTCTCCAGAGAGTCGCCGGTGATAGCTCTATATTCCTCTGTCCAGGCTTGAAGTACTAGTAGTCGGCTAGTGTCTTCTTGGAGGAGTTCCCTTGGAGGATTGTTGGCGTGATCTCTCTGGTGTCTTTTCAAGCTAAGTGTTTCCTTTGTCTGTTTACCTGTTTGTCTTTAGTTGCAGTGGGGGCTGACTAGTGCTCACCCCGTCTCCTCCCTATATAGGGCCTATCGCTAGGTACGGGATTAGGTTTCCTGCTTGGCAACAGGTGCAGAACCTATTTAGGGACATTTCTCCCCCTTTCCCTAATGTTTGGGCTTCCTCCCCCTCTTCCCATTGTTGTGTACTTAGTCTTTCCCTCACCTTGCCTGACAGCTTTACAGAGATATTTGACCTTGTTAAACATCACAGAATTAAGGTCAAAGGCTGATTTCTTGTGTACAAGTCAGGAAATGTTTTATTACTAAAGCCAGATTATTGAAGTCATCAGAGGAGTCACAAAGGAGAGAAGCCTTTTTCATGCTGTATATGTGTAAAATGTTTTACAAGCAAATCAAATTCTGAAACTCCTCAAATAATCCATATTAAGAGGAAACTATATCATTAGATCATTCATAGACTCTTGGCCAATAAGAGAGGTTTTTTTTGGAGGAATATTTAGCGTCAAACTGCTAAACACCAAAATTATATGTAATCAAAATATATTAAAAACATTTTCAGATAAGGAGAGGGGAAAAAAAGAACCTTATTTTCTTTCAAAGTAGTGAAGCTTCCATGAACCTTGCTGTTTATTACTGTATGATATATGGACATATCAGTATTCATCATTGTCAGGGTTTCACAGGGGACGACACCGGGGAGATCACACAGTATCTCACCGTTGCTGTCACTCTGTCTGTCTGGATTTCGTCAGGATTGAGCTGGGATTCACGAGCCCACGAACCCGACTACTCACTACAGAGCTATCGGCAAGGGAGCAGAAAGCATATGGCGTCACACCTCCGGACTCCAACGCATGGAATATGTGTATACGCCCCGTACGGTTACTTCCAGCTTCACGATAGCCCAATTATTATTATTCGCTGCCACCACCGGCCTAGTTTGAAATATAATACAGGCCTGGCCGGACGCCTGCGTTCTGGTAGCGTATATGGCTTCAGGGGAGGGAATGATTACAGCGCAAAAGAAACAGGACTATTAAATATTATATTTAATCCAAAAGGGAGGCAGTGTTTAGGAAAAAATATACAAAGATTTTACAAAAGGGGACATTACAATACAGAATATTCAGTTAAACAAAATAGGGTTAAAGAAGACTTGCGTACTTGACAGATCGCAGAGACGATTCCGTTTAGCTGGAGGGGGAGGTCGCCCCACTTATTGATTTGACTGTTATCGAACAAGATCTGTTTGTTATAATCTCTATACCCTCCTGGCAATGAATATGGATCAATCTTCAGTTGGATCTTTTATGCCGAAGAGGGGACCTGCCCACACTCCCCTTGTGCTGACATCGTGTGGGCTGGACTCCACCCTTCATGTTTTTATTAAAAACTCTAACTTCTTTGATAACTCCTCACTGGTGGATCGCAGAAGCCCGAAAGTGATGCATATTTTTTATTATGAATTTACCTTTCCGTAGAGACTATACATGGCATAGCTGCGATCTGTTATTCTGGTACTTTTGCGCCACAGCTACCCGGGGGAGCTCACAGCTATGGGAAAATAAGCATATCTTTCCTTAGCTGATCCTGTCACTAAAAATATGGCCCCATTGTTATCGGACGTATGGAACTTTAGTTATTCCATATTTCGTGTTGGTGCCAAACGTCTGGAGACCTCTGTTAAATTCCCTTTAACGTCCTGGGAATACATTCTTCCCACCTAGATGTAGATTTATCGCAAGCCTGTGTCTAATTATCCCCTGCCTGTGCCAGGGGGAAATACCCTCGCTTTTTAATTCGGTTGGTAGCACCTCTCTTGTGCCAGCATTTGTTTAAGCTACTTCTGCTGTGGGTGATAATTTGCAGAGAGATCGCTCTTTAGATTGTCAGCTCTTCTCTTGTGACAAATACTATAGGGAAGGGAAATGAGGGGTTTGGGAGAAATTGTTTAATATTTTTTTAATATCTCCATGACAAACATTTAAAATATAAAAATGCTGAAACTGAACAAAACACTACAAAATACATTTTGCTATAATGTATTTAAAGAAAGATCCACAGTAGGAAATGTCATGTGTGACCCCTTAAAGACCTAAACCTTACAGACCTAAAAGTAGGATTGGGTGTTTCACATTGGGTATGGAGGATTAGATCAATTTATAATTACACTTTGCAGATATATTTCGACTGAAAATAGTCCTAAACCTCCTAAGCAGTGATGTTTTCAGTGTCTGCACATGGATTCTGTGGAGTAAGAGTAACGTTGAGGTTGAGCTGAAGATATCATTTTTTTTTTATGTATTTTTTTATATTGGAGATTTTCTTTATAAAAGTGAAAAGATGTGTGAAAATAGCGGAACATGTATCCAATTAGTCTTGTAATTTATGACCAGCAATATAAGTGCACTGCTCAAATTTAGCAAATCATTCCAAAGTGTTAGTACAGTATCTATTTCCATTATACTCATAGATGCTGAACGTCCGGGCGGTCCTTGTTCTATTTTGCAGCGACATTTTAAAATGTTACTGCATAGTAGAGCAGGTGCACGTGATCAGTCTACGGATTGTCAGTCAAAGCCAGATTTCCCATAGAGAAGGCGGAAACGGTTTATTATCTTTGCCTTCCCGATCACTGTATACACAGCACTAAGCATACGCTGTATATACAGTAATAGGAAGCATTAGTGGTGCTTTCTCTTCTGGATCCAGCGGTCACTTGATCACTGGTTGTAGGGAGGGTGGCAGGAGCTGCTAGGTCCCAGGAGTTTCCTCCTGCAACTAGGGCTAATATACCAGAAGCAGTTGCAGGGGAAATTAAGTAAGAAAATAAATAAATGTGACACTAGTCACTACTCACGGACAAGCTGTGAGGCAGGGTGGTCAAGAGGTCCGGTTTAGATACCAATAGAGCTTGTCGTAAGCCAAGGGGAAAGACGAAGGCATAGTCCAGTGACGGTGCGAGGTCAGAATTCTAGGAAGGTAGCAGATCAAGACAAAGGTGTTAGGCAAATCAATGGTCAAAGGCAAGGCCAGGCGGCAATAGATCTTTCCCCTTCTCCCCCTGGAAGAAGCTACACGTGAAACGCGTTTCAGGGTCTTTCTATTGCCACTCGGCTTACTTACCCAGCTCTGCCTCATTCCATTAGCAGTTCATTTGTTGTTATTTGCCTTGTTATGTGGCTGCACTAATTATCTTAATTGTCTTACACTTTGTATAAAAGTATTGGAGCGTGAATCACTCACTTTTCCGGCCACTTGGCCTTAACTTCTAGACTTCAAGGAGTACTACTACTCCATCAGCCATTGTACTACCCTGCAGCAGTTTTTGTTACCAGCTATTTGACTGTATATTTTTTGGATTTTGGCATGCAGATATTAGTCCTAAATATATGCTGGAGTATCTAAGTGACATAGTATCTCTGTATCCACCATTTATCTGTTTTTATATTCTTTTTGTAATCTAATAAAAATCATTTGATCTGACTTTTAGGTGTTACACGTCTTTTCTTTGTAGGTTTTTGCATATATTAGAACTGCCCTTTTACTAATTTTTGGCCACATATAGGAATAAGGGGAAAGACCAAGGCGTAGTCAGGTCACTGTCCAAGGTCAGAATTCTTCTTGGAGGTGGAAGCAAGGCAGGAGTGCAATCCCAATTACTCAAAAGAGAAATGTTCACTGCACACTCAGACGGTAACATAGTGGTGATGATTCATAAAGGTACAGCAGGTGCATTCATTTGTGAAGATGTGTCTCTTGAACGTGACAATACGTTATTTTTAATGTTTCAATTCGTGGAGACTTTGTTGGAATTGTCATTAGGAAAAACTAATGAAGCAAAATTTCAACTGGGTACAGTACTGATCAAAGTAAGAAGAAATCCAGGTAAACAAGTGAAGGAAGCGTGCAAATAAGTACATACATGGCGAAAAGACAAAACACAAATTATACATATCATATACAAATATATACGTATTAAATCCTAATTCCAACAGGAAAGTCTATTCGCTATTAAGGAGTAGCAAGAAGGAGGACATGGTATAGTGGATCAGGGGTAGAGCACCAGCGACATGGTAAATAAGAGGCAGTAGGAGATGGACACTTACCGGGGTGACTGCCAGCGACATGGTAAATAAGAGGCAGTAGGAGATGGACACTTACCGGGGTGACTGCCAGCGACATGGTAAATAAGAGGCAGTAGGAGATGGACACTTACCAGGGTGACTGCCAGGGGCATGGTAAATAAGAAGCAGTAGGAGATGGACACTTACCGGGGTGACTGCCAGCGACATGGTAAATAAGAGGCAGTAGGAGATGGACACTTACCAGGGTGACTGCCAGCGACGTGGTAAATAAGAGGCAGTAGGAGATGGACACTTACCAGGGTGACTGCCAGGGACATGGTAAATAAGAGGCAGTAGGAGATGGACACTTACCAGGGTGACTGCCAGGGACATGGTAAATAAGAGGCAGTAGGAGATGGACACTTACCAGGGTGACTGCCAGGGACATGCTGTCTGTGCTTGTAGGGTTCTGTGTAAGGTTAAAATGTATTTCAATTGTCCTTTGTGTTGTTTTTTTTTTTAAATATAAAATGTAAAGGAGATTTCCTTTATTTTTCCACTGATGTCGCCCAAGATCAGCAAGAAAATAAGACAGAATGAGCATGATATGAAACTCGTGCCTCACATACAACGATAAATAAATGCAACAATTATTTGATTATCCAAAGGAGAAACTTTTTTATTTTTTTATAGATCTTTAAACCACCAACACTAACATGGTGCAGAGCAGAATGACAACGGAGATTGAAATGGAGGTCTGTCGAGTGATGAGTCTCGCTTTTGTCTTGGACACAATGATGGCCCGAGTTTTGTCTGGAGACTACGTAGGCAACGCCATGGAGAGACCTTCATGAGAGAATGAGAAAGAATCCTAGGAGTAGTTCATCAACACAAAAATGTCAGGAACATGCAAAATCTCAATACAAAGAAACACAACCAATAGTAGATAAATACTTATTTTCCCCACTGTATATATATTACACTGCCTATCTTACAAGTTTTCCCACCTACAAAGAATGGAAAGGTCTGTAATTATTATCATAGATACACTGCAACTTGAGAGACAGAATCTAAAAAAAAAATCCAGAAAATCCCATTGTATGATTTTTACATAATTAGAATTTTATTGCAGGAAATAAGTATTTGATACAATAGAAAAACAGAACTTAATATTTGGTCCAGAAACTTTTGTTGGCAATTGCAGAAGTCAGACGTTTCCTGTAGTTCTTGACCACACACTGCAGCAGGGATTTTGGCCCCCTCCTCCATACAGATCTTCTCCAGATCTTTCAGGTTTCGGGGCTGTTGCTGGGCAACGTTGAGTTTCAGCTCCCTCCAAAGAAAAGATTTTCTATTGGGTTCAGGTCTGGAGACTGGCTAGGCCACTCCAGGACCTGGAAATGCTTCTTAAAAAGCCACTCCATAGTTGCCCTGGCTGTTTGTTTCAGGTCAATGTCATGCTGGAAGACCCAGCCTCGACTCCTCTTCAATGCTCTTACTGAGGGAAGGAGGTTGTTGGCTAAAATCTCGTGATACATGACCCCATCCAGCCTCCCTTCAATATGGTGCAGTTGTCCTGTCCCCTTTGCAGAAAAGTACCCCCAAAGTATGATGTTTCCTCCACAATGCTTCACGGTTGGAACGGTGTTCTTGGGGTTGTACTAATCCTTCTTCCTCCAAACACGGCGAGTGGAGTTGATACCAAAAAGGTCTATTTTGGTCTCATCTGACCACATGACCTTCTCCCATGCCTCCTCTGGATCATTCAGATGGACATTGGTGAACTTCAAACGGGCCTGGGCATGTGCTGGCGTGAGCAGGGGGACTTTGTGTGCTTTGGAGGATGTTAATACATGACGGTGTAATGTTTTACTAATGGTTTCTTTATTACAAAAACATTTGCATTGAACCTTCTGAGAGTGCGGTGAAAATTTCTATACTCCAGTGATCGTGGAGTCTGTTTGTTTTCCCCGTGTTTGTGGGGGTTTCCTCCGGGTTCTCCGGTTTCCTCCCACACTCCAAAGACATACTGATAGGGAATCTAGATTGTGAGCCCCAATGGGGACAGTGATGATAATGTCTGTAAAGCGCTGCGGAATTAATGGCGCTATATAAGTGAGTAAAATAAATAAAAACATAGTAACAGTAGTCCATCCAATTACATATAACTTGGGAAGTGCTAATAACATTTTTATTACCGTATATTCCGGCGTATAAGACGACCTGGTGTATAAGACGACCCCCCTACTTTCCTGTTAAAATATAGAGTTTAGGATATATTCACCGTATAAGACTACCCCTTTTCCAACGCATACCAAACACCGGTAAAAATAAAAAAAAAACAGATTTGAATTTAACATGGTCCTTTTTTAATTTAAATTCTTATGACATGCAGGTATATAGCAGGAAAACTGTCACTCATAAACATATTAAAATAGGGGGGACCCCACGTCATTTTTTGGGGGGTCCCCCATTCTAATAGCTAGTAAAGGCTAGGTATTCAGCTGCGGGCTGATATTAGTAGCCTGGGAAGCTCCGTGGGTATTACCCCCTTCCCAGACTTCAAACATCTGCCCCAGCCGTCTGCTTAACCTCCGCTAGAGACTATAATGATGGTGGATCCCACGCCAATTTTCTTTTTAAAAAATCCTTTATTTTAACACTAAATGACAATTGAGGGGTTAATAAAGATGCAGTCCCTAAATTATTATTAATTTTGTAATTAATTTTTCCCAAAAATGTTGACGTGGGCTTCGCCATATTTTTGTGTCCAGTCAGGTACAGCAGGCAGGAACGGGCTGCCCCCAACCACCAGCTGCCTATTTGTACCTGGCCGGACACAACAATATAGGGAAGCCCTTTTTTTTTAATTATTTCATGAAATAATTAAAAAAAAAAGACGTGGGGCTTCGCCCTATTTTTGTGTCCAGCCAGGTACAACTAGGCAGCTGGGGGCTGGAATCCGCAGCGCAGGGAGACCCAAGCTTTCTGGCCCCCCCCCGCTGCAAATTGCAGTCCGCAGCCCCCCCGGAAAATGGCGCGTTCATAGAAGCGCCATCTTCTGGCGCTGTACCCAACTCATCCAGGGCCCTGGTGCGGTGGCTCACTGGGTAATAAAGGGGTTAAGGCCAGCTTGGCATTATCAGCTGGCCCTAAGCCCGAAATTCATGGGGTCACGCCAATATTAGACATGACCGCCATGAATTTCTAGTAAAGTAATTAAAAAAAACACAACACCCAGAATAAAGTCCTTTAATTGAAATAAAGACACAATTTTTTAATGTTCTAAATTAAACCATACTTACCGTCACGCCCATTCCAGCTGAAGCCAACGATCTCCTGCAATAAAAGTAAAATAATAAAGCAACCTCATCCTTACCTCTCCATGGTTCCCAGGACCGGTCCAGCTCTGCTACATTCACATGACAGGCTGCACCGCAGCAGAACGCTGCCGTTCAGCTTGCCATGCGGCAGACACTGAGAAGCGTAGGCATGCTTGTGCTCCTCAGTGTCTGACTGTGACGGCATCCAGATGAGCCGAGATCATGTCCAATGAACTCGGCTCACCTCATGCACGTCACTGACAGCGTGGGAAAATTCTCCTGCTCCCCGCATGCGCAGTAGAAGTTTCCCACGCTGTCAGTGACGGACGTCCAGGAGGTGAGCTGAGTTCATTGTCGGCTCATCTGGATGCCGTCACAGCCAGACACTGCAGAGCGCAAGCATGCCTGCGCTTCTCAGTGTCTGCGGGATGAGAGGCTGGATGGCGGCGTTCTGCTGCGGTCCAGCCTGTCATCTCGATGTAGCAGAGCTGAAGCTGTCGTGGGAACCATGGAGAGGTAAGGATGAGGTTGGTTTATTATTTTTCTTTTATTGCAGGAGATCGTTGGCTTCAGCTGGAATGGGCGTGATGGTAAGTATGGTTTAATTTAGAACAATAAAGGATTGTGTCTTTATTTCAATTAAAGGACTTTATTCTGGGTGTTTGTGTTTTTTTTAACTTTTACTATGGGGTTAGTAATGGGGGTGTCTTATAGACGCCTCTCCATTACTAACCTGGGCTTGATGTCAGCTGGCATTATAAGCTGACATCAACCCCAACCCTATTACCCCCTGCCACCGCTACAGGGCAGTGGGAAGAGCGAGGCTAAGTGCCAGAATTGGCGCATCCTATGAATGCGCCATTTCTGGGGCGGCTGACGGCTGGTGTTTCTAGCCTGGGAGGGGGCCAATATTCATGGCTCCCTTCCTGGGCTATTAATATCAGCCCCCAGCTGTCTGCCTAGCCTTTGCTAGCTATTAAATTAGGGGGGACCCCACGTCATTTTTTTTGGGGGGTCCCCCATTTTGATATTAGTAGCCTGGGAAGCTCCGTGGGTATTACCCCCTTCCCAGGCTTCAAACATCTGCCCAAGCTGTCTGCTTAACCTCCGCTAGAGACTAAAATTACGGGGAACCCCACGCCAATTTTTTTTTAAATAAATCCTTTATTTTAACACTAGATGACAAGTACAGTAACCAACACTGTCACTGTACTTCATATATATGTGACTGACATGTTTCTATCTATCTAATCTATGTATGATGCTCTATTCTGTCTGTTATAAATTGTCGGGTACAGATGCTGAATTGCCGGCCGGCTTTTTTAAAGAGACGGTGCATGAAAACACTATTATTTGTTTTAATAAATCCTTTACACTAAATGACAAGTACAGTAAGCAACACTGTCACTGTACTTCTTATATATGTGACTGACATGTTTCTATCTATCTAATCTATGTGTGAAGCTCTATTCTTTCTATTCTAAATTGTTGGGTGCCGGCTTATGCCGCTGCTGAATTGCCGGCTTTTCATATATTGTCACAGAAGCGATGCGAACTTCCCTGCTCCGGACACAGCGCAGCGCTTCTGTGACAAGTGAAAGCTGTCGGCACAGAAGCCCTGCGCTGTGTCCGGAGCTGGGAATACGCAGCGATGTGTCAGTTTCAGCACAGAAGCGCTGACTGTCTGGACCTACCGCCGCCGTATTTTAACTCCCTCCACCTTATATTAACTCCGACATGGCAGGGATACGGCCACGGCAGCTTATTAACACCCCCAGAGTATCCCCGCATGTCAATTTCTGAAAGTTCAAAAGCATTACCGGCGTATAAGACGACCCCAGACTAGACAGAAGATTTTTCAGTCTTATACGCCGGAATATACGGTAATTTTCAAAGAAGTTTAATTTGAAGCATCATATAAATGTAACTCAAAGCAAGCCGAGGCGAAATCTCCTCAGTTCCCTAGATGTCAAACCAGAGTCATCAATCCATAGACCCCATATCTTGTCAAATTTAGAGATAGCATCTCTTTTTAGGTATATGCCTTTTTCCAAATTTACTAGCCAGTTAACTTTATCAATAAATTCTGATATCATAGGCTCCTGATCTGCTATCCATTTTTGGGCTATCAATTTTCTTGCCATATATAACACACGTGCCGCCGCAATTTTGCCGTACTCATCAATAGTCAGGTCTTCAACATATCCCAATACACATACTAATGGGAAAGCTCCACGTCAATTGAATAAACCCTGTTAATCATTGCTACAACACTCTTCCAAAAGGACACCAGGTTAGGACCGTTCCACATCATATGAAGCCTATCCGCTATGTTAGTTTTGCATCTAGGACAGTGGGGACTTGAACGAAATCCTGTGTTAAATAAGAATTTATTATTGATACTTGGTGTGTCACATATATATATATGGGACAGTCTATGGGATTCACTTAAAGACAGCTGTGGACTCTTTCCAGTGTATCTGACCAGTGATTTTCCGCTATGGTCCCATTACACTCTCCCATTTCTCTTTTTATTGCATCGGCTGGTTTATCAATATAATGTCATAAAGTAATGAGATCAATCCACGAGAACTGTGTAGATTAGCTATTCTCTGTATTATTGAGTTTCGGGGTACCCTCCTTCCAGAACAATGCCTTCCCCCCGATACGCGCGCCTAAATTATAAGTATCTATAGAATTCAGAGGGAGGTAACCCATATTCATTGTGTAGCTGTGAGAATTCCTTAATCACATCACCTATCAGCACGTGATTAAGTCTGGTTAATCCTTGGATCTCCACGAGTTAAATCCCACCAGTTGCTGTAGACTTGGAAGCCATGGAGTGTTCCATAATGAAGAAAATTGCGAAACACCTTCTATTCCTTGTAATTTTTTCACCGTCCCCTAAAGTTTGTGACATAACAGCATAGTCGGTATTTTGCCTCCAAGTGTCCAAACGTAAACGCCTCCAATACCTCATAGAGTTTATCTGATTGGAAATAATGCTGTAGCAACATACGCTGAGCTCCCCCTCCCCCAGGGTCGTCCCATCTCCACATACGCTGAGCTCCCCCTCCCCCAGGGTCGTCCCATCTCCACATACGCTGAGCTCCCCCTCCCCCAGGGTCGTCCCATCCCCACATACGCTGAGCTCCCCCTCCCACAGGGTCGTCCCATCCCCACATACGCTGAGCCCCCCCTCCCCCAGGGTCGTCCCATCTCCACATACGCTGAGCCCCCCCCTTCCCCAGGGTCATCCCATCTCCACATACACTGAGCTCCCCTCCCACAGGGTCGTCCCATCCCCACATACGCTGATCTCCCCCTCCCACAGGGTCGTCCCATCTCCACATACGCTGAGCCCCCCCTCCCCCAGGGTCGTCCCATCCCCACATACGCTGAGCCCCCCCTCCCCCAGGGTCGTTCCATCCCCACATACGCTGAGCTCCCCCTCCCCCAGGGTCGTCCCATCCCCACATACGCTAAGCTCCCCCTCCCCCAGGGTCGTCCCATCCCCACATACGCTGAGCCCCCCCTCCGCCAGGGTCATCCCATCCCCACATACGCTGAGCCCCCCCTCCCCCAGGGTCGTCCCATCTCCACATACGCTGAGCTCCCCCTCCCCCAGGGTCGTCCCATCTCCACATACGCTGAGCCCCCCGTCCCCCAGGGTCGTCCCATCTCCACATACGCTGAGCCCCCCCCTCCCCCAGGGTCATCCCATCTCCAGATACGCTAAGCCCCCCCCCTCCCCCAGGGTCGTCCCATCCCCACATACGCTGAGCTCCCCCTCCCCCAGGGTCGTCCCATCCCCACATACGCTGAGCTCCCCCTCCCCCAGGGTCGTCCCATCCCCACATACGCTGAGCTCCCCCTCCCCCAAGGTCGTCCCATCTCCACATACGCTGAGCTCCCCCTCCCCCAGGGTCGTCCCATCCATGGATATGTTGAAGCTGAGATGCCACATAATACCCCCATGGGTTAGGAACTGCAAGCCCTCCCATTGTTTTGTTTCTTTGCAGTATTTCCAGTTTAATTCTCGGAGTCTCTTTGCCCCATATTAAATTTCTAAACTCCTGACTGACTCTAAAGAAAAGCCTCTGATTTATCCATATTGGGGAGTTGTGTAGGACATACAGCAGTTGTGGCATCCGGATCAGTGTGACCAGGTTAGCACGGCCCACCACCGACAGCGGTAACTTAGACCAGGCGCCTAGTTTACCTCTAAGTTTAATTAAGACTGGATTAAGATTCAACTTCTCACAATCATTTATTTTTGCCGATATATTGATGCCTAAATATTTAAACTCCGATATCACTTGTAAACCCGAGTTAATGCAGTGGGAAGCATTCTCATCTGTATTATCCAATGGAAGTATAACTGATTTGCTCCAGTTTATCTTCAGACCAGAGTATTTTCCAAATGTTTCTATCATAGATCATAGAATCATAGAATCATAGAATGGTAGAGTTGGAAGGGACCTCCTGGGTCATCTGGTCCAACCCCCTGCTCAAAGCAGGATTCACTAGATCATCTCAGACAGATGTCTGTCCAGCCTCTGTTTGAAGACGTCCATTGAAGGGGAACTCACCACCTCTCGTGGCAGCCTGTTCCACTCATTAATCACCCTAACTGTCAAAAAGTTTTTTCTAATATCTAATCTGTGTCTCCTCCCATTTAGTTTCATCCCATTGCTTCTAGTCTTTCCTTGTGCAAATGAGAATAAAGATGATCCTTCTACAATGTGACAGCCCTTGACATATTTGTAGACAGCTATTAAGTCTCCTCTCAGTCTTCTTTTTTGCAAGCTAAACATTCCCAAATCCTGCAACCGTTCCTCATAGGACATGGTTTGCAGACCAGTCACCATTCTGGTCGCTCTTCTCTGAACTTGTTCCAGTTTGTCTATGTCTTTTTTAAAATGTGGTGCCCAAAACTGTACACAGTATTCCAGATGAGGTCTGACCAAAGAGGAGTAAAGACCGATAATGACTTCACGTGATCTAGACTGTATGCTTCTGTTAATACATCCCAGAATTGTATTTGCCTTTTTTGCTGCTGCATCACACTGTTGACTCATGTTCAGTCTATGATCTATTAGTATACCTAAGTCTTTTTCACATGTACTGTTGCTTAGCTCTATTCCTCCCATTCTGTATATGCTTTTTTCATTTTTATTGCCCAGATGTAGTACTTTGCATTTTTCCCTGTTAAAAACCATTCTGTTGGTTGCTGCCCACTGCTCCAGTTTATTTAGGTCTTTTTGAATCCTCTCTCTCTCTTCTCTAGTATTAGCTATCCCTCCTAGCTTTGTGTCATCAGCAAATTTAATCAGTTTACCCTCAATTCCTTCATCTAAATCATTGATAAAGATGTTGAACAATACAGGTCCCAGGACGGAGCCCTGCGGTACCCCACTTGAGACATTCATCCAGCTGGATGTGAAGCCATTTACAACCACCCTTTGAGTCCGATCACTAAGCCAGTTATGAATCCACCTAACAGTTGCCTGGTCCATTGCATACTTGGTCATTTTTTCAATAAGGATGGTGTGAGATACTTTGTCAAATGCTTTGCTGAAGTCAAGATATACTATATCTACAGCATTTCCCTGATCCACCCAGTCAGTGATTCTGTCATAGAAGGAAATTAAGTTAGTCTGACATGACTTGTTAGTTACAAACCCATGCTGACTCTGGTTAATCACTTCATTCTTATCCATATACTTACATACATGTTGTTTAATAATTTGTTCAAAGATCTTTCCTGGTATAGAAGTCAGACTCACCGGCCTATAGTTCCCTGGGTCCACCTTCTTCCCCTTCTTCGTTTCGCTGTAGGAAGGGACTCAGAAGTTTTAGCCAGAAATAATAAAGTGTCATCAGCGTATAACGCGACCTTCTCTTCACTGTTCCCTCTACGAAACCCAACTATTCCTGGATGCTCCCTGATACGAGATGCCAGGGGTTCAATGGCCAGTGGAAAGAGCAGGGGGGATAACGGGCACCCCTGCCGCGTACCCCTACTCAGTCCAAAAGCCGGTCCATTTACCCGTATTCTAGCCGCCGGTCTACCATTAAGTAATTTAATCCATGAAATAAAACTAGGTCCTATACCAAACTTTTCCATCACCGCCCATAAATATTCCCACTCAACAGAATCGGACACCGTCCAGAGAACATACAGCCCTGTCCCCATCACCATCCACCGGCAATTGAAGATTAAGAAACAATCTCCGGATATTAACAGTTGTGGATCTAGCCGGCAAGAAGCCTGACTGGTCGGTATGGATATCTGTGGAAATAACTGTATTCAATCTAGACGCCAGAACCTTCACAATAATTTTAACATAAGTTGACAATAAAGATAAGGGCTTATATGAGTCAGGGATTAAAGGGTCTTTACCTGGCTTAGGTATGACTACTATCACCGCCTCTTGCATTGAATGGGGTAGGGTTCCCCTCCTCACCGCCTCCTCGAAGGTAGCCAGTAAGTGGGGAAGTAGAATATTTCCAAATTTCTTATATATTTCTGTGGGAAGCCCGTCTAGTCCTGGCGATTTGTTATTAGCCATAGAGGCTACTGCCATTTGTACCTCCTCCAGCTGTAGTGGTCTGTTTAATAATTCTTCATCTTTACCGCTGAATGTCGGTAGTTTGATTTCCCTCAAGTAAGATAAGATTTGTTCTCTATTAAATTGCAGTTTGGGTGTATATAAATCTTTATAAAATTCTAGCAGAGTGTTTGAGATCTGGTCAGTCTGGTTTACTACCGCTCCTTCCCTGTCCTTCAGCACCAATAATAGACCTCCCCGTCTGGGCTCTTGCTATCACGGCCAATAAGTCTCCTGTCTTCTCCCCCTCCTCGATGAAGTGTGTCTGGGTGAAACATGCGTTTGTTTTTAGCTTTTTCCTTGATATGTGTGGTGTACTCTTCTTGTGCCTCTCCCCACTCCATCAGGTCCTCTTTTACACCGTTTAGCACAAATTTCTCTTCTGTAGATCTAACTCTATCCCGAAAACCCCCCCACACTGTTTTGTCTTAGGTTTGGATCTGTTAATGGCCTGTATTAAGACTCCTCGTAAGCCGCTTTCATGACATCCCATAGTGTGCTTTGCGACACTCGTTTATAAACACAAAGTAAGATGCACAGCCACTATATAGCAGACCTGGGTGAAAAACAGAGAGTAGTCAGCGAGGGTGAATGATCTGATAGCGATCTGGGTAAATATTCCAATGTTCTTACCAAGGGAGATGTTCTGTGCCCAATACCAGATCTATACGCCATAATGTTCTATGTGTCTTGGAATTGCAAGAAAACTGTCTAGTGTTCGGATATGTGAGACGCCATTTGTCCACTAATGATAGTTCTGATAGTATTTCTCCAAACTTAGTTATGGGGCAGTTTTTGTAGCAGTCTCTGATTTATCTCTATCCCAATATGGATGAACACCATTATTGAAATCTCCCATACAAAGGACTGGATCTCCCGGTATCTTATTCATTAGTGAAGCCATATTTTTCACACTAATGTTGTTATATGGAGGAGGAACATAGACGGCCACAAGTAGAATTTCTTTCGTGAATATTTTACAGTGAATACCCAGAAATCTGCCTTCTCCATCTATCTTGGAATCAATTAATTCAAAAGGGATAGTCCTATGGACTAGGATGCTGACCCCCCTAGAGTATGTGGAGAAGGCAGAGTGGAAGCTGTGGCCGATCCATGAGTATTTCATACCCACAACACTGTTTTTCCCAAAGTGCGTTTCCTGCAGACACCACTGCAGGCAGATGATCCCGGATATGCTCCATGACCGCCGCTCTCTTTAAGAATTCCCCCAGACCTCTGACCCGGGCAGCCTTAAGGATGGCACAACACTGCAGGCAGGTGATCCCGGATATGCTCCATGACCGCCGCTCTCTTTAAGGAGTCCCCCAGACCTCTGACCCGGGCAGTCTTAAGGATGGCACAACACTGCAGGCAAGTGATCCCGGATATGCTCCATGACCGCTGCTCTCTTTAAGGAGTCCCCCAGACCTCTGACCCGGGCAGCCTTAAGGATGGCACCACTGAAGGCAGGTGATCCCGGATATGCTTCATGACCGCCGCTCTCTTTAAGGAGTCCCCCAGACCTCTGACATTCCATGAGAGGAATTTTACTTTATCAGCCATTATATATAGTTATAAGGGATTGAAAAATACAGGTGACTTGTAAGGTATCTCGCCTTTCTCTTCCCTTTTATAACCCTCTTTACAGTATTTCCACTTAGTCGGCTTGACCACTAGTATTTGCAGAAGCAAAAAACAAGTTATAGAAACAAAAACCCCACAAACACATTTAAACAAGTAAATATTAATCCATCCGTTCAATCTGGATGAAGAAAGCCACCAGTCCATCCTGTAGCCGTATACAAGGCAAGCGAATGAAGAAAGCCACCAGTCCATCCTGTAGCCGTATACAAGGCAAGCGAATGAAGAAAGCCACCAGTCCATCCTGTAGCCGTATACAAGGCAAGCGAATGAAGAAAGGCACCAGTCCATCCTGTAGCCGTATACAAGGCAAGCGAATGAAGAAAGCCACCAGTCCATCCTGTAGCCGTATACAAGGCAAGCGAATGAAGAAAGGCACCAGTCCATCCTGTAGCCGTATACAAGGCAAGCGAATGAAGAAAGGCACCAGTCCATCCTGTAGCCGTATACAAGGCAAGCGAATGAAGAAAGCCACCAGTCCATCCTGTAGCCGTATACAAGGCAAGAGAATGAAGAAAGCCACCAGTCCATCCTGTAGCCGTATACAAGGCAAGCGAATGAAGAAAGCCACCAGTCCATCCTGTAGCCGTATACAAGGCAAGCGAATGAAGAAAGGCACCAGTCCATCCTGTAGCCGTATACAAGGCAAGCGAATGAAGAAAGCCACCAGTCCATCCTGTAGCCGTATACAAGGCAAGCGAATGAAGAAAGCCACCAGTCCATCCTGTAGCCGTATACAAGGCAAGCGAATGAAGAAAGCCACCAGTCCATCCTGTAGCCGTATACAAGGCAAGCGAATGAAGAAAGCCACCAGTCCATCCTGTAGCCGTATACAAGGCAAGCGAATGAAGAAAGCCACCAGTCCATCCTGTAGCCGTATACAAGGCAAGCGAATGAAGAAAGGCACCAGTCCATCCTGTAGCCGTATACAAGGCAAGCGAATGAAGAAAGCCACCAGTCCATCCTGTAGCCGTATACAAGGCAAGCGAATGAAGAAAGGCACCAGTCCATCCTGTAGCCGTATACAAGGCAAGCGAATGAAGAAAGGCACCAGTCCATCCTGTAGCCGTATACAAGGCAAGCGAATGAAGAAAGGCACCAGTCCATCCTGTAGCCGTATACAAGGCAAGCGAATGAAGAAAGTCACCAGTCCATCCTGTAGCCGTATACAAGGCAAGCGAATGAAGAAAGTCACCAGTCCATCCTGTAGCCGTATACAAGGCAAGCGAATGAAGAAAGGCACCAGTCCATCCTGTAGCCGTATACAAGGCAAGCGAATGAAGAAAGGCACCAGTCCATCCTGTAGCCGTATACAAGGCAAGCGAATGAAGAAAGCCACCAGTCCATCCTGTAGCCGTATACAAGGCAAGCGAATGAAGAAAGCCACCAGTCCATCCTGTAGCCGTATACAAGGCAAGCGAATGAAGAAAGTCACCAGTCCATCCTGTAGCCGTATACAAGGCAAGCGAATGAAGAAAGGCACCAGTCCATCCTGTAGCCGTATACAAGGCAAGCGAATGAAGAAAGGCACCAGTCCATCCTGTAGCCGTATACAAGGCAAGCGAATGAAGAAAGCCACCAGTCCATCCTGTAGCCGTATACAAGGCAAGCGAATGAAGAAAGGCACCAGTCCATCCTGTAGCCGTATACAAGGCAAGCGAATGAAGAAAGCCACCAGTCCATCCTGTAGCCGTATACAAGGCAAGCGAATGAAGAAAGCCACCAGTCCATCCTGTAGCCGTATACAAGGCAAGCGAATGAAGAAAGCCACCAGTCCATCCTGTAGCCGTATACAAGGCAAGCGAATGAAGAAAGCCACCAGTCCATCCTGTAGCCGTATACAAGGCAAGCGAATGAAGAAAGTCACCAGTCCATCCTGTAGCCGTATACAAGGCAAGCGAATGAAGAAAGGCACCAGTCCATCCTGTAGCCGTATACAAGGCAAGCGAATGAAGAAAGGCACCAGTCCATCCTGTAGCCGTATACAAGGCAAGCGAATGAAGAAAGGCACCAGTCCATCCTGTAGCCGTATACAAGGCAAGCGAATGAAGAAAGGCACCAGTCCATCCTGTAGCCGTATACAAGGCAAGCGAATGAAGAAAGGCACCAGTCCATCCTGTAGCCGTATACAAGGCAAGCGAATGAAGAAAGGCACCAGTCCATCCTGTAGCCGTATACAAGGCAAGCGAATGAAGAAAGGCACCAGTCCATCCTGTAGCCGTATACAAGGCAAGCGAATGAAGAAAGTCACCAGTCCATCCTGTAGCCGTATACAAGGCAAGCGAATGAAGAAAGGCACCAGTCCATCCTGTAGCCGTATACAAGGCAAGCGAATGAAGAAAGCCACCAGTCCATCCTGTAGCCGTATACAAGGCAAGCGAATGAAGAAAGCCACCAGTCCATCCTGTAGCCGTATACAAGGCAAGCGAATGAAGAAAGCCACCAGTCCATCCTGTAGCCGTATACAAGGCAAGCGAATGAAGAAAGGCACCAGTCCATCCTGTAGCCGTATACAAGGCAAGCGAATGAAGAAAGTCACCAGTCCATCCTGTAGCCGTATACAAGGCAAGCGAATGAAGAAAGGCACCAGTCCATCCTGTAGCCGTATACAAGGCAAGCGAATGAAGAAAGCCACCAGTCCATCCTGTAGCCGTATACAAGGCAAGCGAATGAAGAAAGCCACCAGTCCATCCTGTAGCCGTATACAAGGCAAGCGAATGAAGAAAGCCACCAGTCCATCCTGTAGCCGTATACAAGGCAAGCGAATGAAGAAAGGCACCAGTCCATCCTGTAGCCGTATACAAGGCAAGCGAATGAAGAAAGCCACCAGTCCATCCTGTAGCCGTATACAAGGCAAGCGAATGAAGAAAGCCACCAGTCCATCCTGTAGCCGTATACAAGGCAAGCGAATGAAGAAAGGCACCAGTCCATCCTGTAGCCGTATACAAGGCAAGCGAATGAAGAAAGTCACCAGTCCATCCTGTAGCCGTATACAAGGCAAGCGAATGAAGAAAGTCACCAGTCCATCCTGTAGCCGTATACAAGGCAAGCGAATGAAGAAAGGCACCAGTTCATCCTGTAGCCGTATACAAGGCAAGCGAATGAAGAAAGGCACCAGTTCATCCTGTAGCCGTATACAAGGCAAGCGAATGAAGAAAGTCACCAGTCCATCCTGTAGCCGTATACAAGGCAAGCGAATGAAGAAAGTCACCAGTCCATCCTGTAGCCGTATACAAGGCAAGCGAATGAAGAAAGTCACCAGTCCATCCTGTAGCCGTATACAAGGCAAGCGAATGAAGAAAGTCACCAGTCCATCCTGTAGCCGTATACAAGGCAAGCGAATGAAGTCACCAGTCCATCCTGTAGCCGTATACAAGGCAAGCGAATGAAGAAAGGCACCAGTCCATCCTGTAGCCGTATACAAGGCAAGCGAATGAAGAAAGGCACCAGTCCATCCTGTAGCCGTATACAAGGCAAGCGAATGAAGAAAGCCACCAGTCCATCCTGTAGCCGTATACAAGGCAAGCGAATGAAGAAAGCCACCAGTCCATCCTGTAGCCGTATACAAGGCAAGCGAATGAAGAAAGCCACCAGTCCATCCTGTAGCCGTATACAAGGCAAGCGAATGAAGAAAGCCACCAGTCCATCCTGTAGCCGTATACAAGGCAAGCGAATGAAGAAAGCCACCAGTCCATCCTGTAGCCGTATACAAGGCAAGCGAATGAAGAAAGCCACCAGTCCATCCTGTAGCCGTATACAAGGCAAGCGAATGAAGAAAGCCACCAGTCCATCCTGTAGCCGTATACAAGGCAAGAGAATGAAGAAAGCCACCAGTCCATCCTGTAGCCGTATACAAGGCAAGCAAATGAAGAAAGGCACCAGTCCGTCCTGTAGCCGTATACAAGGCAAGCGAATGAAGAAAGGCACCAGTCCGTCCTGTAGCCGTATACAAGGCAAGCGAATGAAGAAAGCCACCAGTCCATCCTGTAGCCGTATACAAGGCAAGCGAATGAAGGCACCAGTCCATCCTGTAGCCGTATACAAGGCAAGCGAATGAAGAAAGTCACCAGTCCATCCTGTAGCCGTATACAAGGCAAGCGAATGAAGAAAGGCACCAGTCCATCCTGTAGCCGTATACAAGGCAAGCGAATGAAGAAAGTCACCAGTTCATCCTGTAGCCGTATACAAGGCAAGCGAATGAAGAAAGGCACCAGTCCATCCTGTAGCCGTATACAAGGCAAGCGAATGAAGAAAGGCACCAGTCCATCCTGTAGCCGTATACAAGGCAAGCGAATGAAGAAAGGCACCAGTCCATCCTGTAGCCGTATACAAGGCAGGCGAATGAAGAAAGGCACCAGTCCATCCTGTAGCCGTATACAAGGCAAGCGAATGAAGAAAGTCACCAGTCCATCCTGTAGCCGTATACAAGGCAAGCGAATGAAGAAAGGCACCAGTCCATCCTGTAGCCGTATACAAGGCAAGCGAATGAAGAAAGGCACCAGTCCATCCTGTAGCCGTATACAAGGCAAGCGAATGAAGAAAGGCACCAGTCCATCCTGTAGCCGTATACAAGGCAAGCGAATGAAGAAAGCCACCAGTCCATCCTGTAGCCGTATACAAGGCAAGAGAATGAAGAAAGTCACCAGTCCATCCTGTAGCCGTATACAAGGCAAGCGAATGAAGAAAGCCACCAGTCCATCCTGTAGCCGTATACAAGGCAAGAGAATGAAGAAAGCCACCAGTCCATCCTGTAGCCGTATACAAGGCAAGCAAATGAAGAAAGGCACAAGTCCGTCCTGTAGCCGTATACAAGGCAAGCGAATGAAGAAAGGCACCAGTCCATCCTGTAGCCGTATACAAGGCAAGCGAATGAAGAAAGGCACCAGTCCATCCTGTAGCCGTATACAAGGCAAGCGAATGAAGAAAGGCACCAGTCCATCCTGTAGCCGTATACAAGGCAAGCGAATGAAGAAAGTCACCAGTCCATCCTGTAGCCGTATACAAGGCAAGCGAATGAAGAAAGTCACCAGTCCATCCTGTAGCCGTATACAAGGCAAGCGAATGAAGAAAGGCACCAGTCCATCCTGTAGCCGTATACAAGGCAAGAGAATGAAGAAAGCCACCAGTCCATCCTGTAGCCGTATACAAGGCAAGCAAATGAAGAAAGGCACCAGTCCGTCCTGTAGCCGTATACAAGGCAAGCGAATGAAGAAAGGCACCAGTCCATCCTGTAGCCGTATACAAGGCAAGCGAATGAAGAAAAGCACCAGTCCATCCTGTAGCCGTATACAAGGCAAGCGAATGAAGAAAGGCACCAGTCCATCCTGTAGCCGTATACAAGGCAAGCGAATGAAGAAAGTCACCAGTCCATCCTGTAGCCGTATACAAGGCAAGCGAATGAAGAAAGTCACCAGTCCATCCTGTAGCCGTATACAAGGCAAGCGAATGAAGAAAGGCACCAGTCCATTCTGTAGCAGTATACAAGGCAAGCGAATGAAGAAAGGCACCAGTCCATCCTGTAGCCGTATACAAGGCAAGCGAATGAAGAAAAGCACCAGTCCATCCTGTAGCCGTATACAAGGCAAGCGAATGAAGAAAGGCACCAGTCCATCCTGTAGCCGTATACAAGGCAAGCGAATGAAGAAAGGCACCAGTCCATCCTGTAGCCGTATACAAGGCAAGCGAATGAAGAAAGGCACCAGTCCATCCTGTAGCCGTATACAAGGCAAGCGAATGAAGAAAAGCACCAGTCCATCCTGTAGCCGTATACAAGGCAAGCGAATGAAGAAAGGCACCAGTCCATCCTGTAGCCGTATACAAGGCAAGCGAATGAAGTCACCAGTCCATCCTGTAGCCGTATACAAGGCAAGCGAATGAAGAAAGGCACCAGTCCATCCTGTAGCCATATACAAGGCAAGCAAATGAAGAAAGGCACCAGTCCATCCTGTAGCCGTATACAAGGCAAGCGAATGAAGAAAGTCACCAGTCCATCCTGTAGCCGTATACAAGGCAAGCGAATGAAGAAAGGCACCAGTCCATCCTGTAGCCGTATACAAGGCAAGCGAATGAAGAAAGGCACCAGTCCATCCTGTAGCCGTATACAAGGCAAGCGAATGAAGAAAGTCACCAGTCCATCCTGTAGCCGTATACAAGGCAAGCGAATGAAGAAAGGCACCAGTCCATCCTGTATCCGTATACAAGGCAAGCGAATGAAGAAAGGCACCAGTCCATCCTGTAGCCGTATACAAGGCAAGCGAATGAAGAAAAGCACCAGTCCATCCTGTAGCCGTATACAAGGCAAGCGAATGAAGAAAGGCACCAGTCCATCCTGTAGCCGTATACAAGGCAAGCGAATGAAGAAAGGCACCAGTCCATCCTGTAGCCGTATACAAGGCAAGCATATGAAGAAAGGCACCAGTCCATCCTGTAGCCGTATACAAGGCAAGCAAATGAAGAAAGTCACCAGTCCATCCTGTAGCCATATACAAGGCAAGCGAATGAAGAAAGCCACCAGTCCATCCTGTAGCCGTATACAAGGCAAGCGAATGAAGAAAGGCACCAGTCCATCCTGTAGCCGTATACAAGGCAAGCGAATGAAGAAAAGCACCAGTCCATCCTGTAGCCGTATACAAGGCAAGCGAATGAAGAAAGGCACCAGTCCATCCTGTAGCCGTATACAAGGCAAGCGAATGAAGAAAGGCACCAGTCCATCCTGTAGCCGTATACAAGGCAAGCGAATGAAGAAAAGCACCAGTCCATCCTGTAGCCGTATACAAGTCAAGCGAATGAAGAAAGGCACCAGTCCATCCTGTAGCCGTATACAAGGCAAGCGAATGAAGAAAGGCACCAGTCCATCCTGTAGCCGTATACAAGGCAAGCGAATGAAGAAAGTCACCAGTCCATCCTGTAGCCGTATACAAGGCAAGCGAATGAAGAAAGGCACCAGTCCATCCTTTAGCCGTATACAAGGCAAGCGAATGAAGAAAGGCACCAGTCCATCCTGAGCCGTATACAAGGCAATAAAATGAAGGCACCAGTCCATCCTGTAGCCGTATACAAGGCAAGCGAATGAAGAAAGGCACCAGTCCATCCTGTAGCCGTATACAAGGCAAGCGAATGAAGCAAGGCACCAGTCCATCCTGTAGCCATATACAAGGCAAGCGAATGAAGAAAGGCACCAGTCCATCCTGTAGCCGTATACAAGGCAAGCGAATGAAGAAAGCCACCAGTCAATCCTGTAGCCGTATACAAGGCAAGCGAATGAAGAAAGCCACCAGTCCATCCTGTAGCCGTATACAAGGCAAGCGAATGAAGAAAGCCACCAGTCCATCCTGTAGCCGTATACAAGGCAAGCGAATGAAGAAAGGCACCAGTCCATCCTGTAGCCGTATACAAGGCAAGCGAATGAAGAAAGGCACCAGTCCATCCTGTAGCCGTATACAAGGCAAGCGAATGAAGAAAGGCACCAGTCCATCCTGTAGCCGTATACAAGGCAAGCGAATGAAGAAAGGCACCAGTTCATCCTGTAGCCGTATACAAGGCAAGCGAATGAAGAAAGGCACCAGTCCATCCTGTAGCCGTATACAAGGCAAGCGAATGAAGAAAGGCACCAGTCCATCCTGTAGCCGTATACAAGGCAAGCGAATGAAGAAAGCCACCAGTCCATCCTGTAGCCGTATACAAGGCAAGCGAATGAAGAAAGCCACCAGTCCATCCTGTAGCCGTATACAAGGCAAGCGAATGAAGAAAGGCACCAGTCCATCCTGTAGCCGTATACAAGGCAAGCGAATGAAGAAAGTCACCAGTCCATCCTGAGCCGTATACAAGGCAAGAGAATGAAGAAAGGCACCAGTCCATCCTGTAGCCGTATACAAGGCAAGCGAATGAAGAAAGTCACCAGTCCATCCTGTAGCCGTATACAAGGCAAGCGAATGAAGAAAGGCACCAGTCCATCCTGTAGCCGTATACAAGGCAAGCGAATGAAGAAAGGCACCAGTCCATCCTGTAGCCATATACAAGGCAAGCGAATGAAGAAAGCCACCAGTCCATCCTGTAGCCGTATACAAGGCAAGCGAATGAAGAAAGGCACCAGTCCATCCTGTAGCCGTATACAAGGCAAGCGAATGAAGAAAGGCACCAGTCCATCCTGTAGCCATATACAAGGCAAGCGAATGAAGAAAGTCACCAGTCCATCCTGTAGCCGTATACAAGGCAAGCGAATGAAGAAAGCCACCAGTCCATCCTGTAGCCGTATACAAGGCAAGCGAATGAAGAAAGGCACCAGTCCATCCTGTAGCCGTATACAAGGAAAGCGAACAATCAACCTAGAACGAAAAGGGTTAAACACTTCCTGGGGGCCTGCAATATTCAGATATAGCTCAGGATAGTTGTGTCCTCTCGGCCGTGGGCTAGGCAGTAAAGGATATGATCCCAACAGTCAATTGAGAAACTCCGATCGTATATATTTTTAATTATCCAAGTTCAAAGTTACTGATTTTGATGGATCCTCTGCTCATTCAGATCAATCCAGCGGAGTGCGTCTTTCGGATGTTCAAAAAAGAAAGTCTCTCCCAGAGCTGTCACTCTAAGTTTCGCAGGGTAAATCATGGAGTATGAGGTTTGTAGACTACGCAGCCTTCGTTTTACATCAAGAAACTGCGCCCTATGTTTTGAAACTTCAGTGGAGTAATCCGGAAAAAAGGAAATTCTTTGGCCATTAATAGAGACATCCCCTTTATCACGGGCGGCCTTAAGGATGGCATCTGTCTTTGTAGTGCAGCAGCCTTATTAATACTGGAAGTGGAGGGGCCGCTGGTGGCAATAGCCGGGTTGGCACCCTGTGCGCCCTTTCCACAGCAAAGAGGGCAGTCGGGCAATCAGTCTAAACAAAGAACATAACCATGTCTCAAAGTACTCATTCAGATTATTGCTCTCAGTTTTTTCAGGGACACCCATCACTCTTATATTATTTTGCCTGAGTCTGTTCTCCAAATCATCTGTTTTGGCTAATAGGAATCATCTGTTTTAGGTAATAGGACCATAATCTGTTGGTCATGTCTCTGGTTGTCTCTTATTAGCTGAGGCTGTTTATCCTCCAGATCACTGGTTCTGCCCTCTGCTGCTGTAGTGCGGTCATTAACCTTTTGTAGCCCGTGCCTCATATAGGAAAGTTACTCTTTAATCTCTCCCATCTGGCTGCTGAGTGAGGATAAAGCAGCTTCATACTGTGTCACAGCCATAAACACATCCTTTATCGTGGGCTCATTAATGTGCTGATCTGTATTATGGTGGGAAGCAGTGATTTCTGGCAGTGATTTTTCGGGCACAGGAACTTTCAGAGTCATTATCAGCAGTGTTATTGAATTCCTTTGAGAGCGCAGAGAAACGATTAGACACCTCAATGATTTGTGTCTGTGCCTCATTGCCAGTGCTGGCTCCTGGGTCTGAAGCTCTAACAAATACAGCCAGCCTCAGTGCTGCGCCTGCAGCCACTGACTTCCCTGTGCCATCTTGGATGCCTCCATTCCCTCCTGTTGCTCCTCCGGCCATGATCGCTCCTCCTATACACACTGGTAAGTGCTAGGACATGTATAGAAGGGGTAATAAGTATTGAACATGCTTACTGAAATTTATTTAATACTTTGTACAAAAGACTTTGTTGATGACGACAGCTTCTAAACGCTTCTTGTATGGAGAAACTAGTCGCAGGCATTGCTCAGATGTGATTTTGGCCCATTTCTCCACACAAACACTCTTCACACCATGGAGCTTCCATGGGCTTCTTTGAACTCTGAGCATTAGTTCCTTCGATAATTTTTTTTATTGGATTCAGGTCTGGTGATTGGCTGGGCTATTCTAGCAGTTTTATTTTCTTTCTCTTTCCTCTTTCAGGCGCGAGTACAACTGAAACTCTGACCGCCGGGTCAGAGCGATGTCAGCAGCGTGATCAGGTCATGTGATCATGCTGCTGATGTCACTCGCCGGCGTACAGAAGTGCGAAGAGCATTGGTGGCAAGTGCTCCACATTAGTGGAGCTGAAGACACCGAAGATTAAATGTAACAGGGAAGATTTAGGGTGGGGGAGATTTACAGTGTGTGGTGGGGGAGATTTACAGTGTGTGGTGGAGGAGATTTACAGTGTGTGGTGGGGGAGATTTACAGTGTGTGGTGGAGGAGATTTACAGTGTGTGGTGGGGGAGATTTGATGACAAGTTTGGGGAGCAAGGAAGGGACAGGTGCAGACACTACGATTAGGGGCACAATATAGAGACTGGGCCCTATAGGGGGGACACAGTGAGAGGATAGTATGAAGTGGTAGCCCAGTATGGAAAGGAAAGGGCAGGGTGGAGAGCATGTCCTGTAAGAGGGACATTGGGGGCCATATTTTGTGCAGAGAATATATTATTGTGCAGCAATTATTTATTCAGGGGCTCAGCATAGGGCAGAATGGAAGTCTGCAGTAATGAGCTGTGGAGGAGAAACGTCATCTTGGAGTTTGGACAAGATGAAGAAAAGAAAGAGATCGACTCCAATCAGACAACGTCATCTATGAGGTACGTGGATGTAAAAGGTTTTTGGGATACTGACTAATTCTCATGTTTTTATTTATGTTAGGAGAATTAAAGGGGTTGTCCAAGTTAGTGATGAGTCTGCAGTAATTCTATGTGACTGTAAACTTCTGAATTCTCACAGTGCACACTGTCAGGATTTTGCGTTGCTGAAGATTTGCATACATGCGGTCACGTGCCGACTAGTCATGCGTGGCCTATCTCAATGACAATGAATTGAGCTAGGCCGGACAAGTCTAGTCTGAATGTGGCCAGAAGTATACAAATCACATACTTGTACAAGGAAGAATACTAAAAGTGTACAGTGCCGGCGCTATGAGAATTCAGAAGCCTGCAGTCACACAGCTGATTGCAAACCTGGACGAGTCCTTTAATTATAAAATGAAGCCCTGAAGCCAATACTAACAGTTTGTAATATACTCACTATTAGGATTCAGCTCTGTTTAGTGGTTCAAGCAGTCATCACATGGCCACGTCACTCATGCAATTTTCATACTTACGGTCATGAGACAACTAGCATCTCTTCCGGCTTCTCTCAGTTTTTCACTCAACATTGAGAGAATAAGGGCGAGCAGCTCGTCGGCGCGTGACTAAGTGTGCAAATCACATATGTGCTTGGGAGGTGTGTGTGTGTGGGGAGGGGCTCAAACTGAATTCTTACCGCGGGTGTTGGAAAACCTAGATACACCTCTGCTGGCACATGCAGTCTTTGCTGGCTATATTCAAAGCTAGATGGATGTTTGGAGTACTAGCTCTCCAGTGAAGGATTACCTTGGTACTCACAAAAATAAGGACAATAATTAACAGCTGTGGTAGATTGGCTGACTCTGCTGCTCTCAGAGGTAGACACAGGAACATTTCTTCTGTTTAAATAAACTAGTTAAACAGGGCATAAACCAGTGCAGGGTTTAACAAAATAAACACAGCCTTTCTGGCATAATAGCAAAACAAAAGATAACTTCTAGGACAGGCCATATGCCTGTGGGAATCGCCCACTCAGGCTACAATAAACTTCAGCTCCCCCTGGAGACTTCCTTGTCTCCAAACACACAGACAGAAAAAAAACCTCAGTGGTCAGTCATTTAACTTGCCGAACCACACCCTTGGAGAGGACATATGGTGAGTGGCCGTTCCACCCATCTCTTGCAGCTATTTAGAATAAAAAAAACAATCCTGTCATGGCCGAATAACCCCTCTCAGCACATAATATTCTGGAGAGAAACTTCTGGGTTTCACATCACAGAAGATTAAAACCTTCGTGACACATATCTCCCCTCACATACATTACCAGTGACCCTGTCACATATTCCCCCTCTCTGCCCAAAGCCAGGGGTTTTGGCACCTTCAACCACCAAACAGGGAATTCTGGAGAGGGCATCTGCATTACTGGGTAGCTTCCCGGGTCTTACGGCCTAGTAGATAATACTTCAGTGTATCCACGGCCAATTTTATGGCTAAAGACTCTCTCAACAATGGCATAGTTTTTCTCGCAGGATGAGAGCTTCCGGCTCAGATACAGGATGGGATATTCTTCACCATTTATTTCTTGAGACAACACGGCTCCCAACCCGACTTCTGAAGCATCCGACTGGACCATGAATTTTTTTCTGAATTCCGGTTCAACCAAAACCGGTTGTTTCCATAGGGACAGCTTCAGCTCCTGGAATGCCATCTGTCTCAGCAGTCCATTTGGCCATCATCGACTTGGTGCCTTTAAAGGAGATCTGTCAATGGTGCGGCAATTTTAGCAAAATTTGGGATAAACCACCAGTAATATCCCACAATTTCAAGAAACGCCCTCACCATCTTCTTGGAAAGTGGTTGCGGCCAGTTCTGGATTGCCTCGACCTTGTTTACTTGTGGCTTGATTTTGCCTCTCCCAACAAGGTAGCCTAAGTACTTGGCCTCTTCCTTCCCCATGGCACATTTTTTTGAATTTATGGTAAACCCCGCCTTTCTCAGGGCATCCAGAATCACCTGTACCTTGGGTAGATGACTATCCCAGTCTGGGCTGAAAATCACAATGTCATTGAGGTAGGCTGCAGCATACTTCTTATGCAGAGCTAGGATCCGATCCATGGCCCTCTGGAAGGTGGCTGGGGCCCCCTGCAGTTTGAAAGGCATTCTGGTGTATTGAAAACACCCATCAGGTGTCAAGAAGGCTGTCTTCTCCTTGGCACTCTGGGCATGGGGGAACTGCCAATAGCACTTTGTCACACATGTCAAATTTGGACACCTCATTCAGCCTGCGATAGTTGTTACAAAACTACCATCGGGTTTTGGCCCGAGGACGATGGGACCCGACCATTCATTTTTAACTCCTCTATCATGCTGAGGTCTAGCATTCGCTTCACCTCGTTTGATATTACCTCACGGCATGCGCCAGGAATTCTATATGGCTTAAGGTTCACCCTTATATGCAGCTCTGTCAACACATCATGTTCCACCACCTGCGTGTGCCCTGGCAACTCTGAGAACAGGTCACGGTTCTGCTGCAGCACTGTTGCTACTGGGCTGGAAATGGAGTCTCTGCCATCCTGACATCCACCACTTTGGCTTTGAGACGGACTCCCAGGCAAGGAGCTTCCAGTGATTCCTGATCTCACCAAGGTTCATGTAGTATACTTTGTGAGGCTTTCTTCATCCTGGCTGATGGACCTTGTAATTAACCTTGCCCAGTTTTCCCACTACCTCATATGGGCCTTGCCACTTGACTAAGAACTCTTGACCATGAAGATAAGCACCAGCACGCGGTCCCCAGGCTGGAACTGCCTTAGTCTCGCTGATCGGTTATAAACCCTTGCCTGTGCCTTTTAAGCTTGGAGAAGATGCACCTTCACGTTAGGCATCACCATTCTCTCCTGCAACTAGGCAACGGGCTCTATGATGCTCTGGTGGGACGTGACCTCGGCTTCCCAGGTTTCCTTGGCAATGTCTAGGAGCCCTTGCGGATGTCGACCATACAGGAGCTCAAACGGAGAGAAGCCAGTGGAGGCTTGAGGAGCTTCTCTGATGGAGAAGAGCAGAAATGGAAACAGATAGTCCCAGTCTTGACCATCCTCAATGACATTCTTGAGCATGGCCTTTAAGGTCTTATTGAAGCATTCTACTAGGCCATCTGTCTGCGAATAGTAGACGGAGGTTCGCAGCTGGGCAATCTGGAGGACCTAACACAACTCCTTCATAACTTTGCTCAGGGATTCCCTGGTCTGTCAAGATCTCTTTTGGCAGGCCCGCCCTAGAAAAATATGGACAAGCGCCAGGGCTATACTCTTGGCAGAAGAGTTCCTTAGTGGTACTGCTTCTGGGTACCGGGTCTCCTAGTCCATGACCACTAGGATGTATTGATATCCCCGTGCAGACTTAAATAAGGGACCTACTAGGTTCATGACAATTCTCTCAAATGGGACCTCTATCACAGGTAACGGGACTAGGGGACTTTGGAAGTGAGAAGAGGGAGCGGTTATCTCGCAGGTGGGGCAGAACATACAATAATTTAGGATCTCCCAGTAACATCCAGGTGCATTATCCTCTCCTAAGTTTTCTCTACACCCAGCTGCCCCCCCCAAAACATGCGAATGTGTAAAACCATCTGCCGGTAGGGTCCTGGATTCAACAACTGCTTCACTATCTCACCTCCCCTCAGTTTGATCACCCAATACAGTAGCTCCCCATTAACTGCAAAGTGGGGGAACCTGGTGTCTGCCCTGATCAGGGTTACCAGACTTCCCAAGTACAAAAGTCCAAGTACCAGTACCCAATTAACTGACACGGTACAGGCCTGCGGCCCCTCGCCTTTTTTTGAAAGCTATATACCAATACTGCAAATATACCAATATAGCAAAAAAAATGATAAATCATTAGTTAAATTAAAGATAGATTATATAAAATCTACATGTATTGACAACAATTTCACATACTCTGTATCAAAAAATGCCCAAAAGAATGTACTGTATCCTTCTGTCACGCAATGTGTGCAACACAGAGGGAAGAGGGAAAGGGAGCCCAGTCACTAGGGAAAAGGGGAAAGTGGAGACCTCCTAGTCTGGTCTAGTGTCACCCTGTTTCAACTACCGTCCCTATATTGGCTCTTCACCAATCACCGCATGCGTGCCTCGCCCTGACTTTCCCTGACGTAAGGCTAAGGCTAGGGAAGGAAGGAGATGGGCAGTAGTCGATCACCACTAAACTCTATAGACAACAAGGGTAGACAAACAGGGGGGAATTGCTTAGCTTTAGACGACTCCAGAAAAATACGCACACTGCCTCAAGCTCCAAAGAAGACGAAGTACTGCTCTTGCTAAAGCCTCACAAGTAGTAATGAATATCGCCGGCACCTCCCTATCAGACACACCAGGTATTTATACACCCAGAGAAAAAGGAGGACAAAAGAGCAATACGGCAAAACAGATAGAATCTTTATTCATAATACATTACCAAAGTGTTAAAAGTTATGCAGAGATAACAAGGCAAAGAGGTAAAAAGAGGTGCCAGAGACAAGGCATATCCTGGAAATCATACAGTGGGCCATCCAACTCTGACAGGTACATGTAAAAGTAGGACAGGAAATCCAGAAGTGGGTACATAGTTAGGTCAATCAGGGACCATCCATTAACAGGGGAACAACCCCATTATGGGGCAGGAAATCCAAACAGTCAATGTAAAAGTATATCGAATGTAATGCAATAATCAATGACTGACAAGGACTTGAAGCCAACAGGTAAGGAATGCACCCATATCAGGCACCAACATGTAGTAAATTGCGGTGTCCAAAATGTACCCAGAGTCTAATATATGGTACTCACCCAAACAAAAAGAAGGGGAGAAACCTAAATAAAAGACAGCCGACCAGATCCCAGGAGAGCCGCAGAAAGTGCAAACAGTAAGGGACGCGCCCCGGAGAGGACCCGCTTCATCTCTACCTACAATCACGAGTGGGGGGCGATGAGGCGGGTCCTCTCGAAACATTGGAATGTTCTTGGCGCGGAGCCCTCCCTTAGGGATACGGTGGGACAATTTCCACTTATGACTGCTAGAAGAGCCAAGAATTTGGGTGATTTGGTTACTTCTAGCCACTATATCCCTCCACGCGCGTCGGGGCGCGTCCCTTACTGTTTGCACTTTCTGCAGCTCTCCTGGGATCTGGTCGGCTGTCTTTTATTTAGGTTTCTCCCCTTCTTTTTGTTTGGGTGAGTACCATATATTAGACTCTGGGTACATTTTGGACACCGCAATTTACTACATGTTGGTGCCTGATATGGGTGCATTCCTTACCTGTTGGCTTCAAGTCCTTGTCAGTCATTGATTATTGCATTACATTCGATATACTTTTACATTGACTGTTTGGATTTCCTGCCCCATAATGGGGTTGTTCCCCTGTTAATGGATGGTCCCTGATTGACCTAACTATGTACCCACATCTGGATTTCCTGTCCTACTTTTACATGTACCTGTCAGAGTTGGATGGCCCACTGTATGATTTCCAGGACATGCCTTGTCTCTGGCACCTCTTTTTACCTCTTTGCCTTGTTATCTATGCATAACTTTTAACACTTTGGTAATGTATTATGAATAAAGATTCTGTCTGTTTTGCCATATTGCTCTTTTGTCCTCCTTTTTCTTTGTATTTGACCAATGAGTAGGCAATACGAACCTGGTGTCTGATTCATTGTTTTCAGCTCCGGGGTTCGTCTTATATTATGTATTTGGCCAGTTTTTTTCTCATTTATACTCCCAGGCCTGGGAGCCAATTAGCCAGAGGGAGGTAGCCACTGGGTCCTACAGACAGCCAGACTCTAAGAAGATGTCTGTAATGCCAAACATAGAGATCTCCTGCAACCAACTGCAGGGCGAGTGTCTGTCACCTCTGACACACCCGTGACACCTTCCCTGTATGACCCTAACCTCAGCCCTACCTTGCCACGGTGGCTGGCACACGAAGATTAGCACAAATGGGGACCCCGATCAGCGCTAGCCAACCCCATAAGGTCCCATTAAAGACTAAATGCTCAGAAATGTATCAAAAATCATGAGAACTCCTAAAGCTCAATGTAGAGCAAGCAATCAATCAATGCAAAGTTGTGGCACATAGTAATGATGTCAAATAAGTCTATATAATACACATACAAGTCTATACAAGCAATAAAAAAACATGAATAACCATTAAATGTAGAGCCGCAGTGGCAGCTATTCCTTGCACTACACATCTTCTGCCTGTCCATGCCATTCTATACTGAGCTGCTGCAGAGGCAGCTATTACTAGCATTACACAACCAGACATCATCTGCCTGTCCATCATGTTCTATATGGAGTTGCTGCAGAGGCGGCTATTACTGACACTATTATTATTATAATTTATTTATATATCACCATTGATTCCATGGTGCTGTACATGAGAAGGGGTTACATACCAGATACAGATATCACTTACAGTAAAGAACTAACAATGATAGACGGGTACAGAGGGAGGAGGACCCTGCCCCTGGGGGCTTACATTCTACAGATACATTGTATATTATTATTAATTATATAGCACCATTGATTCCATGATGCTGTACATGAGAAGGGGTTACATACCAGATACAGATATCACTTACAGTAAAGAACTAACAATGATAGACGGGTACAGAGGGAGGAGGACCCTGCCCCTGCGGGCTTACATTTTACAGATACATTGTATATTATTATTATTTATATAGCTCCATTGATTCCATGGCGCTGTACATGAGAAGATGTTACATACCAGATACAGATATCACTTACAGTAAAGAACTAACAATGATAGACGGGTACAGAGGGAGGAGGACCCTGCCCCTGGGGGCTTATATTCTACAGATACATTGTATATTATTATTATTTATATAGTGCCATTGATTCCATGGTGCTGTACATGAGAAGGGGTTACATACCAGATACAGATATCACTTACAGTAAAGAACTAACAATGATAGACGGGTACAGAGGGAGGAGGACCCTGCCCCTGCGGGCTTACATTCTACAGATACATTGTATATTATTATTATTTATATAGCTCCATTGATTCCATGGCGCTGTACATGAGAAGAGGTTACATACCAGATACAGATATCACTTACAGTAAAGAACTAACAATGATAGACGGGTACAGAGGGAGGAGGACCCTGCCCCTGCAAGCTTACATTCTACAGATACATTGTATATTATTATTATTTATATAGCGCCATTGATTCCATGGTGCTGTACATGAGAAGAGGTTACATACCAGATACAGATATCACTTACAGTAAAGAACTAACAATGATAGACGGGTACAGAGGGAGGAGGACCCTGCCCCTGCGGGCTTACATTCTACAGATACATTGTATATTATTATTATTTATATAGTGCCATTGATTCCATGGTGCTGTACATGAGAAGGGGTTACATACCAGATACAGATATCACTTACAGTAAAGAACTAACAATGATAGACGGGTACAGAGGGAGGAGGACCCTGCCCCTGGGGGCTTACATTCTACACATACATTGTATATTATTATTATTTATATAGCTCCATTGATTCCATGGTGCTGTACATGAGAAGGGGTTACATACCAGATACAGATATCACTTACAGTAAAGAACTAACAATGATAGACGGGTACAGAGGGAGGAGGACCCTGCCCCTGCGGGCTTACATTCTACAGATACATTGTATATTATTATTATTTATATAGCTCCATTGATTCCATGGTGCTGTACATGAGAAGGGGATACATACCAGATACAGATATCACTTACAGTAAAGAACTAACAATGATAGACGGGTACAGAGGGAGGAGGACCCTGCCCCTGCGGGCTTACATTCTACAGATACATTGTATATTATTATTATTTATATAGCTCCATTGATTCCATGGTGCTGTACATGAGAAGAGGTTACACACCAGATACAGATATCACTTACAGTAAAGAACTAACAATGATAGACGGGTACAGAGGGAGGAGGACCCTGCCCCTGGGGGCTTACATTCTACAGATACATTGTATATTATTATTTATATAGCGCCATTGATTCCATGGTGCTGTACATGAGAAGAGGTTACATACCAGATACAGATATCACTTACAGTAAAGAACTAACAATGATAGACGGGTACAGGGGGAGGAGGACCCTGCCCCTGGGGGCTTACATTCTACAGATACATTGTATATTATTATTATTTATATAGCTCCATTGATTCCATGGTGCTGTACATGAGAAGGGGTTACATACCAGATACAGATATCACTTACAGTAAAGAACTAACAATGATAGACGGGTACAGAGGGAGGAGGACCCTGCCCCTGCAAGCTTACATTCTACAGATACATTGTATATTATTATTATTTATATAGCTCCATTGATTCCATGGTGCTGTACATGAGAAGAGGATACATACCAGATACAGATATCACTTACAGTAAAGAACTAACAATGATAGACGGGTACAGAGGGAGGAGGACCCTACCCCTGGGGGCTTACATTCTACAGATACATTGTATATTATTATTATTTATATAGCGCCATTGATTCCATGGTGCTGTACATGAGAAGGGATTACATACCAGATACAGATATCACTTACAGTAAAGAACTAACAATGATAGACGGGTACAGAGGGAGGAGGACCCGGCCCCTGGGGGCTTACATTCTACAGATACATTGTATATTATTATTATTTATATAGCGCCATTGATGCCATGGTGCTGTACATGAGAAGAGGTTACATACCAGATACAGATATCACTTACAGTAAAGAACTAACAATGATAGATGGGTACAGAGGGAGGAGGACCCTGCCCCTGCGGGCTTACATTCTACAGATACATTGTATATTATTATTATTTACATAGCTCCATTGATTCCATGGCGCTGTACATGAGAAGAGGTTACATACCAGATACAGATATCACTTACAGTAAAGAACTAACAATGATAGATGGGTACAGAGGGAGGAGGACCCTGCCCCTGCGGGCTTACATTCTACAGATACATTGTATGTTATTATTATTTATATAGCGCCATTGTTTCCATGGTGCTGTACATGAGAAGGGGTTACATACCAGATACAGATATCACTTACAGTAAAGAACTAACAATGATAGACGGGTACAGAGGGAGGAGGACCCTGCTCCTGCAGGCTTACATTCTACAGATACATTGTATATTATTATTATTTATATAGCACCATTGATTCCATGGTGCTGTACATGAGAAGAGGTTACATACCAGATACAGATATCACTTACAGTAAAGAACTAACAATGATAGACGGGTACAGAGGGAGGAGGACCCTGCCCCTGCGGGCTTACATTCTACAGATACATTGTATATTATTATTATTTATATAGCGCCATTGATGCCATGGTGCTGTACATGAGAAGGGGTTACATACCAGATACAGATATCACTTACAGTAAGGAACTAACAATAATAGACGGGTACAGAGGGAGGAGGACCCTGCCCCTGCGGGCTTACATTCTACAGATACATTGTATATTATTATTATTTATATAGCGCCACTGATGCCATGGTGCTGTACATGAGAAGGGGTTACATACCAGATACAGATATCACTTACAGTAAAGAACTAACAATGATAGACGGGTACAGAGGGAGGAGGACCCTGCCCCTGCGGGCTTACATTCTACCGATACACTGTATATTATTATTATTTATATACCGCCATTGATTCCATGGCGCTGTACATGAGGAGGGGTTACATACCAGATACAGATATCACTTACAGTAAAGAACTAACAATGATAGACGGGTACAGAGGGAGGAGGACCCTGCCCATGGGGGCTTACATTCTACAGATACATTGTATATTATTATTATTTATATACCGCCATTGATTCCATGGCGCTGTACATGAGGAGGGGTTACATACCAGATACAGATATCACTTACAGTAAAGAACTAACAATGATAGATGGGTACAGAGGGAGGAGGACCCTGCCCCTGCGGGCTTACATTCTACAGATACATTGTATATTATTATTTATATAGCGCCATTGATTCCCTGGTGCTGTACATGAGAAGGGGTTACATACCAGATACAGATATCACTTACAGTAAAGAACTAACAATGATAGACGGGTACAGAGGGAGGAGGACCCTGCCCCTGCGGGCTTACATTCTACAGATACATTGTATATTTTTATTATTTATATAGCTCCATTGATTCCATGGTGCTGTACATGAGAAGAGGTTACACACCAGATACAGATATCACTTACAGTAAAGAACTAACAATGATAGACGGGTACAGAGGGAGGAGGACCCTGCCCCTGCGGGCTTACATTCTACAGATACATTGTATATTATTATTTATATAGCGCCATTGATTCCATGGTGCTGTACATGAGAAGGGGTTACATACCAGATACAGATATCACTTACAGTAAAGAACTAACAATGATAGACGGGTACAGAGGGAAGAGGACCCTGCCCCTGCGGGCTTACATTCTACAGATACATTGTATATTTTTATTATTTATATAGCTCCATTGATTCCATGGTGCTGTACATGAAAAGAGGTTACACACCAGATACAGATATCACTTACAGTAAAGAACTAACAATGATAGACGGGTACAGAGGGAGGAGGACCCTGCCCCTGGGGGCTTACATTCTACAGATACATTGTATATTATTATTATTTATATAGCGCCATTGATTCCATGGTGCTGTACATGAGAAGAGGTTACATACCAGATACAGATATCACTTACAGTAAAGAACTAACAATGATAGACGGGTACAGGGGGAGGAGGACCCTGCGCCTGGGGGCTTACATTCTACAGATACATTGTATATTATTATTATTTATATAGCTCCATTGATTCCATGGTGCTGTACATGAGAAGGGGTTACATACCAGATACAGATATCACTTACAGTAAAGAACTAACAATGATAGACGGGTACAGAGGGAGGAGGACCCTACCCCTGGGGGCTTACATTCTACAGATACATTGTATATTATTATTATTTATATAGCGCCATTGATTCCATGGTGCTGTACATGAGAAGGGATTACATACCAGATACAGATATCACTTACAGTAAAGAACTAACAATGATAGACGGGTACAGAGGGAGGAGGACCCGGCCCCTGGGGGCTTACATTCTACAGATACATTGTATATTATTATTATTTATATAGCGCCATTGATGCCATGGTGCTGTACATGAGAAGAGGTTACATACCAGATACAGATATCACTTACAGTAAAGAACTAACAATGATAGATTGGTACAGAGGGAGGAGGACCCTGCCCCTGCGGGCTTACATTCTACAGATACATTGTATATTATTATTATTTACATAGCTCCATTGATTCCATGGCGCTGTACATGAGAAGAGGTTACATACCAGATACAGATATCACTTACAGTAAAGAACTAACAATGATAGACGGGTACAGAGGGAGGAGGACCCTGCCCCTGCGGGCTTACATTCTACAGATACATTGTATATTATTATTATTTATATAGCGCCATTGATGCCATGGTGCTGTACATGAGAAGGGGTTACATACCAGATACAGATATCACTTACAGTAAGGAACTAACAATAATAGACGGGTACAGAGGGAGGAGGACCCTGCCCCTGCGGGCTTACATTCTACAGATACATTGTATATTATTATTATTTATATAGCGCCACTGATGCCATGGTGCTGTACATGAGAAGGGGTTACATACCAGATACAGATATCACTTACAGTAAAGAACTAACAATGATAGACGGGTACAGAGGGAGGAGGACCCTGCCCCTGCGGGCTTACATTCTACCGATACACTGTATATTATTATTATTTATATACCGCCATTGATTCCATGGCGCTGTACATGAGGAGGGGTTACATACCAGATACAGATATCACTTACAGTAAAGAACTAACAATGATAGACGGGTACAGAGGGAGGAGGACCCTGCCCATGGGGGCTTACATTCTACAGATACATTGTATATTATTATTATTTATATACCGCCATTGATTCCATGGCGCTGTACATGAGGAGGGGTTACATACCAGATACAGATATCACTTACAGTAAAGAACTAACAATGATAGAGGGGTACAGAGGGAGGAGGACCCTGCCCCTGCGGGCTTACATTCTACAGATACATTGTATATTATTATTTATATAGCGCCATTGATTCCCTGGTGCTGTACATGAGAAGGGGTTACATACCAGATACAGATATCACTTACAGTAAAGAACTAACAATGATAGACGGGTACAGAGGGAGGAGGACCCTGCCCCTGCGGGCTTACATTCTACAGATACATTGTATATTTTTATTATTTATATAGCTCCATTGATTCCATGGTGCTGTACATGAGAAGAGGTTACACACCAGATACAGATATCACTTACAGTAAAGAACTAACAATGATAGACGGGTACAGAGGGAGGAGGACCCTGCCCCTGCGGGCTTACATTCTACAGATACATTGTATATTATTATTTATATAGCGCCATTGATTCCATGGTGCTGTACATGAGAAGGGGTTACATACCAGATACAGATATCACTTACAGTAAAGAACTAACAATGATAGACGGGTACAGAGGGAGGAGGACCCTGCCCCTGCGGGCTTACATTCTACAGATACATTGTATATTTTTATTATTTATATAGCTCCATTGATTCCATGGTGCTGTACATGAGAAGAGGTTACACACCAGATACAGATATCACTTACAGTAAAGAACTAACAATGATAGACGGGTACAGAGGGAGGAGGACCCTGCCCCTGGGGGCTTACATTCTACAGATACATTGTATATTATTATTATTTATAAAGCGCCATTGATTCCATGGTGCTGTACATGAGAAGAGGTTACATACCAGATACAGATATCACTTACAGTAAAGAACTAACAATGATAGACGGGTACAGGGGGAGGAGGACCCTGCGCCTGGGGGCTTACATTCTACAGATACATTGTATATTATTATTATTTATATAGCTCCATTGATTCCATGGTGCTGTACATGAGAAGGGGTTACATACCAGATACAGATATCACTTACAGTAAAGAACTAACAATGATAGACGGGTACAGAGGGAGGAGGACCCTACCCCTGGGGGCTTACATTCTACAGATACATTGTATATTATTATTATTTATATAGCGCCATTGATTCCATGGTGCTGTACATGAGAAGGGATTACATACCAGATACAGATATCACTTACAGTAAAGAACTAACAATGATAGACGGGTACAGAGGGAGGAGGACCCGGCCCCTGGGGGCTTACATTCTACAGATACATTGTATATTATTATTATTTATATAGCGCCATTGATGCCATGGTGCTGTACATGAGAAGAGGTTACATACCAGATACAGATATCACTTACAGTAAAGAACTAACAATGATAGATTGGTACAGAGGGAGGAGGACCCTGCCCCTGCGGGCTTACATTCTACAGATACATTGTATATTATTATTATTTACATAGCTCCATTGATTCCATGGCGCTGTACATGAGAAGAGGTTACATACCAGATACAGATATCACTTACAGTAAAGAACTAACAATGATAGACGGGTACAGAGGGAGGAGGACCCTGCCCCTGCGGGCTTACATTCTACAGATACATTGTATATTATTATTATTTATATAGCGCCATTGATGCCATGGTGCTGTACATGAGAAGGGGTTACATACCAGATACAGATATCACTTACAGTAAGGAACTAACAATAATAGACGGGTACAGAGGGAGGAGGACCCTGCCCCTGCGGGCTTACATTCTACAGATACATTGTATATTATTATTATTTATATAGCGCCACTGATGCCATGGTGCTGTACATGAGAAGGGGTTACATACCAGATACAGATATCACTTACAGTAAAGAACTAACAATGATAGACGGGTACAGAGGGAGGAGGACCCTGCCCCTGCGGGCTTACATTCTACCGATACACTGTATATTATTATTATTTATATACCGCCATTGATTCCATGGCGCTGTACATGAGGAGGGGTTACATACCAGATACAGATATCACTTACAGTAAAGAACTAACAATGATAGACGGGTACAGAGGGAGGAGGACCCTGCCCATGGGGGCTTACATTCTACAGATACATTGTATATTATTATTATTTATATACCGCCATTGATTCCATGGCGCTGTACATGAGGAGGGGTTACATACCAGATACAGATATCACTTACAGTAAAGAACTAACAATGATAGATGGGTACAGAGGGAGGAGGACCCTGCCCCTGCGGGCTTACATTCTACAGATACATTGTATATTATTATTTATATAGCGCCATTGATTCCCTGGTGCTGTACATGAGAAGGGGTTACATACCAGATACAGATATCACTTACAGTAAAGAACTAACAATGATAGACGGGTACAGAGGGAGGAGGACCCTGCCCCTGCGGGCTTACATTCTACAGATACATTGTATATTTTTATTATTTATATAGCTCCATTGATTCCATGGTGCTGTACATGAGAAGAGGTTACACACCAGATACAGATATCACTTACAGTAAAGAACTAACAATGATAGACGGGTACAGAGGGAGGAGGACCCTGCCCCTGCGGGCTTACATTCTACAGATACATTGTATATTATTATTTATATAGCGCCATTGATTCCATGGTGCTGTACATGAGAAGGGGTTACATACCAGATACAGATATCACTTACAGTAAAGAACTAACAATGATAGACGGGTACAGAGGGAGGAGGACCCTGCCCCTGCGGGCTTACATTCTACAGATACATTGTATATTATTATTATTATTTATATAGCTCCATTGATGCCATGGTGCTGTACATGAGAAGGGGTTACATACCAGATACAGATATCACTTACAGTAAAGAACTAACAATGATAGACGGGTACAGGGGGAGGAGGACCCTGCGCCTGGGGGCTTACATTCTACAGATACATTGTATATTATTATTATTTATATAGCTCCATTGATTCCATGGTGCTGTACATGAGAAGGGGTTACATACCAGATACAGATATCACTTACAGTAAAGAACTAACAATGATAGACGGGTACAGAGGGAGGAGGACCCTACCCCTGGGGGCTTACATTCTACAGATACATTGTATATTATTATTATTTATATAGCGCCATTGATTCCATGGTGCTGTACATGAGAAGGGATTACATACCAGATACAGATATCACTTACAGTAAAGAACTAACAATGATAGACGGGTACAGAGGGAGGAGGACCCGGCCCCTGGGGGCTTACATTCTACAGATACATTGTATATTATTATTATTTATATAGCGCCATTGATGCCATGGTGCTGTACATGAGAAGAGGTTACATACCAGATACAGATATCACTTACAGTAAAGAACTAACAATGATAGATTGGTACAGAGGGAGGAGGACCCTGCCCCTGCGGGCTTACATTCTACAGATACATTGTATATTATTATTATTTACATAGCTCCATTGATTCCATGGCGCTGTACATGAGAAGAGGTTACATACCAGATACAGATATCACTTACAGTAAAGAACTAACAATGATAGATGGGTACAGAGGGAGGAGGACCCTGCCCCTGCGGGCTTACATTCTACAGATACATTGTATATTATTATTATTTATATAGCGCCATTGATTCCATGGTGCTGTACATGAGAAGAGGTTACATACCAGATACAGATATCACTTACAGTAAAGAACTAACAATGATAGACGGGTACAGAGGGAGGAGGACCCTGCCCCTGCGGGCTTACATTCTACAGATACATTGTATATTATTATTATTTATATAGTGCCATTGATTCCATGGTGCTGTACATGAGAAGGGGTTACATACCAGATACAGATATCACTTACAGTAAAGAACTAACAATGATAGACGGGTACAGAGGGAGGAGGACCCTGCCCCTGCAAGTTTACATTCTACAGATACATTGTATATTATTATTATTTATATAGCTCCATTGATTCCATGGTGCTGTACATGAGAAGAGGTTACATACCAGATACAGATATCACTTACAGTAAAGAACTAACAATGATAGACGGGTACAGAGGGAGGAGGACCCTACCCCTGGGGCCTTACATTCTACAGATACATTGTATATTATTATTATTTATATAGCGCCATTGATTCCATGGTGCTGTACATGAGAAGGGATTACATACCAGATACAGATATCACTTACAGTAAAGAACTAACAATGATAGACGGGTACAGAGGGAGGAGGACCCGGCCCCTGGGGGCTTACATTCTACAGATACATTGTATATTATTATTATTTATATAGCGCCATTGATGCCATGGTGCTGTACATGAGAAGAGGTTACATACCAGATACAGATATCACTTACAGTAACTAACAATGATAGACGGGTACAGAGGGAGGAGGACCCTGCCCCTGCGGGCTTACATTCTACAGATAGGTTGTATATTATTATTATTTATATAGCGCCATTGATTCCATGGTGCTGTACATGAGAAGGGGTTACATACCAGATACAGATATCACTTACAGTAAAGAACTAACAATGATAGACGGGTACAGGAGGAGGAGGACCCTGCCCCTGGGGGCTTACATTCTACAGATACATTGTATATTATTATTATTTATATAGCGCCATTGATTCCATGGTGCTGTACATGAGAAGGGGTTACATACCAGATACAGATATCACTTACAGTAAAGAACTAACAATGATAGACGGGTACAGAGGGAGGAGGACCCTGCCCCTGCGGGCTTACATTCTACAGATACATTGTATATTATTATTATTTATATAGCTCCATTGATTCCATGGTGCTGTACATGAGAAGGGGTTACATACCAAATACAGATATCACTTACAGTAAAGAACTAACAATGATAGATGGGTACAGAGGGAGGAGGACCCTGCCCCTGGGGCTTACATTCTACAGATACATTGTATATTATTATTATTTATATAGCGCCATTGATTCCATGGTGCTGTACATGAGAAGGGGTTACATACCAGATACAGATATCACTTACAGTAAAGAACTAACAATGATTGACGGGTACAGAGGGAGGAGGACTCTGCCCCTGCGGGCTTACATTCTACAGATACATTGTATATTATTATTATTTATATAGAGCCATTGATTCCATGGTGCTGTATATGAGAAGGAGTTACATACCAGATACAGATATCACTTACAGTAACTAACAATGATAGACGGGTACAGAGGGAGGAGGACCCTGCCCCTGGGGGTTTACATTCTACAGATACATTGTATATTATTATTATTTATATAGCACCATTGATTCCATGGCGCTGTACATGAGAAGGGGGTTACATACCAGATACAGATATCACTTACAGTAAAGAGCTAACAATGATAGACGGGTACAGAGGGAGGAGGACCCTGCCCCTGCGGGCTTACATTCTACAGATACATTGTATATTATTATTATTTATATAGAGCCATTGATTCCATGGTGCTGTACATGAGAAGGGGTTACATACCAGATACAGATATCACTTACAGTAAAGAACTAACAATGATAGACGGGTACAGAGGGAGGAGGACCCTTCCCATGGGGGCTTACATTCTACAGATACATTGTATTTTATTATTATTTATATAGCGCCATTGATTCCATGGTGCTGTACATGAGAAGGAGTTACATACCAGATACAGATATCACTTACAGTAACTAACAATGATAGACGGGTACAGAGGGAGGAGGACCCTGCCCCTAGGGGCTTACATTCTACAGATACATTGTATATTATTATTATTTATATAGCACCATTGATTCCATGGCGCTGTACATGAGAAGGGGGTTACATACCAGATACAGATATCACTTACAGTAAAGAGCTAACAATGATAGACGGGTACAGAGGGAGGAGGACCCTGCCCCTGCGGGCTTACATTCTACAGATACATTGTATATTATTATTATTTATATAGAGCCATTGATTCCATGGTGCTGTACATGAGAAGGGGTTACATACCAGATACAGATATCACTTACAGTAAAGAACTAACAATGATAGACGGGTACAGAGGGAGGAGGACCCTTCCCATGGGGGCTTACATTCTACAGATACATTGTATTTTATTATTATTTATATAGCGCCATTGATTCCATGGTGCTGTACATGAGAAGGAGTTACATACCAGATACAGATATCACTTACAGTAACTAACAATGATAGACGGGTACAGAGGGAGGAGGACCCTGCCCCTAGGGGCTTACATTCTACAGATACATTGTATATTATTATTATTTATATAGCGCCATTGATTCCATGGTGCTGTACATGAGAAGGAGTTACATACCAGATACAGATATCACTTACAGTAACTAACAATGATAGACGGGTACAGAGGGAGGAGGACCCTGCCCCTGGGGGGTTTACATTCTACAGATACATTGTATATTATTATTATTTATATAGCACCATTGATTCCATGGTGCTGTACATGAGAAGGGGTTACATACCAGATACAGATATCACTTACAGTAAAGAGCTAACAATGATAGACGGGTACAGAGGGAGGAGGACCCTCTGCCCCTGCGGGCTTACATTCTACAGATACATTGTATATTATTATTATTTATATAGCGCCATTGATGCCATGGCGCTGTACATGAGAAGAGGCTACATACCAGATACAGATATCACTTACAGTAAAGAACTAACAATGATAGACGGGTACAGAGGGAGGAGGATCCTGCCCCTGCGTGCTTACATTCTACAGATACATTGTATATTATTATTATTTATATAGCGCCATTGATGCCATGGCGCTGTACATGAGAAGAGGCTACATACCAGATACAGATATCACTTACAGTAAAGAACTAACAATGATAGACGGGTACAGAGGGAGGAGGACCCTGCCCCTGCGGGCTTACATTCTACAGATACATTGTATATTATTATTATTTACATAGCTCCATTGATTCCATGGCGCTGTACATGAGAAGAGGTTACATACCAGATACAGATATCACTTACAGTAAAGAACTAACAATGATAGATGGGTACAGAGGGAGGAGGACCCTGCCCCTGCGGGCTTACATTCTACAGATACATTGTATATTATTATTATTTATATAGCGCCATTGATTCCATGGTGCTGTACATGAGAAGAGGTTACATACCAGATACAGATATCACTTACAGTAAAGAACTAACAATGATAGACGGGTACAGAGGGAGGAGGACCCTGCCCCTGCGGGCTTACATTCTACAGATACATTGTATATTATTATTATTTATATAGTGCCATTGATTCCATGGTGCTGTACATGAGAAGGGGTTACATACCAGATACAGATATCACTTACAGTAAAGAACTAACAATGATAGACGGGTACAGAGGGAGGAGGACCCTGCCCCTGCAAGTTTACATTCTACAGATACATTGTATATTATTATTATTTATATAGCTCCATTGATTCCATGGTGCTGTACATGAGAAGAGGTTACATACCAGATACAGATATCACTTACAGTAAAGAACTAACAATGATAGACGGGTACAGAGGGAGGAGGACCCTACCCCTGGGGCCTTACATTCTACAGATACATTGTATATTATTATTATTTATATAGCGCCATTGATTCCATGGTGCTGTACATGAGAAGGGATTACATACCAGATACAGATATCACTTACAGTAAAGAACTAACAATGATAGACGGGTACAGAGGGAGGAGGACCCGGCCCCTGGGGGCTTACATTCTACAGATACATTGTATATTATTATTATTTATATAGCGCCATTGATGCCATGGTGCTGTACATGAGAAGAGGTTACATACCAGATACAGATATCACTTACAGTAACTAACAATGATAGACGGGTACAGAGGGAGGAGGACCCTGCCCCTGCGGGCTTACATTCTACAGATAGGTTGTATATTATTATTATTTATATAGCGCCATTGATTCCATGGTGCTGTACATGAGAAGGGGTTACATACCAGATACAGATATCACTTACAGTAAAGAACTAACAATGATAGACGGGTACAGGAGGAGGAGGACCCTGCCCCTGGGGGCTTACATTCTACAGATACATTGTATATTATTATTATTTATATAGCGCCATTGATTCCATGGTGCTGTACATGAGAAGGGGTTACATACCAGATACAGATATCACTTACAGTAAAGAACTAACAATGATAGACGGGTACAGAGGGAGGAGGACCCTGCCCCTGCGGGCTTACATTCTACAGATACATTGTATATTATTATTATTTATATAGCTCCATTGATTCCATGGTGCTGTACATGAGAAGGGGTTACATACCAAATACAGATATCACTTACAGTAAAGAACTAACAATGATAGATGGGTACAGAGGGAGGAGGACCCTGCCCCTGGGGCTTACATTCTACAGATACATTGTATATTATTATTATTTATATAGCGCCATTGATTCCATGGTGCTGTACATGAGAAGGGGTTACATACCAGATACAGATATCACTTACAGTAAAGAACTAACAATGATTGACGGGTACAGAGGGAGGAGGACTCTGCCCCTGCGGGCTTACATTCTACAGATACATTGTATATTATTATTATTTATATAGAGCCATTGATTCCATGGTGCTGTATATGAGAAGGAGTTACATACCAGATACAGATATCACTTACAGTAACTAACAATGATAGACGGGTACAGAGGGAGGAGGACCCTGCCCCTGGGGGTTTACATTCTACAGATACATTGTATATTATTATTATTTATATAGCACCATTGATTCCATGGCGCTGTACATGAGAAGGGGGTTACATACCAGATACAGATATCACTTACAGTAAAGAGCTAACAATGATAGACGGGTACAGAGGGAGGAGGACCCTGCCCCTGCGGGCTTACATTCTACAGATACATTGTATATTATTATTATTTATATAGAGCCATTGATTCCATGGTGCTGTACATGAGAAGGGGTTACATACCAGATACAGATATCACTTACAGTAAAGAACTAACAATGATAGACGGGTACAGAGGGAGGAGGACCCTTCCCATGGGGGCTTACATTCTACAGATACATTGTATTTTATTATTATTTATATAGCGCCATTGATTCCATGGTGCTGTACATGAGAAGGAGTTACATACCAGATACAGATATCACTTACAGTAACTAACAATGATAGACGGGTACAGAGGGAGGAGGACCCTGCCCCTAGGGGCTTACATTCTACAGATACATTGTATATTATTATTATTTATATAGCACCATTGATTCCATGGCGCTGTACATGAGAAGGGGGTTACATACCAGATACAGATATCACTTACAGTAAAGAGCTAACAATGATAGACGGGTACAGAGGGAGGAGGACCCTGCCCCTGCGGGCTTACATTCTACAGATACATTGTATATTATTATTATTTATATAGAGCCATTGATTCCATGGTGCTGTACATGAGAAGGGGTTACATACCAGATACAGATATCACTTACAGTAAAGAACTAACAATGATAGACGGGTACAGAGGGAGGAGGACCCTTCCCATGGGGGCTTACATTCTACAGATACATTGTATTTTATTATTATTTATATAGCGCCATTGATTCCATGGTGCTGTACATGAGAAGGAGTTACATACCAGATACAGATATCACTTACAGTAACTAACAATGATAGACGGGTACAGAGGGAGGAGGACCCTGCCCCTAGGGGCTTACATTCTACAGATACATTGTATATTATTATTATTTATATAGCGCCATTGATTCCATGGTGCTGTACATGAGAAGGAGTTACATACCAGATACAGATATCACTTACAGTAACTAACAATGATAGACGGGTACAGAGGGAGGAGGACCCTGCCCCTGGGGGGTTTACATTCTACAGATACATTGTATATTATTATTATTTATATAGCACCATTGATTCCATGGTGCTGTACATGAGAAGGGGTTACATACCAGATACAGATATCACTTACAGTAAAGAGCTAACAATGATAGACGGGTACAGAGGGAGGAGGACCCTCTGCCCCTGCGGGCTTACATTCTACAGATACATTGTATATTATTATTATTTATATAGCGCCATTGATGCCATGGCGCTGTACATGAGAAGAGGCTACATACCAGATACAGATATCACTTACAGTAAAGAACTAACAATGATAGACGGGTACAGAGGGAGGAGGATCCTGCCCCTGCGTGCTTACATTCTACAGATACATTGTATATTATTATTATTTATATAGCGCCATTGATGCCATGGCGCTGTACATGAGAAGAGGCTACATACCAGATACAGATATCACTTACAGTAAAGAACTAACAATGATAGACGGGTACAGAGGGAGGAGGACCCTGCCCCTGCGGGCTTACATTCTACAGATACATTGTATATTATTATTATTGATATAGAGCCATTGATGCCATGGTAGTGTACATGAGAAGGGATTACATACCAGATACAGATATCACCTACAGGAAAGAACTAACAATGATAGACGGGTACAGAGGGAGGAGGACCCTGCCCCTGCGGGCTTACATTCTACAGATACATTGTATATTATTATTATTTATATAGCTCCATTGATTCCATGGTGCTGTACATGAGAAGGGGTTACATACCAGATACAGATATCACTTACAGTAAAGAACTAACAATGATAGACGGGTACAGAGGGAGGAGGACCCTGCCCCTGCGGGCTTACATTCTACAGATACATTGTATATTATTATTATTTATATAGCTCCATTGATTCCATGGTGCTGTACATGAGAAGGGGATACATACCAGATACAGATATCACTTACAGTAAAGAACTAACAATGATAGACGGGTACAGAGGGAGGAGGACCCTGCCCCTGCGGGCTTACATTCTACAGATACATTGTATATTATTATTATTATTTATATAGCTCCATTGATTCCATGGTGCTGTACATGAGAAGAGGTTACACACCAGATACAGATATCACTTACAGTAAAGAACTAACAATGATAGACGGGTACAGAGGGAGGAGGACCCTGCCCCTGGGGGCTTACATTCTACAGATACATTGTATATTATTATTATTTATATAGCGCCATTGATTCCATGGTGCTGTATATGAGAAGGAGTTACATACCAGATACAGATATCACTTACAGTAACTAACAATGATAGACGGGTACAGAGGGAGGAGGACCCTGCCCCTGGGGGTTTACATTCTACAGATACATTGTATATTATTATTATTTATATAGCACCATTGATTCCATGGCGCTGTACATGAGAAGGGGGTTACATACCAGATACAGATATCACTTACAGTAAAGAGCTAACAATGATAGACGGGTACAGAGGGAGGAGGACCCTGCCCCTGCGGGCTTACATTCTACAGATACATTGTATATTATTATTATTTATATAGAGCCATTGATTCCATGGTGCTGTACATGAGAAGGGGTTACATACCAGATACAGATATCACTTACAGTAAAGAACTAACAATGATAGACGGGTACAGAGGGAGGAGGACCCTTCCCATGGGGGCTTACATTCTACAGATACATTGTATTTTATTATTATTTATATAGCGCCATTGATTCCATGGTGCTGTACATGAGAAGGAGTTACATACCAGATACAGATATCACTTACAGTAACTAACAATGATAGACGGGTACAGAGGGAGGAGGACCCTGCCCCTAGGGGCTTACATTCTACAGATACATTGTATATTATTATTATTTATATAGCACCATTGATTCCATGGCGCTGTACATGAGAAGGGGGTTACATACCAGATACAGATATCACTTACAGTAAAGAGCTAACAATGATAGACGGGTACAGAGGGAGGAGGACCCTGCCCCTGCGGGCTTACATTCTACAGATACATTGTATATTATTATTATTTATATAGAGCCATTGATTCCATGGTGCTGTACATGAGAAGGGGTTACATACCAGATACAGATATCACTTACAGTAAAGAACTAACAATGATAGACGGGTACAGAGGGAGGAGGACCCTTCCCATGGGGGCTTACATTCTACAGATACATTGTATTTTATTATTATTTATATAGCGCCATTGATTCCATGGTGCTGTACATGAGAAGGAGTTACATACCAGATACAGATATCACTTACAGTAACTAACAATGATAGACGGGTACAGAGGGAGGAGGACCCTGCCCCTAGGGGCTTACATTCTACAGATACATTGTATATTATTATTATTTATATAGCGCCATTGATTCCATGGTGCTGTACATGAGAAGGAGTTACATACCAGATACAGATATCACTTACAGTAACTAACAATGATAGACGGGTACAGAGGGAGGAGGACCCTGCCCCTGGGGGGTTTACATTCTACAGATACATTGTATATTATTATTATTTATATAGCACCATTGATTCCATGGTGCTGTACATGAGAAGGGGTTACATACCAGATACAGATATCACTTACAGTAAAGAGCTAACAATGATAGACGGGTACAGAGGGAGGAGGACCCTCTGCCCCTGCGGGCTTACATTCTACAGATACATTGTATATTATTATTATTTATATAGCGCCATTGATGCCATGGCGCTGTACATGAGAAGAGGCTACATACCAGATACAGATATCACTTACAGTAAAGAACTAACAATGATAGACGGGTACAGAGGGAGGAGGATCCTGCCCCTGCGTGCTTACATTCTACAGATACATTGTATATTATTATTATTTATATAGCGCCATTGATGCCATGGCGCTGTACATGAGAAGAGGCTACATACCAGATACAGATATCACTTACAGTAAAGAACTAACAATGATAGACGGGTACAGAGGGAGGAGGACCCTGCCCCTGCGGGCTTACATTCTACAGATACATTGTATATTATTATTATTGATATAGAGCCATTGATGCCATGGTAGTGTACATGAGAAGGGATTACATACCAGATACAGATATCACCTACAGGAAAGAACTAACAATGATAGACGGGTACAGAGGGAGGAGGACCCTGCCCCTGCGGGCTTACATTCTACAGATACATTGTATATTATTATTATTTATATAGCTCCATTGATTCCATGGTGCTGTACATGAGAAGGGGTTACATACCAGATACAGATATCACTTACAGTAAAGAACTAACAATGATAGACGGGTACAGAGGGAGGAGGACCCTGCCCCTGCGGGCTTACATTCTACAGATACATTGTATATTATTATTATTTATATAGCTCCATTGATTCCATGGTGCTGTACATGAGAAGGGGATACATACCAGATACAGATATCACTTACAGTAAAGAACTAACAATGATAGACGGGTACAGAGGGAGGAGGACCCTGCCCCTGCGGGCTTACATTCTACAGATACATTGTATATTATTATTATTATTTATATAGCTCCATTGATTCCATGGTGCTGTACATGAGAAGAGGTTACACACCAGATACAGATATCACTTACAGTAAAGAACTAACAATGATAGACGGGTACAGAGGGAGGAGGACCCTGCCCCTGGGGGCTTACATTCTACAGATACATTGTATATTATTATTATTTATATAGCGCCATTGATTCCATGGTGCTGTACATGAGAAGAGGTTACATACCAGATACAGATATCACTTACAGTAAAGAACTAACAATGATAGACGGGTACAGGGGGAGGAGGACCCTGCCCCTGGGGGCTTACATTCTACAGATACATTGTATATTATTATTATTTATATAGCTCCATTGATTCCATGGTGCTGTACATGAGAAGGGGTTACATACCAGATACAGATATCACTTACAGTAAAGAACTAACAATGATAGACGGGTACAGAGGGAGGAGGACCCTGCCCCTGCAAGCTTACATTCTACAGATACATTGTATATTATTATTATTTATATAGCTCCATTGATTCCATGGTGCTGTACATGAGAAGAGGTTACATACCAGATATAGATATCACTTACAGTAAAGAACTAACAATGATAGACGGGTACAGAGGGAGGAGGACCCTGCCCCTGCGGGCTTACATTCTACAGATACATTGTATATTATTATTATTTATATAGCGCCATTGATGCCATGGTGCTGTACATGAGAAGAGGTTACATACCAGATATAGATATCACTTACAGTAAAGAACTAACAATGATAGATTGGTACAGAGGGAGGAGGACCCTGCCCCTGCGGGCTTACATTCTACAGATACATTGTATAATAATATTATTTACATAGCTCCATTGATTCCATGGCGCTGTACATGAGAAGAGGTTACATACCAGATACAGATATCACTTACAGTAAAGAACTAACAATGATAGATGGGTACAGAGGGAGGAGGACCCTGCCCCTGCGGGCTTACATTCTACAGATACATTGTATATTATTATTATTTATATAGCGCCATTGATTCCATGGTGCTGTACATGAGAAGAGGTTACATACCAGATACAGATATCACTTACAGTAAAGAACTAACAATGATAGACGGGTACAGAGGGAGGAGGACCCTGACCCTGCAAGTTTACATTCTACAGATACATTGTATATTATTATTATTTATATAGCTCCATTGATTCCATGGTGCTGTACATGAGAAGAGGTTACATACCAGATACAGATATCACCTACAGGAAAGAACTAACAATGATAGACGGGTACAGAGGGAGGAGGACCCTGCCCCTGGGGGCTTACATTCTACAGATACATTGTATATTATTATTATTTATATAGCTCCATTGATTCCATGGTGCTGTACATGAGAAGGTGATACATACCAGATACAGATATCACTTACAGTAAAGAACTAACAATGATAGACGGGTACAGAGGGAGGAGGACCCTGCCCCTGCGGGCTTACATTCTACAGATACATTGTATATTATTATTATTTATATAGCGCCATTGATTCCATGGTGCTGTACATGAGAAGGGGATACATACCAGATACAGATATCACTTACAGTAAAGAACTAACAATGATAGACGGGTACAGAGGGAGGAGGACCCTGCCCCTGCGGGCTTACATTCTACAGATACATTGTATATTATTATTATTTATATAGCGCCATTGATTCCATGGTGCTGTACATGAGAAGGAGTTACATACCAGATACAGATATCACTTACAGTAAAGAACTAACAATGATAGATGGGTACAGAGGGAGGAGGACCCTGCCCCTGCGGGCTTACATTCTACAGATACATTGTATATTATTATTATTGATATAGAGCCATTGATGCCATTGTAGTGTACATGAGAAGGGATTACATACCAGATACAGATATCACCTACAGGAAAGAACTAACAATGATAGACGGGTACAGAGGGAGGAGGACCCTGCCCCTGGGGGCTTACATTCTACAGATACATTGTATATTATTATTATTTATATAGCTCCATTGATTCCATGGTGCTGTACATGAGAAGGGGATACATACCAGATACAGATATCACTTACAGTAAAGAACTAACAATGATAGACGGGTACAGAGGGAGGAGGACCCTGCCCCTGCGGGCTTACATTCTACAGATACATTGTATATTACTATTATTTATATAGCTCCATTGATTCCATGGTGCTGTACATGAGAAGAGGTTACACACCAGATACAGATATCACTTACAGTAAAGAACTAACAATGATAGACGGGTACAGAGGGAGGAGGACCCTGCCCCTGGGGGCTTACATTCTACAGATACATTGTATATTACTATTATTTATATAGCTCCATTGATTCCATGGTGCTGTACATGAGAAGAGGTTACACACCAGATACAGATATCACTTACAGTAAAGAACTAACAATGATAGACGGGTACAGAGGGAGGAGGACCCTGCCCCTGGGGGCTTACATTCTACAGATACATTGTATATTATTATTATTTATATAGCGCCATTGATTCCATGGTGCTGTACATGAGAAGAGGTTACATACCAGATACAGATATCACTTACAGTAAAGAACTAACAATGATAGACGGGTACAGGGGGAGGAGGACCCTGCCCCTGGGGGCTTACATTCTACAGATACATTGTATATTATTATTATTTATATAGCTCCATTGATTCCATGGTGCTGTACATGAGAAGGGGTTACATACCAGATACAGATATCACTTACAGTAAAGAACTAACAATGATAGACGGGTACAGAGGGAGGAGGACCCTGCCCCTGCAAGCTTACATTCTACAGATACATTGTATATTATTATTATTTATATAGCTCCATTGATTCCATGGTGCTGTACATGAGAAGAGGTTACATACCAGATACAGATATCACTTACAGTAAAGAACTAACAATGATAGACGGGTACAGAGGGAGGAGGACCCTACCCCTGGGGGCTTACATTCTACAGATACATTGTATATTATTATTATTTATATAGCGCCATTGATTCCATGGTGCTGTACATGAGAAGGGATTACATACCAGATACAGATATCACTTACAGTAAAGAACTAACAATGATAGACGAGTACAGAGGGAGGAGGACCCGGCCCCTGGGGGCTTACATTCTACAGATACATTGTATATTATTATTATTTATATAGCGCCATTGATGCCATGGTGCTGTACATGAGAAGAGGTTACATACCAGATATAGATATCACTTACAGTAAAGAACTAACAATGATAGATTGGTACAGAGGGAGGAGGACCCTGCCCCTGCGGGCTTACATTCTACAGATACATTGTATATTATTATTATTTACATAGCTCCATTGATTCCATGGCGCTGTACATGAGAAGAGGTTACATACCAGATACAGATATCACTTACAGTAAAGAACTAACAATGATAGATGGGTACAGAGGGAGGAGGACCCTGCCCCTGCGGGCTTACATTCTACAGATACATTGTATATTATTATTATTTATATAGCGCCATTGATTCCATGGTGCTGTACATGAGAAGGAGTTACATACCAGATACAGATATCACTTACAGTAACTAACAATGATAGACGGGTACAGAGGGAGGAGGACCCTGCCCCTGGGGGCTTACATTCTACAGATACATTGTATATTATTATTATTTATATAGCACCATTGATTCCATGGTGCTGTACATGAGAAGGGGGTTACATACCAGATACAGATATCACTTACAGTAAAGAGCTAACAATGATAGACGGGTACAGAGGGAGGAGGACCCTGCCCCTGGGGGCTTACATTCTACAGATACATTGTATATTATTATTATTTATATAGCTCCATTGATTCCATGGTGCTGTACATGAGAAGGAGTTACATACCAGATACAGATATCACTTACAGTAACTAACAATGATAGACGGGTACAGAGGGAGGAGGACCCTGCCCCTGGGGGTTTACATTCTACAGATACATTGTATATTATTATTATTTATATAGCACCATTGATTCCATGGCGCTGTACATGAGAAGGGGGTTACATACCAGATACAGATATCACTTACAGTAAAGAGCTAACAATGATAGACGGGTACAGAGGGAGGAGGACCCTGCCCCTGTAGGCTTACATTCTACAGATACATTGTATATTATTATTATTTATATAGCGCCATTGATGCCATGGCGCTGTACATGAGAAGAGGCTACATACCAGATACAGATATCACTTACAGTAAAGAACTAACAATGATAGACGGATACAGAGGGAGGAGGACCCTCTGCCCCTGCGGGCTTACATTCTACAGATACATTGTATATTATTATTATTTATATAGCGCCATTGATGCCATGGCGCTGTACATGAGAAGAGGCTACATACCAGATACAGATATCACTTACAGTAAAGAACTAACAATGATAGACGGGTACAGAGGGAGGAGGACCCTGCCACTGCGTGCTTACATTCTACAGATACATTGTATATTATTATTATTTATATAGCACCATTGATTCCATGGCGCTGTACATGAGAAGGGGTTACATACCAGATACAGATATCACTTACAGTAAAGAGCTAACAATGATAGACGGATACAGAGGGAGGAGGACCCTCTGCCCCTGCGGGCTTACATTCTACAGATACATTGTATATTATTATTATTTATATAGCGCCATTGATGCCATGGCGCTGTACATGAGAAGAGGCTACATACCAGATACAGATATCACTTACAGTAAAGAACTAACAATGATAGACGGGTACAGAGGGAGGAGGACCCTGCCCCTGCGGGCTTACATTCTACAGATACATTGTATATTATTATTATTGATATAGAGCCATTGATTCCATGGTGCTGTACTTGAGAAGGGATTACATACCAGATACAGATATCACTTACAGTAAAGAACTAACAATGATAGACGGGTACAGAGGGAGGAGGACCCTGCCCCTGCGGGCTTACATTCTACAGATACATTGTATATTATTATTATTTATATAGCACCATTGATTCCATGGTGCTGTACATGAGAAGGGGTTACATACCAGATACAGATATCACTTACAGTAAAGAACTAACAATGATAGACGGGTACAGAGGGAGGAGGACCCTGCCCCTGCGGGCTTACATTCTACAGATACATTGTATATTATTATTATTTATATAGCACCATTGATTCCATGGTGCTGTACATGAGAAGGGGTTACATACCAGACACAGATATCACTTACAGTAAAGAACTAACAATGATAGACGGGTACAGAGGGAGGAGGACCCGGCCCCTGGGGGCTTACATTCTACAGATACATTGTATATTATTATTATTTATATAGCGCCATTGATGCCATGGCGCTGTACATGAGAAGAGGCTACATACCAGATACAGATATCACTTACAGTAAAGAACTAACAATGATAGACGGGTACAGAGGGAGGAGGACCCTGCCCCTGGGGGCTTACATTCTACAGATACATTGTATATTATTATTATTTATATAGCACCATTGATTCCATGGTGCTGTACATGAGAAGAGGTTACATACCAGATACAGATATCACTTACAGTAAAGAACTAACAATGATAGACGGGTACAGAGGGAGGAGGACCCTCTGCCCCTGGGGGCTTACATTCTACAGATACATTGTATATTATTATTATTTATATAGCACCATTGATTCCATGGCGCTGTACATGAGAAGGGGGTTACATACCAGATACAGATATCACTTACAGTAAAGAACTAACAATGATAGACGGATACAGAGGGAGGAGGACCCTCTGCCCCTGGGGGCTTACATTCTACAGATACATTGTATATTATTATTATTTATATAGCGCCATTGATGCCATGGCGCTGTACATGAGAAGAGGCTACATACCAGATACAGATATCACTTACAGTAAAGAACTAACAATGATAGACGGGTACAGAGGGAGGAGGACCCTGCCCCTGGGGGCTTACATTCTACAGACACATTGTATATTATTATTATTTATATAGCACCATTGATTCCATGGTGCTGTACATGAGAAGGGGTTACATACCAGATACAGATATCACTTACAGTAAAGAGCTAACAATGATAGACGGGTACAGAGGGAGGAGGACCCTGCCCCTGCGGGCTTACATTCTACAGATACATTGTATATTATTATTATTTATATAGCACCATTGATTCCATGGTGCTGTACATGAGAAGGGTTACATACCAGATACAGATATCACTTACAGTAAAGAACTAACAATGATAGACGGGTACAGAGGGAGGAGGACCCTGCCCCTGCGGGCTTACATTCTACAGATACATTGTATATTATTATTATTTATATAGTGCCATTGATTCCATGGTGCTGTACATGAGAAGGGGTTACATACCAGATACAGATATCACTTACAGTAAAGAACTAACAATGATAGACGGGTACAGATGGAGGAGGACCCTGCCCCTGCGGGCTTACATTCTACAGATACATTGTATATTATTATTATTTATATAGCACCATTGATTCCATGGTGCTGTACATGAGAAGGGGTTACATACCAGATACAGATATCACTTACAGTAAAGAACTAACAATGATAGACGGGTACAGAGGGAGGAGGACCCTGCCCCTGCGGGCTTACATTCTACAGATACATTGTATATTATTATTATTTATATAGCACCATTGATTCCATGGCGCTGTACATGAGAAGGGATTACATACAAAATACAGATACCACTTACAGTAACAAATAAACAATGATAGACTGGTACAGAAGGAGGAGGACCCTGTCCTTGGGGGCTTACATTCTACAGGATCGTGTGGAAGGAGACAGTAGGTGGGGGGGTGGAGAGGGAGAGTTGTAGCAGCTCCGGTGTTGGTGAGGTTGCAGATTCAGTGGTGCTGAGGAGGTAGCGGGGTTATGGCAGGCTGTAACCTTTCTTGAAGAGATGGGTTTTCATGTTTGGTCTGAAGGATCTGAGTGTGGTGGATAGTCGGACGTGTTGGGGAACAGAATTTCAGAGGATGGGGGATATTCGGGAGAAGTCTTGGAGGCGATTGCGTGAGGAATGAATAAGTGTGGAGGAGAGAAGGAGGTCTTGGGAGGACCGAAGATTATGTGAGGGAAAATATCGGGAGATTAGTTTAGAGATGTACGGAGAAGAAAGGTTATGGATGGCTTTGTAGGTCAGTGTTAGTAGTTTGAATTGGATATGCTGGGGAAATGGGAGTCAGTGAAGGGATTTGCAGAGGGGGGAAGTGAAGGAGTAACGAGAAGAGATGAATTAGTCGGGCGGCAGAGTTAAGAACGGACTGGAGAGGTGCGAGAGAGTTAGCAGGTACGCCACAGAGGGGGTTGTTGCAGTAGTCCAGGCGGGAGATGATGAGGGCATGCACAAGCATTTTAGTAGATTGAGGGTTGAGGAAAGGACGGATTCTAGAAATATTTTTAAGCTGGAGGCGACAAGAGGTGGAAAGAGCTTGGCTGTGCGGTTTGAAGGACAGGGCAGAGTCAAGGGTTACTCTGACGCAGCAGATGTCCGGTACAGGGGAAAGTGTGGTGTCGTTTATTGTGATAGATAGAGGAAAGAAGATGAGTTCAGTTTAGTCCACATTGAGTTTGAGGAAGCTAGAGGAGAACAAGGAGGACATGGCTGATAGACACTCTGGGATTCTGGACAGCAGAGAGGTGATGTCTGGGCCAGAGAGGTAGATCTGAGTTTCATCAGCGTATAGGTGATACTGGAAGCCCTGTGAATTTATGAGTTGGCCAAGGGTATAGATGGAGAAGAGTAGGAGTCCTAGGACAGAGCCATGAGGGACTCCAACATAGAGAGGGCGGGATGAGGAGGTAGTGTGGGAGTGGGAGACGCTAAATGTGCGGTTGGAAAGGCATGAGGAGATCCAGGATAGGGCAAGGTCTTTGACACCAAAGGAAGAGAGGAGAAGGCAGTGGTCAACTGTGTCAAAGGCAGAGGACAGGTCTAGAAGAAGGAGTATACAGGATTGTCTGTTAGCTTTGGCTGTAAGTAGGTCGTTTTTTTGGTCAGGACAGTTTCAGTGGAATGGCAGGCACTGTATTAAATAAGGAAAGTGCCTCTGACTGCGGTACCCCTCCCCAGGCTGCTGTGACGATTGGTGTCTCCCTCCACCACCCCTTACTTGCCAGTGGGTAATGGGAAGTCCCCGCAGGGACCAATAAAATAAAAGTGATGGCTGGCACAGGCTGTCCCATAAGTATAAAACCTAATGATGCCCCAGCCTCCTACCTCCCCTTCCCTCTGTGGGTCCTGGAACTGCATGTTCTTTGAGATTACGGTTAAAGTGGTTAATTTTCGAGACTTTGCAAGTCACAGCGGCCTGGAAATAAAGAAAGGACATGTTGTAAAGTACCGCTTGTTGGCAGACTTGCCTGTGACGAGAAACAGGGCATTTGGCAACGAGCATGTTGATAAGTTAAGTGCCTTTCTAACGGAAAAATAAACGGATAATAATAAATCTGTGACCGACCTTCACCCATCAAGTTGTACCTGGTGTATTATTAGCGAGGTAGAGGGGTGGTAGGGGGGATTAAGCACACGTCGGCGTTTGGTTGGGGTCCCCACAGTCTGATGGGGACGGAAACCAGATCGTAGGTTGTAGAAGAGCAAGTTAGATGAGAGATGGGAAGAAAGTTTAGCGTGAACATGTTGCTCAAGGAGTTTTTAAGCAAATGGGAGCAGCGATATGGGGCGATAGCTTGACATAGGGGTCGGGTCGAGGGATGGCTTTTTGAGGATAGGTGTGATTGTGGCATGTTTCAAAGCAGAAGGGAAGGTAGCAGAGGTTAGTGATAGGTTGAAGAGGTGGATTAGGGCTAGGATAAGTGTGGTAGTGAAGTTGGGGAGGAGGTGGGATGGGGTCGAGTGCACAAGTGGTGAGGTGTGATTTGGAGAGGAGAGTAAGCTCTCATACAGTAATGTTGGAGAGGGAGGTGATAGGGGAGGGGCATTGGTCTGGTATACAAAGGGTTTGGTAAACAAGACTTGCCTTGTTTGGTCCATCTTATTTTTGAAGTGTGTGGCAAAGTCCTCAGCAGAGATGGGGTAGGTCAGAGGGGGCAGGGAGGGCAGAGAAGCGAGTTAAAAGTGTTAAATAACTGTTTAGAGTTGTAGGACAAGGAAGATATGAGGGTTGTGAAGTAGGCCTGTTTAGCAGAGGTGAGGCCTGATTTGAAAGTGAGTGTTGCTTGTTTGAATGCAGTGAAGTCATCTTGCAAATGTGTTTTCTTCCAATGCCGCTCCGCAACCCTGGACACTAGGCAAAGCTTTTTAGTGAAGTTATTGTGCCAGGGTTGTCTACTGGTTCGTTGCACTCTGCCATGAATGAGAGTGGCATTGTAGAAGGCAGTGGCGCTGTCTGTGTCGTGGAGTGAAGGTATGGATGGAAGTGATAGAGTCAGAGAGTGTGTGAGTGTCTAGATGTGCAAGGTTTCTGCAGGGGTGTGCTAGTTGCTGGACATGGGTGACAGGAGAGGAGGACATGGATGAGAAAGTGAGTAGATGGTGGTCAGAAAGGGGGAGAGGGGAGGTTGTGAAGTTAGATAGGAAGCAGAGACGGGTGAAGATAAGGTCTAATGTATGTCCGTCTGTGTGGGTGGCTGACAAGGACAACTGAGTAAGTCCAAAAGATGAAGTAAGTGACAAGAGTTTGGAGGCTGATGACTGGTGGGTGTCAATGGGGAATGTTGAAGTCGCCGATGATGATGGTGGGAATGTCAGCAGAGAGAAAGTGAAGAAACCAGGTGGGGAATTGGTCAATAAATGCAGTGATCGGGCCCGGAGGCCGGTATATGATGGCAACTTGGAGGTTGGAGGTAGAGTAGATGCGGACAGAGTGGACATCAAAAGAATGGAGAATAAGGGAGGGTAGAGATGGGATTGGGTTAAAGGTGCAGTTGTTAGAAAGGAGAAGACCCCCTCCTCCACCATGTCTGTTGCCAGGGTGAGGAGTGTGGGTGAAGTGGAAGCTGCCGTAGCACAGCGCAGCAGGGGAGGCAGTGTCAGAGGGTGTCAGCCATGTTTCAGTGAGGCCCAGGAAGGAGAAATTGCAGGAGGTAAAGAGGTCATGAATCACACGGAGCTTATTGCAGATAGAGCGGGCATTCCAGAGTGCTCCAGAGAAAGGGATGGGCGTCACGGAGACGGGTTTTAGGTAACAGAGGTTGCGGTAGTTAATTTTTGGTTTTGAGTGATAGGATGGGGAATAAGTGGGAAGCAGCAGCTGTGGGGGTCCGGGATTGGGAGATATGTCACCAGCAGTGAGGAGAAGCAGAGAGAGGGAGAGGAGGTGAGAGAAGGCGAGTGGCCGGCTTGTTTTATGTTTTAGAAGGATTAGTAGGACACTACACAACATCTTCTGCCTGTCCATCAAGTTCTACACTGAGCTGCTGCAGCAGCAGCTATTACACAACATTTTCAGCCTGTCCATCATGTTCTACACTGAACTGCTGCAGCAGCAGCTATTACACAACATCTTTAGCCTGTCCATCATGTTCTACAGTGAACTGCTGCAGCGGCAGCTATTACTGGCACTACATAACCAGACATCTTATGCCTATCCATCATATTCTATACTGAACTGCTCCAGTGGCAGCTATTACTGGTGTCATCGCCACATAATGTGGGACGTTCTGAGACATTGTGCCTGCTCCAAATTGAATTGTAAAATCAAAATACTTTCATGAAAGAGCCCCGCTGATACATTGAGCATTAGGGCAGATCCCTCTTTATTTCCTCATGACATCTTCTTATATAGGTGTTTAATAGTCATACATGGTAACAATATAATCGGCCCAGCTTATCTCTACATCTTGGAAAGCAGGAGAGAATTTCCAAAATAAAGTCAGGATTGTCATGGTAGCCCTTCCAAAAAGAGTTAATTTGGATTGAGATACAAATATCTCCAAATCTGCCATTTTTTGCTCAAATTAAATAAATAAAATAAATACGATGCATCGGAGAAAGAAAATAACACACAGCCAGTGTCTGAGTGTACAGTTCTTGTCTTCCCTCAGATCCCAAGCAACAAGTATTTATTACACCCCCAGAAGAAAGGGGATGGTTACATGCCTTACCTAATACAGACAGTGTTTTAATTGGAAATAACGTAGTAGATGATAGAAACTGATGCAATGTAACAAAAAGAAAGCTCTATATAACATACAATGCTGTTATCGCTTTCATGAATAACACTTATAAAGCTAACATTAAAATACAAAGTTATCAAAGATATATGAATTGTCTAAATAATAAGCAAAGTATAAATATTTACCATAACAATTCCTCCCTTTTTATTATTTATAGACAATTTATCCATCAGCTACTTCCCCATGCTATGGGAGCCTGGAGGGGACCGATCGCGTTCACTGACTGATATCTTGTCCGCAAATGTCATCATAACAAATGCACCAGTTCTAGCAGTTACATACACTGGTAGTACCAACATTTATGTAATGAAAGGGTAAATAAATATACTCGTATTCCCCATCCCCATTTCTACTATATGAGGTCTACCATTCAGTTGGATTGTCTGCAGCTCATGTTCCTAGGTTCCAGTGGTCTCCTCATATGTCTCTTGACCATGACCCAGTCTCCTGGTACGAATGTGTGTGTGCCGCTTACATAATTGGGGTCTGGGATGGAGGAAAGAACACGATTATGAGTAACAGTCAAATGTTTGTGCAACTCCAAGACATATTCAGTGAGAACCATAGGAGGCTGCAGCTGCTGCAGGAAATACAACCCTGTCTTAGGGACACTACCAAACAGTATTTCATAGAGGGACAGCCTCTCTCTACCCCTTGGGGCGGTCCTCACTGATTACAATGCAATGGGCAAGCAATCTACCCAGGACAAGTGTGTTTACTCCATGCCCTTCTGGATTTTTATCTTCAGAGTACCATTAAGGCGTTCCATCTTCCAACTACTTTGTGAGTGATGGGGAACATGGAAAACCTGTTCTATCCCAAGAGCGGCCATGATCTCTTTATCAGTTCTCCAGTGAAGTGTGTCTCTATCACTCTCTACGGTTTGGTTACCCCATATCTACAACCCACCTCACTTATCAATTATCTTTGTTTTGAACTTTGGTCACGGCCCAAACTTCAGGCAACCAAGGGACAAGATCAATGCATACCAGGACGTTTTCATAAGTACCCACCTTAGGTAGCTGTATGGAGTCCTCCTGCAGTCTCTGAAATGGGTAATCTGGTTTTAGTGTATTTTGTTGGACTCTAATAAGTCTACCGGGGTTATGTTTCACACAAACTAGACATACTTTGTAGCCGCATTCGGGAACTCTGGGGCGCACCAGTGTAATTGCAAAACTGCACACATAACACCCTTTGTGTTGTGCACCGGGGGAATGTGCTAGGGCAGCTATCATGGGGAACAGGCAGCGTGGGAGGCAAATCCTGGTGTTTACCTGCCGTACCCCTGACTCTGACAGTACAGCACCCGCTTTGGCCCATTTGTTCTGTTCGTGTGGGGGAGCCTGGGTCTGGAAGACCTGCAGTAGTTCACGATCAATGGCCACTGGGGCCGGTGCAGTGACAGTCTCCTCTGAGAAAAGATAGCTTCCCGCACTCTCAGTCACTGAGTCCCCTAGCGGGGCCGTGTTTGCTATGGCCAGTATTCCAATCAGTGGTAGTCATGCTGCTTCTTTAGCCACCTGGTCAGCCAAGGCATTCCCTACAGTAAGGGGAGTTTGTTCCCATATGTGCACCGATAGCTGCCCTTCCGGGGAAGGGTGAGTGCTGTGAGTAACTGCTTTACAGCCTCATAGGTTTGCCAGCAGAGGTCAGGAAATTACGGCTTAGCCAAATGGCGCCAAAGTCATGTGCGACCCTTTAAAACATATCTCGAGTCCGAAAATACATGAATCTCTTTACCTTTTCCCAGATTACACGCTGCAGCGAGCGCCTTCAGCTCAGCCTCTGGCGTAGAGCAGCTGGAGGAGAGTGGTTCATGTATCACTGCCTTACCATTGTGGACTACTGCATACCCGGTGATGAACCGTCCTCGATCACTGTCCTGAGCTCTGGAACCATCTGCAAAATACTGTTCAGAGGGGTTAGTGAGGTGACATCAGTGACATCTAACAAGCCCTATGTGTCTGCCTCCATCAATGCCTGACAATCATGTCCATGTGTAATGTCACACTGAGCTTCCTCATCTGCTAGTCTGAAAAACAGGGTCAGGTTTTGGTTCACAGTCCCTCCCTCTATCCCATCCTGATATTCTCCTCCCTTTTCTAAATCCACTGGTAATAACGTAGCTGAATTTAGAACATTACAGAGTTTGACAGTTATATGGGGGAAAATTAAACGGAGTGGTTATAGGGACCATAGGACCTCATCTCTGGAGCTCCCAGACGTTATCATGTATCACCACATTCTCCACAGTACTGATAGGGTACAGCTTTATACGAAGGGATGGACACCTGGTTTAAGGTTTACGGTCACCAAGGAATGGATAGTTCTCCCAAATCAAGTGGGTAACATGTCCACAGCTGGCTGGTTATGGTCTCGAACCAAGTATGTAGGGAATGGGGTTCAGAGCGTCTACTGTCCAGGGCTGTAGGAAGTGTCAGGGACAAGAGACTACACAGGATGCCTCCGTCTATTGGGGTGATCATCGTGGGGCCATTTGCGGGTTCCAACTTTCTGCAACACTTCTGTCCCTAACAAATGAAAAGATTCATCAGGGGAAACTAAAATCTGGATCACAATTAAAATTGAATCATGCAAATTCAGTTGGAGGGGCTGAGACATTTGTAATTTAGTAGCTCGTCCGTCTACCCCTTCACGAGTGACATATTGGGGGACAGTATGTCTTCTGATCTGTGTTCTTGCATTAATACTGTACGGGCTGCTCCAGTATCTATCATGAAAGTAACAGTCTGTCCCTCCCCAGAGAAATGGGGATAGTGAGTGTGGGTCCCTGGGGGGAGGGGGGGGTGACAGCAGGGCACAGGGAGACATCTGAATTGCCAGTTTCCTTTGAGGGGTTCAGGATAGCAGCTGCTGATTTTGCAGGACATTTGGCCGTAAAAAAAAAAAAAATCATTTTTTTTCCTTTTCTTTCCCAGAACACCATCATGTACAGTACAGACCAAAAGTTTGGACACACCTTCTCATTTAAAGATTTTTCTGTATTTTCATGACTATGAAAATTGCACATTCACACTGAAGGCATCAAAACTATGAATTACCACATGTGGAATTATATACTTAACAAAAAAGTGTGAAACAACTGAAAATATGTCTTATATTCTAGGTTCTTCAAAGTAGCCACCTTTTTGCTTTGATGACTGCTTTGCACACTCTTGGCATTCTCTTGATGAGCTTCAAGAGATAGTCACCGGAAATGGTTTTCACTTCACAGGTGTGCCCTGTCAGGTTTAATAAGTGGGATTTCTTGCCTTATAAATGGGGTTGGGACCATCAGTTGTGTTGTGCAGAAGTCTGGTGGATACACAGCTGATAGTCCTACTGAATAGACTGTTAGAATTTGTATTATGGCAAGAAAAAAGCAGCTAAGTAAAGAAAAACCAGTGGCCATCATTACTTTAAGAAATGAAGGTCAGTCAGTCCGAAAAATTGGGAAAACTTTGAGTGTCCCCAAGTGCAGTTGCAAAAACCATCAAGCGCTACAAAGAAACTGGCTCACATGAGGACTGCCCCAGGAAAGGAAGACCAAGAGTCACCTCTGCTTCTGAGGATAAGTTTATCCGAGTCACCAGCCGCAGAAATTGCAGGTTAACAGCAGCTCAGATTAGAGACCAGGTCAATGGCACACAGAGTTATAGCAGCAGACACATCTCTACAACAACTGTTAAGAGGAAACTTTGTGCAGCAGGCTTTCATGGTAAAATAGCTGCTAGGAAACCACTGGTAAGGACAGGCAACAAGCAGAAGAGACTTGTTTGGGCTAAAGAACACAAGGAATGGACATTAGACCAGTGGAAATCTGTGCTTTGGTCTGATGAGTCCAAATTTGAGATCTTTGGTTCCAACCACCGTGTCTTTGTGCGACGCAGAAAAGGTGAACGGATGGACTCTACATGCCTGGTTCCCACCGTGAAGCATAGAGGAGGAGGTGTGATGGTGTGGGGGGGCTTTGCTGGTGACAATGTTGGGGATTTATTCAAAATTGAAGGCATACTGAACCAGCATGGCTACCACAGCATCTTGCAGCGGCATGCTATTCCATCCGGTTTGCGTTTAGTTGGACCATAATTTATTTTTCAACAGGACAATGACCCCAAACACCTCCAGGCTGTGTAAGGGCTATTTGACCAAGAAGGAGAGTGATGGGGGGCTACGCCAGATGACCTGGCCTCCACAGTCACCAGACCTGAACCCAATCGAGATGGTTTGGGGTGAGCTGCACCGCAGAGTGAAGGCAAGAGGGCCAACAAGTGCTAAGCATCTCTGGGAACTCCTTCAAGATTGTTGGAAGACCATTTCCGGTGACTACCTCTTGAAGCTCATCAAGAGAATGCCAAGAGTGTGCAAAGCAGTCATCAAAGCAAAAGGTGGCTACTGTGAAGAACCTAGAATATAAGACATAGTTTCAGTGGTTTCACACTTTTTTGTTAAGTATATAATTCCACATGTGGTAATTCATAGTTTTGATGCCTTCAGTGTGAATGTACAATTTTCATAGTCATGAAAATACAGAAAAATCTTTAAATGAGGTGTGTCCAAACTTTTGGTCTGTACTGTACTTTGCTGCAGTCTCTATGTCTTGATGATTGCTTCCCCCTCTACCCCTTCCTCTTTCCTTTTTTTTTTTTTTTTTTGCTGCAGGGTCCTAATTAACTGTTTCTTTGACAAGCCTTCTACTTCAGCACTCAGGGCTGAATCCTTCAGATCAACCTATTGCGCCACCCTGGCAACTAGTGCATAATACGTTCTGGACTCTAAATCTAAGACCATTCATGAATCACTGCAGCAATAGCAAGGGGTCACTGTAAAATGACTGAGACTGGATATGTGGCCCGATATACCTCCTCAATACCATGGAGACACATTATAAATGTTAGGGGGTCCAGGAGCTGGGTACAAAGAGCGATGAGCTCAATGGGGGACCAGGGCCATTATTCTATTGGCTATGCCTATGGTGGATCATGTACCAGTAAGTTATTTTCTATCCTAAAAGGTAGAAAGCGTACATGACTGTGTTTTCATACTATCATAGATTACATACACAGTTCTATGTCTATTATCTCTGATTTATGTTCACTCATTGAGAGACGCTTTGAATACTTCTAACCAAATCCTAGCCAGCTCAAGTCTGCTCTTATCTATCTTCCAGTAATCCTTCCCAATTGCTAATACACTTCTCCCATTCCTTCTTAGTCTTTTCACTATATCACATGTATGGACAAAGGTGGTACCTCTCAGATTGCTTACTTCCTTTCAGTTGCCAGTCCTCATGACTGCAACTTTAATGCCCGCAGTTAACCGAAGAACTGAATGGACTCAGAGTCTTAACCGTAGAGGACTCTACTCTTCTCCCAGCTTTCTTAGCTCGCAAGAGAATTAATTCAACTCCCAGAACCTCTGTCCTGGCAAAAGTAGAATTTTAGGAAATATCAACATCAGGTAAGCAGCCCTATGTACCCATGCAACTTTGATACATAACCAAAGAAATAACAATCCAAAAACTATACTACCAATAGTTATTGCAATTACTTCCACTAGTCAAAATAACATGTCATGGGAGAATAAATTATTTTTCTACAAAACCTTTGTCCACCTCCTCTGCTTCAGACAGATTACATTTAGGACAAAAGAGGAGGGGTTACCTAGATCAGAGCATAATGGCAGGTTTTAAGTACTCCGAACAAGGAGTTCCCTTCAACATCCTGCAGGGGGCACAGCTTGACAAAGAAATCTGTGTTAAGTCTCCTCTCTCTGGATATACAGTCATGGCCAAAAGTATTGAGAAAGAGACTTTTTGTAATGGCAATTTGCATATACTCTTGAATGTCAAAGAGTGATCAGCTTAACAGCAATTACTGTACTTGCAAAGTCAATATTTGCCCAGAACATTTCAACATCATTGCAGTCCTGCCTTAAAAGGAGCAGCTAACATCGTTTTAGTGATTGATCCATTAACACAGGTGTGGGTGTTGATGAGGACAGGGCTGGCGATCAATCAGTCATGATTAAGTAAGAATGACATCACTGGACACTTTAAAAGGAGGCTGGTTCTTGGTATCATTGTTTCTCTTCAGTTAACCATGGTTATCTCTAAAGAAACACATGCAGCCATCATTGCACTGCACAAAAATGGCCTAAGAGGGAAGAGTATCACAGCTACAAAGATTGCACCTCAGTCAACAATCTATCGCATCATCAAGAACTTCAAGGAGAGAGCTTCCATTGTTGTCAAAAAGGCTCCAGGGCGCCCAAGAAAGACCAGCAAGCGCCAGGACCGTATCTTAAAACTGTTTCAGCTGCGGGATGGGACTACCAGCGGTGCCGAGCTTGCTCAGGAATGGCAGCAGGCTGGTGTGAGTGCTTCTGCACGCACTGTGAGGCGGAGACTCTTTGAGCAAGGGCTGGTTTCAAGGAGGGCAGCAAAGAAGCCACTTCTCTCCAGAAAAAATATCAGGGACCGACTGATATTCTACAAAAGGTACAGGGAGTGGACTGCTGAGGACTGGGGCAAAGTCATTTTCTCTGATGAATCCCCTTTTCGATTGTTTGGGACATCTGGAAAACATCTTATTCGGAGAAGAAGAGTTGAGCGCTACCACCAGTCTTGTCTCATGCCAACTGTAAAGCATCCTGAAACCATTCATGTGTGGGGTTGCTTCTCAGCTAAGGGAATCGGCTCACTCACAGTCTTGCCTAAAAACACAGCCATGAATAAAGAATGGTACCGGAATGTCCTCCAAGAGCAACTTCTCCCAACCGTCCAAGAGCAGTTTGGCGCCCAACAATGCCTTTTCCAGCATGATGGAGCACCTTGCCATAAAGCAAAGGTGATAACTAAATGGCTCATGGAACAAAACATAGAGATTTTGGGTCCATGGCCTGGAAACTCCCCAGATCTTAATCCCATTGAGAACTTGTGGTCAATCATCAAGAGACGGGTGGACAAACAAAAACCAACAAATTCTGGCAAAATGCAAGCATTGATTATGCAAGAATGGACTGCTATCAGTCAGGATTTGGTCCAAAAGTTGATTGAGAGCATGCCAGGGAGAATTACAGAGGTCTTGAAGAAGAAGGGGCAACACTGCAAATATTGACTTGCTGCATTAACTCATTCTAACTGTCAATATAACCTATTGGTCCTCATAATATGATTGCAATTATATTTCTGTATGTGATATAAACATCAGACAAACACTAATAAAAACCAGAGGCCAGCAGATCATGGGAAAATATCATTTTGGTGTCATTCTCAAAACTTTTGGCCATGACTGTACTGGCTGGATGGACTACAACTCCTAATATACAAGTTTCTCTCTTGAGTTCACACAGCTTGGACACCAAGGATGACGAGTCATCAGAACTAGTTCACATACAACAGAGCACAGGCACTGAGGACAATGATTCTGACTCATCAACACAATTTTACACTACGTCAGTGACTCAATCCACACTCCATAAGCGCTGGTATAAAATCCTCCTGCTGTATTCGGGCTAAGGCTGCATTCAGCGCCTCTCTCAAGAGTGCCCTTATCAATTTACAAAGGACAATTAATACCAACAGAGTACTACATTACCGTGAAGGATTCCTCTGCTATAGGCAATCACACTTCCCTGATCCTGTTAGGGACCAATTTTTCACTTCACAATATGTAAAGGAACACACCTAACGGGATCCCTTATCAGAGACCGTAGTCCCTTATGGGTCACTCAAAAATCATTCAGTCCCATATTCAAGGATCCTCATAGTTTACAACAATATCACTCCAGACTTTACAATCACATAGACAAAGAGGACAACATATAACAATCCTCCGACTCCTGAAATATACAGGAAGAACTACGAAGGCTCCTGACCAGAATCGCTGGGCAAGGATAGCTTATCACTTCATTCAATCACAGTTATACATCTAACTAAAGACACATTGAAACATATGACAGAGGGGTGTGAGGAGCAGAACGGCTCTGCAGAGGGAGGAGCGCAGCACAGTGCGGATAGTGAGGCGTGAGGAGCAGAGCAGCTCTGCAGGAGGAGGAACGCTGCTCTGTGCGGACAGTGAGGCGTGAGGAGCAGACCAGCTCTGCAGGAGGAGGAGCGCTGCTCTGTGCGGTCAGTGAGGTGTGAGGAGCAGAGCAGCTCTTAAGGAGGAGGAGCGCTGCACTGTGCGGTCAGTGAGGTGTGAGGAGAGGAGCAGCTCTGCAGGAGGAGGAGCGCTGCACTGTGCGGTCAGTGAGGTGTGAGGAGAGGAGCAGCTCTGCAGGAGGAGGAGCGCTGCACTGTGCGGTCAGTGAGGTGTGAGGAGCAGAGCAGCTCTGCAGGAGGAGGAGCGCTGCTCTGTGCGGTCAGTGAGGTGTGAGGAGAGGAGCAGCTCTGCAGGAGGAGGAGCGCTGCACTGTGCGGTCAGTGAGGTGTGAGGAGAGGAGCAGGTCTGCAGGAGGAGGAGCGCTGCACTGTGCGGTCAGTGAGGTGTGAGGAGAGGAGCAGCTCTGCAGGAGGAGGAGCGCTGCACTGTGCGGTCAGTGAGGTGTGAGGAGCAGAGCAGCTCTGCAGGAGGAGGAGCGCTGCTCTGTGCGGTCAGTGAGGTGTGAGGAGAGGAGCAGCTCTGCAGGAGGAGGAGCGCTGCACTGTGCGGTCAGTGAGGTGTGAGGAGAGGAGCAGGTCTGCAGGAGGAGGAGCGCTGCACTGTGCGGTCAGTGAGGTGTGAGGAGAGGAGCAGCTCTGCAGGAGGAGGAGCGCTGCACTGTGCGGTCAGTGAGGTGTGAGGAGCAGAGCAGCTCTGCAGGAGGAGGAGCGCTGCTCTGTGCGGTCAGTGAGGTGTGAGGAGCAGAGCAGCTCTGCAGGAGGAGGAGCGCTGCTCTGTGCGGTCAGTGAGGTGTGAGGAGCAGAGCAGCTCTTAAGGAGGAGCGCTGCACAGTGCAGTCAGTGAGGTGTGAGGAGAGGAGCAGAGCAGCTCTGCAGGAGGAGGAGCGCTGCACTGTGCGGTCAGTGAGGTGTGAGGAGCAGAGCAGCTCTGCAGGGGGAGGAGCGCTGCACTGTTCGGTCAGAGAGGTGTGAGGAGCAGAGCGGCTCTGCAGGAGGAGGAGCGCTGCACTGTGCGGTGTGAGGAGAGGAGCAGATCTGCAGGGGGAAGAGCGCTGCACAGTGCGGTCAGTGAGGTGTGAGGAGAGGAGCAGATCTGCAGGGGGAGGAGCGTTGCACTGTGCGGTCAGTGAGGTGTGAGGAGAGGAGCAGCTCTGCAGGGGGAGGAGCGCTGCACTGTGCGGTCAGTGAGGTGTGAGGAGAGGAGCAGCTCTGCAGGAGGAGGAGCGCTGCACAGTGAGGTGTGAGGAGAGGAGCAGCTCTGCAGGGGGAGGAGCGCTGCACTGTTCGGTCAGTGAGGTGTGAGGAGAGGAGCAGCTCTGCAGGGGGAGGAGTGCTGCACTGTGCGGTCTGTGAGGTGTGAGGAGAGGAGCAGCACTGCAGAGGGAGAAGCGCTGCACTGGGCGGTCAGTGAGGTGTGAGGAGCTCTGCAGGAGGAGGAGCGCTGCACTGTGCGGTCAGTGAGGTGTGAGGAGCAGAGCAGCTCTGCAGGGGGAGGAGCGCTGCACTGTGCGGTCTGTGAGGTGTGAGGAGAGGAGCAGATCTGCAGAGGGAGGAGCGCTGCACTGGGCGGTCAGTGAGGTGTGAGGAGCAAAGCAGCTCTGCAGGGGGAGGAGCGCTGCACTATGCGGTCAGTGAGGTGTGAGGGGCAGAGCAGCTCTGCAGGAGGAGGAGCGCTGCACTGTGCGGGCAGTGAGGTGTGAGGAGAGGAGCAGCCCTGCAGAGGGAGGAGCGCTGCACTGGGCGGTCAGTGAGGTGTGAGGAGCAGAGCAGCTCTGCAGGAGGAGGAGCGCTGCACAGTGTGGTGTGAGGAGAGGAGCTGCACTGCAGGAGGAGGAGCGCTGCACAGTGCGGTCAGTGAGATGTGAGAGGAGCAGAGCAGCTCTGCAGGGGGAGGAGCGCTGCACAGTGCGGTCAGTGAAGTGTGAGGAGAGGAGCAGTGCTGCACTGTGCGGTCAGTGAGGTGTGAGGAGAGGAGCAGCTTTGCAGGGGGAGGAGCGCTGCACAGTGCGGTCAGTGAGGTGTGAGGAGAGGAGCAGCTCTGGAGGAGGAGCACTGCACAGTGAGGTGTGAGGAGAGGAGCAGCTCTGCAGGGGGAGGAGCGCTGCACTGTGCGGTCAGTGAGATGTGAAGAGCAGAGCAGCTCTGCAGGGGGAGGAGCGCTGCACTGTGCGGTCTGTGAGGTGTGAGAAGAGGAGCATATCTGCAGAGGGAGGAGCGCTGCACTGGGCGGTCAGTGAGGTGTGAGGAGCAGAGCAGCTCTGCAGGGGGAGGAGTGCTGCACTATGCGGTCAGTGAGGTGTGAGGGGCAGAGCAGCTCTGCAGGAGGAGGAGCGCTGCACTGTGCGGTCAGTGAGGTGTGAGGAGAGGAGCAGCCCTGCAGAGGGAGGAGCGCTGCACTGGGCGGTCAGTGCGGTGTGAGGAGCAGAGCAGCTCTGCAGGAGGAGGAGCGCTGCACAGTGTGGTGTGAGGAGAGGAGCTGGACTGCAGGAGGAGGAGCGCTGCACAGTGCGGTCAGTGTGATGTGAGAGGAGCAGAGCAGCTCTGCAAGGGGAGGAGCGCTGCACAGTGCGGTCAGTGAAGTGTGAGGAGAGGAGCAGTGCTGCACTGTGCGGTCAGTGAGGTGTGAGGAGAGGAGCAGCCCTGCAGAGGGAGGAGCGCTGCACTGGGCGGTCAGTGAGGTGTGAGGAGCAGAGCAGCTCTGCAGGAGCGCTGCACAGTGTGGTGTGAGGAGAGGAGCAGCTCTGCAGGAGGAGGAGCGCTGCACAGTGCGGTCAGTGAGATGTGAGAGGAGCAGAGCAGCTCTGCAGGGGGAGGAGCGCTGCACAGTGCGGTCAGTGAGGTGTGAGGAGAGGAGCAGTGCTGCATTGTGCGGTCAGTGAGGTGTGAGGAGAGGAGCAGTGCTGCACTGTGCGGTCAGTGAGGTCTGAGGAGCAGAGCAGCTCTGCAGGGGGAGGAGCGCTGCACTGTGCGGTCAGTGAGGTGTGAGGAGAGGAGCAGATCTGCAGGAGGAGGAGCGCTGCACTGTGCGGTCAGTGAGGTGTGAGGAGCAGAGCAGCTCTGCAGGAGGAGGAGCGCTGCACTGTGCGGTCAGTGAGGTGTGAGGAGCAGAGCAGCTCTGCAGGAGGAGGAGCGCTGCACTGTGCGGTCAGTGAGGTGTGAGGAGCAGAGCAGCTCTGCAGGAGGAGGAGCGCTGCACTGTGCGGTCAGTGAGGTGTGAGGAGCAGAGCAGCTCTGCAGGGGGAGGAGCGCTGCACTGTGTGGTCAGTGAGGTGTGAGGAACTCTGCAGGAGGAGGAGCGCTGCACTGTGCGGTCAGTGAGGTGTGAGGAGCAGAGCAGCTCTGCAGGAGGAGGAGCGCTGCACTGTGCGGTCAGTGAGGTGTGAGGAGCAGAGCAGCTCTGCAGGAGGAGGAGCGCTGCACTGTGCGGTCAGTGAGGTGTGAGGAGCAGAGCAGCTCTGCAGGAGGAGGAGCGCTGCACTGTGCGGTCAGTGAGGTGTGAGGAGCAGAGCAGCTCTGCAGGGGGAGGAGCGCTGCACTGTGCGGTCAGTGAGGTGTGAGGAACTCTGCAGGAGGAGGAGCGGTGCACTGTGCGGTCAGTGAGGTGTGAGGAGCAGAGCAGCTCTGCAGGGGGAGGAGCACAGCACTGTGCGGTCAGTGAGGTGTGAGGAGCAGAGCAGCTCTGCAGGGGAGGAGCGCTGCACTGTGCGGTCAGTGAGGTGTGAGGAGAGGAGCAGATCTGCAGGGGGAGGAGTGCTGCACTGTGCGGTCAGTGAGGTGTGAGGAGCAGAGCAGCTCTGCAGGGGGAGGAGCGCTGCTCTGTGCGGTCAGTGAGGTGTGAGGAGAGGAGCAGATCTGCAGGGGGAGGAGTGCTGCACTGTGCGGTCAGTGAGGTGTGAGGACAGGAGCAGATCTGCAGGGGGAGGAGCGCCGCACAGTGCGGTCAGTGAGGTGTGAGGAGCAGAGCAGCTCTGCAGGGGGAGGAGCGCTGCACTGTGCGGTCAGTGAGGTGTGAGGAGAGGAGCAGCTCTGCAGGGGGAGGAGCGCTGCACTGTGCGGTCAGTGAGGTGTGAGGAGCAGAGCAGCTCTGCAGGGGGAGGAGCGCTGCACTGTGCGGTCATTGAGGTGTGAGGAGAGGAACAGATATGCAGGGGGAGGAGCGCTGCACTGTGCGGTCAGTGAGGTGTGAGGAGAGGAGCAGATCTGAAGGGGTAGGAGCGCCGCACAGTGCGGTCAGTGAGGTGTGAGGAGCAGAGCAGCTCTGCAGGGGGAGGAGCGCTGCACTGTGCGGTCAGTGAGGTGTGAGGAGCAGAGCAGCTCTGCAGGGGGAGGAGCGCTGCACTGTGCGGTCAGTGAGGTGTGAGGAGAGGAGCAGATCTGCAGGGGGAGGAGCGCCGCACAGTGCGGTCAGTGAGGTGTGAGCAGAGCAGCTCTGCAGGGGGAGGAGCGCTGCACTGTGCGGTCAGTGAGGTGTGAGGAGCAGAGCAGCTCTGCAGGGGAGGAGCGCTGCACTGTGCGGTCAGTGAGGTGTGAGGAGAGGAGCAGATCTGCAGGGGGAGGAGTGCTGCACTGTGCGGTCAGTGAGGTGTGAGGAGAGGAGCAGATCTGCAGGGTGAGGCGTGCCGCACAGTGCGGTCAGTGAGGTGTGAGGAGCAGAGCAGCTCTGCAGGGGGAGGAGCGCTGCACTGTGCGGTCAGTGAGGTGTGAGAAGAGGAGCAGCTCTGCAGGGGGAGGAGCGCTGCACTGTGCGGTCAGTGAGGTGTGAGGAGCAGAGCAGCTCTGCAGGGGGAGGAGCGCTGCACTGTGCGGTCAGTGAGGTGTGAGGAGCAGAGCAGCTCTGCAGGGGGAGGAGCGCTGCACTGTGCGGTCAGTGAGGTGTGAGGAGCAGAGCAGCTCTGCAGGGGGAGGAGCGCTGCACTGTGCGGTCAGTGAGGTGTGAGGAGAGGAGCAGCTCTGCAGAGGGAGGAGCGCTGCACTGTGTGGTCAGTGAGGTGTGAGGAGCAGAGCAGCTCTGCAGGGGGAGGAGCGCTGCACTGTGTGGTCAGTGAGGTGTGAGGAGAGGAGCAGCTCTGCAGGGGGAGGAGCGCAGCACAGTGTGGTCAGTGAGGTGTGAGGAGAGGAGCAGCTCTGCAGAGGGAGGAGCGCTGCACTGTGCGGTCAGTGAGGTGTGAGGAGAGGAGCAGGTCTGCAGGAGGAGGAGTGCTGCACTGTGCGGTCAGTGAGGTGTGAGGAGCAGAGCAGCTCTGCAGAGGGAGGAGCGCTGCACAGTGCGGTCAGTGAGGTGTGAGGAGCAGAGCAGCTCTGCAGAGGGAGGAGCGCTGCACCGTGCGGTCAGTGAGGTGTGAGGAGAGGAGCAGCTCTGCAGGGGGAGGAGCGCTGCACCGTGCGGTCAGTGAGGTGTGAGGAGAGGAGCAGGTCTGCAGGAGGAGGAGCGCTACACTGTGCGGTCAGTGAGGTGTGAGGAGCGGAGCAGCTCTGCAGGGGGAGGAGCGCTGCACTGTGCGGTCAGTGAGGTGTGAGGAGAGGAGCAGGTCTGCAGGAGGAGGAGCGCTGCACTGTGCGGTCAGTGAGGTGTGAGGAGAGGAGCATCTCTGCAGGAGGAGGAGCGCTGCACTGTGCGGTCAGTGAGGTGTGAGGAGCGGAGCAGTTCTGCAGGGGGAGGAGCGCTGCACTGTGCGGTCAGTGAGGTGTGAGGAGAGGAGCAGGTCTGCAGGAGGAGGAGCGCTGCACTGTGCGGTCAGTGAGGTGTGAGGAGAGGAGCAGCTCTGCAGGAGGAGGAGCGCTGCACTATGCGGTCAGTGAGGTGTGAGGAGAGGAGCAGCTCTGCAGGGGGAGAAGCGCTGCACTGTGCGGTGTGAGGAGAGGAGCAGATCTGCAGGAGGAGGAGCGCTGCACTGTGCGGTCAGTGAGGTGTGAGGAGCAGAGCAGCTCTGCAGGGGGAGGAGCGCTGCACTGTGCGGTCAGTGAGGTGTGAGGAGCGGAGCAGTTCTGCAGGAGGAGGAGCGCTGCACTGTGTGGTCAGTGAGGTGTGAGGAGAGGAGCAGATCTGCAGGAGGAGGAGCGCTGCACTGTGCGGTCAGTGAGGTGTGAGGAGAGGAGCAGCTCTGCAGGAGGAGGAGCGCTGCACTGTGCGGTCAGTGAGGTGTGAGGAGCGGAGCAGCTCTGCAGGGGGAGGAGCGCTGCACTGTGCGGTCAGTGAGGTGTGAGGAGAGGAGCAGCTCTGCAGAGGGAGGAGCGCTGCACTGTGCGGTCAGTGAGGTGTGAGGAGCGGAGCAGCTCTGCAGGGGGAGGAGCGCTGCACTGTGCGGTCAGTGAGGTGTGAGGAGAGGAGCAGCTCTGCAGGGGGAGGAGCGCTGCACTGTGCGGTCAGTGAGGTGTGAGGAGCGGAGCAGCTCTGCAGGGAGAGGAGCGCTGCACTGTGCGGTCAGTGAGGTGTGAGGAGCGGAACAGCTCTGCAGGGGGAGGAGCGCTGCACTGTGCGGTCAGTGAGGTGTGAGGAGAGGAGCAGCTCTGCAGGGGGAGGAGCGCTGCACTGTGCGGTCAGTGAGGTGTGAGGAGAGGAGCAGGTCTGCAGGAGGAGGAGCGCTGCACTGTGCGGTCAGTGAGGTGTGAGGAGCAGAGCAGCTCTGCAGAGGGAGGAGCGCTGCACAGTGCGGTCAGTGAAGTGTGAGGAGCAGAGCAGCTCTGCAGAGGGAGGAGCGCTGCACAGTGCGGTCAGTGAGGTGTGAGGAGAGGAGCAGGTCTGCAGGAGGAGGAGCGCTGCACTGTGCGGTCAGTGAGGTGTGAGGAGCGGAGCAGCTCTGCAGGGGGAGGAGCGCTGCACTGTGCGGTCAGTGAGGTGTGAGGAGAGGAGCAGGTCTGCAGGAGGAGGAGCGCTGCACTGTGCGGTCAGTGAGGTGTGAGGAGAGGAGCATCTCTGCAGGAGGAGGAGCGCTGCACTGTGCGGTCAGTGAGGTGTGAGGAGCGGAGCAGCTCTGCAGGGGGAGGAGCGCTGCACTGTGCGGTCAGTGAGGTGTGAGGAGAGGAGCAGGTCTGCAGGAGGAGGAGCGCTGCACTGTGCAGTCAGTGAGGTGTGAGGAGAGGAGCAGCTCTGCAGGAGGAGGAGCGCTGCACTATGCGGTCAGTGAGGTGTGAGGAGAGGAGCAGCTCTGCAGGGGGAGGAGCGCTGCACTGTTCGGTGTGAGGAGAGGAGCAGATCTGCAGTAGGAGGAGCGCTGCACTGTGCGGTCAGTGAGGTGTGAGGAGCAGAGCAGCTCTGCAGGGGGAGGAGCGCTGCACTGTGCGGTCAGTGAGGTGTGAGGAGCGGAGCAGTTCTGCAGGAGGAGGAGCGCTGCACTGTGTGGTCAGTGAGGTGTGAGGAGAGGAGCAGATCTGCAGGAGGAGGAGCGCTGCACTGTGCGGTCAGTGAGGTGTGAGGAGAGGAGCAGCTCTGCAGGAGGAGGAGCGCTGCACTGTGCGGTCAGTGAGGTGTGAGGAGCGGAGCAGCTCTGCAGGGGGAGGAGCGCTGCACTGTGCGGTCAGTGAGGTGTGAGGAGAGGAGCAGCTCTGCAGAGGGAGGAGCGCTGCACTGTGCGGTCAGTGAGGTGTGAGGAGCGGAGCAGCTCTGCAGGGGGAGGAGCGCTGCACTGTGCGGTCAGTGAGGTGTGAGGAGAGGAGCAGCTCTGCAGGGGGAGGAGCGCTGCACTGTGCGGTCAGTGAGGTGTGAGGAGCGGAGCAGCTCTGCAGGGAGAGGAGCGCTGCACTGTGCGGTCAGTGAGGTGTGAGGAGCGGAACAGCTCTGCAGGGGGAGGAGCGCTGCACTGTGCGGTCAGTGAGGTGTGAGGAGAGGAGCAGCTCTGCAGGGGGAGGAGCGCTGCACTGTGCGGTCAGTGAGGTGTGAGGAGAGGAGCAGGTCTGCAGGAGGAGGAGCGCTGCACTGTGCGGTCAGTGAGGTGTGAGGAGCAGAGCAGCTCTGCAGAGGGAGGAGCGCTGCACAGTGCGGTCAGTGAAGTGTGAGGAGCAGAGCAGCTCTGCAGAGGGAGGAGCGCTGCACAGTGCGGTCAGTGAGGTGTGAGGAGAGGAGCAGGTCTGCAGGAGGAGGAGCGCTGCACTGTGCGGTCAGTGAGGTGTGAGGAGCGGAGCAGCTCTGCAGGGGGAGGAGCGCTGCACTGTGCGGTCAGTGAGGTGTGAGGAGAGGAGCAGGTCTGCAGGAGGAGGAGCGCTGCACTGTGCGGTCAGTGAGGTGTGAGGAGAGGAGCATCTCTGCAGGAGGAGGAGCGCTGCACTGTGCGGTCAGTGAGGTGTGAGGAGCGGAGCAGCTCTGCAGGGGGAGGAGCGCTGCACTGTGCGGTCAGTGAGGTGTGAGGAGAGGAGCAGGTCTGCAGGAGGAGGAGCGCTGCACTGTGCAGTCAGTGAGGTGTGAGGAGAGGAGCAGCTCTGCAGGAGGAGGAGCGCTGCACTATGCGGTCAGTGAGGTGTGAGGAGAGGAGCAGCTCTGCAGGGGGAGGAGCGCTGCACTGTTCGGTGTGAGGAGAGGAGCAGATCTGCAGTAGGAGGAGCGCTGCACTGTGCGGTCAGTGAGGTGTGAGGAGCAGAGCAGCTCTGCAGGGGGAGAAGCGCTGCACTGTGCGGTCAGTGACGTGTGAGGAGCGGAGCAGTTCTGCAGGAGGAGGAGCGCTGCACTGTGTGGTCAGTGAGGTGTGAGGAGAGGAGCAGCTCTGCAGGAGGAGGAGCGCTGCACTGTGCGGTCAGTGACGTGTGAGGAGAGGAGCAGCTCTGCAGAGGGAGGAGCGCTGCACTGTGCGGTCAGTGAGGTGTGAGGAGCGGAGCAGCTCTGCAGGGGGAGGAGCGATGCACTGTGCGGTCAGTGAGGTGTGAGGAGAGGAGCAGCTCTGCAGGGGGAGGAGCGCTGCACTGTGCGGTCAGTGAGGTGTGAGGAGCGGAGCAGCTCTGCAGGGGGAGGAGCGCTGCACTGTGCGGTCAGTGAGGTGTGAGGAGCGGAGCAGCTCTGCAGGGGGAGGAGCGCTGCACTGTGCGGTCAGTGAGGTGTGAGGAGAGGAGCAGCTCTGCAGGGGGAGGAGCGCTGCACTGTGCGGTCAGTGAGGTGTGAGGAGAGGAGCATCTCTGCAGGAGGAGGAGCGCTGCACTGTGCGGTCAGTGAGGTGTGAGGAGAGGAGCAGCTCTGCAGGAGGAGGAGCGCTGCACTATGCGGTCAGTGAGGTGTGAGGAGAGGAGCAGCTCTGCAGGGGGAGGAGCGCTGCACTGTGCGGTGTGAGGAGAGGAGCAGATCTGCAGGAGGAGGAGCGCTGCACTGTGCGGTCAGTGAGGTGTGAGGAGCAGAGCAGCTCTGCAGGGGGAGGAGCGCTGCACTGTGCGGTCAGTGAGGTGTGAGGAGCGGAGCAGTTCTGCAGGAGGAGGAGCGCTGCACTGTGTGGTCAGTGAGGTGTGAGGAGAGGAGCAGCTCTGCAGGAGGAGGAGCGCTGCACTGTGCGGTCAGTGAGGTGTGAGGAGAGGAGCAGCTCTGCAGAGGGAGGAGCGCTGCACTGTGCGGTCAGTGAGGTGTGAGGAGCGGAGCAGCTCTGCAGGGGGAGGAGCGCTGCACTGTGCGGTCAGTGAGGTGTGAGGAGGGGAGCAGCTCTGCAGGGGGAGGAGCGCTGCACTGTGCTGTCAGTGAGGTGTGAGGAGAGGAGCAGCTCTGCAGGGGGAAGAGCGCTGCACTGTGCGGTCAGTGAGGTGTGAGGAGCGGAGCAGCTCTGCAGGGGGAGGAGCGCTGCACTGTGCGGTCAGTGAGGTGTGAGGAGAGGAGCAGCTCTGCAGGGGGAGGAGCGCTGCACTGTGCGGTCAGTGAGGTGTGAGGAGCGGAGCAGCTCTGCAGGGGGAGGAGCGCTGCACTGTGCGGTCAGTGAGGTGTGAGGAGAGGAGCAGGTCTGCAGGAGGAGGAGCGCTGCACTGTGCGGTCAGTGAGGTGTGAGGAGCAGAGCAGCTCTGCAGGGGGAGGAGCGCTGCACTGTGCGGTCAATGAGGTGTGAGGAGAGGAGCAGCTCTGCAGAGGAGGAGCGCTGCACTGTGCGGTGTGAGGAGAGGAGCAGAGCAGCTCTGCAGGGGGAGGAGCGCTGCACTGTGCGGTCAGTGAGGTGTGAGGAGCGGAGCAGTTCTGCAGGAGGAGGAGCGCTGCACTGTGTGGTCAGTGAGGTGTGAGGAGAGGAGCAGCTCTGAAGGAGGAGGAGCGCTGCACTGTGCGGTCAGTGAGGTGTGAGGAGAGGAGCAGCTCTGCAGGAGGAGGAGCGCTGCACTGTGCGGTCAGTGAGGTGTGAGGAGCGGAGCAGCTCTGCAGGGGGAGGAGCGCTGCACTGTGCGGTCAGTGAGGTGTGAGGAGAGGAGCAGCTCTGCAGAGGGAGGAGCGCTGCACTGTGCGGTCAGTGAGGTGTGAGAAGCGGAGCAGCTCTGCAGGGGGAGGAGCGCTGCACTGTGCGGTCAGTGAGGTGTGAGGAGAGGAGCAGCTCTGCAGGGGGAGGAGCGCTGCACTGTGCGGTCAGTGAGGTGTGAGGAGCGGAGCAGCTCTGCAGGGGGAGGAGCGCTGCAATGTGCGGTCAGTGAGGTGTGAGGAGCGGAGCAGCTCTGCAGGGGGAGGAGCGCTGCACTGTGCGGTCAGTGAGGTGTGAGGAGAGGAGCAGCTCTGCAGGGGGAGGAGCGCTGCACTGTGCGGTCAGTGAGGTGTGAGGAGAGGAGCAGGTCTGCAGGAGGAGGAGCGCTGCACTGTGCGGTCAGTGAGGTGTGAGGAGAGGAGCAGCTCTGCAGGAGGAGGAGCGCTGCACTATGCGGTCAGTGAGGTGTGAGGAGAGGAGCAGCTCTGCAGGGGGAGGAGCGCTGCACTGTGCGGTGTGAGGAGAGGAGCAGATCTGCAGGAGGAGGAGCGCTGCACTGTGCGGTCAGTGATGTGTGAGGAGCAGAGCAGCTCTGCAGGGGGAGGAGCGCTGCACTGTGCGGTCAGTGAGGTGTGAGGAGCGGAGCAGTTCTGCAGGAGGAGGAGCGCTGCACTGTGTGGTCAGTGAGGTGTGAGGAGAGGAGCAGCTCTGCAGGAGGAGGAGCGCTGCACTGTGCGGTCAGTGAGGTGTGAGGAGAGGAGCAGCTCTGCAGAGGGAGGAGCGCTGCACTGTGCGGTCAGTGAGGTGTGAGGAGCGGAGCAGCTATGCAGGGGGAGGAGCGCTGCACTGTGCGGTCAGTCAGGTGTGAGGAGCGGAGCAGCTCTGCAGGGGGAGGAGCGCTGCACTGTGCGGTCAGTGAGGTGTGAGGAGAGGAGCAGCTCTGCAGAGGGAGGAGCGCTGCACTGTGCGGTCAGTGAGGTGTGAGGAGCGGAGCAGCTCTGCAGGGGGAGGAGCGCTGCACTGTGCGGTCAGTGAGGTGTGAGGAGAGGAGCAGCTCTTCAGAGGGAGGAGCGCTGCACTGTGCGGTCAGTGAGGTGTGAGGAGGGGAGCAGCTCTGCAGGGGGAGGAGCGCTGCACTGTGCTGTCAGTGAGGTGTGAGGAGAGGAGCAGCTCTGCAGGGGGAAGAGCGCTGCACTGTGCGGTCAGTGAGGTGTGAGGAGCGGAGCAGCTCTGCAGGGGGAGGAGCGCTGCACTGTGCGGTCAGTGAGGTGTGAGGAGAGGAGCAGCTCTGCAGGGGGAGGAGCGCTGCACTGTGCGGTCAGTGAGGTGTGAGGAGCGGAGCAGCTCTGCAGGGGGAGGAGCGCTGCACTGTGCGGTCAGTGAGGTGTGAGGAGAGGAGCAGCTCTGCAGGGGGAGGAGCGCTGCACTGTGCGGTCAGTGAGGTGTGAGGAGAGGAGCAGGTCTGCAGGAGGAGGAGCGCTGCACTGTGCGGTCAGTGAGGTGTGAGGAGCAGAGCAGCTCTGCAGGGGGAGGAGCGCTGCACTGTGCGGTCAGTGAGGTGTGAGGAGAGGAGCAGCTCTGCAGAGGAGGAGCGCTGCACTGTGCGGTGTGAGGAGAGGAGCAGAGCAGCTCTGCAGGGGGAGGAGCGCTGCACTGTGCGGTCAGTGAGGTGTGAGGAGCGGAGCAGTTCTGCAGGAGGAGCGCTGCACTGTGTGGTCAGTGAGGTGTGAGGAGAGGAGCAGCTCTGAAGGAGGAGGAGCGCTGCACTGTGCGGTCAGTGAGGTGTGAGGAGAGGAGCAGCTCTGCAGGAGGAGGAGCGCTGCACTGTGCGGTCAGTGAGGTGTGAGGAGCGGAGCAGCTCTGCAGGGAGAGGAGCGCTGCACTGTGCGGTCAGTGAGGTGTGAGGAGAGGAGCAGCTCTGCAGAGGGAGGAGCGCTGCACTGTGCGGTCAGTGAGGTGTGAGGAGCGGAGCAGCTCTGCAGGGGGAGGAGCGCTGCACTGTGCGGTCAGTGAGGTGTGAGGAGAGGAGCAGCTCTGCAGGGGGAGGAGCGCTGCACTGTGCGGTCAGTGAGGTGTGAGGAGCGGAGCAGCTCTGCAGGGGGAGGAGCGCTGCACTGTGCGGTCAGTGAGGTGTGAGGAGCGGAGCAGCTCTGCAGGGGGAGGAGCGCTGCACTGTGCGGTCAGTGAGGTGTGAGGAGAGGAGCAGCTCTGCAGGGGGAGGAGCGCTGCACTGTGCGGTCAGTGAGGTGTGAGGAGAGGAGCAGGTCTGCAGGAGGAGGAGCGCTGCACTGTGCGGTCAGTGAGGTGTGAGGAGAGGAGCAGCTCTGCAGGAGGAGGAGCGCTGCACTATGCGGTCAGTGAGGTGTGAGGAGAGGAGCAGCTCTGCAGGGGGAGGAGCGCTGCACTGTGCGGTGTGAGGAGAGGAGCAGATCTGCAGGAGGAGGAGCGCTGCACTGTGCGGTCAGTGAGGTGTGAGGAGCAGAGCAGCTCTGCAGGGGGAGGAGCGCTGCACTGTGCGGTCAGTGAGGTGTGAGTAGCGGAGCAGTTCTGCAGGAGGAGGAGCGCTGCACTGTGTGGTCAGTGAGGTGTGAGGAGAGGAGCAGCTCTGCAGGAGGAGGAGCGCTGCACTGTGCGGTCAGTGAGGTGTGAGGAGAGGAGCAGCTCTGCAGAGGGAGGAGCGCTTCACTGTGCGGTCAGTGAGGTGTGAGGAGCGGAGCAGCTATGCAGGGGGAGGAGCGCTGCACTGTGCGGTCAGTCAGGTGTGAGGAGCGGAGCAGCTCTGCAGGGGGAGGAGCGCTGCACTGTGCGGTCAGTGAGGTGTGAGGAGAGGAGCAGCTCTGCAGAGGGAGGAGCGCTGCACTGTGCGGTCAGTGAGGTGTGAGGAGCGGAGCAGCTCTGCAGGGGGAGGAGCGCTGCACTGTGCGGTCAGTGAGGTGTGAGGAGAGGAGCAGCTCTTCAGAGGGAGGAGCGCTGCACTGTGCGGTCAGTGAGGTGTGAGGAGCGGAGCAGCTCTGCAGGGGGAGGAGCGCTGCACTGTGCGGTCAGTGAGGTGTGAGGAGAGGAGCAGCTCTGCAGGGGGAGGAGCGCTGCACTGTGCGGTCAGTGAGGTATGAGGAGAGGAGCAGCTCTGCAGGGGGAGGAGCGCTGCACTGTGCGGTCAGTGAGGTGTGAGGAGCGGAGCAGCTCTGCAGGGGGAGGAGCGCTGCACTGTGCGGTCAGTGAGGTGTGAGGAGAGGAGCAGCTCTGCAGGGGGAGGAGCGCTGCACTGTGCGGTCAGTGAGGTGTGAGGAGCGGAGCAGCTCTGCAGGGGGAGGAGCGCTGCACTGTGCGGTCAGTGAGGTGTGAGGAGCGGAGCAGCTCTGCAGGGGGAGGAGCGCTGCACTGTGCGGTCAGTGAGGTGTGAGGAGAGGAGCAGCTCTGCAGGGGGAGGAGCGCTGCACTGTGCGGTCAGTGAGGTGTGAGGAGCGGAGCAGCTCTGCAGGGGGAGGAGCGCTGCACTGTGCGGTCAGTGAGGTGTGAGGAGAGGAGCAGCTCTGCAGGGGGAGGAGCGCTGCACTGTGCGGTCAGTGAGGTGTGAGGAGAGGAGCAGGTCTGCAGGAGGAGGAGCGCTGCACTGTGCGCTCAGTGAGGTGTGAGGAGCAGAGCAGCTCTGCAGGAGGAGGAGCGCTGCACTGTGCGGTCAGTGAGGTGTGAGGAGCAGAGCAGCTCTGCAGGAGGAGGAGCGCTGCACTGTGCGCTCAGTGAGGTGTGAGGAGCAGAGCAGCTCTGCAGGGGGAGGAGCGCTGCACTGTGCGGTCAGTGAGGTGTGAGGAGAGGAGCAGGTCTGCAGGAGGAGGAACGCTGCACTGTGCGGTCAGTGAGGTGTGAGGAGCAGAGCAGCTCTGCAGGAGGAGGAGCGCTGCACTGTGCGGTCAGTGAGGTGTGAGGAGCAGAGCAGCTCTGCAGGGGGAGGAGCGCTGCACTGTGCGGTCAGTGAGGTGTGAGGAGAGGAGCAGCTCTGCAGGGGGAGGAGCGCTGCACTGTGCGGTCAGTGAGGTGTGAGGAGCAGAGCAGCTCTGCAGGGGGAGGAGCGCTGCACTGTGCGGTCAGTGAGGTGTGAGGAGCAGAGCAGCTCTGAAGGAGGAGGAGCGCTGCACTGTGCGGTCAGTGAGGTGTGAGGAGAGGAGCAGCTCTGCAGAGGAGGAGCGCTGCACTGTGCGGTGTGAGGAGAGGAGCAGAGCAGCTCTGCAGGAGGAGGAGCGCTGCACTGTGCGGTCAGTGAGGTGTGAGGAGAGGAGCAGCTCTGCAGGGGGAGGAGCACTGCACTGTGCGGTCAGTGAGGTGTGAGGAGAGGAGCAGCTCTGCAGGAGGAGGAGCGCTGCACTGTGCGGTCAGTGAGGTGTGAGGAGCGGAGCAGCTCTGCAGGGGGAGGAGCGCTGCACTGTGCGGTCAGTGAGGTGTGAGGAGCGGAGCAGCTCTGCAGGGGGAGGAGCGCTGCACTGTGCGGTCAGTGAGGTGTGAGGAGCAGAGCAGCTCTGCAGGGGGAGGAGCGCTGCACTGTGCGGTCAGTGAGGTGTGAGGAGAGGAGCAGCTCTGCAGGGGGAGGAGCGCTGCACTATGCGGTCAGTGAGGTGTGAGGAGAGGAGCAGCTCTGCAGGGGGAGGAGCGCTGCACTGTGCGGTGTGAGGAGAGGAGCAGAGCAGCTCTGCAGGAGGAGGAGCGCTGCACTGTGCGGTCAGTGAGGTGTGAGGAGAGGAGCAGCTCTGCAGGGGGAGGAGCGCTGCACTGTGAGGTCAGTGAGGTGTGAGGAGCAGAGCAGCTCTGCAGGAGGAGGAGCGCTGCACTGTGCGGTCAGTGAGGTGTGAGGAGAGGAGCAGCTCTGCAGGGGGAGGAGCGCTGCACTGTGCGGTCAGTGAGGTGAGGAGCAGAGCAGCTCTGCAAGGGGAGGAGCGCTGCACTGTGCGGTCAGTGAGGTGTGAGGAGCAGAGCAGCTCTGCAGGGGGAGGAGCACTGCACTGTGCGGTCAGTGAGGTGTGAGGAGCAGAGCAGCTCTGCAGGAGGAGGAGCGCTGCACTGTGCGGTCAGTGAGGTGTGAGGAGCAGAGCAGCTCTGCAGGAGGAGGAGCGCTGCACTGTGCGGTCAGTGAGGTGTGAGGAGAGGAGCAGCTCTGCAGGAGGAGGAGCGCTGCACTGTGCGGTCAGTGAGGTGTGAGGAGCGGAGCAGCTCTGCAGGGGGAGGAGCGCTGCACTGTGCGGTCAGTGAGGTGTGAGGAGAGGAGCAGCTCTGCAGAGGGAGGAGCGCTGCACTGTGCGGTCAGTGAGGTGTGAGGAGCGGAGCAGCTCTGCAGGGGAGGAGCGCTGCACTGTGCGGTCAGTGAGGTGTGAGGAGAGGAGCAGCTCTGCAGGGGGAGGAGCGCTGCACTGTGCGGTCAGTGAGGTGTGAGGAGCGGAGCAGCTCTGCAGGGGGAGGAGCGCTGCACTGTGCGGTCAGTGAGGTGTGAGGAGCGGAGCAGCTCTGCAGGGGGAGGAGCGCTGCACTGTGCGGTCAGTGAGGTGTGAGGAGAGGAGCAGCTCTGCAGGGGGAGGAGCGCTGCACTGTGCGGTCAGTGAGGTGTGAGGAGAGGAGCAGGTCTGCAGGAGGAGGAGCGCTGCACTGTGCGGTCAGTGAGGTGTGAGGAGAGGAGCAGCTCTGCAGGAGGAGGAGCGCTGCACTATGCGGTCAGTGAGGTGTGAGGAGAGGAGCAGCTCTGCAGGGGGAGGAGCGCTGCACTGTGCGGTGTGAGGAGAGGAGCAGATCTGCAGGAGGAGGAGCGCTGCACTGTGCGGTCAGTGAGGTGTGAGGAGCAGAGCAGCTCTGCAGGGGGAGGAGCGCTGCACTGTGCGGTCAGTGAGGTGTGAGGAGCGGAGCAGTTCTGCAGGAGGAGGAGCGCTGCACTGTGTGGTCAGTGAGGTGTGAGGAGAGGAGCAGCTCTGCAGGAGGAGGAGCGCTGCACTGTGCGGTCAGTGAGGTGTGAGGAGAGGAGCAGCTCTGCAGAGGGAGGAGCGCTGCACTGTGCGGTCAGTGAGGTGTGAGGAGCGGAGCAGCTATGCAGGGGGAGGAGCGCTGCACTGTGCGGTCAGTCAGGTGTGAGGAGCGGAGCAGCTCTGCAGGGGGAGGAGCGCTGCACTGTGCGGTCAGTGAGGTGTGAGGAGAGGAGCAGCTCTGCAGAGGGAGGAGCGCTGCACTGTGCGGTCAGTGAGGTGTGAGGAGCGGAGCAGCTCTGCAGGGGGAGGAGCGCTGCACTGTGCGGTCAGTGAGGTGTGAGGAGAGGAGCAGCTCTTCAGAGGGAGGAGCGCTGCACTGTGCGGTCAGTGAGGTGTGAGGAGCGGAGCAGCTCTGCAGGGGGAGGAGCGCTGCACTGTGCGGTCAGTGAGGTGTGAGGAGAGGAGCAGCTCTGCAGGGGGAGGAGCGCTGCACTGTGCGGTCAGTGAGGTATGAGGAGAGGAGCAGCTCTGCAGGGGGAGGAGCGCTGCACTGTGCGGTCAGTGAGGTGTGAGGAGCGGAGCAGCTCTGCAGGGGGAGGAGCGCTGCACTGTGCGGTCAGTGAGGTGTGAGGAGAGGAGCAGCTCTGCAGGGGGAGGAGCGCTGCACTGTGCGGTCAGTGAGGTGTGAGGAGCGGAGCAGCTCTGCAGGGGGAGGAGCGCTGCACTGTGCGGTCAGTGAGGTGTGAGGAGCGGAGCAGCTCTGCAGGGGGAGGAGCGCTGCACTGTGCGCTCAGTGAGGTGTGAGGAGCAGAGCAGCTCTGCAGGAGGAGGAGCGCTGCACTGTGCGGTCAGTGAGGTGTGAGGAGCAGAGCAGCTCTGCAGGAGGAGGAGCGCTGCACTGTGCGCTCAGTGAGGTGTGAGGAGCAGAGCAGCTCTGCAGGAGGAGGAGCGCTGCACTGTGCGGTCAGTGAGGTGTGAGGAGCGGAGCAGCTCTGCAGGGGGAGGAGCGCTGCACTGTGCGGTCAGTGAGGTGTGAGGAGCAGAGCAGCTCTGCAGGGGGAGGAGCGCTGCACTGTGCGGTCAGTGAGGTGTGAGGAGAGGAGCAGCTCTGCAGGGGGAGGAGCGCTGCACTGTGCGGTGTGAGGAGAGGAGCAGAGCAGCTCTGCAGGAGGAGGAGCGCTGCACTGTGCGGTCAGTGAGGTGTGAGGAGAGGAGCAGCTCTGCAGGGGGAGGAGCGCTGCACTGTGAGGTCAGTGAGGTGTGAGGAGCAGAGCAGCTCTGCAGGGGGAGGAGCGCTGCACTGTGCGGTCAGTGAGGTGTGAGGAGAGGAGCAGCTCTGCAGGGGGAGGAGCGCTGCACTGTGCGGTCAGTGAGGTGTGAGGAGCGGAGCAGCTCTGCAGGGGGAGGAGCGCTGCACTGTGCGGTCAGTGAGGTGTGAGGAGAGGAGCAGCTCTGCAGGGGGAGGAGCGCTGCACTGTGCGGTCAGTGAGGTGTGAGGAGAGGAGCAGGTCTGCAGGAGGAGGAGCGCTGCACTGTGCGGTCAGTGAGGTGTGAGGAGCAGAGCAGCTCTGCAGGGGGAGGAGCGCTGCACTGTGCGGTCAGTGAGGTGTGAGGAGAGGAGCAGCTCTGCAGGGGGAGGAGCGCTGCACTGTGCGGTCAGTGAGGTGTGAGGAGAGGAGCAGGTCTGCAGGAGGAGGAGCGCTGCACTGTGCGGTCAGTGAGGTGTGAGGAGAGGAGCAGCTCTGCAGGAGGAGGAGCGCTGCACTATGCGGTCAGTGAGGTGTGAGGAGAGGAGCAGCTCTGCAGGGGGAGGAGCGCTGCACTGTGCGCTCAGTGAGGTGTGAGGAGCGGAGCAGCTCTGCAGGGGGAGGAGCGCTGCACTGTGCGGTCAGTGAGGTGTGAGGAGCGGAGCAGCTCTGCAGGGGGAGGAGCGCTGCACTGTGCGGTCAGTGAGGTGTGAGGAGCAGAGCAGCTCTGCAGGGGGAGGAGCGCTGCACTGTGCGGTCAGTGAGGTGTGAGGAGAGGAGCAGCTCTGCAGGGGGAGGAGCGCTGCACTGTGCGGTCAGTGAGGTGTGAGGAGAGGAGCAGGTCTGCAGGAGGAGGAGCGCTGCACTGTGCGGTCAGTGAGGTGTGAGGAGAGGAGCAGCTCTGCAGGAGGAGGAGCGCTGCACTATGCGGTCAGTGAGGTGTGAGGAGAGGAGCAGCTCTGCAGGGGGAGGAGCGCTGCACTGTGCGCTCAGTGAGGTGTGAGGAGCGGAGCAGCTCTGCAGGGGGAGGAGCGCTGCACTGTGCGGTCAGTGAGGTGTGAGGAGCGGAGCAGCTCTGCAGGGGGAGGAGCGCTGCACTGTGCGGTCAGTGAGGTGTGAGGAGAGGAGCAGCTCTGCAGGGGGAGGAGCGCTGCACTGTGCGGTCAGTGAGGTGTGAGGAGAGGAGCAGCTCTGCAGGAGGAGGAGCGCTGCACTATGCGGTCAGTGAGGTGTGAGGAGAGGAGCAGCTCTGCAGGGGGAGGAGCGCTGCACTGTGCGGTGTGAGGAGAGGAGCAGATCTGCAGGAGGAGGAGCGCTGCACTGTGCGGTCAGTGAGGTGTGAGGAGCGGAGCAGTTCTACAGGAGGAGGAGCGCTGCACTGTGCGCTCAGTGAGGTGTGAGGAGCAGAGCAGCTCTGCAGGAGGAGGAGCGCTGCACTGTGCGGTCAGTGAGGTGTGAGGAGCAGAGCAGCTCTGCAGGAGGAGGAGCGCTGCACTGTGCGGTCAGTGAGGTGTGAGGAGCAGAGCAGCTCTGCAGGGGGAGGAGCGCTGCACTGTGCGGTCAATGAGGTGTGAGGAGAGGAGCAGCTCTGCAGAGGGAGGAGCGCTGCACTGTGCGGTCAGTGAGGTGTGAGGAGAGGAGTAGCTCTGCAGAGGGAGGAGCGCTGCACTGTGCGGTCAGTGAGGTGTGAGGAGCGGAGCAGCTATGCAGGGGGAGGAGCGCTGCACTGTGCGGTCAGTCAGGTGTGAGGAGCGGAGCAGCTCTGCAGGGGGAGGAGCGCTGCACTGTGCGGTCAGTGAGGTGTGAGGAGAGGAGCAGCTCTGCAGAGGGAGGAGCGCTGCACTGTGCGGTCAGTGAGGTGTGAGGAGCGGAGCAGCTCTGCAGGGGGAGGAGCGCTGCACTGTGCGGTCAGTGAGGTGTGAGGAGAGGAGCAGCTCTTCAGAGGGAGGAGCGCTGCACTATGCGGTCAGTGAGGTGTGAGGAGCGGAGCAGCTCTGCAGGGGGAGGAGCGCTGCACTGTGCGGTCAGTGAGGTGTGAGGAGAGGAGCAGCTCTGCAGGGGGAGGAGCGCTGCACTGTGCGGTCAGTGAGGTATGAGGAGAGGAGCAGCTCTGCAGGGGGAGGAGCGCTGCACTGTGCGGTCAGTGAGGTGTGAGGAGCGGAGCAGCTCTGCAGGGGGAGGAGCGCTGCACTGTGCGGTCAGTGAGGTGTGAGGAGAGGAGCAGCTCTGCAGGGGGAGGAGCGCTGCACTGTGCGGTCAGTGAGGTGTGAGGAGCGGAGCAGCTCTGCAGGGGGAGGAGCGCTGCACTGTGCGGTCAGTGAGGTGTGAGGAGCGGAGCAGCTCTGCAGGGGGAGGAGCGCTGCACTGTGCGCTCAGTGAGGTGTGAGGAGCAGAGCAGCTCTGCAGGAGGAGGAGCGCTGCACTGTGCGGTCAGTGAGGTGTGAGGAGCAGAGCAGCTCTGCAGGAGGAGGAGCGCTGCACTGTGCGCTCAGTGAGGTGTGAGGAGCAGAGCAGCTCTGCAGGGGGAGGAGCGCTGCACTGTGCGGTCAGTGAGGTGTGAGGAGAGGAGCAGGTCTGCAGGAGGAGGAGCGCTGCACTGTGCGGTCAGTGAGGTGTGAGGAGCAGAGCAGCTCTGCAGGAGGAGGAGCGCTGCACTGTGCGGTCAGTGAGGTGTGAGGAGCAGAGCAGCTCTGCAGGGGGAGGAGCGCTGCACTGTGCGGTCAGTGAGGTGTGAGGAGAGGAGCAGCTCTGCAGGGGGAGGAGCGCTGCACTGTGTGGTCAGTGAGGTGTGAGGAGCAGAGCAGCTCTGCAGGGGGAGGAGCGCTGCACTGTGCGGTCAGTGAGGTGTGAGGAGCAGAGCAGCTCTGCAGGAGGAGGAGCGCTGCACTGTGCGGTCAGTGAGGTGTGAGGAGAGGAGCAGCTCTGCAGAGGAGGAGCGCTGCACTGTGCGGTGTGAGGAGAGGAGCAGAGCAGCTCTGCAGGAGGAGGAGCGCTGCACTGTGCGGTCAGTGAGGTGTGAGGAGAGGAGCAGCTCTGCAGGGGGAGGAGCACTGCACTGTGCGGTCAGTGAGGTGTGAGGAGAGGAGCAGCTCTGCAGGGGGAGGAGCGCTGCACTGTGCGGTCAGTGAGGTGTGAGGAGCGGAGCAGCTCTGCAGGGGGAGGAGCGCTGCACTGTGCGGTCAGTGAGGTGTGAGGAGCGGAGCAGCTCTGCAGGGGGAGGAGCGCTGCACTGTGCGGTCAGTGAGGTGTGAGGAGCAGAGCAGCTCTGCAGGGGGAGGAGCGCTGCACTGTGCGGTCAGTGAGGTGTGAGGAGAGGAGCAGCTCTGCAGGGGGAGGAGCGCTGCACTGTGCGGTGTGAGGAGAGGAGCAGAGCAGCTCTGCAGGAGGAGGAGCGCTGCACTGTGCGGTCAGTGAGGTGTGAGGAGAGGAGCAGCTCTGCAGGGGGAGGAGCGCTGCACTGTGAGGTCAGTGAGGTGTGAGGAGCAGAGCAGCTCTGCAGGGGGAGGAGCGCTGCACTGTGCGGTCAGTGAGGTGTGAGGAGAGGAGCAGCTCTGCAGGGGGAGGAGCGCTGCACTGTGCGGTCAGTGAGGTGTGAGGAGCGGAGCAGCTCTGCAGGGGGAGGAGCGCTGCACTGTGCGGTCAGTGAGGTGTGAGGAGAGGAGCAGCTCTGCAGGGGGAGGAGCGCTGCACTGTGCGGTCAGTGAGGTGTGAGGAGAGGAGCAGGTCTGCAGGAGGAGGAGCGCTGCACTGTGCGGTCAGTGAGGTGTGAGGAGCAGAGCAGCTCTGCAGGGGGAGGAGCGCTGCACTGTGCGGTCAGTGAGGTGTGAGGAGAGGAGCAGCTCTGCAGGGGGAGGAGCGCTGCACTGTGCGGTCAGTGAGGTGTGAGGAGAGGAGCAGGTCTGCAGGAGGAGGAGCGCTGCACTGTGCGGTCAGTGAGGTGTGAGGAGAGGAGCAGCTCTGCAGGAGGAGGAGCGCTGCACTATGCGGTCAGTGAGGTGTGAGGAGAGGAGCAGCTCTGCAGGGGGAGGAGCGCTGCACTGTGCGGTGTGAGGAGAGGAGCAGATCTGCAGGAGGAGGAGCGCTGCACTGTGCGGTCAGTGAGGTGTGAGGAGCGGAGCAGTTCTGCAGGAGGAGGAGCGCTGCACTGTGCGCTCAGTGAGGTGTGAGGAGCAGAGCAGCTCTGCAGGAGGAGGAGCGCTGCACTGTGCGGTCAGTGAGGTGTGAGGAGCAGAGCAGCTCTGCAGGAGGAGGAGCGCTGCACTGTGCGCTCAGTGAGGTGTGAGGAGCAGAGCAGCTCTGCAGGGGGAGGAGCGCTGCACTGTGCGGTCAGTGAGGTGTGAGGAGAGGAGCAGGTCTGCAGGAGGAGGAGCGCTGCACTGTGCGGTCAGTGAGGTGTGAGGAGCAGAGCAGCTCTGCAGGGGGAGGAGCGCTGCACTGTGCGGTCAATGAGGTGTGAGGAGAGGAGCAGCTCTGCAGAGGGAGGAGCGCTGCACTGTGCGGTCAGTGAGGTGTGAGGAGAGGAGTAGCTCTGCAGAGGGAGGAGCGCTGCACTGTGCGGTCAGTGAGGTGTGAGGAGCGGAGCAGCTATGCAGGGGGAGGAGCGCTGCACTGTGCGGTCAGTCAGGTGTGAGGAGCGGAGCAGCTCTGCAGGGGGAGGAGCGCTGCACTGTGCGGTCAGTGAGGTGTGAGGAGAGGAGCAGCTCTGCAGAGGGAGGAGCGCTGCACTGTGCGGTCAGTGAGGTGTGAGGAGCGGAGCAGCTCTGCAGGGGGAGGAGCGCTGCACTGTGCGGTCAGTGAGGTGTGAGGAGAGGAGCAGCTCTTCAGAGGGAGGAGCGCTGCACTATGCGGTCAGTGAGGTGTGAGGAGCGGAGCAGCTCTGCAGGGGGAGGAGCGCTGCACTGTGCGGTCAGTGAGGTGTGAGGAGAGGAGCAGCTCTGCAGGGGGAGGAGCGCTGCACTGTGCGGTCAGTGAGGTATGAGGAGAGGAGCAGCTCTGCAGGGGGAGGAGCGCTGCACTGTGCGGTCAGTGAGGTGTGAGGAGCGGAGCAGCTCTGCAGGGGGAGGAGCGCTGCACTGTGCGGTCAGTGAGGTGTGAGGAGAGGAGCAGCTCTGCAGGGGGAGGAGCGCTGCACTGTGCGGTCAGTGAGGTGTGAGGAGCGGAGCAGCTCTGCAGGGGGAGGAGCGCTGCACTGTGCGGTCAGTGAGGTGTGAGGAGCGGAGCAGCTCTGCAGGGGGAGGAGCGCTGCACTGTGCGCTCAGTGAGGTGTGAGGAGCAGAGCAGCTCTGCAGGAGGAGGAGCGCTGCACTGTGCGGTCAGTGAGGTGTGAGGAGCAGAGCAGCTCTGCAGGAGGAGGAGCGCTGCACTGTGCGCTCAGTGAGGTGTGAGGAGCAGAGCAGCTCTGCAGGGGGAGGAGCGCTGCACTGTGCGGTCAGTGAGGTGTGAGGAGAGGAGCAGGTCTGCAGGAGGAGGAGCGCTGCACTGTGCGGTCAGTGAGGTGTGAGGAGCAGAGCAGCTCTGCAGGAGGAGGAGCGCTGCACTGTGCGGTCAGTGAGGTGTGAGGAGCAGAGCAGCTCTGCAGGGGGAGGAGCGCTGCACTGTGCGGTCAGTGAGGTGTGAGGAGAGGAGCAGCTCTGCAGGGGGAGGAGCGCTGCACTGTGCGGTCAGTGAGGTGTGAGGAGCAGAGCAGCTCTGCAGGGGGAGGAGCGCTGCACTGTGCGGTCAGTGAGGTGTGAGGAGCAGAGCAGCTCTGCAGGAGGAGGAGCGCTGCACTGTGCGGTCAGTGAGGTGTGAGGAGAGGAGCAGCTCTGCAGAGGAGGAGCGCTGCACTGTGCGGTGTGAGGAGAGGAGCAGAGCAGCTCTGCAGGAGGAGGAGCGCTGCACTGTGCGGTCAGTGAGGTGTGAGGAGAGGAGCAGCTCTGCAGGGGGAGGAGCACTGCACTGTGCGGTCAGTGAGGTGTGAGGAGAGGAGCAGCTCTGCAGGGGGAGGAGCGCTGCACTGTGCGGTCAGTGAGGTGTGAGGAGCGGAGCAGCTCTGCAGGGGGAGGAGCGCTGCACTGTGCGGTCAGTGAGGTGTGAGGAGCGGAGCAGCTCTGCAGGGGGAGGAGCGCTGCACTGTGCGGTCAGTGAGGTGTGAGGAGCAGAGCAGCTCTGCAGGGGGAGGAGCGCTGCACTGTGCGGTCAGTGAGGTGTGAGGAGAGGAGCAGCTCTGCAGGGGGAGGAGCGCTGCACTGTGCGGTGTGAGGAGAGGAGCAGAGCAGCTCTGCAGGAGGAGGAGCGCTGCACTGTGCGGTCAGTGAGGTGTGAGGAGAGGAGCAGCTCTGCAGGGGGAGGAGCGCTGCACTGTGAGGTCAGTGAGGTGTGAGGAGCAGAGCAGCTCTGCAGGGGGAGGAGCGCTGCACTGTGCGGTCAGTGAGGTGTGAGGAGAGGAGCAGCTCTGCAGGGGGAGGAGCGCTGCACTGTGCGGTCAGTGAGGTGTGAGGAGCGGAGCAGCTCTGCAGGGGGAGGAGCGCTGCACTGTGCGGTCAGTGAGGTGTGAGGAGAGGAGCAGCTCTGCAGGGGGAGGAGCGCTGCACTGTGCGGTCAGTGAGGTGTGAGGAGAGGAGCAGGTCTGCAGGAGGAGGAGCGCTGCACTGTGCGGTCAGTGAGGTGTGAGGAGCGGAGCAGCTCTGCAGGGGGAGGAGCGCTGCACTGTGCGGTCAGTGAGGTGTGAGGAGAGGAGCAGGTCTGCAGGAGGAGGAGCGCTGCACTGTGCGGTCAGTGAGGTGTGAGGAGAGGAGCAGCTCTGCAGGAGGAGGAGCGCTGCACTATGCGGTCAGTGAGGTGTGAGGAGAGGAGCAGCTCTGCAGGGGGAGGAGCGCTGCACTGTGCGGTCAGTGAGGTGTGAGGAGCGGAGCAGCTCTGCAGGGGGAGGAGCGCTGCACTGTGCGGTCAGTGAGGTGTGAGGAGAGGAGCAGCTCTGCAGAGGGAGGAGCGCTGCACTGTGCGGTCAGTGAGGTGTGAGGAGAGGAGCAGGTCTGCAGGGGGAGGAGCGCTGCACTGTGCGGTCAGTGAGGTGTGAGGAGCGGAGCAGCTCTGCAGGGGGAGGAGCGCTGCACTGTGCGGTCAGTGAGGTGTGAGGAGCGGAGCAGCTCTGCAGGGGGAGGAGCGCTGCACTGTGCGGTCAGTGAGGTGTGAGGAGAGGAGCAGCTCTGCAGAGGGAGGAGCGCTGCACTGTGCGGTCAGTGAGGTGTGAGGAGCAGAGCAGCTCTGCAGGGGGAGGAGCGCTGCACTGTGCGGTCAGTGAGGTGTGAGGAGAGGAGCAGATCTGCAGGAGGAGGAGCGCTGCACTGTGCGGTCAGTGAGGTGTGAGGAGAGGAGCAGCTCTGCAGGAGGAGGAGCGCTGCACTGTAATAAAATGACCTGTAGTGACGTCACTGTCATGTAATCACTGCAGGCGGGGGTGGAGCTCTACAATAGAGAAGTGGTGAAGGACCTGCGATGATGCAGGGGTCACATGATTGTGATGTATTCACAGGTCTTTCACCAGTTATAATAACGTTATATTTTATAGCCTCATTACAATCTACGAGGAAACATCAGACAGAAAAGGCGACAACGGCTGGAGAAGAAACCCTGCGGAGCCAATGACTAGCCGAAGATCATAGTGCTAAGCTCCGCCTCCTCAGCGCATGAGGTGACGTCACCACAGGTCCTGCACCACCTCTCTCTGAGCTCCGCCCCCTGATCACATGGCGGTGACGTCACCACAGGGCCTTCACCACTTCTCTCCTGAGCTCCGCCCCCTGATCACATGGCGATGACGTCACCACAGGTCCTCCCGCTCTCAGTGCAGCAGCTCCGTCCTGGTTGTGCGCAGCTCTTGCTCTCTGGTATCAGCCAGCAGCAGGTTTCCGCTTCCCGCCATTCCGGTGAGATTACAGGGAGGGTTTGTGGTGAATCTGTGAGAGGAGAGTGTGGGGTGAGATCAGAGCTGTTCCTGTGGAGGCTCCTGCTCCATGTGACTGCGGCTCCTCAGTGTTGTATGGGGGATGTGCAGCGGCTCCTCCTCACCTCACCGCCCCCGCTGGAGGTGGAGTTACCACGGTGACCGCCCCCGCTGGAGGTGGAGTTACCACGGTGACCGTCCCCCGCTGGAGGTGGAGTTACCACGGTGACCGTCCCCCCTGGAGGTGGAGTTACCACGGTGACCGCCCCCCGCTGGAGGTGTAGTTACCACGGTGACCGTCCCCCGCTGGAGGTGGAGTTACCACGGTGACCGCCCCCGCTGGAGGTGGAGTTACCACGGTGACCGTCCCCTGCTGGAGGTGGAGTTACCACGGTGACCGTCCCCCGCTGGAGGTGGAGTTACCACGGTGACCGACCCGCGCTGGAGGTGGAGTTACCACGGTGACCGTCCTCCGCTGGAGGTGGAGTTACCACGGTGACCGTCCCCCGCTGGAGGTGGAGTTACCACGGTGACCATCCCCCGCTGGAGGTGGAGTTACCACGGTGACCGTCCCCCGCTGGAGGTGGAGTTACCACGGTGACCGTCCCCCGCTGGAGGTGGAGTTACCACGGTGACCGACCCGCGCTGGAGGTGGAGTTACCACGGTGACCATCCCCCGCTGGAGGTGGAGTTACCACGGTGACCGTCCCCCGCTGGAGGTGGAGTTACCACGGTGACCGTCCCCCGCTGGAGGTGGAGTTACCACGGTGACCGTCCTCTGCTGGAGGTGGAGTTACCACGGTGACCGCCCCCCCGCTGGAGGTGGAGTTACCACGGTGACCGTCCCCCGCTGGAGGTGGAGTTACCACGGTGACCGTCCCCCGCTGGAGGTGGAGTTACCACGGTGACCGTCCCCCGCTGGAGATGGAGTTACCACGGTGACCGCCCCCCGCTGGAGGTGGAGTTACCACGGTGACCGTCCTCTGCTGGAGGTGGAGTTACCACGGTGACCGTCCCCCGCTGGAGGTGGAGTTACCACGGTGACCGTCCTCTGCTGGAGGTGGAGTTACCACGGTGACCGGCCACCGCTGGAGGTGGAGTTACCACGGTGACCGTCCCCCGCTGGAAGTGCAGTTACCACGGTGACCGTTCCCCGCTGGAGGTGCAGTTACCACGGTGACCGTCCCCCGCTGGAGGTGGAGTTACCACGGTGACCGCCCCCCGCTGGAGGTGGAGTTACCACGGTGACCGTCCTCTGCTGGAGGTGGAGTTACCACGGTGACCGTCCCCCGCTGGAGGTGGAGTTACCACGGTGACCGTCCCCCGCTGGAGGTGCAGTTACCACTGTGACCGCCCCCGCTGGAGGTGTAGTTACCACGGTGACCGTCCTCCACTAGCGATGTAGTTACCATGGTGACCGTCCTCCACGGAAGGTGTAGTTACCACGGTGACTGTACCCCGCTGGAGGTGTAGTTACCACGGTGACCGTACCCCGCTGGAGGTGTAGTTACCACGGTGACCGTCCCCCGCTGGAGGTGTAGTTACCACGGTGACCGTCCTCCTCTGGCGGTGTAGTTACCACGGTGACCGTCCCCCGCTGGAGGTGTAGTTACCGTGGAGACAAAAAAGATAAGTATGTATATCTGATCGGAGCCTTAGTTACAGGATCCATCGGTCGTGGTTGGTGACGTCTTGTAGATGTGATCGGAGGCTTAGTTACAGGATCCATCGGTCGTGGTCAGTGACGTCTTGTAGATGTGATCGGAGCCTTAGTTACAGGATCCATCGGTCGTGGTCAGTGATGTCTTGTAGATGTGATTGGAGCCTTAGTTACAGGATCCATCGGTCGTGGTCGGTGACGTCTTGTAGATGTGATTGGAGCCTTAGTTACAGGACCCATCGGTCGTGGTCGGTGACGTCTTGTAGATGTGTTCGGGGCCTTAGTTACAGGATCCATCGGTCATGGTCGGTGACGTCTTGTAGATGTGATCGGAGCCTTAGTTACAGGATCCATCGGTCGTGGTCGGTGACGTCTTGTAGATGTGATTGGAGCCTTAGTTACAGGATCCATCGGTCGTGGTTGGTGACGTCTTGTAGATGTGATTGGAGCCTTAGTTACAGGATCCATCGGTCGTGGTTGGTGACGTCTTGTAGATGTGATCGGAGCTTTAGTTACAGGATCCATCGGTCGTGGTCGGTGACGTCTTGTAGATGTGATTGGAGCCTTAGTTACAGGATCCATCGGTCGTGGTTGGTGACGTCTTGTAGATGTGATCGGAGCCTTAGTTACAGGATCCATCGGTCATGGTCGGTGACGTCTTGTAGATGTGATCGGAGCTTTAGTTACAGGATCCATCGGTCGTGGTCGGTGACGTCTTGTAGATGAGATCGGAGCCTTAGTTACAGGAGCCATCGGTCGTGGTCGGTGACGTCTTGTAGATGTGATCGAAGCCTTAGTTACAGGATCCATTGTTCGTGGTTGGTGTCGTCTTGTAGATGTGATCGGAGCCTTAGTTATAGGATCCATTGGTCGTGGTTGGTTACTTCTTGTAGATTTGATCGGAGCCTTAGTTACAGGATCCATCATTGGTCGGGGACGTCTTGTAGATGTGATCGGAGCCTTAGTTACAGGATCCATCGGCCGTGGTCGGGGACATCTTGTAGATGTGATCGGAGCCTTAGTTACAGGATCCATTTTTTCGTGGTTGGTGACGTCTTGTAGACGTGATCAGAGCCTTAGTTACAGGATCCATCTGTCGTGGTCGGAGACCTCTTGTAGATGTGATCGGAGCCTTAGTTACAGGATCCATCGGTCGTGGTCGGTGACGTCTTGCAGATGTGATTGGAGCCTTAGTTACAGGATCCATCTGTTCATGGTAGGTGACGTCTTGTGGATGTGATCAGAGCCTTAGTTACAGGATCCATCTGTTGTTGTCGGTGTCATCTTGTAGATGTTATCAGAGCCTTAGTTACAGGATCCATATGTCGTGGTTGGTGTCGTCTTGTAGATGTGATCGGAGCTTTAGTTACAGGATCCATCAGTCGTGGTTGGTGTCGTCTTGTAGATGTGATCGGAGCCTTAGTTACAGGAGCCATCGGTCGTGGTTAGTGACGTCTTGTAGATGTGATCAAAGCCTTAGTTACAGGATCCATCTTTCGTGGTTGGTGTCGTCTTGTAGATGTGATCGGAGCCTTAGTTACAGGATCCATCAGTCGTGGTCGCTGACGTCTTGGAGATGTGATCGAAGCCTTAGTTACAGGATCCATCGGTCGTGGTCGCTAACGTCTTGTAGATGTGATCGGAGCCTTAGTTACAGGAGCCATCGGTGATGGTTGGTGTCGTCTTGTAGATGTGATCGAAGCCTTAGTTACAGGATCCATTGTTCGTGGTTGGTGTCGTCTTGTAGATGTGATCGGAGCCTTAGTTATAGGATCCATCGGTCGTGGTTGGTTACTTCTTGTAGATTTGATTGGAGCCTTAGTTACAGGATCCATCGGTCGTGGTCGGGGACATCTTGTAGATGTGATCGGAGCCTTAGTTACAGGATCCATTTTTTCGTGGTTGGTGACGTCTTGTAGACGTGATCAGAGCCTTAGTTACTGGATCCATCTGTCGTGGTCGGAGACCCCTTGTAGATTTGATCGGAGCCTTAGTTACAGGATCCATCTTTCGTGGTTGGTGACGTCTTGTAGATATGATCGGAGCCATAGTTACAGGATCCATCGGTCGTGGTCGGAGACGTCTTGTAGATGTGATTGGAGCATTAGTTACTGGATCCATCGCTCGTGGTCGGGGAAGTCTTGTAGATGTGATCGGAGCATTAGTTACAGGATCCATCGCTCGTGGTCGGGGACGTCTTGTAGATGTGATCGGAGCCTTAGTTACAGGATCCATCGGTCGTGGTTGGTGACGTCTTGTAGTTGTGATCGGAGCCTTAGTATCCATCGGTCGTGATTGGTGATGTCTTGTAGATGTGATCGGAGCCTTAGTTACAGGATCCATCAGTGGTCGGGTTCGTCTTGTAGATGTGATCGAAGCCTTAGTTACAGGATCCAACAGTGGTCGGGGACGTCTTGTAGATGTGATCGAAGCCTTAGTTACGGGATCCATCGGTTGTGGTCGGTGACGTCTTGTTGATTTGATCGGCGTCTTAGTTGCATCTGGGTGATGACCGGAGAGGTGACTGCTGGGACATTATACAGGACTGCAGTGAAGGATTCTGGGTGATGACCGGAGAGGTGACTACTGGGACATTATACAGGACAGCACTGGAGGATTCTGGGTGATGACTGGAGAGGTGACTGCTGGGACATTATACAGGACAGCACTGGAGGATTCTGGTTGATGACCGGAGAGGTGACTGCTGGGACATTATACAGGACGGCACTGGAGGATTCTGGGTGATGACTGGAGAGGTGACTGCTGGGACATTTACAGGACAGCACTGGAGGATTCTGGGTAATGAGCGGAGAGGTGACTGCTGGGACATTATACAGGACAGCACTGGAGGATTCTGGTTGATGACCGGAGAGGTGACTGCTGGGACATTATACAGGACAGCACTGGAGGATTCTGGTTGATGACCGGAGAGGTGACTGCTGGGACATTATACAGGACAGCATTGGAGGATTCTGGGTGATGCCGGAGAGGTGACTGCTGGGACATTATACAGGACAGCACTGGAGGATTCTGGTTGATGACCGGAGAGGTGACTGCTGGGACATTATACAGGACGGCACTGGAGGATTCTGGGTGATGACTGGAGAGGTGACTGCTGGGACATTTACAGGACAGCACTGGAGGATTCTGGGTAATGAGCGGAGAGGTGACTGCTGGGACATTATACAGGACAGCACTGGAGGATTCTGGTTGATGACCGGAGAGGTGACTGCTGGGACATTATACAGGACAGCACTGGAGGATTCTGGTTGATGACTGGAGGGGTGACTGCTGGGACATTATACAGGACAGCACTGGAGGATTCTGGGTGATGACTGGAGAGGTGACTGCTGGGACATTATACAGGACAGCACTGAAGGATTCTGGGTGATGACGGAGAGGTGACTGCTGGGACATTATACAGGACAGCACTGGAGGATTCTGGGTGATGACAGTGTCGTTGTTGTCAGGTTCCTATAAGGTGTCAGGACGTCGCTGTCTATCTCTCCATGGAGGAGTGGGAGTATCTAGAAGGACACCAGGATCTGTACAAGGACAAGATGATGGAGGAGCTCCGGCCTCTTACATCACAAGGTGAGAAGATATATATATTTATCCCCATTACTATAGGCACTGGCTGCCATGTTGAAGCCTTACTGTCATCATGTGCAATGCGTACATACGTTTGTGCAGTAACATGTAATGTAGATGGTCCCTAAAGGGAATCTGTCAGCAGATTTTCGCTACATCATCTAAGAGCAGCGTAATGTAGGCAGTGAGAAGCTGAATCCAATGATGTATCACCTAATTTACTGGGTGCAGACGTTCTGGCACAATCAGAGTTTATAGATTTAGTATGAATCAGATCTGAGAAAACTGCCCCCACCACAGCTGACTCCGCCCACACCATTCTCTCTATATACAATGTCTATAGCCAGTGAGCTGCTTATCACCAGAGGGGGCGGAGTCAGACTTACTTGCACACTTCTGATCAGTGATTAGCTCCAGGTGCTAAAACAATCATTGCAAGGAAACAAAACCATTGAGCTTTATAAGAGAAATGCTAAAATCTGTATTTTAACCCATACATTATGTCTTCATATTACCGTGACATGTCAAAGTTTGGGCGCCCCCGGTCAAAATTCCGTTATTGTGAACAGTTAAAGTTGAAGATGAAATGATCTGTAAAACACCTAAAGTTAAAGATGACACATTTTCTTAGTATTTTAGGCAAAAAGTATATATATTTTCATCTTTTACATTTTAAAAATTACAAAAAGGAAAATGGGCCAATGTGAATTTTGGACACCCTGCATGGTTAGTACCTAGTAGCGCCCCCTTTTGAAAGTATCACAGCTTGTAAATGCTTTTTGTAGCCAGACAAGAGTCTTTCAATTCTTGTTTGAGGGATTTTCATCCATTCTTCCTTGGAGAATTCTTCCTGTTCTGTGAGATTCCTGGGGCGTCTTGCATCCTCTGCTATTTTGAGGTCTATACACAGATTTTCAATGATGTTCAGATCAGGGGACAGTGAGGGCCATTGTAAAACCTTCAGCTTCTATTGTGGATTGTGACGTGTGTTTAGGATCATTATCCATTTGTAGAATCCTCTTTTCATCTTCAGCTTATTTACAGATGGTGATATTTTTGCATCAAGAATTTGTTGAAATTTCATTGAATCCATTCTTCCCTCTATGCATGAAATGTTACCCGTGCTATTGGCTGCAACACAACCCCAAAGTGTGATTGATCCACCACCATGCTTAATGGTTGACGAGATGTTCTTTTCCTGAAATTCTGTGCTCTTTTTCTTCACACATACACTGCTGGCCAAAAGTATTGGCACCCCTGCAATTCTGTCAGATAATACTCAGTTTCTTCCTGAAAATGATTGCAATCACAAATTCTTTGGTATTATTATCTTCATTTAATTTGTCTTCAATGAAAAAACACAAAAAGAATTGTCCTAAAGCCAAATAGGTTTTGTCCACACCAAACCTAAAAAAGCGGGTGGACAAAAGTATTGGCACTGTTTGAAAAATCATGTGATGCTTCTCTAATTGGTGTAATTAACAGCACCTGTAACTTACCTGTGGCACCTAACAGGTGTTGGCAATAACTAAATCACACTTGCAGCCAATTAACATGGATTAAAGTTGACTCAACCTCTGTCCTGTGTCCTTGTGTGTACCACATTGAGCATGGAGAAAAGAAAGAAGACCAAAGAACTGTCTGAGGACTTGAGAAACCAAATTGTGAGGAAGCATGAGCAATCTCAAGTCTACAAGTCCATCTCCAAAGACCTGAATGTTCCTGTGTCTTCCTTGCGCAGTGTCATCAAGAAGTTTAAAGCCCATAGCACTGTGGCTAACCTCCCTAGATGTGGACGGAAAAGAAAAATTGACGAGAGATTTCAACGCAAGATTGTGCGGATGGTGGATAAAGACCCTCGACTAACATCCAAACAAGTTCAAGCTGCCCTGCAGTCCGAGGGTACAACAGTGCCAACCCGTACTATCCGTCGGCGTCTGAATGAAAAGGGACTGTATGGTAGGATACCCAGGAAGACCCCACTTCTTAACCCGAGACATAAAAAAGCCAGGCTGGAGTTTGCCAAAACTTACCTGAGAAAGCCTAAAACGTTTTGGAAGAATGTTCTCAGGTCAGATGAGACAAAAGTCGAGCTTTTTGGGAAAAAGCATCAACGTAGAGTGTACAGGAAAAAAAAAGAGGCATTCAAAGAAAAGAACACGGTCCCTACAGTCAAACATGGCGGAGGTTCCCTGATGTTTTGGGGTTGCTTTGCTGCGTCTGGCACTGGACTGCTTGACCGTGTGCATGGCATTCTGAAGTCTGAAGACTACCAACAAATTTTGCAGCATAATGTAGGTCCCAGTGTGAGAAAGCTGGGTCTCCCTCAGAGGTCATGGGTCTTCCAGCAGGACAATGACCCAAAACATGCTTCCAAAAGCACTATAAAATGGTTTGAGAGAAAGCACTGGAGACTTCTAAGGTGGCCAGCAATGAGTCCAGACCTGAATCCCATAGAACACCTGTGGAGAGATCTCAAAATGGCAGTTTGGAGAAGACACCCTTCAAATATCAGGGACCTGGAGCAGTTTGCCAAAGAAGAATGGTCTACAATTCCAGCAGAGCATTGTAAGAAACTCATTGATGGTTACCGGAAGTGGTTGTTCGCAGTTATTTTGGCTAAAGGTTGTGCAACCAAGTATTAGGCTGAGGGTGCCAATACTTTTGTCTGGCCCATTTTTGGAGTTTTGTGTGAAATGATCAATGATTTGATTTTTGCTTCATTCTCTTTTGTGTTTTTTACTTGCAAGCAAATTAAATGAAGATAATAATACCAAAGAATTTGTGATTACAATCATTTTCAGGAAGAAACTGAGTATTATCTGACAGAATTGCAGGGGTGCCAATACTTTTGGCCAGCACTGTACCTCTGATCATTGTGGCCACAGAGTTCTGTTTTACATCATCGGTCCACAGGACTTGTTTCCAAAATGCACCAGGCTTGTTTAGATATTCTTTTGCACTTCTGACGCTGAATTTTATGGTGAGGACGCAGGAGAAGTTTTCTTGCAATGACTCTTCCATGAAGGTCATATTTGTGCAGGTGTCTCTGAACAGTAGAACAATGAACCAGTGCTAAATCTTTCTGAAGGTCTTTTGCTGTCAAGCAGGGATTGTGATTTGCCTCTTTAGTAATCCTATGAGCAGCTCTCACTGACATTTTGCTTGGTCTTCCAGACCTTATCTTGACCTCCACTTTTCCTGGTAACTGCCATTTCTTAATTACATTTTGAACTGAGGAAAGGGCAACTTGAAAACGCTTTGCTATCTTCTTATAGCCTCCTTCTGCTTTGTGGCCTCCACCATTCTCAGAGTTCTCGGCAGCTGCTTAGAAGAACCCATGGCTGCTGGTTTTTGGCACAAAGTTAGAGGAGGCTGGGTTTCTATAAAGCTGGGAAATTTGCATCACCGGCCAGGCCTAACGATGATAGTGAACAAGCCATAACAGGCTGAAACCTTGGTCAAAGTTATCTGAGCACACAAATCTCCAAGGGTGCCCAAACTTGTTACGCCCATTATTTTTTTGTCATTTTTAAAATGTAAAAGATGACTATATTTATTTTCCTAAAACACAAAGGAAATGTGTCATCTTTAACGTTAGGTCTTTTAGAGATCATTTCATCTTCAACTCGCTTCACTGTTCACAATGACAGTAATTTTGACCAGGGGTGCCCAAACGTTTACATGCCACTGTAGCAAAATCCTGCTGCCACATTCCCTTTAATTCCGTATTTTCACAATGGGTCCATATAGCTGTGCGCCATGTGCAGAAATATCAGGCAGGGAGTATTGTGACCATCATTATTCTACAGATTTCCCACTTCCTCCTTGGAAACCTGAATGCTGATTGGCAGACCTGTATTGTCTCCATTTTTGGGATCTGTGGCTGGGTGAGGGCTTGTGTGTTGCGCGCCGGGCTGATGTTTTTATTGATACCATTTTGGGGTAGATCCGATGTTTTGATCGCCCGTTATTGCATTTTATTGCAATGTTGCGGAGACCCAAAAAACGTAATGCTGGCGTTAAGAATTTTTTTCTCGTTACGCCGTTTACTGATTGGATTAATTATTTTTTTGTATTGATAGATCAGGTGATTCTGAACGCGGCGATACCAAATGTGTGTGTGTGTGTGTGTTTTTTTTATTGTTTTATTTTGAATGGGGCAAATGGGGGGTGATTTAAACTTTTATATTTTTAAAAACATTTTTTTCACCCTTTCTGCATGTCTCAATAGTCTCCATGGGAGACTAGAAGCAGCAGTTGTCTGATCTTCTCTACTACACAGTCGATGATCAGATCGCCTGTGTGTAGCAGATTTACTCACTTGCTATGAGCGCCGACCGCTAAGTGCTTACAGATGAATATGTAAGCAGAGCACCAGATGGGCGGCCTGTGGGGGGCGCTCTATTTGGTGCTCTTCATACAGATGAATATGTAAGCAGAGCACCAGATAGAGCGCCCCCACAGGCCGTTCCAGAGCACAAGCATATCATTATCTCCTAACTGAAAGTAAGTATTACACAAGAACCACAGGACGGATTTCATCAACCAAGGTATCATATTAATCAGTGTAATGTCACCCACCTGACAGTGTATGTGGTTTACTGAGCACAATCCTGCTGACAGGTGCACTTTAAGGGGACAAAATCAGTTATGGCAAAATAGACGTCGGGGGCGGCCTGTCAAGAACTGAAAGTATCTTTGTGTAAGCAGCCAGTCCTAGTATTTCTCGACTTTATGAAGGAATTTGTAGTCCTTTCTCTGGAGATACACTGAGAGGAGCACCTTGTTCTCTACCTGAGTAAGAAACTGTTCATGTGAGAGAAATTATTCCATTGTAGAAAAGGAATACTTGGCCATAAAGTGGGCGGTGGAAACGTGCTGATACTATCTGTCAAAATATAAATTCGTGTCAGACCATGCCTGTTATGCCAAGTTTTTAGCAATAAGGTTCGGATACGGCTTTAAAGAAGGCAACCCTTTGCAATATAACGCAATTTTATTTATAATAGTTGATTTAAAAGGTAAAATACATAATTAAAGGACTAGTATGATATGATGATGTTGCATACACTTTTGTATATGTTATAATACAAGGTTAAGTACATATATATATATATATATACTCACTTTGTCACCAAGGAGCTTTTAAACATCATCCGTCTGGAACATCAGAGAAGCAATTTCACCAAGACAGAGAGACCCCTGGAAGTCTTCACAACACTGCATGGGCAGGTACATACAACACTATGTAACGGGTCTGGGAGGCGGAACCTCTGAGCAACTATACAAGGGGGCGGTCCTTGTAAGGAACGGGTGGCGCCCAGGGAAGACGGGCAGGTAGTCTCAGCAAGTGACAGGGACAGTCTCTGGGTAAACGGGCAGGTGGTCACGGCAAGTGACCGGGACAGTCTCTGGGTAAACGGGCAGGTGGTCACGGCAAGTGACCGGGACAGTCTCTGGGTAAACGGGCAGGTGGTCACGGCAAGTGACCGGGACAGTCTCTAGGTAAGAGGGCAGGTGGTCACGGCAAGTGACCGGGACAGTCTCTGGGTAAACGGGCAGGTGGTCACGGCAAGTGACGGCAGAGCCTCCAGGTAGGCTAGCAGGCTGGTAGCAGGTGGACGCTCCCAGGTGAGCGAGCAAGAGTCTCTGGACAGGCAGGTGGTCACAGCACGTGACGGCGGAGCCTCCAGGTAGGCTAGCAGGTAGGTAGCAGGTGAGCGCTCCCAGGTGAGCGGGCAAGAGTCTCTGGACAGGCAGGTGGTCACAGCACGTGACGGCGGAGCCTCCAGGTAGGCTAGCAGACAGGTAGCAGGTGAGCGCTCCCAGGTGAGCGGGCAAGAGTCTCTGGACAGGCAGGTGGTCACAGCACGTGACGGCGGAGCCTCCAGGTAGGCTAGCAGGCAGGTAGCAGATGAGCGCTCCCAGGTGAGCGGGCAGACGGATCCATAGACAGACTGGCAGGGCTGGTAGGCAGACTGTCGGACCGCAGGAATAGCAGCAGATAGACACGAGGCAGGCAGGTATCAGACAGGAAACTGGCAGGTAACTGGCAGGTAACTGGAAACGGGACCTGAGGGCTGAAGCAGAGTGATGAACTGTGCTACAACATTGCTCGGGCACCTCCATTTTGGAGGAGGTGCCTTATATATGGTGAAGTCCTCCGGCCATTGGCCGGGGACTCCTTAGGGCGGCGCGCGCGGCCCCTTTAAGAGAGGGGGAGCGCGCGCGCGCCCTAAGCACCGTGGCCTGGAAGCAGCACGCGCTGCCAGCAGAGCGGGAGGAAGACGCCGGGCACGGAGCGGAGAGGTGAGGGGAACAGCGTCCCTGCCTAGCAGGAGGCAGGGACGCCGACGCTACAGTACCCCCCCCTTTAGGCCCCCCCTTTTTTAGGCCAGAGAGAAATTTATCAAGGATGAGCGGGGCATGGATGTTCTCCCGGGGCTCCCACGTTCTCTCCTCAGGACCAAACCCCTTCCAATCTACCAGAAAAAAGGTTTTTCCTCTTACCCTTTTGGTGGCCAGAATGTTCTCTACCTCAAATTCGTTCTCAGCGGAAACCGGAGCAGGGGGCGTACCTGTAGACTTGGAAAAAGAGTTAAGTACCACGTGTTTGAGGAGAGATACATGGAAGGAGTTAGGGATCCGTAAGTTGGCCGGGAGTTTCAATTTATAGGCCACCGGATTGATTTGTTTGATAACTTCCAGTGGGCCGATGAACCGAGGCCCTAACTTGTAGGAGGGAATCTTGAGCCGGACATATTTGGACGAGAGCCAGACTTTATCTCCAGGGCGGAATTGTGGAGGATCCAGGCGTTTTTTGTCAGCGTGTTTTTTCATCCGCTCGGACGACTGAAGGAGTGCGGATCGGGTACTCTCCCAAATGGAGGAGAATTCACTAACGAGAGATTCCGCAGCCGGATTGTCCACCGAGGTGGAGACGGGAAACGGGATCCGAGGATGCTGACCGAAGACTACAAAAAACGAGGATTTGGAGGAAGACTCGCTCTCGTGATTGTTGTAAGAGAACTCGGCCCATGGTAGGAGATCCACCCAGTCCGAATGGTGGGCATTAACGAAGTGCCGGAGGTAACTGGTCAGGTTCTGATTGATCCGCTCCACTTGACCATTGGACTGTGGGTGGTAAGCGGAGGAGAAGTCCAGAGTGACGTCAAGCAACTTACATGTGGCTCTCCAGAAGCGTGAGGTGAACTGAACCCCACGATCTGACACGATGTGGAGGGGCAGGCCATGGAGACGGAAGATGTGGCGGATAAAGTCCTTAGCCAGTTCGGGTGCAGACGGGAGGCCCGGCAGGGGAATGAAGTGCGCCATCTTGGAAAAGCGATCAGCGACCACCCAAATGACCGTACAACCGGCAGAGACAGGAAGATCCGTTATAAAGTCCATAGCAATATGCTGCCACGGGGCAGCAGGTACTGGAAGAGGAAGAAGGCGACCGGCTGGCAGGTGTCTCGGAACTTTGTTGCGGGCGCAGGACACACAGGCAGAAACAAAGTCTATTACATCCTTGTGCAGGGTAGGCCACCAGTAATGCCGGGTAATGAGCTGGAGGGTCTTTTTCTGACCGGCGTGGCCAGCTAGCTTAGACGAGTGACCCCAGTGTAGGACCTTCTTCCGATCGGGTACTGTTACGAACGTCTTACCGGGAGGGAGACGATTTAGATTCACGGGAGCCACTTGCATTACTCTGGCGGGATCAATGATGTGCTTAGGTTCCTCCTCTAGATCAGATACCAGAAAGGATCGGGACAAGGCGTCAGCTTTGATGTTTTTGTCTGCCGGGCGAAAATGAAGAACAAAATCAAAGCGGGCAAAAAACAAGGACCACCGGCTTGGCGCAGGTTAAGTCTCTGGGCGCTCTGAAGGTAAGCCAAGTTCTTGTGGTCCGTGTAAATTATTACCGGGTGAAGAGCCCCCTCGAGCAGGTAACGCCACTCCTCCAGTGCCAGCTTAATGGCTAACAATTCTCGGTCTCCAATAGAATAATTGCGCTCAGAAGAGGAGAAGAGTTTGGAGAAAAAACCGCAGGTTACCATTCTTCCGGAAGATGACTTTTGGGTAAGTACCGCCCCGGCTCCGGAGGAGGAAGCGTCAACCTCTAGGAAGAATTGTTTGTTACCGTCCGGACGATGCAGCACCGGGGCGGAGGAGAAGGCCTGTTTTAAGGAAAGAAAGGCCTCCTCAGCTTCGGGCGGCCATCTTCTGGGATTAGTACCCTTACGGGTGAGCGCAGAGATAGGGGCAGTCCGGGAAGAGAAGTGCGGTATGAAGAGGCTGTAATAGTTGGCGAAGCCCAGGAACCGCTGAATAGCCTTCAACCCCTCTGGTCGGGGCCACTTCTGGATGGCAGACAGTTTCTCAGGATCCATTTGTAGGCCGGTCTGAGAGATTATGTAGCCCAGAAATGGAAGAGAGGTCTGCTCAAAGATGCACTTCTCATATTTAACGTAGAGGTGGTTCTGCCTGAGCCTGAGCAGGACCTGACGAACATCTCTCCGGTGAGTAGGAAGGTCCGGAGAGAAGACCAAGATGTCGTCCAGGTACACCACCACGCAGGAGTAGAGAAGGTCACGGAAGATGTCATTGACCAACTCTTGAAAGACGGCAGGAGCGTTACAGAGACCAAAGGGCATTACAAGGTACTCATAGTGGCCGTCCCGGGTGTTGAATGCCGTCTTCCACTCATCCCCCTGACGGATACGGACCAGGTTATACGCCCCACGGAGATCCAGTTTGGTGAAGATTCTAGCCCCCCTCAGGCGGTCAAATAATTCAGGAATGAGCGGGAGGGGGTATTTATTCTTCACTGTAATCTGGTTAAGGCCTCTATAATCTATACATGGACGGAGTGAGCCGTCCTTCTTTTTGACGAAGAAGCCTGCTCCCGCCGGGGAGGTAGATTTCCGGATAAATCCCCGGGCAAGATTCTCCTCAATATATTCAGACATGGACCGGGTCTCTGCTGCGGACAAAGGGTAGATACGCCCACGGGGAGGAGTAGAGCCGGGTATCAGGTCGATTGGACAGTCATATGGTCTATGAGGGGGTAATGTCTCTGCTTCTTTCTTATTGAAGACATCCGCATAAGACCAATAGGGAACCGGTAGACCGGGTAGATTGACTGGGGTAGGAGAAGGACGAGCAGGATGAACAGGAACTAGACAAGTCTTATGGCAGTCCTGTCCCCAGCGAAGGACTTCTCCGGTCTGCCAGTCAAGCACGGGTGCATGTGTCTGGAGCCAAGGTAGGCCCAGCAAGAGTGCGTGAGAGAGTCCAGGCAGAACATGAAAGGAGATGCTCTCAGAATGCAGCATTCCCACCTGCAGAGTTATGGATTCGGTGATGAGTTGGATGGGATGTGGTAAGAGGCCCCCATCCACGGCGGCGACAGATAAAGGTACGGCCAGAGGTTTGGTGGGAATGCGGTACTTCTCTACCAGGGATTGAGAGATGAGATTACCAGCAGCTCCTGAGTCAAGTTGAGCCAGTTCGAAATAGCGGTTCTCTCCGCAGGTGATAGAGACTGACAGCATCAGGGATGGAGAGGGTTTACTTTTGTCTAGGGCGACCTCTCTGAGCGACCCTAGACACAGGCGTTTCCCGATCTCTCAGGGCAGGAACGGATCCGGTGCTCCTTACTGCCACAGTAGAAGCAGCTCCCCCCGGCACGGCGTGAGTCTTGACGGGTTTTGACCATCTTGGTCTGGTCGACCTGCATAGGCTCAGGTGAGTGTGCCTGGGGAGTAACGGAGGGAATGACGGGTTTCTGGAAGGTGGGGGCTAGATGTGGAAACCTCCTCTCACGGGTGACCTCTTTGGCGCGCTCCTGGAACCGGATGTCAATCCGGGTGGCAAGTGTTATTAAGTCGTCGAGAGTGGTAGGAATGTCCCGACCGGCGAGTTCATCTTTAATACGGCCGGACAGACCCTCCCAGAAGACAGACACCAGAGCGTCGTTATCCCAGGCCAGCTCCGAAGCAAGAGTACGGAACCGTATGGCATATTGGCCCACGGTGAGATCTCCTTGACGGAGGCGTAGCAGAGACGATGCGGATGAGGTCTTCCGTCCGGGTTCGTCGAAGACTTTCCGGAAAGCCGTGAGAAAGGCTGGCAGGTCGGACACCAGGGGGTCTCCTCTCTCCCATAGAGGATTTAGCCAAGCCAGTGCCTCCCCCGTGAGATGGGACATGATGAAGGCAACTTTGGCCCGGTCGGAGATAAACTGGTGGGACAGGAGTTCAAAGTGCAGGGTGCACTGGTTTATGAAGCCCCGAGCTTGAGCGGGGTCGCCTCCGAAGCGAGGAGGTGCAGAAAGCCGGGGTCCGGGGCAGGATACCATGGTATTGGTAGGCAGCGGCGCTGCCGGGTTGCGAGTCATGACACTAGCGGTGGTTGCTGGTGGAGCAGTCAGAGTGTCCAGACGAGAGTTGACATTCCGCAGGTGACCCAGGATGGACTCCTGTTGGGACCTCTGACGGGACAGTTCATGACATAGGTCCGAGAGCGAGGGAGCTTGGGTGCCACCGGGTTCCATGGCCCGAGCAAACTGTAACGGGTCTGGGAGGCGGAACCTCTGAGCAACTATACAAGGGGGCGGTCCTTGTAAGGAAGCGGGTGGCGCCCAGGGAAGACGGGCAGGTAGTCACAGCAAGGGACAGGGACAGTCTCTGGGTAAACGGGCAGGTGGTCACGGCAAGTGACCAGGACAGTCTCTGGGTAAACGGGCAGGTGGTCACGGCAAGTGACCGGGACAGTCTCTGGGTAAACGGGCAGGTGGTCACGGCAAGTGACCGGGACAGTCTCTGGGTAAACGGGCTGGTGGTCACGGCAAGTGACCGGGACAGTCTCTGGGTAAACGGGCAGGTGGTCACGGCAGAGCCTCCAGCGGGCAAGAGTCTCTGGACAGGCAGGTGGTCACAGCACGTGACGGCGGAGCCTCCAGGTAGGCTAGCAGACAGGTAGCAGGTGAGCGCTCCCAGGTGAGCGGGCAAGAGTCTCTGGACAGGCAGGTGGTCACAGCACGTGACGGCGGAGCCTCCAGGTAGGCTAGCAGACAGGTAGCAGGTGAGCGCTCCCAGGTGAGCGGGCAAGAGTCTCTGGACAGACAGGTGGTCACAGCACGTGACGGCGGAGCCTCCAGGTAGGCTAGCAGGCAGGTAGCAGATGAGTGCTCCCAGGTGAGCGGGCAGACGGATCCATAGACAGACTGGCAGGGCTGGTAGGCAGACTTTCGGACCGCAGGAATAGCAGCAGATAGACACGAGGCTGGCAGGTAACTAGCAGGTAACTGGAAACGGGACCTGAGGGCTGAAGCAGAGTGATGAACTGTGCTACAACATTGCTCGGGCACCTCCATTTTGGAGGAGGTGCCTTATATATGGTGAAGTCCTCTGGCCATTGGCCGGGGACTCCTTAGGGCGGCGCGCGCGGCCCCTTTAAGAGAGGGGGAGCGCGCGCGTGCGCACCCTAAGCACCGTGGCCAGCAGAGCGGGAGGAAGACGCCGGGCACGGAGAGGAGAGGTGAGGGGAACAGCGTCCCTGCCTAGCAGGAGGCAGGGACGCCGACGCTACACACTACACATCAGTGCAGGTATAACTTATGGCTTCTGTCTGTATCATGATTCCAGTGACTTTTATAAGGCTTAGACAATGGAAGCATAAAACTGGTTAATGTTTATAAGTATGAGTCGTCGATAACACAGAATTGGCCAGGTTCTGTAATCTCGAGAAGTTTACCTATAAACATTGTTTTAGACAATAGATCTGTGTATTTCTCGTGGCACATAATGGTAAGTGTACACACATTATCTGAATCAGTATTTTGGTTACAATAACACTTATTTGTCAAAGCAAATATAACACTGGTCACTTGTGTACAAATCAGGATAATGAATCTTTGAAACACACAACTTTATAGACCATAGAACAATTAACATTGCCTTACTGCATTGACACCTAGCAAACACTTTGTGGATAGCGTGCATCAAGGACAGTTCATGTGAAAGAACTACCTTATCAGTATCAGAGTATATCAATGATATTACACTGCAGTATATTGCAATATATTCCACACTTGGTCTAATGCCCACACTTTATCAAAGCATATAAACAATATGTTACAATATGTAGGCTATAAGATATCCATATTTTTATTAGCACTACAATCCACACTTGGATATCTTATAGCCACACATTATTTATACAAAGCACCCTATCCAAAGTGGATGGTTTTAGCGGATGATTGACATAAAAATAATAATGGAAGTGTACACTGTGTACAACAACACAAAGCAATGCATGAACAAATTATAGCAAAACATAAATCAGCTGGCCTAATACTCAGTCTTCATGGCAATCATCTCCTGTGCCAAAAAGCTTTCCCCAATGCAGTTCACACAGGCACAACATGGATTGCACGTGAAGTTCTGGGTCACAGCTTCTCCTTCTGTGTCCTCATCTTGAGTAGATACCCCTATAAGCTTTGTCCATAACTGTAAAGGGGGTCGGTACTGCCACCAAGTCTCAAATATATTGATAGCAGTGGTAACCTTTGTCACGCAAAAATGGCTAGTGTTCAACATTTGAGCCAAGTAAATCCATAGATTCTGTTTGGTTTTCCATGACGCCACATTTTCCATGGTTGGCCTCTCGATTTTCGGTCTGAAGATCGCTTGGGTCATCATTTCCAGATTTTGATCTAAAGGGAAAATACATATTATTCTCTGCACAAAATCCCGGTCAGTTGGGACGTGTTCCCCTTTCTTTTGCCCGGGTTTCATAATTATCAACACATTGTCTGCTCCTTGAACAATTACCTCAGCAGGTTCTGGAGGACCTTTGTCACCCAGTTGTTTCACCCAGATTTTTGCACCATCATTGATAGGATGTGAGGATCCAAATCCTTCACCTCCTCTGACTTTCACAACTGCTGGGGTCCTTACTCTGACCACCTTCGTTTTAGAAATAGACAGTACCAGTAACTGAGTTATCTTATCTCTCCTCTGTATTATCATGACCTTTTCTTCATAATTCATTAAAAGTACCTTAATTTCTTCCTGATAATCCTGGTCTATCACTCCTCCCATTACTTGAATACCCTCTAAGGCCAAGCCTGACCTTGAGGTTATAAGACTAAGACCAAGATGCTCAGGTGGCATTAGCAAGCCTATAGCAGTCCTGATTTTCTTTACAGCTTCTTTGAAGTGACTTTCATTGTCACTTTGAATCTGTATTGGGATACAGTACAATACCATTGTTTCCAAAGTCTTAATAGTATTGTTAGCATTGGCCATTTTACAGGTGCAAATCAACGTGAACCCAGAATGTGCATCCACAGCCATGCATACGCATCCTCCATAATGTAGCGGAGGGCCAATGTAGTCCATTTGCCAAATTTGCCCAGGAAGTTTTCCTCCAGCTTTCTGGCCTCTCACCACATGAGGGATTGGTCTCTGTTTTGAATGTTGACACTTCATGACAGTTTCCTTTATCAAATCTAACCTGATGGGCGCCCGTCTAGTCTGTGCCCATTGAGTCAGTCCAAGCAGCTCCTCAGTGGTGTCAGTCTTTTTACTGGATTCAGTGACTGATATTTTGGACTGTTCGTCTGCTACTAAGTTGAAGAGTCTTTCCAGGGGATCTGAAGCACAAATAGCATCAACATGAAACACAGTCACTTTAATCATTTGCACAATTGCCCAGATATCTTGCCACAACTCTTTTCCCCATACTTCTTTGCTATGTATACTTGTAGTCTGATAGCCCACTGCGTTCCACACATGGTTGTTGCCTTGGTAACTAGCTGACCCTTCTGTAAACCACGCTTGTTTCCTCTGCTCAGGAATCAATTGTTCAAAGGGTGTCTCCTGCTCCTGAAGTCCCATAGAGACTTTGCTTAACTTCTCATGCAATGTGGAGATTCCACTAACTCCTGGTTTTGCTCTGTCCTGAATTGCCTCAATTTGCTTTCCTCCTAATTCTGTAGTTATAACCTTGCACTCACTGAATTGTTTTGGAGTTCCCTTAATCAAACTGGCCTCCGCCCCTGTATCTACCAACATATGTGGGGCGTGGCCAGCAAGTCAGTCACTTTTATCTGTCTCCCTCCATCGATCCTCCATTTCAGATGAAGACATCTTATTAGGAGAAAATGATGCCCCCTTCTGTTGGGCTTTGAATTCCCGTATCAAGGATTTAACTTCATCATAAAGATACTCAAACCCCTGTGCTGTGGGCTTTACCGGCAACGAGGGAGTGGGCCCTCTCTTTCCCCGTGTCCTGCCCGGCCCCTGCTGTGGGCTTTGCTGGCGACGAGGAGGGAGTGGGCCCTCTCTCTCCCCATGTCCTGCCCGGCCCCTGCTGTGGGGATTCAGAATCTTTTACTGTCACCTTTCTATTATGTGAAACCCCTGACTTTTTATTAAGTCCTCTCTTTAGATACAATTTCCACATCTCGTCAGTACCAATCCCGTCTATTTTATCCCTGTGGACACCATCCTTTATCAGGGCCATAAACATATATTTCCGGGTAATGCGGGATCTAGGATGGTAGTTACTTTTGACATTGTCACGCTGCTCTTCAGAGGGAAAATTACTCTTTGTTTGGGACCCCAATCTCCCAGATCCCCTAACTGTCTAATTGCCTCCAATGTATTGGCGATAGTTTTCCCAGTCTGATTGATCATTAGTGCCATCATGATATGTTTATAGGCTGGAGGGGCATTTCTAATGATACGATTTCTAATAGATACACTTACAATAACTTGCATGTAATCGTCATATGTATTTGCTGAAATAGCATTTTTCATGACCTCCTCCTTCAATCTCTGAGTACAATCTTTCAATGTAAACTATGGTTTTTCATTTGGTGGCCAATCTGCCTCTGATGGGTATTTATGCTGCAATGCCATGGCCACAACATCAAGCATACTACACACCACATGTGGCTGCCGAATTATCAAGGTACGGATGTCTCCTTCACTACAGGTTCATGACTGAGTTGGACAAATTTTGGGCCATCCACAGGGTCCACCTTCACTCCATGAGCCCCATCTCCCATAATCTGACTGCCCAAGCTACCAAAGATTCATTTGGCTTTTGAGAAAAACAATCATGAAGGTCATGAAGATCCTGCTGGCTGTAATCCTCTACTGCATTCTTATTCTGTTTACCTGCAGCAGTCTCTACCATCCGTCTCCGATATATAGGATGAACTTTCACTGTGTTAAGAGGAGGATCAATTTCTCTCTTTCCATTGAAATATTCATCCTCAGTCTCTGGATCGGTGACGTTTTCGGAGTCAGTTGAATCCCATACATCCCCATCCCACTGATCAGGGCTCCACTCTATGGCTATGGCCAAAGCTACTTTCTTTTTATTAACCTTCCCTCGCCTCCTTTTGTATTTATACTGCGCTACACGTACAGCAGCCTTTCCTGCAACATGCTGATATCCATCACATCTTTCCATTAATAACTTATTCTGACACTGTGCTATAACCAATGCAGTCCAGGCCTCACACAACTGTCTTTCCAATTCCTGAACTTTTGTTAACAGAAGCATTCTTTCCTCATGCTGTTTTCTATATGCAGACAACAGGATCCATCCACGCGACCAACAGCGCCCAACTCTTTACATTTCTCTACTTTCACTTTCTGCAAGCATTCAACCACATCATCAGGTTCAGCATCCTTCAGACATTTGTCCCACGCTTCACTCTAACCAGCACTATGGAACCATTGGTTGCCGAAATATTATAGGGAGTCTGTTCCCAACCTGGAATCTCAATAGACTCACTTACACCTACCTTTATCTTAAAGAAAGGCATGTTTTACGCAATATAACAATATCACTCTATCACACTTTATCACACAGAGTCCGTATCAATTCAAGATGATTGTAATTTTTAACAAAAAAGAACTTATGAGCCTTCTGCGTATCCTGACGACTACGCCAAATGTTATGCCAAGTTTTTAGCAATAAGGTTCGGATACGACTTTAAAGAAGGCAACCCTTTGCGATATAACGCAATTTTATTTATAATAGTTGATTTAAAAGGTAAAATACATAATTAAAGGAATAGTATGATATGATGATATTGCATACACTTTTGTATATGTTATAATACAAAGGTTAAGTACATATATATATATATACTCACTTTGTCACCAAGGAGCTTTTAAACATCATCCGTCTGGAACATCAGAGAAGCAATTTCACCAAGACAGAGAGACCCCTGGAAGTCTTCACAACACTGCATGGGCAGGTACATACAACACTACTCATCAGGGCAGGTACAACTTATGGCTTCTGTCTGTATCATGATTCCAGTGACTTTTATAAGGCTTAGACAATGGAAGCATAAAATTGGTTAATGTTTAGAAGTATGAGTCGTCGATAATACAGAATTGGCCAGGTTCTGTAATCTCGAGAAGTTTACTTATAAACATTGTTTTAGACAATAGATCTGTGTATTTCTCGTGGCACATAATGGTAAGTGTACACACATTATCTGAATCAGTATTTTGGTTACAATAACACTTATTTGTCAAAGCAAATATAACACTGGTCACTTGTGTACAAATCAGGATAATGAATCTTTGAAACACACAACTTTATAGACCATAGAACAATTAACATTGCCTTACTGCATTGACACCTAGCAAACACTTTGTGGATAGCGTGCATCAAGGACAGTTCATGTGAAAGAACTACCTTATCAGTATCAGAGTATATCAATGATATTACACTGCAGTATATTGCAATATATTCCACACTTGGTCTAATGACCACACTTTATCAAAGCATATAAACAATATGTTACAATATGTAGGCTATAAGATATCCATATTTTTATTAGCACTACACATGCCCCACTCAGGTGGAGGAGGGAGAAAAGGGGAAAAATGCTTGTGTTACCCGCTGGTTTCTAGTCCTGCAGGATTTCCACTTCCATGTGGAACATAGAGCCGGGAAGCTACATGGTAATTCCGATTCTCTCTCGAGAATCCAGTGTCTAGTGGTAGAAGGTGCGAAGCCCCACGGCTTTAGGCGGGGGGGGGTGAGTTTGTAAGGTGGCTAATGGTCGCATAGTCAATGGGAGATGTGTATCACCGAGGTGGGAGTCCTCTGTGACGTAAAACCTGGAGTAATGCTCTAGTACACATAGTACTAAGAGGGATTAAGCTGCCATGATGGGGCCAGGTCTTAATGTGAGCATCTGAAGAGTTAGGGCGGGAGGGCTGCTCACCATATCTCCACCCCTGAGTGTTGTTCACATTGTAAAAGGGGACCTGTTTATCTTGCACATGGTTCTGTGTATGGAGGTGTGTAGACCTGGATTATGTGGCTTTGCAAAAGGTCTAAGAAGCTGGACTCTAACCCAAGCTGGCGAACCCACACTACTGTATGGACTTTTTATTTATGTTTCACTTTGTGTCGGACAAGAGCTGTATTTGAGTTTTCCTGTGATGTGGTTTATGAGGACTGAAATAAACCAGACTTTTAATTAGAAACTGTTTCTGTGATACATCATATCTCCAAAGTGAGTAGCATTGTTACACACTGTTTTGCCAGTGTCTTTGCTTCAAAATCTATTAGTATTTTTTCTTATTTGTTCAATGGAGTTAAAAAAAATTATCTGGAAAACGCCAGTAAAAAAAGATGCTCAAAAACTGTCAGTCTAAAACATTAACGAACCGCCCAGGAAACAATCAAAACAATGTTAAAAAATGAGGCTTTAGGAAAAAAAATCTCTGGCATTTTCTAAAGTGTCTTTCCGCTGGGAAAACTCCCGCCTAAAGAAGGTGTCGTGTGCACATACAGTAACACCACAGTGTAGCAGATTCTCCCCCCTGAAGAAGATGTCGTGTGCACATACAGTAACACCACAGTGTAGCAAGTTCTCCCGCCTGAAGATGTCATGTGCACATACAGTAACACCACAGTGTAGCAGGTTCTCCCGCCTGAAGATGTTGTGTGCACATACAGTAACACCACAGTGTAGTAGGTTCTCCTGCCTGAAGAAGATGTTGTGTGCACATACCGTAACACCACAGTGTAGCAGGTTCTCCCGCCTGAAGAAGATGTCGTGTGCACATACAGTAACACCACAGTGTAGCAGGTTCTCCCGCCTGAAGAAGATGTCGTGTGCACATACAGTAACACCACAGTGTAGTAGGTTCTCCTGCCTGAAGAAGATGTCGTGTGCACATACCGTAACACCACAGTGTAGCAGGTTCTCCCGCCTGAAGAAGATGTCGTGTGCACATACAGTAACACCACAGTGTAGCAGGTTCTCCTGCCTGAAGAAGATGTCGTGTGCACATACAGTAACACCACAGTGTAGCAGGTTCTCCCGCCTGAAGAAGGTGTCGTGTGCACATACAGTAACACCACAGTGTAGGAGGTTCTCCTGCCTGAAGAAGGTGTCGTGTGCACATACAGTAACACCACAGTGTAGCAGGTTCTCCTGCCTGAAGAAGATGTCGTGTGCACATACAGTAACACCACAGTGTAGGAGGTTCTCCTGCCTGAAGAAGATGTCGTGTGCACATACAGTAACACCACAGTGTAGCAGGTTCTCCTGCCTGAAGAAGATGTCGTGTGCACATACAGTAACACCACAGTGTAGGAGGTTCTCCTGCCTGAAGAAGGTGTCGTGTGCATATACAGTAACACCACAGTGTAGCAGGTTCTCCTGCCTGAAGAAGATGTCGTGTGCACATACAGTAACACCACAGTGTAGGAGGTTCTCCTGCCTGAAGAAGGTGTCGTGTGCACATACAGTAACACCACAGTGTAGCAGGTTCTCCTGCCTGAAGATGTCGTGTGCACATACAGTAACACCAGAGTGTAGCAGGTTCTCCCGCCTGAAGAAGATGTTGTGTGCACATACAGTAACACCACAGGGTAGGAGGTGCTCCTGCCTGAAGAAGATGTCGTGTGCACATACAGTAACACCACAGTGTAGCAGGTTCTCCCGCCTGAAGAAGGTGTCGTGTGCACATACAGTAACACCACAGTGTAGGAGGTTCTCCTGCCTGAAGAAGATGTCGTGTGCACATACAGTAACACCACAGTGTAGCAGGTTCTCCTGCCTGAAGATGTCGTGTGCACATACAGTAATACCACAGTGTAGCAGGTTCTCCTGCCTGAAGAAGATGGCGTGTGCACATACAGTAACACCACAGTGTAGCAGGTTCTCCCGCCTGAAGAAGATGTCGTGTGCACATACAGTAACACCACAGTGTAGCAGGTTCTCCCGCCTGAAGAAGGTGTCATGTGCACGTACAGTAACACCACAGTGTAGCAGGTTCTCCTGTCTGAAGAAGATGTCGTGTGCACATACCGTAACACCACAGTGTAGCAGGTTCTCCCGCCTGAAGAAGATGTCGTGTGCACATACAGTAACACCACAGTGTAGCAGGTTCTCCCGCCTGAAGAAGATGTCGTGTGCACATACAGTAACACCACAGTGTAGTAGGTTCTGCTCTACCACAATGACCAATAGCTCGTCAGCTGCCCTTTCTTTAGAATTTTTTAGAGAAATAGGGACAATTTATTTTTTAGTAATACAAGTTAATGTTTGATAGGTGGAAGTTGTATGAATCCTTTGTCCAACAGGGCATTTGTAAAAATATTATAATGAGGGCTTCCTGACGTCCATTTTCTCGCATAGGCCATTGGCCACGTCGGGCCTGTACCCTAGACCAGGGTTCCCCAACTCCAGTCCTCAAGGCCCACCAACAGATGTTTTCAGGATTTCTTTAGTATTGAACAGATGATGGAATTATTGCCTGTGCAGGTGATGTAATTATCACCTGTGCAATACTAAGGAAATCCTGAAAACATGACCTATTGGTGGGCCTTGATGACTGGAGTTGGGGAATCCTGCCCTAGACAACCCTGGGACCTTCATTTATGTAGAGAGGACCAAAACACAGAAATTCTGATGTTGATGGAAGTTTCTGGTATATAGATGTCAAGATCTTATCGCAGGACGGGAAGGTCATTCAGAACCACCCGCTGTAATCTCTTGAGCAAACGGCGCTCTGCTGTCCCCTTTTGTCCAGACAATTACACGATTGGCTGCCGATCAACGGAGGAGGCAGGAAGCTATTCTCACTAATAGGTTGGTTATCGGAAAACTAAGAGTGAGCATATGGTATGTACACCTCCAGATTCCAATGCATGGAATATATGTACAAATATATACCTATTCATGCCTGCTTAGCTGTCTGGTGAAGATAGCCCTATGGTAGGAGGCCATGCTTAACCCTTAAGGGGTGGGACAATAGATGCTTCCTTTTTTTTTCAAAAAATTTGAATTGCTATAAATAATTTGGTCCCATTATCTGATATGTTGCTGCATGATTATAGTGGCGAATATATCTGAATATGGAGGTGAGGAGGTGTATTATACCTCCCAGTCTTTTTAGCTGTGGTAGTGGATTACTTTGTTCCTCCCTCCTCAGCCACCGCTGTGTGGAGTCCAGCTTGGGATCAGCGGTTTTGGTCTTATTGAAGCGCTAGTGTGAGTGCCTGAGATGCGCCTCATTGAGGCATACATACGTTCTGGTAACCGGAAACAGGAAGGACTTCACCGGATGTGACATCGGCGGGATCCCGTATGCGTTCCACCCGATGGTTTGCGTTCCAGATACCGGATACACCAGCCCACGTGACCGGAAGTGACGTAGCGGCGTGTTGTTCAGCGCGGCAGTTTAAAGGAGACAGGGTGTAGGAGGAGGATACGGGCTGTTTGGAATGGTGGAGACCCTCAGCCCCTTTTTCAGTCTCCCCTGATGAATCTATTTCAGGAGGAAACGCGTTGGGAGCAGGATACCTCCAATATGTTTTGGTCATGAAGTTTAGGATGACATTATACCAGGATGAATCAAGCCATGATGCACTTTAGGATTGGGTGAGATTGTTTGAATTTGCTTGGTATAACAACAACCCGAAGGATTCTTTTAGTGGGGCTTTGTTGATTTTCCCTGACATAGTCCACGGTACCTTTTTGAATAGAGGTCATGTGGGATTTTACTGTATAGTCCATGGTACTCTTTTTGTTCAAGGGCATGGGGGATTTCATTGTATACCTAATTTTCTGAGCGCATACATGGTATCTCTATATGATTGTTATTTAAAATGTTAACCAACACTAGTAAGGGTAATATTTAATTGTATGATCCTCAATACTCTGTATGAATTGAGGTTGTCTTTTCTAAATCCTACATACTTGGTATTTGGCATTTTGAGGTGTGGTTTGCATGTACAGTACAGACCAAAAGTTTGGACACACCTTCTTATTTAAAGATTTTTCTGTATTTTTATAACTATGAAAATTGTACATTCACACTGAAGGCATCAAAACTATGAATTACCACATGTGGAATTATATACTTAACAAAAAAGTGTGAAACAACTGAAAATATGTCTTATATTCTAGGTTCTTCAAAGTAGCCACCTTTTGCTTTGATGACTGCTTTGCACACTCTTGGCATTCTCTTGATGAGCTTCAAGAGGTAGTCACCGGAAATGGTCTTCCAACAATCTTGAAGGAGTTCCCAGAGATGCTTAGCACTAGTTGGCCCTTTTGCCTTCACTCTGCGGTCCAGCTCACCCCAAACCATCTCGATTGGGTTCAGGTCTGGTGACTGTGGAGGCCAGGTCATCTGGCGTAGCACCCCATCACTCTCCTTCTTGGTCAAATAGCCCTTACACAGCCTGGAGGTGTGTTTGGGGTCATTGTCCTGTTGAAAAATAAATGATGGTCCAAATAAACGCAAACCGGATGGAATAGCATGCCGCTGCAAGATGCTGTGGTAGCCATGCTGGTTCAGTATGCCTTCAATTTTGAATAAATCCCCAACAGTGTCACCAGCAAAGCACCCCCACACCATCACACCTCCTCCTCCTTGCTTCACAGTGGGAACCAGGCATATAGAGTCCATCCGTTCACCTTTTCTGCATCGCACAAAGACACGGTGGTTGGAACCAAAGATCTCAAATTTGGACTCATCAGACCAAAGCACAGATTTCCACTGGTCTAATGTCCATTCCTTGTGTTCTTTAGCCCAAACAAGTCTCTTCTGCTTGTTGCTTGTCCTTAGAAGTGGTTTCCTAGCAGCTATTTTACCATGAAGGCCTTCTGCACAAAGTCTCCTCTTAACAGTTGTTGTAGAGATGTGTCTGCTGCTAGAACTCTGTTTGGCATTGACCTGGTCTCTAATCTGAGCTGCTGTTAACCTGTGATTTCTGAGGCTGGTGACTCGGATAAACTTATCCTCAGAAGCAGAGGTGACTCTTGGTCTTCCTTTCCTGGGGCGGTCCTCATGTCAGCCAGTTTCTTTGTAGCGCTTGATGGTTTTTGCAACTGCACTTGGGGACACTTTCAAAGTTTGCCCAATTTTTTGGACTGACTGACCTTCATTTCTTAAAGTAATGATGGCCACTCGTTTTTCTTTACTTAGCTGCTTTTTTCTTGCCATAATACAAATTTTAACAGTCTATTCAGTAGGACTATCAGCTGTGTATCCACCAGACTTCTGCACAACACAACTGATGGTCCCAACCCCATTTATAAGGCAAGAAATCCCACTTATTAAACCTGACAGGGCACACCTGTGAAGTGAAAACCATTTCCGGTGACTACCTCTTGAAGCTCATCAAGAGAATGCCAAGCGTGTGCAAAGCATTCATCAAAGCAAAAGGTGGCTACTTTGAAGAACCTAGAATATAAGACATATTTTCAGTTGTTTCACACGTTTTTGTTAAGTATATAATTCCACATGTGTTAATTCATAGTTTTGATGCCTTCAGTGTGAATGTACAATTTTCATAGTCATGAAAATACAGAAAAATCTTTAAATGAGAAGGTGTGTCCAAACTTTTGGTCTGTACTGTATACACAATTATAAACTATTTAAGGTAATTCAGAAGACCCAGGGTTCATTATTTGGCCCATTAGGGTTTTTATACTTAAAAGGGGAAAACATTTTTTTAATATATATCTAATAAATGTTATATTTTAACTATCTTGCTTAAAATTTAATGGGATCAAGCTTGCACTGACTTGTATCTTCCTCTTATGCGATAACTTCACACCTGATGGTCACAGAAGTTCGAGATTGCTGCCATATTTTCCATTAGCATTTTACCTTTCCATAGATGGTAAACATGGCATAGCTGTTGTCAATTTTCTGGCCACTGTGAGTTTGTGGCTTATAGGCAGAGGTTACAGTTATGAAAAATTATGTCTTCTTCCCCTTTTAGCCCCGGCGCTGAAAATGTATGTTTCATCAATATAGAATTTATACAAATTTCGATATTCAATATTTCCTTGCGGAGACATTAAGTCTAAGTGAAGCTGTTCTGATGAAAGAAATGTGTATGCTGGGTAACAATAGCTCTAACCGGTGTGAGGCATATGCTTTAACCACTTCACGACATGCGCTGTATATGTACGGTGCATGTCGTGTCTCTCCCTTTGATGCGGGCTCCGGCACTGAGCCCGCACGTTTCCGGGCACATGATAGCTGATCTGTACAGCTGACATGTGCCCCTAACAGCTACAGGTGGAATCGCAATCCACTCGTGGCTGTTAACATGTTAAATGCCATTGTCAATCTCTGACAGCAGCATTTAACATCGCCGCGCCGGAAGTTCGTCACTCGCTTCGCCCATCGGAGCCTGTGTCACATGACCGCGGGTCGCCGATGGGTTGGCATGACAACCTGGAGTCTGCAGGAGACCCCTGCAGTTGTCCTAGCCGATCTGGTATGAGTATCGCCCAGGGGTCGGCTTTCATAGCAGATGAGCACTTTTGTTTGGAGACTATTGAAGCAAGTAAAAAGTAGAAAAAAAGTTTTTCAAAATATTAAAAAAATTAAACAAATCTAAAAGTTTAAAGGTTTATTCCCACCTTCAAGATCCTATCCCAATATGTTGTAGGTGTAATAATAATAATAATAATAATAATAATAATAATATTAGCAAATATCTCCAATTAGAAATGTAGTATAGTATTTTTGATTCGCTATCTCTCTTTCCTCATGTGCAGACACTTCAGGACCTTAGGTATCCATGGTTATGTCCACTGATAAAGTCACAGTTAGTTAGCTAGCTGCTAGTGGTCGTAACCATAGACACCTAAGGTCCTGTGATGTCTGCACATGAGGAAAGAGAGATAGCGAATCAAAAATACTATACTACATTTCTAATTGGAGATATTTGCTAATATTATTATTATTACACCTACTACATATTGGGATAGGATTTTGGAAATGGGAATACCCCTTTAATTCACCCCATTGAAAATTAAAGCAATAAAAAAAAATCTAAATACATATTCACTTGTTCAGAATCGCCCGATCTATCAATATAAAAAAAGAATCCGATCGGTAAACGGCGTAAAGAGAAAAAAATCAAAACGGTAGAATTACGTTTTTTTGGTCGCCACAACATTGAAATGCAATAACGGGCGATCAAAACATTATATCTACCCCAAAATGGTATCAATAAAAACGTCAGCTCAAAGCGTAAAAAATAAGCCCTCACCCGACCCCAGATCCCGAAAAATGGAGACGCTACGGGTCTCTGATATGGCATCATTTTTTTATTTTTTTAACAAACTTTGGAATTTTTTTTTCACCATTTAAATAAAAAGGAACCTCTACATGTTTGGTATCTGCAAACTCTTAATGACCTGGAGAATCATAGCAGCAGGTCAGTTTTAGCATTTTAGCGAACGTGGTAAAAAAAACAAAAAAAAAAAACAATTGTGGAATTACACATTTCTTGAAATTTTACCGCTTTTTTGAATTTTTTTTCCCGTTTTCCAGCACACGATATGGTAAAACCAGTGATGTCGTTCAAACGTACAACTCGTCTCGCAAAAAACAAACCCTCACATGGCCATATTGACCGAAAAATAAAAAAGTTATGTCTCTGGGAAGAAGGAGAACAAAAAGCGAAAGCGCAAAAACGGAAAAGGGCTGCGGCATGAAGTGGTTAATTCTCTCAACTTAAGAGGCCTTTTCCTGTCTTAACTATTTGTCCAATCTGTACCCTTTTTCTATGCACAATATACATCTTTGTTCAGTCACCTGGATCTTTTGACCCCAAAGGAAGCTTTGCATGCTAATTAGGATGGTTCACTTCTCCTTGTCTCCGATCTATACATCGCAGTCTTACTCATTTCCTATATATTAAACCGTGTAATTCACATCTAAGAGACTTAAGCTTGTCAACTCTTGTGTGGTGCTGCAACTCTGGGTGAAAGGGGTCTCAAAGATTTTCATATTTCTTCAACAATAGATATACAGGGGGCTGTGTAGTCAGTAACTATGTGGTTGTGTCTCCACAGATGGACTTATGGAAAGAAATCCACCAGAGAGATGTCCCCGTCCTCTGTATCCCCAGGACTGTAAAGAGGAGAATCATAAGGTAGATGGCCCCGAGCCTTGTAACTACAATAAATTCAGGGGGGGGGGGGTTCCTGTCTTTTCTGATCCTGTCGTAAGAAAATTCATTGACTTTAGTGGTTTCGTATAATTCCATTGTCTTTTTATATTGTATATATTGTTCATCTTATATATCAGGGGGAAGATCTGATTATTATTAAAGTGGAAAATGAGACAAAAGAAGAAGAAAATGAGAGGATGAGGGGAGATCCGCCATCTATGAGTGAAGTGAAGGAGGAAATTCCAGTAAATGTTTCCACAGGTATGTAATGTGTGTGTGTATGTATGTATGTATGTATATAATATTGCTACATACTGTATAGATGACACATGGGGCAGGAGTTATACATGGAGTCATGTACAGGGCAGGATATAAGGGAGCTGGGAACGCACGGAGACGTCATCTACGAGGTCCTCTGTGGACCCGGCCTGCACCAGTTACAAGTCCTTTTTTCATATGTGTCTTTTCTTTCACATTTACCACCGGCTTCAGCTCTGAAGACCACAGTGAGCAGCTGGTCCGTGGGCCGCTTGTCCGGCGCGTGCGCACTGAGACTGTGTGATTACCAGCTTCAGTGTGCATGCGCTGTGACCTGTGGATCCTGGCGCGTGCGCGGTCATTGTATCTTGCGGTCACCGCTGCAGTGTCCATTCCCTCTGCCAGAGCTATCGCATTCTGCGGTACTGTTAGGACGCTAATTGGGCAGCTGCTCAGAAGGGGTTAGGTCAGAGCCCAATGTAGCGACAACATGCTGGTGGTCAAGTAGACAAGAGGGGTGTCCTTATCTTGACCACAATACATGGTGATGGCAGCACCTCCACCGCTGTACGAGGTACCCCCAGCACTCTACACAGGTCCAAACCCGACCGTGTTATGGGGTACAATAAAAATATGGCTGGAGTAAATGTCTCTGATCAAGTCCTCCAGCTGTACAGTGCCATAAGAAAAGCCGATGTGCTGGCCGTGCACATCGTGCAGATGACAATGTACAAAGCTTTTGTGCTATCACGATGTGCGGACCAGACCGCAATGTACCTTCAGTTCCAGGATGTAACGATCAAGGCCCTAACTTTTGGAGACCGGGAAGGAGTGGGTCCCAGTACTTCTTGAACTGAAGGTGCTCTTTTTGTACCTGGACAACATTTTCCAGGTGAGGTACCTCAAACTGGAAAGAGAAGAAGGCCTCAAAGAAGGTGCAAAGTGTGTTACAGAAAGGGGATTATTAATAATAAATAATAATAATTTTATTATTATAGCGCCATTTATTCCATGGTGCTTTACATGTTTAAAAGGGATATACATGGCAAAAACAATTACAATAATTTTAACGTAAACGAGTCAGCGACTAGAACAGGAGGAGCGAGGACCCTGCCCGCGAGGGCTCACAACCTACAAGTGATGGGTGAGGATACAGTAGGTGAGGGTAGAGCTGGTCGTGCAGTGGTATGATGGAGCGAGGGTTACTGCAGGTTGTAGGCTTGTCGGAAGAGGTAGGTCTTCAGGCTCCTTTTGAAGGTTTGCACAGTAGGCGAGAGTCTGATATGTTGGGGTAGAGAGTTCTAGAGTAGGGGGGAAGCACGGGAGAAATCTTGTATGCGATTGTGGGAGGAAGAGATAAGAGGGGAGTAGAGAAGGAGATCTTGTGAGGATCGGAGGTTGCGCGCAGGTAAATAACGGGAGACTAGGTCAGAGATATATGGAGGAGACAGGTTGTGGATGGCTTTGTATGCCATGGTTAGGATTTTGAACAGGAGTCTCTGGGCAATGGGGAGCCAGTGAAGAGATTGACAGAGGGGGGAGGCCGGGGAATAGCGGGGGGACAGGTGGATTAGTCGGGCAGCAGAGTTTAGGATAGATTGGAGGGGTGCGAGAGTGTTGGAAGGGAGGCCACAGAGCAGAAAGTTGCAGAGTCGAGGCGGGAGATGATGAGGGCGTGCACTAGGGTTTTTGCCGATTCATAGTTGAGGAATGTGCGGATCTGGGAAATATTTTTGAGTTGGAGTCGGCAGGAAATGGAAAGGGCTTGGATGTGAGGTTTGAAGGAGAGATCAGAGTCCAGGGCTTCCTCAAGGCAGCGAGCTTGCGTGACTGAGGATAGTGGACAGCCATTGACTTCGATAGATAGGTCAGATGGGGGAGTTGAGTGAGATGGTGGAAAGATGATGAATTCAGTTTTGTGATATTACGTTTTAGGCATCTAGCAGAGAAGAAAGATGAAATAGCGGACAGGCAGTGTGAGATTCTGGTTCGTAAGGAGGTGATATCCAGTCCAGAGAGGTAGATCTGTGTGTCATCAGCATAGAGGTGATACTGAAATCTGTGAGACTCTATGAGCTGTCCCAGGTGTGGATGGAGAAGAGCAGGGGTCTTAGGACTGAACCTTGGGGGACACCGACAGATAGGGGGTGAGATGAGGAGGTGTGTGAGTGGGAGACGCTGAATGTCTGGTCTGTTAGGTATGAGGAGATCCAAGATAGGGCCAAGTCTGTGATGCCGAGATGAGAGAGTCTGTAGTAAGAGGGAATGGTCTACTGTGTCAAAAGCAGATGACAGGTCCAGAAAGAGAAGGACAGAGTAGTGTCGCTTGGATTTGGCGGTCAGTAAGTCGTTGGTGACTTTAGTCAGGGCAGTTTCAGCAGACTGGTGCTGTCGGAAGCCAGATTAGAGGCGGTCAAACAGGGAGCAGGAACAGAGGTGGGAGGACAACTCAAGATGGACGTGTTGTTCCAGTAGTTTTGAGGCATAGGGGAGAAGTGATATGGGGCGATAGCTAGTCAGAGAGGATGGGTCAAGGGATTGCTTTTTGAGAATAGGTGTGATCGAGGCATGTTTGAAGCATGAGGGGAAGACACCAGTTGTTAGTGACAGGTTGAAGAAGTGAACTAGGGCTGGAATGAAGATAGTGGTAAGGTTTGGGATGAGGTGGGACTGAATTGGGTCAAGTTCACACGTGGTGAGATGTGACTTGGAGAGTAAAGAGGAAAGTTTATCTGTGATGGTGGAGAAGCTGGTTTTGGAGGAGGAGAATTGAGTAGGTGTGATGAACCTGTAGCCGCCATCTTGGTAATGATAAATCATATCCAGGGATGGCCACACTTCAGCAGCCCCCACCCTTGGGACCTTCTGTTAAAACGTCAACTAGATAGTTTCCCCCCATCCAGGCTCCTGTAAGATAAGAAGCCTACTTAACACTTGAATGCTAGGAGCTTCAAAGACTTCGAGAGGAAACACAGCCAGCAGGGGGGGGTGCTTCGTCTATCTGTACCTGACCATTTGTCCCATAGGACTAGTTTCTTTGTCTGTCACAAGCATGGAGGCATAAGATATAGAAACATGAATAGTACACGCATGTTGCGTGGGATGGGCCAATAAAAAAATATCACGGCGTCCCGGAGCCATTGCGCACACAAGCCTCCGCGGTAGACGTTTGTACGTGCTCTGGAAGCCAAGATATAGCGCGGAGCCATTCCTGAGGACCGTATGGTATCATAATTGATATCAAAAGGTCGGTTACGGCGGCCCGAATCCATGGGAACCCCTGGGGGTATCATGAGACCATCCCAGAAGAAGTTATTGGGTTCCATAGAATTTGGGCTTCTGATCGAAGTTAGACCTGAGGGTGGAGACTGAGCCAGCTGACCTCACCAGCAGTGGGCGGGACGGGGCAGGTAAGATAGCAGGACAGACAAGAGACAAGTCAGTCTTGACCCAAGAGTGGGGTGCTGAACATCTGAGCACCAGCTGAGGCCACCAAGGGGAGGAGCAGTTTGACCATGCGGTGGTAGGCCTCAGCCTGTAACAAAGAACCGTGCCTGCGACCGCAGAATCCTCTCCCTGCGTCACAAGAAAATCAAGAAACCGGTAACTGATATGCTGTGGTGATTCTGTGTGTTGTATTCCATTGTTGTATAGTTTAGCCTGACCTTATACCTGTGTATATTTAGTTGTATATCGTGTATCTAGTGTATTATTATAATCAATTACCTCAAGTAATTGTGGGCCTGCCTTTTATTCTGCATAACGAACGCACGTCCGTGTGAGCTCGGCTCAAGCCAAAACGCTACCCAGGGTTGGTTCCTGACCCGATATAGGCCCATTCACGGACTGGGCGTATATCTAAAATAGGGACTGGTGGCAGCATACCAACTGGGGATTGGGGAAGGCTGGTAGTGACGGTCGGAGGTTCAGATATATATATTCCTGGCGCGGCCAAGGAAGATATATATACCGCCCTCACTACAGAGGGCCCCGATACCCAGTAGGTTACAGGACAGTCTCCCTGGCGACCGCTTATCCTAGGTGCAGTTCCTTGACTGACCTGAGGCTAAGAGGGCGCTAGCGAGTTGTGCTGTGTAGTGACGTTACGGTTTAGTGACGTTGAAGGGATAACACACTACCGTGTTCCCTGCGCTGGTTGCAGCTACCTGGCACTACTTTCTCTAGGTGCAGTACCTTGACTGACCTGAGAGGTAAGGGGGCGCCAGAGAGCTGCACCCACCGGCCGGCTTTCATCACATTGGTGGCAGAGCGGTGGGATTGCAGAATAATAGTGTTGTGGGACCCCTACTCCCAGGCACTAAAGACTGCCAGTGGTAACTTCCACTGCTGGAGTCTTAAGGTCAGCCCAACGTTAGACGGTCAGGCTAAAAGTATAACAAGGTGTGTGCAAACTCAGGGTTGCAGCGGTGTCGGTTACCAAGATGGCAGACGGCACCAGGAGCAAGACCCTGCAGGAGGCTAATGCTACGGTCCGTGTGGCAGGAGGGGAGGACATTGTTACTCATGGCGAGGAGGAGTCCAGCCCGGGCACCTCAGGGAGCCAGTCCCCAGTATACGGTCCCGCAGTGGGCTGCCCACCACCTACCCAGCCCAGCCTGTCCAGATCACAAGCCCTTTTACAAGCGGCTATGGCAAGTCTCCAGTCTCATGGCGATGCCGTCTACAAAACCCTCCTGGCAGCATCAGAGAAGGCAGCGGAGGAGGAGCGCGAAGCTGCGGAGCGCCGGGAGGCTGCGGAGCGTGAAGCTGCAGAGCGCCGGGAGGCTGCGGAGCGTGCAGAGCGAGCTGCGGAGCGCCAGCACCAACTGGACCTGGCCCAGCGGGGGCTTCCGCTAGAGCAACCAACCCATCAGGAGACCAAGTCGTCCAAAGTCCGAGCTGAGGACTTCCCTCTACTGGAGAAGGATGGGGACCTGGACTCCTTTCTGGTGGCATTTGAACGGACCTGTCTTCAGCACCATCTGGCCCGGGATCAGTGGGCCAGATACCTGACCCCCCGTTTGAGGGGTAAGTCCCTGGATGCCTTGGGGGACTTACCTGCCGGGGAGGTACAGAACTACGACTGCATCAAGCGGGCCCTGATCCGGCAGTACAACCTCACTCCCGAGTCGTACCGCCAGAAGTTCCGGAGCCTGCTGCGTGGCCCCAAGGACACCTGGACCGATCATATGCGGGCGCTGTTGAGAGCCGCAGAGCACTGGACCTCGGGTCTAGCGCTTACTACCCGCCAGGAGGTCCAGGAACTGTTCGTCACGGAGCAGTTCTTGTGGAACTGCCCAGAGGACCTCCGACAGTTCCTCCGTGACCGAAAACCAACAGGGGCTTCTGCTACAGCCGCCCTGGCAGACGAGTATGCCAATAACAGGACGCCTGAGCTGAAGAAGTCTGCCAGCAGCACCTGGAGAGGGGGTAAGCCCAGTCATGCCCCTGTTTCCCCGGCCCCTAGAACACAAGGGGTGTATCCCCCTGTTGCCCTCTCCAGGCAAGGACCAGACGTAAGACGTTGTCATCTATGCAACAAACCAGGACACTTTAGGGCTGAGTGTCCCCAGCGCCAAAAGACCCCATCCCAGTCCCAGAGAGCGCCCAATGTTTTGTGTGTGGGAGGGGGTGGTGGTAGGTCCCTGGACAACATCCAACCCGTCACCATAGGCCGTTCTGCGGTCATGGGACTGCGGGACACGGGCGCTGAACGAACACTGGTACGGCCTGAGGTGGTGTCCCCCCAGGACTTGGTACCAGGAAAGACTCTTTCCGTCTCCGGGGTTGGAGGCGTGGAGCCGGCACTTCCCGTTGCCATGGTGTATTTGGACTGGGGTGCCGGAAGGGGGATGCGGGAGGTGGGAGTAACGCCAAATATTCCCGCAAATGTTTTATTAGGGACCGACTTGGGGCGTCTAGTATCGCAGTATGTACCCTCTGAACCCCCAAGTTCGGCCCCCCAAGAGTGTATTGATTTGTCTGCTGCTAATGCCAACCATGTTGTATGTAGTGTGTGTCCTGCTGAGGAGGAGGGAGTGAAACCTGAGGGTAACACCTGCACAGACACAACACAAACAGGGTTAGTGAAAGCAGGTGGGGAGTGTGGGGATGCCCGCAGAGGTGCTCAGCCGGCGTGCCGTGACCTCTTGTCCTCCGGTGAGGGAGGGGGCGGGCAGGATTCTGTAGAGGGAAGCTCAGGGATGGAGAGGGGGGCAGCTACCGGCAGTGTAGGGCTCCCAGGGGTATCCAGGCTGCTGAGTATAGGCCCACTGCAGGGGGAGGAACAGGCCATGGGAGGTGGGGGTGTCCCAAGAGAGGAGCCGCCAGGTAAGACCCCAGGGCAGGAGTTCCCCACATCCGAGATGTCCAAAGGCCTAGGAAGCCTGCCTGATCGGGCGGCTTGGTCAGAAACAGAGGGGAAGCAGGCACTACCCACGGTCACAGCGGTCATAGCCGCTGTCACCAGGAGTGGGAGCGCCGGAGCCCAAGGAGCCTTGCAGAGGTCCGACGGCTTCCCCACTTCTGACCAAGTGTCTGCCGGGTCAGACAGCGGCCAGGTGACATGCCCGGAGGGGCTGACGGAGGATGTGGCAGTTTCGTCGATTCTGGCCACATCAAGTCAGGAATTTCAGGCTGCGTTGGAAGCAGACGACAGCCTGAAAGCTCTCAAGGAACAGGCGGCACAGCCTCCCATGGAGTCAGACTGCGAGCGTGTGGTCTGGGACCAGGGACGGCTGTACCGGGTAACGGTCCAGCAGGGTTCACCGGAGGCGTGGCCCAGGGACCGACAGTTAGTGGTACCCTATCCGTTCAGGGCGGAATTGTTGCGGATCGCACACGAGATTCCGATGGCCGGACACCTAGGGATCGCTAAAACCAAGGCCAGGATAGCTCAGCATTTCTACTGGCCTGGGATGGGAGCCGCGGTGGGTGCCTACTGCCGTTCGTGTGACACCTGTCAGAGGGTGGGGAAGGCGGGGCCGCGCCCCAAAGCCCCACTGGTAACTCTGCCAATCATCGAAGAGCCTTTCTCGAGGGTCGCTGTGGATCTTATTGGACCTCTGTCCACTCCCAGCCACTCCGGGAAATGCTTCATACTCACGGTAGTGGACTATGCCACCCGGTACCCGGAAGCGGTAGCTTTGTCGTCCATTCGGGCCGACAAGGTGGCTACCGCCTTACTGGAGATCTTCTCCAGAGTGGGTTTCCCCCAAGAAATGCTCACCGACCGAGGGACCCAGTTCATGTCGCGGCTGATGGAGTCCCTCTGTAAGCAAATGCAGGTGCAACATCTGGTGGCCAGCCCGTATCACCCACAGACTAATGGCCTGTGTGAGCGGTTCAATGGCACCTTAAAGCAGATGCTTAAGATGTTGGTCGACTCCCACGGGAGAGACTGGGAGCGTTACCTCCCACACCTCCTATTTGCTTACCGGGAGGTTCCGCAGGCCTCAACGGGGTTCTCCCCCTTTGAGCTCCTGTACGGGCGACGGGTACGGGGCCCCCTGGCTCTGGTGAAGGAAGCATGGGAAGGGGATTTGGCCACCCCCGAGGTGTCGGTCATCGAGTATGTCGTGCGCCACCGGGACAGGATGATGGCCTTGGCAAAGCTGGTGCAGGACAATATGGCCCAGGCCCAGGCCGACCAGAAGCGGTGGTACGACCAGAATGCTTGTGAGAGGACCTACCAGGTGGGTCAAAAGGTGTGGGTACTGGTCCCCGTACCACAGAACAAGCTTCAGGCAGCCTGGGAAGGTCCCTACTTCGTGCACCAGAAACTCAATGCCGTCACCTATCTGGTCACCCTGGATCACGCCCGTGGAAGGAGGAAGGCCTTCCACGTGAACATGATGAAGGCTCATCATGAGCGGGAAGCGACTGCCCACCCAGTGTGCAACCTTCCTGAGGAAGGAGAGGTAGAAACCCTCCTGGATCTGCTCACCCAAGCCAAGGCGGGTGGGTCCATCGAGGATGTGGGGGTTGGCCACCAGCTCACGGAGGACCAACGGTCCCAGCTGGGGACCACCCTGCACCCCTTCCGGGGGCTGTTCAGCAGCCTGCCCGGAAGGACTGAGATGGCTGTCCACGACGTGGACACTGGCGATCACCCGCCGATCCGGCGTTCAGCATATCGGGTCTCTTTCGAGGTGCAGGGAAACATGCGCCAAGAGATAGACGAGATGCTGAAGCTGGGGGTGATCCAGGCATCCAGCAGCGCGTGGGCCTCGCCTGTAGTCCTCGTACCAAAGAAGGACCGAACTACACGGTTCTGCGTGGACTACCGGGGGCTCAACGCTGTAACGGTCACCGATGCGTTCCCCATACCACGCATCGATGACCTGCTCGATCGGATGGCCGGGGCTAAGTACCTGACCATCATGGATCTGAGCCGGGGGTACTGGCAGATTCCTCTGACCCCCGCGGCAAGGGAACGCTCTGCCTTTATCACCCCTTTTGGACTGTACGAGTCCACAGTGATGCCATTCGGCATGAAGAATGCCCCTGCCACTTTTCAGCGGATGGTCAATACGCTGCTTGAGGGACTTGAAGGGTACGCGGCTGCGTACTTGGACGATATTGCAGTCTTCAGTCCCACTTGGGAGGATCACCTAGAGCACCTGCGGCAGGTGCTCGGTCGGATCCACCGGGCAGGCTTGACCATCAAGCCGGAAAAGTGCCAGCTGGGCATGAGTGAGGTCCTCTACCTGGGTCACCGGGTAGGCGGGGGGGTTCTGAAGCCAGAACCGGGGAAAGTGGATGCCATCGCATCCTGGCCCACTCCTAGGACCAAAAAGCAGGTGATGTCCTTCTTGGGGACCGCCGGGTACTATAGGAGGTTCGTCCCACACTATAGCACCCTGGCCAAGCCCCTGACGGACCTCACCAAGAAGAAGCTGCCCGTCGCAGTCGACTGGACAGTCGCCTGCGAGACAGCTTTCGGGGCACTCAAAGCTGCCCTAAGTAGCTCCCCTGTACTGCAAGCTGCCGACTTCGACCGGCCGTTTGTGGTACAGACCGACGCCAGTGACTTTGGCCTCGGTGCTGTGCTAAGTCAGGTCAACACGACAGGCCAGGAACATCCTGTCTTGTACCTGAGCAGGAAGCTACTGCCCCGGGAGGTGGCTTACTCCACGGTGGAAAAAGAATGCCTGGCAATTGTATGGGCCCTGCAGCGTCTGCAGCCCTACTTGTACGGGAGCCATTTCACCGTGGAGACGGACCACAACCCAATCAGCTGGTTACACACGGTCTCTGGGTCGAATGGCAGGTTGCTACGCTGGAGCCTCGCTCTCCAGCAGTGCCACTTCTCCATTCGCCACAGAAGAGGCCGTGACCACGGTAACGCTGACGGGTTATCCCGGCAAGGGGAGGGTGCAGAAGGACGCACGGGGGAACACAGGAATGTGCTACCCCCTCGCGCCCTCGTATAGGGGGAGGTGTGATGAACCTGTAGCCGCCATCTTGGTAATGATAAATCATATCCAGGGATGGCCACACTTCAGCAGCCCCCACCCTTGGGACCTTCTGTTAAAACGTCAACTAGATAGTTTCCCCCCATCCAGGCTCCTGTAAGATAAGAAGCCTACTTAACACTTGAATGCTAGGAGCTTCAAAGACTTCGAGAGGAAACACAGCCAGCAGGGGGGGGTGCTTCGTCTATCTGTACCTGACCATTTGTCCCATAGGACTAGTTTCTTTGTCTGTCACAAGCATGGAGGCATAAGATATAGAAACATGAATAGTACACGCATGTTGCGTGGGATGGGCCAATAAAAAAATATCACGGCGTCCCGGAGCCATTGCGCACACAAGCCTCCGCGGTAGACGTTTGTACGTGCTCTGGAAGCCAAGATATAGCGCGGAGCCATTCCTGAGGACCGTATGGTATCATAATTGATATCAAAAGGTCGGTTACGGCGGCCCGAATCCATGGGAACCCCTGGGGGTATCATGAGACCATCCCAGAAGAAGTTATTGGGTTCCATAGAATTTGGGCTTCTGATCGAAGTTAGACCTGAGGGTGGAGACTGAGCCAGCTGACCTCACCAGCAGTGGGCGGGACGGGGCAGGTAAGATAGCAGGACAGACAAGAGACAAGTCAGTCTTGACCCAAGAGTGGGGTGCTGAACATCTGAGCACCAGCTGAGGCCACCAAGGGGAGGAGCAGTTTGACCATGCGGTGGTAGGCCTCAGCCTGTAACAAAGAACCGTGCCTGCGACCGCAGAATCCTCTCCCTGCGTCACAAGAAAATCAAGAAACCGGTAACTGATATGCTGTGGTGATTCTGTGTGTTGTATTCCATTGTTGTATAGTTTAGCCTGACCTTATACCTGTGTATATTTAGTTGTATATCGTGTATCTAGTGTATTATTATAATCAATTACCTCAAGTAATTGTGGGCCTGCCTTTTATTCTGCATAACGAACGCACGTCCGTGTGAGCTCGGCTCAAGCCAAAACGCTACCCAGGGTTGGTTCCTGACCCGATATAGGCCCATTCACGGACTGGGCGTATATCTAAAATAGGGACTGGTGGCAGCATACCAACTGGGGATTGGGGAAGGCTGGTAGTGACGGTCGGAGGTTCAGATATATATATTCCTGGCGCGGCCAAGGAAGATATATATACCGCCCTCACTACAGAGGGCCCCGATACCCAGTAGGTTACAGGACAGTCTCCCTGGCGACCGCTTATCCTAGGTGCAGTTCCTTGACTGACCTGAGGCTAAGAGGGCGCTAGCGAGTTGTGCTGTGTAGTGACGTTACGGTTTAGTGACGTTGAAGGGATAACACACTACCGTGTTCCCTGCGCTGGTTGCAGCTACCTGGCACTACTTTCTCTAGGTGCAGTACCTTGACTGACCTGAGAGGTAAGGGGGCGCCAGAGAGCTGCACCCACCGGCCGGCTTTCATCACAGTAGGTATGAGGAGAGACTGTGGTAACTTATGGCAAAAGCTTTGTCTGATGGTGTCAATCATCTGCTTGAAGAATGAGGCAAAGTCTTCAGCTGAGTTGAGTGGAGAGGGAGGAGGTGCTGGGGGACGGAGGAGAGAATTGAAAGTACTGAATAGCTGTTTAGGGTTGTGAGACAGGGAGGATATGAGAGATGAGAAGTATGTTTGTTTGTTTTGCTGCTGTGAGTGTGGACCTGAAAGTATTGAGGGCTTGTTTGAATGCGATGAAGTGCTCGTTGGAGTGGGACTTTTTCCATCTCCGCTCAGCAACCCTGGAAGCCCTTCTCAGTTCTTTAGTCAGGCTGATGTGCCAGTTGATTGTGCAGCTTTGGTATGTGTGAAGGGGGAGACCGAATCAAGAGCTGTAGCTGTTGTGGTGTTATATAAGGTGGCAGCAGCTTCTGTATGGTGTAAGGAATTTATGTCTGTAAGACATGTCTGTAAAAGGGAGGAGGGATTCAGAGAGTAAGTGTAGGTTGAGGGGATACAAAAAGACACTACTTATCAATGCGAGACATGCCCCAATATACCTGGTCTGTATATGAAAGACTGTTTCAGAGTCTACCTGTTAGGCGTCGGGCTGTTGCTGGATTCGAAATGGGTTCAGAACCTTCTGTGGTGTCTCATTCCGGTCCAGCCGGGGCTGATGCTGCTCAGCATCATCGTCAGCCCCAACGCCTAGCTGGTCCACGAGATGTACAGATTGTCTCTCGGGTATTTGTGCCTAGCAACGTTAAGCATAGGTTGCGGAGGGAGACAGGGCTGTTGGAGCCTAAGTCCAGGATTCTTCGCACTGAGCATGTCCTTGACCTGGCGGACCGTGATTGGTGGTTTGGCAAGCACCTGATCCGGTGACCTGGCACCGCCTGATTGGTCACGGGCGGTGCCACCAATAGTGCGAAGGTGGGCAGGGCTTAGTCTTTAAAAGACCCGCCCACAAACATGGCGGCGCTCTCTGATCATTGAGCAGTGATGCTGATGTGTGGACGACTGTGTTCCACGTAGTTTCCATAGGCAGGTGTAGTGGAAATAGGCAGGCTAGTGGAAATAGGCAGGTAGCTCCGTCTTGCAGTCTGGCTCTGCCAAAGGGGTCGCTTAACACTCTGAGCAGCCTGCAGACGTCCTGTCCATGGCTGTCAGCCACGTGGAGTAATAACCTTCAGTCCAGTAGCACGCCGGCTGGAGGCACGTGTACCCGTCGGCGTAGTCACACACGCATCTAGCGCCGCCAGTGTAGTCCCTGTGTAGTTAACAGGGCTACAGCTACTTCCCCGGTTGCGCATCTCCCGTGCAGTCAACGGAGATAAAGCGAACCGCTATTCCCGTTCCTGTGTGCAGTAACACGGAAGGGTTTATCATTTAAATTGGTTGCTTTCCTTTTCACCCGGAAAGTGTTCGGCAGCAGTCCACCAGGCTGCATCGCGGACCCCGGGGTCGGTTGCGTTCCATTATAATAAAGTTGTCTGCAACCGCCCTCCTAACACTACCACTCATACATGGACTAATAAATTTATTTCTGACTTGCACAACTCTCTTATGCCAACCTGATGCACTCTACACAACTCTCGTATGCCACCGTGATGCACCCTACACAACTCCCGTATGCCAACCTGATGATCTCTACACAACTCTCGTATGTCAACCTGATGCACTCTACACAACTCTCGTATGTCAACCTGATGCACTCTACACGACTCTCGTATGTCAACCTGATGCACTCTACACGACTCTCGTATGTCAACCTGATGCACTGTACACGACTCTCGTATGCCAACCTGATGCACTCTACACGACTCTCGTATGCCAACCTGATGCACTCTACACAACTTGCATATGCCACTACATTATAAAATTCACATACCAGGAAAACATTAGATCAACTCAAATATAGGGTCACTTGTGGGGAGTGTCCACTTTTTAGGCACATCAGGGGCTTTCCAAATGTGACACGACGCCACAGATCATTCCATCAAAGTCTGCATTCCAAAACTTCACGCCTTCCTTTCCGAGCTCTGCCATGCTCCGAAACAGTAGTTTTCCCCCACATATGGGGTACTCAGGAGAAATTGCACAGCAAATGTTGGGTCCATTTTCTCCTGCTATCCTTGTGAAATTAAAAAATGTGGGGCTAAACAACATTTTTGTGGGAAAAATCAAATTTTTTTCCATTTCACAGTTCAGCGTTGTAAAATTCTGGGAAGCACCTGTGGGTTCAATGTGCTTACCACATGTCTGGATAAATTCTTGAGGTGTCTGATTTCCAAAATGGGGTCACTTGTGGGGGTGTGTCCACTGTTTAGGAACATCAGAGGCTTTCCAAATGCGACATGGCATCCGCTGTGTATTCCAACCAATTTTGGTTTCAAAAAGTCAAACAGTGCTTCTTCCCTTCCGAGCCCTGCCGTGTGCCCAAACAGTAGTTTTCCCCCACATATGGGATATCTGCTTACCCAGGAGAAATTTTACAACAAATTTTGGGGTTCATTTTTGCATGTTTATCATTGTGAAAATAAAAACATCGGGGCTAAAGTAGCATTTTTGTAAAAAAAAACAAACAGTAAAATGATTATTTTTTTTGCTCCACATTGCTTTAGTTCCTGTGAAGCGCCTAATAAAAAAAATAAAAACACGACAAGTTTTGTATTGCCAGAATTGTACTGAACTGGAGAATCATGAAGCCTGGTTATTTTTACTACACAATGAACAAAGTAAAAACAGAACCCAAAAACCGTGGTGGAATTGCGTTTTTTTTCCCCAATTTTACTGCACTTAACATTTTTTTTCACTACATTGTATATTAAAAAACTACAACTCAGCCTGCAAAAAAACAAGTCCTCACATGGCTTTGTCCGGCCTCAGCTATGTCGACGGAAAAACACAAAAGCAATGGGTTTTGGTACAAATGTAGAAAATAATGAAAGCACAAAAACTCTAAATTCCTGGGTTATTAAAGACTTAATTACAATTTAATTTACCGCATTTTTCAGACTATAAGACACACTTTTTCCTCCCTAAATTTGGAGGAAAATGGGAGTGCATCTCCTAGTCCGAGTGTGCACTTCAAAATGCCTCAGAAACTGCATGTGTCTCATCTGGTTAAGCCTGCGTTCACATGTTGCTTTTTTGCAAATTTAAAATCTGCTTTTTACAGTGTCAGCAAAAGCTATGAAATTTCAGAAATCTTATGCACACACGTTTTTTTTTTCCTGGTCTGAATTGGAAAAAAGCATTTTTGCACCCATAGAAAGCAATGAGTAAGTGCAAAAACGCAGTGAAAACGCAAGCATCAGATTTAGCACCGTCTTTTAGTGAAAAAGGCAGGTTGAGAAACCCATCTATTATTGGGAATTTCCCAAATTTAAACCAAAATGTGTTGGTGTCCTCATTTGAGCCTGATGTTAGCATGAGTATTAGTACAGTGTAATTAAATAAGTTGTATGTGTTTAAAGTAAGCAAAGCCTTAGTATAGTAGGCATTGCCTGACCAATGGGTAAAAGTAAACAATGTCCGACAAGTTCAATGCTCTGCCAATGTCTGAAGTAAACTATGCTCGACCAATTCAACTCCCTTCTCTGTTTTAACATTTGCAGTTGTGTATTTTTTCATGAATTTTTTTGAGACATAAAAATCTTTTTCTACCAAATAATTTGATCAAATTTCCCCTTTTTTCCAAAAATTTTTTATGGTTACACATATGTCTTGCATTGGTGGCCTAACACCTTGCTTTGATCATGGTTATATCGTGGAAGCTAAGTTAAACTTTGGGATCCTGAAAAACTCAGCAAAAAAAAGACAGACAAAGCCTGCTTTTTGTCTGCAGCTTTTTTTTACTGCCAAGAGATCAGGTTTTGGCTGCACAAAAAAAAGCAAGGTGTGTTCATAGCTTAAGGATATGTACTCATTTTTATGTGTTTCACACATTCAAATGAATGGAAAAAAAATAACACAAGTGAAAAATGCATCAAAATGTCTCAAAAATGTGCATATTGTACACAGTATATTTCCTGCCAACACTCTGGTCTTCGGTGCAAAAAATATCGGCTGCAATTACGCCATGCGTGAACATACCCTAATAGCAATGTTAAATCTACTTTGAGTTGTGAAGAAATTTACAAAATTCATGTTTAATCCTTACAGAAAATGGCAATACCAAACCTGAGAAAAGCTTCATGTTATCGGCAAATTATAAATTAGAAGATGACTATATGAAGCCGCACTCTTCAGAAGAAAATCTCATCAGCTCTAATGTAAATTCAGGATTCAACTGTACAGAGCTAATATATAATCCTCCTAATCCCGAGGAACCGTCTCCTGACCAATCTCCGATTGTTACAAATACAGATCAGACAGGGAGCAGAGAGCTTCAGTGCGGTATCTGTGGATTGCAATTTGCAAGAAACTCAAGTCTTCAAACACATAGAAGAATTCACACAGGGGAGAAGACGTATTCATGTTCAGAATGCGGGAAATGTTTTGGAAATAATTCTCATCTTGTCCGACATCTGAAAATTCACACAGGAGAGAAGCCATTTTCATGTTCTGAATGTGGGAAATGTTTTATTTCTAAAGCCAAGCTTCTTGATCATCATCGAAGTCACACAGGGGAGAAGCCATTTTCTTGTTCGTTTTGTGGGAAATGCTTTGCAATTAAATCAAACCTTGCTACACATGAGAGAATCCACACAGGAGAGAAGCCTTATTCCTGTTCAGAATGTGAAAAATGTTTTTCAGATAAATCGGGTTTAGTAGCTCATCAGAGAACTCACACAGGAGAGAAGCTATATTCATGTACAGAATGTGGGAAAAGTTTTTCAGATAATTCAGCTTTAGTAAGTCATAAGAAAATTCACACAGGAGAGAAACCATATTCATGTTCAGAATGTGGGAAATGTTTCATACATCAAGCTGATGTTGCAAAACATCAGAGAATTCACACAGGAGAGAAGCCTTATTCATGTTCCGAATGTGGGAAATGTTTTACATATAAGTCACATCTTGTTCGACATCAGAAAATTCACACAGGAGAGAAGCCTTTTTCATGTTCGGAATGTGGGAAATGTTTTATTTCTAAAGCCAAACTTCTTGATCATCATCGAAGTCACACAGGGGAGAAGCCATTTTCTTGTTCAGTTTGTGGGAGATGCTTTGTAATTAAATCAAGTCTTGTTACACATGAGAAAATCCACACAGGAGAGAAGTCTTATTCATGTTCTGAATGTGGGAAATGTTTTATTTCTAAACCCAAACTTCGTGATCATCATCGAAGTCACACAGGGGAGAAGCCATTTTCCTGTTCAGTTTGTGGAAAATGCTTTGCATTTAAATCATATCTTGTTACACATGAGAGAATCCACACAGGAGAGAAGTCTTATTCATGTTCTGAATGTGGGAAATGTTTTATTTCTAAAACCAAACTTCTTGATCATCATCGAAGTCACACAGGGGAGAAGCCATTTTCTTGCTCGTTTTGTGGGAAATGCTTTGCACTTAAATCAAGTCTTGCTGCACATGAGAGAATCCACACAGGAGAGAAGTCATTTTCATGTTCTGAATGTGGGAAATGTTTTAGTGTTGAAGCCAGACTTCTTGATCATCATCGAAGTCACACAGGGGAGAAGCCATTTTCTTGTTCATTTTGTGGGAAATGCTTTACACTTAAAGCAAATCTTGTCACACATGAGAGAATCCACACAGGAGAGAAGCCGTATTCCTGTTCAGAATGTGGGAAATGTTTTACACATCAGTCAAGTCTGATTTACCATAAGAGATTTCACAAAGGGGAAAAGGCGTAATTATGTTCAGAATGTAGAAAGTGCTTTACATCGATATGTGACCTTGTTAAACGTCACAGAATTAAGTTGAAAGTCTGATTTCATGTTTACAAGTCAGGAAATGTTTTATTACTAACGCCAGATTATTGAAGTTATCCTCGGAGTCCAATAAAATTCTGAAACTCCTCCAGATGTACAATACAAAGTTATATTGTGTTATCCGGAAAAATCAATGTAAATACTTTTATGCCCAAAAATGACAAAAGTATTCTCGGAGTGATACATTCATTGGGTAGCCAATAAAGGTATCACTCCGAGAATACTTTTGTCATTTTTGGACATAAAAGTATTTACATGAAACTCCTCATATAATTCATATTAAGCAGAAACATCATTCGTTTATTCATAGACTCTTGGATAATAAAAGATGTTTTTTCAGCAGAAGTTTTAGCTTTAAACTTCTAAACACCAAAATTTTATGTAACCCGAAATATATATATAAAAAAAACATTTTCAGATAAAGGAGAGGGGGAAAAAAATAACCTTATTTGTTTTCAAAGTAGTGAAGCTTCCATGAACCTTGCTGTTTATTACTGTATGATATGTGGACATGATCAATATTCATCATATAAAAATGCTGAAACTGAACAAAACACTACAAAATACATTTTGCTATAATGTATTTAAAGAAAGATCCACAGTAGAAAATGTCATGTGTGACCCCTTAAAGACCCAAACCTTACAGACCTAAAAGTAGGATTGGGTGTTTCACATTGGGTATGGAGGATTAGATCAATTTATAGTTACACTTTGCAGATATATTTCGACTGAAAATAGTCCTAAACCTCCTAAGCAGTGATGTTTTCAGTGTCTGCACATGGATTCTGTGGAGTAAGAGTAACGTTGAATTTGATGTGAAGATATAATTTTTTTTAATGTATTTTTTTATATTGGAGATTTTCTTTCTAAAAGTGAAAAGATGTGTGAAAATAGCGGAACATGTATCCAATTAGTCTTGTAAATTATGACCAGCAATATAAGTGCACAGCTCAAATTTAGCAAATCATTCCAAAGTGTTGGTACAGTATCTATTTCCATTATACTCATAGATGCTGAACGTCCGGGCGGTCCTTGTTCTATTCTGCAGCGACATTTTAAAATGTTACTGCATAGTAGAGCAGGTGCACGTGATCAGTCTACGGATTGTCAGTCAAAGCCAGATTTCCCATAGAGAAGGCGGAAACGGTTTATTATCTTTGCCTTCCCGATCACTGTATACACAGCACTAAGCATACGCTGTATATACAGTAATAGGAAGCATTAGTGGTGCTTTCTCTTCTGGTCCCAGCGGTCACTTGATCACTGGTTGTAGGGAGGGTGGCAGGAGCTGCTAGGTCCCTGGAGTTTCCTCCTGCAACTAGGGATAATATACCAGAAGCAGTTGCAGGGGAAATTAAGTACAAAAAAAAGTATTTAAGCGTTCAAATGCCTCCCAAGATGATATTATGTTGTACACATTATGTGAAATAAATGAATAATAAATGTGACGCTAGTTACTATTCACGAAAAAGCTGTGAGGCAGGGTGGTCAAGAGGTCCGGGGTCAGATGCCAAGAGAGATCGTCGTAAACTAAGGGGAAAGACAAAGGCGTAGTCCGGTCACGGTCTGAGGTCAAAATTCCAGGAAGGTAGCGGATCAAGACACAGGTATTAGGCAAATGGATAGTTCAAGCCAAGATCAGGCTGCAGTGGATCCTTTTACCTCTGGAAGAAGCTTCATATGAAACGTGCCACAGTGTTTCTCTAAAGCCACTCGGCTTACTTACCCAGCTCTGCCTCATTCCATTAGCAGTTCATTTGATATATGCCTTGTCTGTATTTAATCTGTTTACTTAATGCTCCTTGTGTGTTCTATGTGGCTGCACTAATTATCTTAATTGTCTTACACTTTGTATAAAAGTATTGGAGTGTGAATCACTCATTTTTCCGGCCACTTGGCCTTAACTTCTAGACTTCAAGGAGTACTACTACTCCATCAGCCATTGTACTACCCTGCAGCAGTTTTTGTTACCAGCTATTTGACTGTATATTTTTGGGATTTTGGCATGCAGACATTAGTCCTAAATATATGCTGGAGTATCTAAGTGACATAGTATCTCTGTATATATTTTTCACCTTTTATCTGTTTTTATATTATTTTTGTAATTAATAAAAATCATTTGATTTTACTTTTAGGTGTTACTCTTCTTTTAGGATTGTGTATATATTAGAAGTGCCCGTCAGTCATTTTTGGCCACATATAGGAATAAGGGGAAAGATAAAGGCTTAGTCAGGTCACAGTCCGAGGTATTGTCACGAAAACACACTTGGTCAGACCTGGCAGCTATCTGGCGCCCCCTTATCCTGCTGGTCAAACACGGTATTGACCGAGGATAAGCACGGGCGCAGCTGCTCTAATTTATGTCGACTATTGCGGCACGTGATGTGACAGGACGTATATATACCACCAGTTCCATCCAGGAACGTATATATACCTCCGACCAGCCACCCTCAAACCACAATATCACATAAATACTGGTATACTGCCACCACCGATCGCTTAACAGGTGGATCGGGTACCCGTTAGGTAACGTGAATTAGCGGGTGAGGAACGTGTTTGCTCGACATAGGACAAGAAGAACGAAGCTGGTAAATAATAATGATTTACTCCCGAAAGTGGGCAGTGTTTACAAAAGATATACAAAATATTATAAAAGAGACAATGTACATATATGCATAAACCAGTTATTAAAATAAAAGGGATAAGTAATAGCAAAACCTGTGCCACGTGGTGATGGTCTCAGATTCTGTGGGGGGACGGCTCGCCGGAAATTAGATGTGATTCTTCCACGTAGCGTGGTGTGCATGTGTCTGATGTCCCTGGCAAGAATCTGCTGGTTTATGGCCGTTCTGTTTTTTAGTAAAGGGGCCAAAACCTTAGGAGACACCCATGGTGTTTACCTCACACGGGGGCTTGGCTTTGTGAATCCACCCAGCTGCAGAAGACCTAAAAATTCTTCAGATTTCATATCTTGGTGTGGGGGGGTCCCACATCCAAGATGGAGACATCATGTTTGCCGTCACCACTATTCATGAAGATGGATATCAAATATGAAATCTCTATGATGCTCAGAAGCTCAGAACCCATTTCCTGGGCTTCCGGTGGTCTCCTAGTCACGAAAACCACACCATCACAATTGGAAAAAGGTGACCATCTCAAAAATGTGGTCCCTGTGTTTGTGACAGTCATGTGCATTATTAAAATCGACATTACACGTTTGTACAGCTAAACAATAGGATTGGAGGGAAAAATCCAGGGTATACCAGTATGCTTTCTCTGGGCTGAGGCTTTATGACGCTCATAAAAATTCCTGAGGGTTGGGGAAAGCACTGAGTTCTATGTCTTACAAATGGACAGGGGGTGGAAATTTAGGACATCTCTCATTTTTAAAACTCTGACAAAAATAAATTTTGCCTGACACCTCCCCCTTTTAGACTGCGCTATGGAGGTAGGACCTTCTGGTACTCCTCCAGGCGTATCTCAGGAGGCTCCCCTCGCCGGGACAACCCATCGGCATTGCCATGCTCACTGCCTTTGCGGTGTTGAACGGTGAAGTCGTACTGCTGGAGGGTGAGGCTCCAGCGTAACAACCTTTCGTTGGCACCGGACATGGTGTGCAGCCAACTCAGGGGGTTGTGGTCAGTCACGACAGTGATGGGGCGCCTGTACAAGTAAGGCTGTAAACGGTTGAGGGCCCATACAATGGCCAGGCACTCCTCTATAGTGGAATAGGCCACTTCCCGCGTCAGCAGTGTCCGACTTAGGTACAACACAAGTTGTTCTTGGTTCCCCAAGTCGACCTGGCTGAGTACAGCACCGAGGCCAAACTCACTGGCGTCGGTCTGTAAGAAGAGTGGCCGTGTGCCGTCGACCGCCTTTAGCACAGGAGATCTGCTCAAGGCAGTCTTCAAAGCCCGAAAGGGGTAGGCTCCTTCTGGTGAGGTCTGTCAAGGGCTTCGCAAGGCTACTATAGTCTTGTACAAAGCGTCTATAGTACCCTGCGATGCCCAAGAAGGACTGCACCTGCTTCTTGGTCCTGGGGGTGGGCCAGGACACGATAGCATCCATTTTCCCAGGCTCTGGCTTCAGAGTACCCCCACCTACCCGGTGCCCCAGGTAGTGGACCTCGTTCATGCCCATCTGGCACTTTCCTGGCTTAATGGTCAAGCCAGCCTTGTGAATGCGCCCGAGCACCTGCTGCAGATGCTCGAGGTGATCCTCCCAGGTGGGACTGAAGACGGCAATATCATCCAGGTACGCCACTGCGTACCTCTCCAGTCCCTGGAGCAGGTGGTTGACCATTCGCTGGAACGTGGCAGGGGCATTCTTCATGCCAAAAGGCATGACCGTGGATTCATACAATCCGAAGGGGGTGATAAAGGCTGACTTCTCCTGGGCCCCGGGGCTCAAGGGAATCTGCCAATATCCCCGACTCAGATCCATAATGGAGAGATAGCTCGCGCTGGCTAACCGCTCCAGCAGTTCCTCAATGCGTGGCATTGGTTGTGCGTCAGAGGCTGTGATAGCGTTGAGCCCCCTGTAGTCCACACAGAACCAGGTGGTCCGGTCCTTCTTTGGCAACAGGACTACAGGTGAGGCCCACGCGCTTTTGGACCGCTTATTCACCCCCAACTTCAGCATCTCCTCGACCTCCTGGCGCATGACATGCTGCACCTCGTCGGAGATTCGATAGGCTGTCCGCCGGAGTGGGGCATGATTCCCGGTGTCCATTTCATGGACTGCCACTTCAGTCCTGCCAGGCAGGATGGTGAACACTGCTTGGAAGGGTTTCAGCACTGCTCGCAGCTGAGACCTCTGGTCTGCGGATAGCAAGACTCTTATCTCTACATCCTCTAGGGACTCGCTGGCCTTTGCTTGGGTCAGCATGTCCAAGAGGGGGTCGTCCTCCCCATCCTCGGGCAGGCTGCAGACCGGTAGGACGCAGGCTCCACGTTCTTGATGAGCCTTCATCATATTAACGTGAAAAGCCTTCCGCCTACCCAGCTCGTGGTCAAGAGTGATCACGTAGGTGACCGGGTTGAGCTGTTGGTGAATGACGTATGGGCCTTCCCAGGCCGCCTGAAGCTAGTCCTTTGGTACGGGGACCAGCACCCACACCTTCTGACCCACGTGGTAGGTCCGCTCTCAGGCGTTCTGGACGTACCAATGCTTCTGGTCAGCCTGGGCTTGCGCCATGTTGTCATGCACCAACTGCGTCAAGGTCTGCATCTTGTCACGGAAGCGCATGACATACTCCACGATGGACACTTCTGGGGAGCTCGGCTCTTCTTCCCAGAATTCCCTTATCAACCCAAGGGGTCCTCGGACACGCCTGCCATACAGGAGCTCAAAGGGGGAGAACCCCGTCGAGGCCTGTGGAACCTCTCTGTAAGCAAATAACAGGTGTGGGAGGTAACGCTCCCAGTCACGTCCCTGGGTCTCAACCAGCATTTTTAACATCTGTTTGAGAGTACCGTTGAATCGCTCACACAAACCATTGGTTTGGGGGTGATACGCTCTCGATACCAGATGCTGCACCTGCATTTTCTTACATAGGGCCTCCATTAAGCATGACATGAACTGGGTCCCCTGGTCGGTAAGCATCTCCCTGGGAAAGCCTACTCGCGAAAAGATGGCCAAGAGGGTGTCCGCCACCTTATCCGCACTAGTTGAGGACAGGGCTACTGCCTTTGGATACCGGGTAGCATAGTCTACCACGGTAAGGATGAATCGTTTTCCAGAGCTGCTGGGCATGGCCCGTGGTCCCACAATGTCCACAGCAATCCTCTGGAAAGGCTCCTCTATCACTGGCAAAGAGATCAGGGGGGCTTTGGGAGCCGGCCCTGACTTTCCCACTCTTTGACATGTGGTATAGGAGCGACAGTAGTTCACCACATCTGTCCTCATTTTGGGCCAATAAAAGTGGTGAGACAGCCGGGTCTTGGTTTTGCTGACCCCCAAGTGTCCAGGGAGTGGAATCTCATGGGCAATCCGCAACAACTCGTCCCTGAATTGGTAGGGGACGACCAGCTGTCTTTCCCTCAGCCACTCCTGTTGGGGTGTACAGGGAACTGTCTCCCGGTACAACCTCCCTTGGTCCCAGAATACCCTCTCCTTATCAGACTCGGAGGTGGGCTTCTCAGCGAGGCTCCTTAGCGTCCCTAGGCTAGCATCTGAGTGCAGAGCTGCCTGAAACTCCTGGCTGGAGGAAGCCAGAAGTGAGGTTAAGGGCACGTCCTCACTGGGACCCTCTGGGACCGGCTCTGGGTCCATACCTGATTCTGTTATTCCTCTGTCCGTGGAGGGTCCAGAAGGCAGGGCGCTACTTGCGTTCTGGGCACTCTGACTGCGGGTAACAGCAGCTATATAGGCCGTCTCCCCAGGGAATAACACCATCCCATCAGCCTGTGCGGCTATGAGTACTACTTCCCCATCCTCCTCCATTACCTCAGGCACAGTTCTACATATGGGGCAGCTACCATCAGCCAGGTCACCATCTGTTGTGACACTGGTCGCTGGCACAGCACCACCTGCTTCATGGTCCCTGTGCCTCTCCCCATTACCCTTAGCACTGACACTTGTTCCTGCTAGGGGATCCTCAGCAATATCACCCCGCAGTGTGACATGGCTGAGTTCTCCTGTACCTTCCAATACATCATCATCATCATCATCATCATCATCATCATCAGGTAAAGCATTGACATTCACAGTATCAGCATTAACCTTACCAACCGTATCAGATCTGGGAGGGGTGTCAGGGACATAATAAGCAAACATCCTCCCCAAATCAGTCCCCAACAAAACATTTGCAGGTAGGTTTTTGGATACTCCCACTTCCTTCACCCCACTCCCCGCACCCCAATCAATAAAAACCTGGGCCATGGGCAAGGGGCATCGGATGCCCCCAATCCCGGTGACAGTCAGGGTCTTTCCTGGAATAAGCTCTTCAGTGGACACCAGTTCGGGTCGCATGAGGGTTCGTTCGGCCCCAGTGTCCTTGAGGCCTATAGTGAGAGTGTTTCCCACCCTGACAGACTGCAAGTTTTCACAGGCCCTCCCAACCGGCCCACCCACCAAAAGAACTGATGCATTAGGCCCTGGGGCCTTGGATGGGGGGTTCTTCCTCTGCTTCTCTGGGCAAGTGGCGCTGAGATGACCAGTCTGGTTGCAGAAATAACACCTGCGGGCATCAGATGCAGGCCGGGCATTGGTAACGGGAAAAAAGCCTCCGGAAGGTCGGCTGGCAGGGGCTGGGATGGTGGTTGATGGCTTACCCCCTTTCCAGCTGGCGACGACCGGCTTCCGCACCTCTGGTCTCCGATTGGCCTCGTAGGTGTCTGCGATCTGCGCTGCTTTATTGGCATCTGGTGGCTCCCGATCCATCATGAACTGCCGTACCTCAGTCGGATACAGATGCAGGAACTGGTCTTTTACCATCAGGTCCTTTAGCTGCTCAAAGGTGGTCGCTGACAGTCCTTGGATCCACTGCTCAAAGTTGGTTCGGAGCCCATGCACCACATCGCTGTAACTGTCGTGCGGTCCACGTTGGAGGTTCCGGAACTTTTTTCGGTACACCTCAGGAGTCAGTTGGAACCTCTGGATTAGGGCCTGCTTAATGGCATCATAGTTCCCATCAAGGCTCGGAGGATGAGCCACAAACACATCCAGCGCTTTGCCTCGTAGCCCTGCAGTTAAGTATCGGGCCCACTGGTCCTCAGGCAGCTGGTACTGTCTGCAAGTCTATTCAAAACACCTCAGAAAGGTTTCGAGGTCGCCGTCCTTTTCCATCACAGGAAAATGCTCTGGACGGGGCTTAAACAGGGTCACATTGTTAGTCTCACGGCTCCGTGAGGTGGATGCTGGTATCCCGAGTTGGGCCATCTGAAGTTCATGGGCCCTCTGGGCTTGGGCCTCTCGCTGGGCTCTCTCGGCCTCTCGCTGGGCTCGCTCGGCTCTCTCGGCCTCTCGCTCGGCTCTCTCGGCCTCCTGGTGCTGCTGAATGACTTTCAGCCGTCCTTCATGATCCTCTGCAGGAAGTTGCTGTAGAGCCATCTGCAGATAGGGGTCCACGCTGCCCTGGTCGCTGACGCGGCATGCGTCTACAGGTGGGACCCCTGCAGCAGTACTGTTCATATCTCGGCTGACCTCTGGCCCTGCTGAGGTCTGGAGATGGGCTTGCTCGGTCTCCAGCTGCGCCAGTGCAGCAGCCATTTGTTCTTTGTTTTTGCCGAGGGGGTCAATGCCTTTGGTTATACATATTCCAATAAGAGTGTCCTTTTTCTGCTGGCTGTACCAGAGCTCCCCAACTACGACCATGATCACCAAAATAAAAATAGAAAAGAAAAAACGCAGAAGGGTAGGGGTAACTGCTACACATACAGTATTGTCTCAGATCTAATAAACACTGAGTTCGATCTTGAAAACTTTCGTGCAGGGTCCAGGTAAGAACCGTGCAAGTTTTTAGTGAGAGGAATGATTGCTCAAACCAGATCACTAATGTCCTATGATCCCACCGCTTGCCACCAATTGTCACGAAAACACACTTGGTCAGACCTTGCAGCTCTCTGGCGCCCCCTTATCCTGCTGGTCAAACAGGGTATTGACCGAGGATAAGCACGGGCGCAGCTGCTCTAATTTATGTCGACTATTGCGGCACGTGATGTGACAGGACTTATATGACTCGCCCCCTGGGCCGTGGGGCACTCGGGACCGGTCTTCAGGGCAATGCGGGAAGTAGTAGTGGCGACCCGGTCCCGTGGCTCAGGGTGGTCAGACCAGTGGTAGTCTATGATGTGTTTTAGGTAATGTCCGACTACGCCACCCATGGATTGCGGTCAGGGAGGACCGCCGCTGCAAGGCAGACCGCTGAGGCTGGTGTTGGAGATGCAGCAGGGATAGTGTTACTCCCCACGGGAAGAGTGCAGCCCCAGGGCAGTGTAGAGGATGGTAGGGGTTATGGTGTAGAGAGTCCCAGTGCCGTTAGTGCTGGAGGAGCAAGGAGTACACAGACAACGTACTGCAGTCCAATGGCTTTTACTCACAGTTCATATGCTCCGGGTCACTTCAGCGCCAGCAGTGACCACCCAAGCCGTGCAATGTCCACCAGGTGAGGGACTCGGTCAACCCCCAGGAACTTCAGGAGTATGGTTCAGAGCTCCTTCCTATCCTTCCTTCGGCTCATGCCCCGCCAGTGACCAAACTTTTGTCCAGCTCCCGCGGGTCTATGAGGGCAAACGTGAGCCTCGTTTCCCGCTACCCTATATGGTATGCCTTCCTAGCAAGGTTTAGCAAGGGGTCGCACCAAGTGATGGTCACGACCTCCGCTTCTTGGCTGAAGATTATTAGCTTCCACCAAATTGGGATCCGGTACCCTCTTCTTGCCTGACCCGTCACCCGATTCACGTTGGTCCTTAGGGTCCCTTCCACCTTCTTGTTCCTGAGCCCTTCTGTTTCTTGGCCACTTCTTTCTCTTTCCTGTTCCTTCTCTTCTCCTCTGTTCCTTCTCCTCTCAGGCCCCGGCCTTTTCTCTAGGCCTGCCTCTGAGCAGAGCTCCTACAGAGCCTCTGCTCCCTGTCTTCTGCTCTGACTGAACTCCCCTGAACTCCCTGATCTAAGATGGTGCCCACCTTATATACCTCCCTCTAGAACATGAGCCCAGGTGACCAGCAACCAATGGGCTCCTACCTACGCTCAGGAACCGTCCCCTCCTGCTCCTACATCACCGGGTTTTCCTCCCCACTCCAGCCAGGGACAGATTCTGTCGTGCCTGCATTACTGTCTAATGGGAGCACCGTTGAGCTGTCCCCCGGAAATGGGGTGTGTGTGCTGTATGCAGCTACCTGAGCCCTGGCCCATACTCCATCCTTACCTGGGAGTGGAATATCACACCTCTGGCAGAGGTGCAATACCTCTGTAGCGACCGAGTCCTCGGGGTGCTACATATATATACCACCAGTTCCATCCAGGAACGTATATATACCTCCGACCAGCCACCCTGAAACCACAATATCACAAAAATACTGGTATACTGCCACCACCGATCGCTTAACAGGTGGATCGGGTACCTGTTAGGTAACGTGAATTAGCGGGTGAGGAACGTATTTGCTCGACATAGGACAAGAAAAACGAAACTGGTAAATAATAATGATTTACTCCCTAAAGTGGGCATTGTTTACAAAAGGTTATACAAGATATTATAAAAGAGACAATGTACATGTATGCATAAACAGTTATTAAAATAAAAGGGGTAAATAATAGCAAAACCTGTGCCACGTGGTGATGGTCTCAGATTCTGTGGGGGGGACGGCTCCCTGGAAATTAAATGTGATTCTTCCACGCAGTGTGGTGTGCATGCATCTGACGTCCCTGGCAAGAATCTGCTGGTTTATGGCCGTTCTGGTTTTTAGTAAAGGGGCCAAAACCTTAGGAGACACCCATGGTGTTTACCTCACACGGGGGCTCGGCTTTGTGAACCCACCCAGCTGCAGAAGACCTAAAAATCCTTCAGATTTCATATCTTGGTGTGGGGGGGGTCCCACATCCAAGATGGAGACATCATGTTTGCCGTCACCAATATTCATGAAGATTGATATCAAATATGAAATCTCTATGATGCTCAGAAGCTCAGAACCCATTTCCCAGGCTTCCGGTGGTCTCCTAGTCACGAAAACCACACCATCACAATTGGAAAAAGGTGACCATCTCAAAAATGTGGTCCCTGTGTTTGTGACAGTCATGTGCATTATTAAAATCTACATTACACGTTTGTACAGCTAAACAATAGGATTGGAGGGAAAAATCCAGGGTATACCAGTATGCTTTCTCTGGGCTGAGGCTTTATGATGCTCATAAAAATTCCTGAGGGTTGGGGAAAGCACTGAGTTCTATGTCTTACAAATGGACAGGGGGTGGAAATTTAGGACATCTCTCATTTTTAAAACTCGAACAAAAATACATTTTGCCTGACAGGTATGAATTCCAGGAAGGTAGCGGATCAAGACAAAAGGTGCTAGGTAAACCGATGGGCATAGCCAAAGTCAGGCAGCAATAGATCAGAAACACTGAAAGCTCAGCATGCCCCAACCTCAGATTGGGCCGCCAAGCCGTCAATCACAGTACTGACCACTCCGCACTCCCCTGCCCCAGATTGGACAGCTGAACTGTCATTCACCGTGTCAAAGACACAATGAGTGGTGGTGACAATAAATACATAAGCAGGAGGGAAAAAAAAACAAAAAAAAAACGCTGCAATCCAAATTGCTGGTATATATAAAAATAGCTGTGACATTTTAAAATGTGTTCCCCTTTTTGTATTTCTACAGTCCTTGACCTCCTCATGCGTTTCCTCTTCTGTGTTGACCAGTGTTGTTGCTGGAGCTTGTGGAATCCTGCCCTCGTGTATTGGGGTAGCGCAGTTTTCATTGTGACGAGGATTTGGCCCATTTATAAACTTGATTATTATATTCCTCCGTATCCTGCTGAAATCTCTCCCTCTTTCTCTGTTGTGGGATCTTCCGATGGTCAGAGATTATGTTATCGGTTCTATTTTTGAGCGATTCCCAATCTTCAGGGAATAAGGACTTATTGAGTTTGGGTTTCGATGGCAGAGATCTTTTGTTCCATTTCTTGTATGGATTTCTGTTGGGACTCAATTGCTAGAAGGATTAAATCCAAGCAGCTTTTATTCAGGATTTGCTGGAAGCGGTCACAATATTCTTTGTCATCGCTAAACAGTTTTGGTCGAAGGTCACTGTGAAGGTCACGTGAGATTCTATTCAATTTGTGATACTTAGCCAATATAGCCCAGTGTAGTCTATGAGAAAGAAGCTTGCTTCTTTCCTTTTCATAGGATTTCGGAGGCCAGTACTTGGAGAAAATCCCTTGAGGTTGTTATTCTTGACAGAATGGCAATAGCATCGTCACAGGCAATGGCGTCGGTTGACATGGATGCAGTGGTGCAACGATTCAGATCCAGATATAATAGAATATATACGGAGTGCACATACCATTCTTCGAGGTTCCAGCAAGGCAGGAGTGGAATCTCAATCAAAAGAGAAATGTTCACTGTACGCTAAAATAGTTGTATTTTTATGAATAAATCTTCATTACAGCAGGTGCTTTCATTTGTGAGAATTGGTATCTTGAACGTGACAATAAATTATTTTTATAGTGCACCAGTGACATAGTACATAAAGGGGATTAGGAAATGGAAGCTTACCAGACTGACGGCCAGGGATATACTGCCTCCACATGTCAGTAACAACTCATCTGTGGAGACACGAGGATCAGTGGGTGCTCTCGTCCGCTGCCCCGGCTGTCTTTAGCAAAACCGCATTGACCAGGGCTCATCCCATTAACCGCGCTTTTTTCCTGTGGGCAGAATATACTCCGATAACACTGGGTGACCTGACTATATTCTCCCAGTATTTCACAGGCTTATCTAAATGTTGTTGAGCAAACTTTAAACGTGAGTGATGCTGAGTCACTTCTCACACAAGCCATGAGGCAGGGAAATCAAGGAGTCCAAGGCCAAATGCCAGGAGGCTACATCAAAGGCATAAGACAAACGCGTAGTCAGAGTTAAAGTCCTGGGTCAGGTAACTAAAGGCAAAAAGGGTAATCTAAACAAATATTCAAAATGCAAATCCAAGGTTTGGCAACAAAGATCAGAGTATAAGAACACAGAGCTAACACGCCACTGAGCAAGGCTACAACTGGCAATGGTCTGACCACTGCCAGCCAGCTAAATAGCTAGGTAATCACCCTGAACAGGTGACACCTAGAGGAAACACCACAAGCTTGGTCAGATTGGACAGTCATTCACAATACTGACAGCCCAGCATGCCCCTGCCTCAGATTGGACGACTGGGCTGTCACAATACTGACAGCCCACCATGTCCTTGATCCCATAGAGCGGCTGAGCACTTAGTAGTGGCGGAATTGTGACAATGTGCTTGAACATGCTTTTTGTTCAGCAATGGAGTCTTGCGTGGCGAGTGTGCATACAGACCAGGGAGGTTGAGTGCATTACATTCAAACAATTGTACCTTATGAATCCAGGTCTTGCTGTAGCTCTTCACAGGTGGTCCTTGGCTCTTAGACACCTCTTTTGATAATTATTTTCACTTCTCTGTCTCAAATCTTGCAGGGAGCACCTGGTCTTGGCCAGTTTATGGTGAAATGATATTCTTTCCACGGATAGAGCAATAAAATGAAACATCTTGCTGAACCTCACCACCACTGCCAAAATAATTGTATTACCTGCAGATACGGGTAAATCAGTAATGAAATCTACTGATAAATGAGTCCAAGGTCTACTGGGAATCGCCAATGGTTGGAGAGACTCAGATAGACAAATATTAGGGGTCTTAGAATGCCCACACACACTACAGGCAGCGACATACTCCCAAACATCCTGATGTGCCCCAGACCACCAAAAAATGCTGGGTAAGGAGATCTGTGGTGGCTTTACTACCAGGGTGTCTGGCCAAGACCGAATCATGATGTTCACTTTTAACGTTATGTTAGGGTGAACACTTTGGTATGTTCACTAGTTGCCTGCTCCTGGCCTAATGTATATGATCAAGTGCATGCAAGAAAGAATAACATCAGACACACACACAGTCGGATGTAAGCTCTCCTTGATCAGCTATGGCACAGCTCCAAGTGTCTTTATTCAACCCGAACATAGACTTATATAAACTGTATATGGGGGCTCGGTTAGCCCTACAATGGGAGTAACCAGATGTATTCATTGGTTAGTCCATGGGCAGATCCATGAGTTCATCAGGGTGGGTTGGTCAATGAGGTCATCAGGGGGCGTGATCCATGAGGTCATCAGGAGGCGTAGTCCATGAGGTCATCAGGGTGGGTTGGTCCATGGGGTCATCAGGGGGCGTGGTCCATGAGGTTATCAGGGGGCATGGTCCATGAGGTCATAAGGGGTGTGGTCCATGAGGTCATCAGGGTGTGTGGTCCATATGGTCATCAGGGAGCGTAGTCCATGAGGTCATCAAGGTGGGTTGGTCCATGAAGTCATCGGGGCGTGATCCATGCGATGTGTTGCTCTGTGGTTGGTTAGTCCTTCTATAGAATGCAGCTTCCTCCCAGAACAGAGCATGGTGTGATGAAACAGGAAATGGCAGCCATCTTTTGATCTAAACAACCTTATGTAAGGTGAAATAATACACTTTGTGGGTCTTTTCTCTCAATCTCCTATGTCTTGAGGTTAATTAAGTATTTGATCCTATGGCTCTCCTCAACAGTTATGATGTAGATTCACAGGTACGAACAGTTTACCTAAAGGACAGGCAGCCAAGGCATCCCCCTGATCCTCTACAACCTCTTTCCCAAGGTCAGAACTTACAGTTGCAGTAACTACTCCTTTCTGTAGTATAGGAACCAGTTCACAATTATCTCCTCCCCCAGGAAAAAAACGGGATAAGGCACCCGCCTTAACACTCTTATTCCTTGACCTATACGTCACGAAAAAAGTTGAATCTGGCAAAGAATAAAGACCACCTTATCAGATTCTAAACATAACAGATTTTTATGATCAGTGATTACCATGACCGAATGAACTTCCCCTTCCAGAAAATGACGACACTCTTCAAAAGCCCACTTAATTGCCGAGTTCCCTGTTGCTAATGTCATAGTTTTTCTCAGCAGATCATAATTTCTTAGAAAAATATGCACACAGACGCCATTTACTAGGAGATGCACCGTGCGATAATACAGCCCCATCCCCACTTCAGATGCCTCAACTTCCACAATAAATGGTAGAGTGACATCAGGCTGTATAAGGATTGGTGCAGTTGCAAAACATCTTTTCAAGGTATCAAAAGCCCCCCAGTCCAGACTGGACTATTTGGAAAAGTCCATCCTTTTCCTCGTCATACCTGTCAGAGGTTTGGCCATGTTAAATAATTAATTATGGATATTCATTTTATTCTTAATCCTGAGTTCTATACATTGCACAAGAATTGCATCAGCCATCGTTTCTAGTTGACATGCATCATTTGTGTGTGTATTTTTAGTTGCCTACCATATGTAGAATGACAGGTGCTATAAAAACCCATGTTGGAGAAGCAGGGGGGTTCTCTGACCACTCCACCAAACACAGAAGAAGGATCTGCATGCTGAGGAAGCAGCTGACATGTAGGCCCGGACACGTGCTGGACAAAGACGTGATTTACCAGCCAGGATCCAAGGAAAGATGGGTGAATCTCAACAATTAAGCTAATTATGGACAAATGGACAATTACTTTATAACTAATTATTGTATGTACCAGCTGAAATCTGATTTTTTTTAATGGACAATCCAAGAAAAAATCGATACATTTTTTTATAAGAATATTGTGATATTGATACTTTGAGAAGTCCTCAGTAGAGAAAATAATACAGAAAAGAGTATTATTTAACAGGCCAATACTAAAAAGTTTTTGATGAACTTTCAATAGTAGTTGATGAAACCCAGGATACTTTGTAAGGCTTTTGGGTCCTCAGGACAATCCCAATCCATTGCCGCCCGGACTTTTGCCGGATCCATGAGAAAACAAGAACGATAATTTTATTTTTATATAGCGCTAATGTAATGCACACGCCCGTACTGACTGGCGTGTGCGTGTTTAGTGGTTCCACTGTGCCATGAACCGGAGAGTGCCTGGAGGGGGGTAACTAAGTATCCGCTTGATCCGACCAAGGTCGCACGACGGCATACGACGCCAGTGCACCAGGGAGGAACCTGGCAGAGGGTCTACTCCAGGTCAGACTCCGGACACGGCTGTTGACCCACACCGAGGAATACAGGAACAGGCAGGTTAGGCTGGCACACCGACTCGTGGGTATAGGCAGACACGGCTGGTATGCAGACGGGTGGACGCTGGCAGGTACGGCCGGTATGCAGGCAGGAGGATGCTGGTAAGCACGACTGGTATGCAGGCAAGGAGGTACTGGCAGGTTGGAGCACAGAGAGGATAGGACCCAGTACAGACTGGGGCTCAGGAACAGAACCGCAGATGCGGTGGACAAACACAGCAGAGTGAGGCCGCCCGGAGCGGCAAGCAAGAGCAGAGCAAGACGAGGCCGCCTGGAGCGGTGAGCGAGAGTAGAGCAGGACGAGGCCACCTGGAGCGGTGAGCGAGAGTAGAGCAGGACAAGGCCGCCTGAGCAGAGAGCAAGAGTAAGAGCAGAGCGAGACTGCCGGAGCAGCGAGCAAAGGGTCAGAGCAGAGCGAGACTGCCGGAGCAGCGAGCAAAGGGTCACAGCAGAGCGAGACTGCCGGAGCAGCGAGCAAGGGATCAGAGCAGAGCGAGACTGCCGGAGCAGCGAGCAAAGGGTCAGAGCAGAGCGGAAACCGCAGGAGTGGTGAGCAAGGCAGAGCAGAGCGGAAACTGCAGGAGCGGTAAGCAAGGCAGAGCGGAAACCGCAGGAGCGGTGAGCAAGGCAGAGCAGAGCGGAAACCACAGGAGCAGTGAGCAAGGCAGAGCAGAGCGGAAACCGCAGGAGCGGTGAGCAAGGCAGAGCAGAGTGGAAACCGCCGGAGCGACGAGCAAGGCAGGGCAGAGTGGAAACCGCCGGAGCGACGAGCAAGGCAGGGCAGAGGGGACAGGGCTCTGTTCACACGGAACAGACAGGAAGGGAAAGGCAGAACCAGATACACACAGGGTACTTGCAGTGAAGTAGCGAGTGGACCACAAACTCACAAACGGAAGTACAGAGACAACGAGGAGGAGTAGGTACGAGTTCAGACTCTGCAGAAAAAGGGGAGATAGAGCGTAGAGAGAAACGGGAAACAGGCTGGAAGATAGCTAGAGCAGGAACAGACACTGGGAAAAGATACAGACAACAGATCTAGGTATGCGGCCCCTAGAGGGCAGAAGGAACAGGCTAAGAGCGTGTTCACACGGGCCTGGAATTACATCCTCCAGGAAAGGCAGCTGGCTAGAGTACACAGACAGGACACAGTTCAGACACGGGAACTGGTACCGCAAGGCAGGAAACATAGACAGGACCTGGCACTTCAGTGACAAGGAGCCAACTGAAAGAACAAGATGCTCAGGCAAGGATTCCAGGGAGGAGCTGGGTTAAATACCAGGTGACAGATAGCAATAGGCTGAGGATGCATTAGGGGTGTGTCAGCAGCAGCTACAAGATTCAGGAAGTTCAGCGGGTGTCGCCCTAAGCAGACAGAGCAGACGACATGGAAAGAAGCCAAAGTGACAGTCTGGACTGGAAATCAAGTGCGCGCTCTTGCACAGTGGGAGATGGACCACTATGCAAGGACGCCGCAAGGTATGTTACAGCTAACATATTCCGCAGCACTTTACATACATTATCATCGCTGTCCCCATCGAGTCTCACAATCTAAATTCCCTATCAGTATGTCTTTGGAGTGTGGGAGGAAACCCATGCAAGCACGGGGAGAACATACAAACTCCTTGCAGATGTTGTCCTTGGTGGGATTTGAACCCAGGACCCCAGCGCTGCAAGGCTGCAATGCTAACCACTGCACCACCGTGCTGCCCATACAATAAACAATAACCCAGAAAAGAAAAATAACCCAGAAAAGGGATCTCCTGAACCAAGAACATGCATTTCTGTGTCCCTCAGCTTAAGTGTCCATGAGCTGAAGTGTCTGAAATTTGAATTAATCCTGAATTGAACCTGAAGTGAACTGAAGGTACCTGGATACTATGTCACAGTAAACAATGTTTGTTTTTGTTTTCACTCTCACCCCCTTAATCCTTCACTTCTTTCAACCACCCCTAATCCCTACACCTGGAAAGGAACTCTTCATCTCTCCCTCCATTCTCCCCACCCATCTCACCTCTTCCTCAGAGCTATTCCACAACATACAATCCTTTGTCTCCAAACACAGACAGCCACCTCATGCCCTCTCCTGCTCCCACCTAATAACGCTTTCTCTGCTCCTCCTTACTGCCGGCGACATCTCTCCAAATCCTGACCCTCCTCACCACATCCCTACATTCACTTCCACCTCCTACCCCCGATCTATCCCAAACTCTCGTAACCCTTCTAACCTTACACCCATCCGCCCAGCCCCCGCTTCCCCAGTTCCACTAACAGGAGCTCTATGGAATGCTCGCTCTGTCTGCAATAAACTTTCCTACATTCACGATCTCTTCATCACTAACAAGCTTTCCTTCCTCGGAATCACTGAAACCTGGCTCACCCACTCCGACACAACCTCTCCTGCTGCACTTTCGTATGGCGGATTCCACCTCTCCCATACCCCCTGCCCCAACGGCAAGCACGGTGGAGGAATAGGTTTCCTCCTCTAAGAAAACTGCTCCTTCACCCAGATCCCATTGCCGCCCGCAATTACTCTCCCGTCTTTTGAAGTGCACTGTGTGCGCATCTACTCCCCCTCCAACCTCCAACTGGCTGTCATCTACCGCCCCCCAGGATCAGCCACCACTTTCTTTGACCACTTCACCACCTGGCTACTTCATTTCCTCTCTGTTGACATCCCCACTATCCTCATGGGCGACTTTAACATCCCCATTGATACTTCCCTCTCAGCTGCCTCTAAGCTTCTATCCCTCACTTCCTCCTTTGGTCTTACCCAGTGGTCTTCCACACCCACCCACAAAGACGGCCACACGCTGGACCTCATCTTCACCCGCCTCTGTTCCCTATCTAACCTCTCTAACTCACCTCTCCCTCTTTCTGACCACAACCTACTCACATTCTCTTCTCTCTCCTCCCCGGGGCAACAATCCCCACTCCACAAACTTGAATACCCTCGTAGAAATCTCAAACACCTTGACCTACACTCTCTCTCTGAATCCCTCCTCCCTCTTACAGACATTAGTTCCTTACATGATGCAGATGCTGCTGCCACTTTATACAACACCACAACAGCTGCAGCTCTCGATTCGGTCGCCCCCCTCATGCATACCAAGACTCGCACAATCAACAGACAACCCTGGCACACCAGCCTAACTAAAGAACTGCGACGGGCCTCCAGGGCTGCTGAACGTAGATGGAAAAGGTCCCACTCCCATGAGCACTTCATCGCATTCAAACAGTCCCTCACTACCTTCAAGTCCACACTCACTGCAGCAAAACAAACATACTTCACATCTCTCATATCCTCCCTGTCCCACAACCCCAAACAACTATTCAACACCTTCAATTCTCTCCTCCGTCCCCCAGTGCCTCCTCCCTCTCCTCTTATTTCAGCCGAAGACTTTGCCTCATTCTTCAAGCAGAAGATTGACACCATCAGACAAAGCTTTTGCCTAAAGCCCCCACAGCCCCTCCCCACACTTACTCAACCCTCCTCCTCCAAAACTACATTCTCCACCATTTCTGAAGATCAACTTTCCTCCTTACTCTCCAAATCACACCTCACCACCTGTAAACTTGACCCAATCCCGTCCCACCTCATCCCAAACCTTACCACTATCTTCATCCCAGCCCTAGCCCACCTCTTCAACCTGTCACTAACAACTGGTGTCTTCCCCTCATGTTTCAAACATGCCTCAATCACACCCATCCTCAAAAAGCCCTCCCTTGACCCATCCTCTGTGTCTAGCTATCGCCCCATATCACTTCTCCCCTATGCCTCAAAACTACTGGAACAACATGTCCATTCTGAACTGTCCTCCCACCTCTCCTCCTGCTCCTTCTTTGACCGCCTACAATCTGGTTTCCGACCGCACCATTCTACTGAAACTGCACTGACTAAAGTCACAAACGACCTACTAACCGCCAAATCTAAGCGACACTACTCTGTCCTCCTCCTTCTAGACCTGTCATCTGCCTTTGACACAGTGGACCATTCCCTCTTACTACAGACTCTCTCATCTCTCGGCATCACAGACTTGGCCCTATCCTGGATCTCCTCATACCTAACAGACCGGACATTCAGTGTCTCCCACTCACACACCACCTCTTCATCTCGCCCCCTATCTGTCGGTGTCCCCCAAGGTTCAGTTCTAGGACCCCTGCTCTTCTCCATCTACACCTTAGGCCTGGGACAGCTCATAAAGTCTCATGGCTTTCATTATCACCTCTATGCTGATGACACACAGATCTACCTCTCTGGACCCGATATCACCTCCGTATTAACCAAAATCCCACAATGTCTGTCTGCTATTTCATCCTTCTTCTCTGCTAGATTTCTAAAACTTAACATGGACAAAACAGAATTCATCATCTTTCCGCCATCTCATTCAACCCTCCCAACTGACCTATCCATCATAGTCAATGGCTGCCCACTCTCCCCAGTCCCTCAAGCTCGCTGCCTCGGGGTAACCCTGGACTCGGAACTCTCCTTCAAACCACATATCCAAGCCCTTTCCACTTCCTGCCGACTCCAACTTAAAAATATCTCCCGGATCCGCACATTCCTAAACCATGAATCTGCAAAAACACTAGTGCACGCCCTCATCATCTCCCGCCTTGACTACTGCAACCTCCTGCTCTGTGGCCTCCCCTCTAACACTCTCGCACCCCTCCAATCTATCATAAACTCTGCTGCTCGACTAATCAACCTGTCCCCCCGCTATTCCCCGGCCTCTCCTCTCTGTCAATCTCTTCACTGGCTCCCCATTGCTCAGAGACTCCAGTTCAAAACCCTAACCATGACATACAAAGCCATTCACAACCTGTCTCCTCCATATATCTCCAACCTAGTCTCCCGTTACATACCTGCACGCAACCTCCGATCCTCACAAGATCTCCTGCTCTACTCCCCTCTTATCTCCTCCTCCCACAACCGTATACAAGATTTCTCCCGTGCTTCCGCCCTACTCTGGAACTCTCTACCCCAACGTATCAGACTCTCGCCTACCGTGGAAACCTTCAAAAGGAACCTGAAGACCCACCTCTTCCGACAAGCCTACAACCTGCAGTAACCACCGCTCCACCATACCGCTGCACGACCAGCTCTACCCTCACCTACTGTATCCTCACCCATCCCTCGTAGATTGTGAGCCCTCGCGGGCAGGGTCCTCGCTCCGCCTGTACCAGTCGCTGTCACATTGTGTTCAAGATTATTGAAATTGTTCTTGTATTATACCCCCTTTTTCACATGTAAAGCGCCATGGAATAAATGGCGCTATAATAATAAATAATAATAATAATAATAATTTCTCTGGTTTGAGAAATATGAGTATCTGAAGGACCTGCCTGACATGTACCTGATGTGACATCAGGTCAGGCGAATAAATCAAAATGTCATCAAGATAGATTACTACAAATGTAACCTGCCAGGTGACTAAAAACGTCATTACCAAAGTATTGAAAGATGGCGGGAGCGTTAATCAACCCAAATGGCATCACAAGGTTTTCATAGTGTCCCTCAGGTGTATTGAAGGATGTATTCCACTCATCCCCCTCCTTGATGCGAATGAGATTATAAGCCCCCCTGAAATTCAGTTTAGAAAATCATTTGGCTCCTACAATCTGATTAAATAGGACCTGGATGAGAAGTAGAGGATTTGGATCCCAGACCATGATCCAACTGAGTTTGCGAAAGCCTATTCAAGGGCGGTACCCCCATCTATTTTCTTGACAAAGAAACACCTAGTAACAATCAAAGATAAACACTCCAAACACCTCTACCAACAACCGACTCCTCCACTCCTCACCAGGCAGCACAGAACTTAACACTGCCAATCCAGATTACCAGAGGTGAGTACATATAGGAGATGGGAGTGGTCAATACTGAACAGCTGAGATCATTCAAGCTGGGAAGCTTCAGAGACTCCAAGCTGAGCAGATTAACCCCTGCACTGCTTACAGAAACCTGTACTGTCTAATATGAAAAAGAAGTGGTTCTAATCAGTGCAGGTGTATGTGAAATCAGACGCTGCAGTCTTCTGGTCCCTCTGTCGCAGTAAACCCATGACAATTGGGATTTGTGTCAATCCAATATGTATGAAATAAAGATTTTCAGCGTCATAGCGAAGGGATGGACGAACATCAGTGTAGGGCCACTAGAATCCTTCCAATTGAATAACGGGTTGATAGATGGGGCTATACCTGTGATATTTGGGGTCTGCGTAGAATCATGATAAAAAATATGATGGCAATGTCTATCGCCTGTGATCTTCAGGAGAAAACATTTTGTAAAAGTTGGGAAGGTGTGTAGGTGTAACTTAGGAGCTAATAAACAGCAGAACCTGAGTTTGGATCAGTTGTCAGTACCTAGGAAGACATAGCTCGCTGTGAAGGTCCTTTCCATTTCCCAATCGGATTGCTTCCATCCGCTAAGCTCTGAGCCATTGCAGTGGCATCAGGTTTAGTAATTTTCTTTTGTTTATCCTTTTATGTAACTGTTTATACTCTATTGTTTTGTCCCATTTGTCAAATGTTTTGTATATTTTTATAAACACTGTCTATCTTTCTGAATTAAATATAAAATTTAATAGTTCTGTTTGCTCTGTAAACCGCACCCCTGAAGCCATTTGCTACCTGTAATGATTGTATAATCGGCCTGTAAAATGATTGATAGTGGCAGCTAATATTTCTTGGGTTATTGTGGACTTGGCAGTGACCGTACAGGGGGTATATACACATTCCATGTGTTGGAATCGGAGGTGTATATAACATACGCGCACTGGTATTTCCCTAATAACTGGGCTAATAGTGGAAACATCCGCGGCCTCCTCCGTTAATCGTCATTCAATTGTGTAATTATCCTGATTATAGGGGGCAGCAAGAAGGTCTCTTCATGACAAAAAGGTAACAGCAGGTGGATCTGCGCGACCCTCCCCCGGCTGTGATCTTTGTCAAACCTCTGTCATATGACAGAGTCTACAAAGAAGAGTGTGCCAAGATAAACCATCCCGATGAAGGAGATCCTAGTCTAGACATAAATAAATCGTTGTTGAAAGGGGTCATAGGAGGATGACAAGAATTGTTCCGAGAACAGGTGATGCTCGGTCAAGTAAATGAAGAAAAATAAATTGCTGGTGACCAACTAATGTGTCCGAACCCACAACTCGTTTCCTACCACAATTGGACCAGCAGCGGACAACCAGTTTGATTACCATTGTTGTCTACCAGATTAAGCAAGGTAAGACTCAAATGCGCAAATAGACAAAACTGAGACCACTGAGCAGCGGACAAACATTTCCTGGCCCAATGAAGACAGACTTCTGTAGCACCATACTTGTAGGAGGCTCAGCATGTGGTGGAAACTGCATGAATCTGCTCTACACTGTGTCACCAATTAATTGCCCCTCACTGTTCTCCCTGCACAAAATATGTCCCCACACTGTTCTTCTTATGGTTCATGGTCTCCACACTGTCCTTTTTTTCCATACTGGGCCTTTTCTTCACACTGTGTCCCCTCTATACTACCACCTGCTCATAGTCCCACCATGCTGCCTCCTCTCTATACTGCCCGCCACATAAAGCAATCCATAACTTTTCAGATAACGTGATACATGGTTGTGTTAATAAAGTATTGTGCTGTCCGACAAGTTAAAGGGGTATTCCCATCTCCCAAGATCCTGTGCCAATATGTAGTAAGTGTAATAAAAAATAATATTAGCAAACACCTCCAATTAGAAATGTAGTATGGTTCTTCTGATTAGCCATGTCGTATACCCCATGTGCAGGGCATTACAGTACAGTATCTATGGTTACGACCATTCGTACAGTGACAGTTTGCTGTTAGTGGTCGTAACTGTCATGGTTCCACCTGTGTGTCTGGGATGCTGTTACTGACAGTTCAGCCATCCAATCTGGTTCAGGGGTGTGCTGAAGCTGTCAGTAATTTGATTGACAGCTCAGTTGTCCAGTCTGGTGCAGGGGCGTGCTGAGCTGTCAGTGTGTTGATTGACAGCTCGGCCGTCCAATCTGAGACTGGGAGGCACTGGCTACCTTCAGGTGTTCATTATCCCAGGTAACTGCCAGGCTGCTTAACTGGGCTGTTTCTACCAGACGTACATTCAGCCAGTGTGAGGTTAGTTTCCCTGTGCCTAGTGTTCTGTGAATTGATCTTCTGTTGCCTGACCTTGGCACTAGTTCTGACCAGCCGTCTGTTTAACCCCTTCTGCTCTGATCCGCTATCCTCCTGGTATTCTGACCGTTGCCTGACTACGCCTTTGTCTTTTCCTCTTGTTTATGACTCTTTGTTTTAACCCCGTATTCATTCCTGTACCCTGCAGTGTTGCCTGTGGAGCTGAGATCTGCTGCCGCTCAAAGATAGTCTGCAAACTTCCCAGAACACACAGATAACAAGGGTCAGTGTGAATGGTTCCCCCAGGTGTGTGGACTGTCTACAGCTGGTCTGCAGTTTTGCTCTGTTCTCATTATACGTCTGCATCAGTCAAGGCTCCTCTCACTGTGGTCCATGGGGGGGCGCCGTTCCACATGACGCCATTGCAGTGGGTCGATGACTAACCATGATAGTCGGAGGTCTGCTGAAGCCCCCTGTCCCTGCCATGATGATGCTCCCTTGCAAACCTGCCTGTAGCTGGGCTTCATAGGAGTCCATGATTTTTACTCTAGTATATACACTGCTCAAAAAAAATAAAGGGAACACTTACACAACAGAATATAACTCCAAGTAAATGAAACTTCTGTGAAATCAAACTGTCCACTTAGGAAGCAACACTGATTGACAGTCAATCTCACATGCTGTTGTGCAAATGGAATAGACAATAGATGGAAATTATTGGCAATTATCAAGACCCCCTCAATAAAGAAGTGGTTCTGCAGGTGGGGACCACAGACCACATCTCAGTACCAATGCTTTCTGGCTGATGTTTTGGTCACTTTTGAATGTTGGTTGTGCTTTCACACTCGTGGTAGTATGAGACGGACTCTACAACCCACAGAAGTTGCTCAGGTAGTGCAGCTCATCCAGGATGGCACATCAATGCGAGCTGTGGCAAGAAGGTTTGCGGTGTCTGTCAGCGTAGTGTCCAGAGGCTGGAGGCACTACCAGGAGACAGGCCAGTACACCAGGAGACGTGGAGGGGGCCGTAGGAGGGCAACAACTCAGCAGCAGGACCGCTACCCCCGTGCAAGGAGGAACAGGAGGAGCACTGCCAGAGCCCTGCAAAATGACCTCCAGCAGGCCACAAATGTGCATGTGTCTGCACAAACGGTTAGAAACCGACTCCATGAGGGTGGTATGAGGGCCCGACGTCCACAGATGGGGGTTGTACTCACAGCTCAACACCGTGCAGGACGCTTGGCATTTGCCACAGAAAACCAGGATTGGCAAATTCCTTTTCCCCCTTATTTGATGCGTTTCTGGTGCAGATGTGAAGCTGCAATTTTAATGTGTTTTTTTTTTTATATATAAAGAAAACTTTGATTCTGCACTTAAAAGTAAAACTCTGATTTTTAGTTACTTCTTTTAGGCTTCACGTAGAAGCCTCTAGACAAAAAAAAAAAGCACCAAAACCGCAGAGTTCAGCAGCGTCTTTATATGCATAGGGGGCGCAGCTTTCATGAAATCACATCCATGCAAAAAAAAAAAAAAAAAACTGCAGAAAAAAAACGCAGCGTTTATGCTACATGTGAACACGGCCTAAATGTTCAAGTAACGTGGATGTGATTCTATGAAATCTCTGCCCTCTGGTCTAAAGACTCTGCTGAACTCTGGGGTTTTGGTGCTTTTTTTTTTTCTCTGGAGGCTTCTATGTGGAGCCTGAAAAAAAAACTGCTTGTAAAAAAAATACCATTGGATTTTTAAGGACAGAATCAAAGCTTTTCTGTGCTATTATCTGCACCATATAAGCATCAAACAAGGGCAAAAGGCCTAAAAAAACCCGCAGCAATCAAGGAATAATCAGAGAAAATTGTGGTGCGGACACCTTCAGAAAACGTGCAGAGAAAACGCAGCATCTGCGCTAGGTGTGAACACGGCCTCAGCGTTACATTTATATTGCACTTTTTATTAAATCATCCGATCACTGTGTTGTTCAGGTCGTTCCAATTACAGGGACACCAAAGATTTATCAAAATAGCGTCCAACTAAATATCTTTATATGGCACTTCAAGATACAGTATATTAATCTTTATCAGGGTTACAAGGTACCCCGAAAAAAAGAGACCCACGAAATCTTAAAAACGGCAATAAAATGTATTAAACATATTAAAAAAAAAATACTAAACAGATTCCTGTAAGGGACACGCAGGCTAATCGAACCTCATAAGTTTAAGGCCGCGTTCACACGCTCAGTATTTCACATCAGGATTGGTAAACTAAATCCAGGAATGGAACAATCAGAGGAAAATTATAATAGAAACGCGTCACCGCTCCTGTATTTATCACCCACTCCTGTTTTTTTCCTTACAAATACTGATGTGAAATACTGACCAAATACTGAACATGTGAACATGGCCTAAGAAACTTTCCACAATCACAACTCAAATGTAAATGTACTAATGTTTTTTTATGAAGGACGAACTATTAATATTGTGGCATATTACTTGAGATACAGTGGGGAAACACCAAGGTTACTTACCGGTAGCCGGTTTTTCCTGAGCCCATGACAGCACACCTTGAGAGAGAGGATCCGCCCCACCAAGGACAGGAAACCGTCTGGTATAAAAGGGCGGCACCTCTCCTTCGCTTCAGTTGTTTACAGAGCATTGAGAGGACCTCCCTAAACAGGTTAGGCATATAACCAACACCCACAATATACATATACACACCACCCAAAACAGTGCACACCAGGGTGTGAGAAACATAGAAAAAATAAGGGGGGGAAACTACGGGTGCTGTCATGGGCTCAGGAAAAACCGGCTACCGGTAAGTAACCTTGGTGTTTTCCCCTCCCCCATGACAGCACACCTTGAGAGAATTTTGGAGAATTTATGAGCACCCTAGGGAGGGACCACCGCCTGAAGTACCCTTCTCCCAAAGGTGAGATCAGAAGAGGATAGATCCAACCGATAGTGCTTAAAGAAGGTGGATGGTGTAGACCAAGTAGCAGCCCTACATATCTGCTCGATCGAGACGTCTGCTCTCTCTGCCCAGGAGGTTGCAACGGCTCTGGTGGAATGAGCCCTCACATTGTCCGGGGCTGGAACCCCTGTGGACGTATAGGCTAAGCAAATGGCCTCCCTGAGCCACCTAGAGATGGTACCCTTGGACACCCCATGACCTTTCCTACACCCTTGAAAGGCCAGGAACAGAGAACAGTCTTTCCTCCACAGACTAGTCATGTGAATGTACTGTAGCAGGGACCTCCTAACATCTAGGTTATGGAACCTGACTTCCCCTGGGTTCTTGGGATTGCTGCAGAACGAGGGTAGCACAATCTCCTGACTACGGTGAAATCTAGATACCACCTTGGGAAGGTATGCTGGATCTGGCCGCAAGGTGACCCTATCCTCAAAGATTTGTGTGTAAGGAGGATTAACCGAGAGGGCCTGCAGATCCCCCACCCTACGGGCTGATGTTAAGGCCACTAGAAGGATGGTCTTAAGGGTGAGAATTTTTGGAGAAACCTTGTGTAGGGGTTCGAATGGTTCACTAGTAAGAGCGTTCAAGACTAAATTCAGGTCCCAAGGAGGAACACCCATGGACCTAACCGGTCCAGCTCTGGCACAGGACTTGATAAACCTCGAGATCCACCTATTCCCAGCCAGATTACAATTGTAGAGTGCTCCCAAAGCTGAAACTTGAACCTTAAGGGTCCCTGTAGCTAGACCCAGGTCCCGCCCCTTTTGCAGAAATTCCAGGATCCCTCTGATCGGAGGTTTGCTCGATAGCGGAATATCTATAACCTCTAGGAATTTACCCCAAACCCTGCTATAAATCTTAGTTGTAATCGGTTTTCTGCTCCCCAATAAAGTAGAAACTAAGCCTGGTGAAAACCCCTTGCTACTCAATAGCGACCTCTCAAATTCCATGCCGAAAGATGGAATCCCCTGGCCTGGGCATGGAATACTGGTCCCTGCATGAGAAGGTCCGGCATCTCTGGTAGAATCCAGGGATCTGACACCGACATTAGCCGAAGCAGAGAGAACCAAGGCCTCTTGGGCCAAAAAGGGGCTATCAAAATCACCCTGGCGCCTTCCTCCCGGATCTTCCTCACCACTACTGGAATCATCACTAATGGCGGAAAGGCATAGGCCTTCCTGAACCCCCAAGGAATCTGGAGGGCATCTATGGCATGGGGATTTTCTGCCGGATTTAGGGAGCAAAATCTCTGCACCTTTCTGTTTGCCCTTGTGGCGAACAGGTCTATGTCTGGCTGCCCCCATAACTGGACAATCTGATGGAAGACCTCCGGGTTCAACCCCCACTCCCCCTGTCTTAGGGTATGGCGGCTTAGAAAATCTGCCTTCACGTTTTCTATCCCCTTTATGTGAAGGGCGCTGAGGGATAGGAGGTTTCGCTCTGCTAGACCAAGGGTCCTGTCTGCTACCACCATCAGAGGGCGTGACCTTGTCCCTCCTTGGTGATTCACATAGGCTACTGCGGTCCGGTTGTCGGACCTGACCTGGACATGGTGATTTTGGATGTGAGGGAGGAAGCCCCTGAGGGATCTTTCTACTGCCCAAAGCTCCTTTAAGTTTGAGGATGATCCCCTCTCGTGGTAAGCCCAGTGACCCTGTATTGAGAGTTCTGCCAGATGACCCCCCCATCCGGAACTGCTTGCGTCGGTCGTAACTACCCGATCTATCGATCTGGACCATTGAACGCCTGTGGTCAGATTTCCCCTGACTGTCCACCACGAAAGAGAATCTACTACTTCTGGGGAGAGAGAGAGCCTGCCTTCTAAACGCCCGTTGCAGGACCTCTGTGCTGACAGGACCTCCCACTGAAGCCGCCTCATATGCCCCTGGGCCCACATTACTGCTGGGAGACAGGCCGTCATAGAACCCAGGAGGGACATTGCCTCTCCCGAGAGGGCCTGCTGGCTGAACTGGATCTTCAGGCCCCCACTGATAATTTTCAGAATCCATGGGTTTGTTGTTATCGCGTCCCAAGCTGGAAAAAAGTGGGAAAGCCTTCCACCCACTTCCAGCCTGGCGTCATTGGGAGGATCTCTTCGAACTCGAGGATGGTCCTCCAAACATGTAGCCCGATTCTTTTTTGGACTTGGCTTCCCATTTCTTTTTGTCTCCCGGAGGACGACCCCGGTTAAATTTTCTCCTCCGAAAACTAAATCTTCTTGGTTCCCCCGAAAATCCCGGGAACCCTTTGGTTTTATCGCCTGCTTTTTCTAACAGGTCCTCTAACTTTTGGCCAAACAGGAGTCTACCGTCACACGGGAGGGAGCACAGTTTCTGTTTCGAAGGTAGGTCGCCTGGGCAACCCTTGAGCCACAAGGCCCGCCTGGCTGCGTTGGATAGTCCCGCTGCCCTAGCTGACAGTCTGACCGAGTCAGCTGAAGAGTCGGCCAGGAAGGCCGATGCTATTTGAATTAAAGGTAGCTCTGCAAGTATTGCCTGTCTGGAGACCTTTTTATCTTTAAGCTGGTCTTCCAGCTGTTGAAGCCACACCATCAAGGACCTCGCCACACAGGTGCTAGCCACCGCTGGTTTTAGGCCACCTGCTGCCGCCTCCCACGTGTGGCGCAGGAAGGAGTCAGCTCTTTTATCCAGGGCATCTTTTAGGACGCCAGAGTCCTCCAAGGGCAGGGAAGATCTCTTTGATGACCTTGCCACAGTCCCGTCCACCTTGGGGATCTTATCCCAAGGTTCCGCATCCTTCTCTTCGAAGGGGTACCTTCTTTTGGAGAAGGAGGGTAAAGCCCCTGATCTCTCAGGTCTCCTCCACTCCCGGTCAATGAGGCCCTGAATCTTACTGTTCACCGGAAATGAGCGTCTCTTCCGCTCTCCCAAGCCCGCAAACATGATGTCCTCCCGGGATTTAGATGCTCTCTCTTCCTCCAGACCCATGGTTGATCTTACTGCCCTAATCAGTCTGTCTGTATTCTCAATGGGGAAGCAGGGTCTACCGCCCCCCGATGAGGAAGAGGACGATGAATCCCACTGCTCCTCGGACTGGGAGGAATCAGAGACGGAGGAAACCTCTCTACGGGGCCTTTTCTTCCCTCTAAGGAACCCCTTCAGGGACCCCTGAACTTCTGCATGTACTATGGACTTTAAAATTGCAGCAAAATCCTGGGAATTCTCAGCTATGGTTTTGGTCACACAGCCCTGGCAAAGTGGTTTCTGCCACTCTACTGAGAGAGAAGCTTGGCAAAGGGCACACATCCTATGCTTTTGCTTGGCACTACTCTTCTTATGCTCCTAAAAAAAGGAAGCACATAAGAGACTTCCCGTTACTAATCAGTGACATTCACGAAGCTCACTCACCCTCGGAGGTCACAAACGGGTACCGGATTCGGAGGCTGTCGCGGAACTGATGATTCCATTCTGGATGGTCCCGAGGCGCTCGAAGCCTTACTCCTGCAGCTGCAACTACGATTACTCGAGCGGCTGTCTGTATACGATGCATCCCTCTGCTTCTGTTGCTGAGGTGGGGGGGTAAGCTGCTGCTCCTGGCTATCTGGATCAGCCATGTCTCAGAAGCGCACCACGCTTCCAGGAAAGCTCCCCCCCCTTAAATATAGGGCCATCCAGCCTCCTCCGGTCTGTGGGTCCTCCCCCTTCGCCAGGCCGGAGCTCCGTTGAAAAAAACCGGCCTGGGACGCTCCGATGGGCGCCGCCATCTTGGATCGGCGCCGCCTCCTGACGTCACCCAGCGCGCCGCTCCCAGCGTGCCCTGCGCCGTGACGTCAGGCGCGTCACACCCGGAAGCGTCCACACTGCAGGGGGAGGACGGCGCCGCGGTCTCCGGGAGGACAGAGCCTGCCTCACCGCGTGCGCCCCGCTCGGCGCAGAGACCCCAGGGGAAGCTGCGGACGGCGCTTCTGGGATACTGAACCCGGTGCACAGGCCAGTGCCCGCTCTTCCACACCGGGACAGCCCCAGGTAAGTCTTCTTTCTTCCAGACAGGTTCCCCATCAAGGACAGGAAACCAACTGAAGCGAGGGAGAGGTACCGCCCTTTTATTTCAGACGGTTTCCTGTCCTTGGTGGGGCGGATCCTCTCTCTCAAGGTGTGCTGTCATGGGGGAGGGGAAAAATAAGTATTTGATACGCTGCCGATTGTGCAGATTTTCCCACCTACATAGAATGGAGACGTCTGTAATTTTTATCGTAGGTCACTTCACCTGTGAGAGACAGAATCTAAGAATAAAATCCAGAAAATCACATTAAATGATTGTTACATAATTAAATTGCATTTTATTGCATGAAATAAGTATTTGTAAAAAATTGTAGACCTGCACAAGGCTGGGATTTGCTACAGGATAATAGGCAGCAGCTTGGCGAGAAGCAACAACTGTTGGCGCAATTATTAGAAAATGGAAGAAACAAAATGACTGTCAATCTTCCTGGGTCTGGGGCTTCATGCAACATCTCACCTCGTGGGGTAAGGATGATTCTGAGAAAGGTCATGAAACAGCCCAGAACTACACGGAGGACCTGGTCAATGACCTGAAGAGAGCTGGGACCACATCTCAAACATTACCATTAGTAACACACTACGCCGTCATGGATTAAAATCCTGCAGGGCACGCAAGGTCCCCCTGCTCACGCCAGCACATGTCCACGCCGGTTTGAAATTTGCCAATGACCATCTGAATGATCCAGAGGAGGCATGGGAGAAGGTCATGTGGTCACATGAGACGAAAATAGAACTTTTTGGTATCAACTCCACTCGCTGTGTTTGGAGGAAGAAGGATGAGTACAACTCCAAGAACACCGTCCCAACCGTGAAGCATGGTGGGGGAAACATCATACTTTGGGGATGCTTTTCTGCAAAGGGGACAAGATGACTGTGACTCGCCCCCTGGGCCTGTGTTGTTGCTGCTGTGCAGGGGGAATACCCGGAGCCGGATCGCTGGGGGTTGTAGTTCTCCGTGGCGGTGACCCGGTCCGTGCCCAGGGTGGTCAAACCAGTGGCAGTCTACTTGTATTGGAATAAGTGTCCGACTACGCCACCCGTGGATTGCGGTCAGTGGGGACCGCCGCTGCACTGCAGACCGCTGAGGCTGATGTTGTTTGTGCAGCTGAGTATGGGATGACTCCCCACGGGAGGAGTATTGCCTCAGGGCAGCTAGTGTGGATAATGATGGGAGTGATGGTGCGAGTGTCCCAGTACTGATGGTGCTGGTGCGGCGATGAAACACATAGACTTGTGGTGCAGTTTCCAAAGCTTTACTCACTGTTGTTGTTCAGATCACTTCGGCCAGCAGTGACCGCCCGAGCCGTGCTGCGTCCACCAGGTGAGGGACTCGGTCAACTCCCAGGCAATTCCAGAGTGCGGTTCAGAGCTCCCCTCTCTTCCTTTCTACTGGCCGTCCTCACCAGTGACCCACCTTTGTCCAGCTTCCTCGGGCCTTCTGTTGGTGAAACCTCTCTCCGGTTTCCCTGACCCTATGCGGTATGCCTTTCTGGTGGCTGTAGTGAGGGGTCGCACCAAGATGTGGTGACAACCTCCGGTTTTGGCTGAGGATTAGTCGCCGCCACCAATTCGGGGTCCGGTACCCTGCTCTGCCAACCCTTCACCCAGTATCTCCTCTGGGAATATGGGGTTCCTTCTGCCTTCGTATCTCTGGGCCTTTCTCTGTGTTCCTCGCCTCCTTTCTCTTTCTGTTTCAGTTCCTTTCTTACTCTCCTTGCTGTTCCTTCTCTTCTCTCCCTCTCTGCTGTCTCAGGCCTCTACTCCAGGCCTGGCTCTGGGGCTGGGCCCAGACTGAGCCACAGCTCCCTGTCAGCCCTCTCTGGCTGAGCTCCTCTCTGAACTGACCACTGACCTAAGATGGTGCCCACCTTATATACCTCCCTCTATGTGTGAGCCCAGGTGACTAGCAACCAATGGGCTCCTACCTATGCCCAGAAACCCACCCCTATCTGCTCCTACACCACTGGGTTTTCCTCCCCCTCCCCACTCCAGCCACGAACAGAAGCTGTCGTGCCTGCACTCTGTCTAGTGGGAGCACCGTTGGTCTGTTCCTCGGAAATGGGGTGTGTGTGGTGCATGCAGCCTACTGAGTCCTGGTCCACACTCCATCCTTACCCGGGAGTGGAATATCACACCTCTGGTTCGAGGTGCAATACCCCTGTAGCAGCCGAGTCCTCGGGGTGCTACAACTGCACTGTATTGAAGGGAGGATGGATGTGGTCATGTAGCGCAAGATTTTGTCCAACAACCTCCTTCCCTCAGTAAGAGCGTTGAAGATGGGTCGTGGCTAGGTTTACCAGCACGAAAATGATCCGAAACACACAGGCAACTAAGGAGTGGCTCCGAAAGAAGCATTTCAAGGTCCTGGAGTGGCCTAGCCAGTCTCCAGCCCTTAACCCAATAGAAAATCTGTGGAGGGAGCTGAAACTTAATGCTGCCCAGCAACAGCCCCGAAACCTGAAAGATCTGGAGAAGATCTGTATGGAGGAGAAGGCCAAAATCCCTGCTGCAGTGTGTGCAAACCTGGTCAAGAACTACAGGAAACATCTGACCTCTGTAATTGTAACAAAGGTTTCTGTACCAAATATTAAGTTCTGTTTTTCTATTGTATCAAATACTTATTTCATATAAAATGCAAATTAATTATGTAAAAATCATACAATGGGATTTGTTGGATTTATTTTTAGATTCTGTCTCTCACAGGTGAAGTGACCTACGATAAAAATTACAGATCTCTCCATTCTCTGTAGGTGGGAAAACCTGCAAAATTGTTAGTGTATCAAATACTTATTTTCCCCACTGTATACCAAAACACTTTGTGAATTGTTTTTTCAATTATACCAGTAATAATTACAAATAAATAAAAGGACTAAAAAATCAGATGAAAATGTAATAATGATAATCCTTTTCACTTGTGTTAGTGGAATACAGTATATCCATATCTGCTCTACCTAGAGAGCACATATATATTGCACATCACCCAGACGTAATTCAGCCACGAACACATGATAGATATAATACCTAATACCTATCCTCCACGGATAGGGTAGAAGTCAGCATATGGCAGCTAGTCTGCTAAAAGGTAAATGCCCAAAACCATTTTTACCTGTGAAAATATAACACAGGACCACGAGAGGTGACAGTTGCAGTGTCTACTCACCCCAACGCACGTTTCGCCTCACTTCTTTCCGGGGCATGTCAGGATGAGCAGCTGTTGCCTAGTTATATACAGTATCTACCAAGAAAAGCAGAGAATGTGCCACTGTTAGTAGACGATGCCCATTGTTAGAGAACGCCCATTGTTAGCAAAGAATGCCCCTTGTTAGTAGAGAACACTCACTGTTAGCAGACGACGCCCATTGTTAGTAGACGATACCCATTGTTAGTAGAGAATGCCTACTCTTAGTACAGAACGCCCATTGTTAATAGACAATCCCCACTGTTAGTAGAGAACGCCCGTTATTAGTAGAGAACGGCCATTATTAGTAGACGACGCCCACTGTTAGTAGAGAACGCCCACTGTTAGTACAGAATGCCCATTGTTAGTAGAGAACAGCCATTGTTAGTAGACAATGCCCACTGTTGGTAGACAACGGCCACTGTTGGTAGACAACGGCCACTGTTAGTAGAGAATGTGCATTGCTAGAGATGACGCCCATTGTTAGTAGAAGATGCCCACTGTTCATAAAGAACGCCCACTCCTGTCAGTAGAGAACCCCCACTGTTAGTAGAGAACGCCCACTGTTAGTAGAGAATGCGCATTGTTAGTAGAGAACGGCCATTGTTAGTAGACAACTCCCACTGTTTGGTAGAGAACGCCCACATTGTTAGTAGATGATACCCATTGTTAGTAGGGAACGTCTACTCTTAGTACAGAATGCCCATTGTTAGTAGACGACGCCCACTGTTAGTAGACGACGCCCACTGTTAGTAGAGAATGCCCACTGTTAGTAGAGAATGCCCACTGTTAGTAGAGAACGCCCATTGTTAGTAGAGAACGTCCATTGTTAGTAGAGAACGGCCATTGTTGGTAGACAACGGCCACTGTTGGTAGTTGGCATTGTTAGTAGATGACACTGCTGGTAGACGACGCCCATTGTTAGTAGAGAACGCCCACTGTTAGTAGAGGACGCCCACTGTTAGTAGAGAACGCCCACTGTTAGTAGATGACGCCCACTGTTAGTAGAGAACACTCACTGTTAGTAGATCACGCGCATTGTTAGTAGACGATGCCCACTGTTAGTAGATGATGCCCACTGTTCATAGAGAATGCCCACTCCTGTCAGTAGAGAATGCCCACTCCTGTCAGTAGAGAACCCCCACTGTTCGTAGAGAACGCCCACTGTTAGTAGACGATGCCCACTGTTAGTAGAGAATGCCCACTGTTAGTAGATGACGCCCACTGTTAGTAGATCACGCGCATTGTTAGTAGACGACGCCCAGTTAGTAGATGACGCCCACTGTTCGTAGAGAACGTCCACTCCTGTCAGTAGAGAACGTCCACTGTTCGTAGAGAACGCCCATTGTTAGTAGACGACGCCCACTGTTAGTAGAGAACGCCCACTATTAGTAGATGACACCCACTGTTATTAGATGATGCCCACTGTTAGTAGATCACGCGCATTGTTAGTAGATGATGCCCATAGTTAGTAGATGACGCCCACTGTTCGTAGAGAATGTCCACTCCTGTCAGTAGAGAATGTACACTGTTAGTAGACGACGCCCATTGTTAGTAGAGAATGCCCACTGTTAGTAGATGACGCCCACTGTTAATAGGTGATGCCCACTGTTCGTAGAGAACGTCCACTCCTGTCAGTAGAGTACGTCCACTGTTCGTAGAGAACGCCCACTGTTAGTAGACGACGCCCACTGTTAGTAGATCACGCGCATTGTTAGTAGACGACGCCCATAGTTAGTAGATGACGCCCACTGTTCGTAGAGAACGTCCACTCCTGTCAGTAGAGTACGTCCACTGTTCGTAGAGAACGCCCACTGTTAGTAGATGACGCCCACTGTTAGTAGATCACGCGCATTGTTAGTAGACGACGCCCATAGTTAGTAGATGACGCCCACTGTTCGTAGAGAACGTTCACTCCTGTCAGTAGAGAACGTCCACTGTTCATAGAGAACGCCCACTGTTAGTAGACGACGCCCATTGTTAGTAGAGAACGCCCACTGTTAGTAGATGATGCCCACTGTTAGTAGAGAACGCCCACTGTTATTAGATGATGCCCACTGTTAGTAGATCACGCGCATTGTAAGTAGACGATGCCCATAGTTAGTAGATGACGCCCACTGTTCGTAGAGAACGCCCACTCTTGTCAGTAGAGAACGTCCACTGCTAGTAGACGACGCTCATTGTTAGTAGAGAACGCCCACTGTTAGTAGATGACGCCCACTGTTATTAGATGATGCCCACTGTTAGTAGATCACGCGCATTGTTAGTAGACGATGCCCATAGTTAGTAGATGACGCCCACTGTTCGTAGAGAACGCCCACTGTTGTCAGTAGAGAACGTCCACTGCTAGTAGACGACGCTCATTGTTAGTAGAGAACGCCCACTGTTAGTAGATGACGCCCACTGTTATTAGATGATGCCCACTGTTAGTAGATCACGCGCATTGTTAGTAGACGACGCCCATAGTTAGTAAATAACGCCCACTGTTCGTAGAGAACGTCCACTCCTGTCAGTAGAGTACGTCCACTGTTCGTAGAGAACGCCCACTGTTAGTAGATGACACCCACTGTTAGTAGATCACGCGCATTGTTAGTAGACGACGCCCATAGTTAGTAGATGACGCCCACTGTTCGTAGAGAACGTCCACTAATGTCAGTAGAGAACGTCCACTGTTCGTAGAGAACGTCCACTGTTAGTAGACGACGCCCATTGTTAGTAGAGAACGCCCACTGTTAGTAGATGACGCCCACTGTTATTAGATGATGCCCACTGTTAGTAGATCACGCGCATTGTTAGTAGACGATGCCCATAGTTAGTAGATGACGCCCACTGTTCGTAGAGAATGTCCACTCCTGTCAGTAGAGAATGTCCACTGTTAGTAGAGAACGCCCACTGTTAGTAGACGATGCCCATTGTTAGTAGAGAATGCCCACTGTTAGTAGATGACGCCCACTGTTAGTAGATGATGCCCACTGTTCGTAGAGAACGTCCACTGCTAGTAGACGATGCTCATTGTTAGTAGAGAACGCCCACTGTTAGTAGAGGACGCCCACTGTTAGTAGAGAACGCCCACTGTTAGTAGATGACGCCCACTGTTAGTAGATGACGCCCACTGTTAGTAGAGAACACTCACTCTTAGTAGATCACGCGCATTGTTAGTAGACGATGCCCATAGTTAGTAGATGACGCCCACTGTTCGTAGAGAACGCCCACTCTTGTCAGTAGAGAACGTCCACTGTTCATAGAGAACGCCCACTGCTAGTAGACGACGCTCATTGTTAGTAGAGAACGCCCACTGTTAGTAGATGACGCCCACTGTTATTAGATGATGCCCACTGTTAGTAGATCACGCGCATTGTTAGTAGATGATGCCCATAGTTAGTAGATGACGCCCACTGTTCGTAGAGAATGTCCACTCCTGTCAGTAGAGAATGTCCACTGTTAGTAGAGAACGCCCACTGTTAGTAGACGACGCCCATTGTTAGTAGAGAATGCCCACTGTTAGTAGATGACGCCCACTGTTAGTAGACGACGCCCATTGTTAGTAGAGAATGCCCACTGTTAGTAGATGACGCCCACTGTTAGTAGATGATGCCCACTGTTCGTAGAGAACGTCCACTCCTGTCAGTAGAGTACGTCCACTGTTCGTAGAGAACGCCCACTGTTAGTAGACGACGCCCACTGTTAGTAGATCACGCGCATTGTTAGTAGACGACGCCCATAGTTAGTAGATGACGCCCACTGTTCGTAGAGAACGTCCACTCCTGTCAGTAGAGAACGTCCACTGTTCGTAGAGAACGCCCACTGTTAGTAGATGACGCCCACTGTTAGTAGATCACGCGCATTGTTAGTAGATGACGCCCATAGTTAGTAGATGACGCCCACTGTTCGCAGAGAACGTCCACTCCTGTCAGTAGAGAACGTCCACTGTTCGTAGAGAATGCCCACTGTTAGTAGACGACGCCCATTGTTAGTAGAGAACGCCCACTGTTAGTAGATGACGCCCACTGTTATTAGATGATGCCCACTGTTAGTAGATCATGCGCATTGTTAGTAGACGATGCCCATAGTTAGTAGATGACGCCCACTGTTCGTAGAGAATGTCCACTCCTGTCAGTAGACAATGTCCACTGTTAGTAGAGAACGCCCACTGTTAGTAGACGATGCCCATTGTTAGTAGAGAATGCCCACTGTTAGTAGATGACGCCCACTGTTAGTAGATGATGCCCACTGTTCGTAGAGAACGTCCACTCCTGTCAGTAGAGAACGTCCACTGTTCGTAGAGAACGCCCACTGTTAGTAGACGACGCCCATTGTTAGTAGAGAACGCCCACTGTTAGTAGATGACGCCCACTGTTATTAGATGATGCCCACTGTTAGTAGATCATGCGCATTGTTAGTAGACGATGCCCATAGTTAGTAGATGACGCCCACTGTTCGTAGAGAATGTCCACTCCTGTCAGTAGACAATGTCCACTGTTAGTAGAGAACGCCCACTGTTAGTAGACGATGCCCATTGTTAGTAGAGAATGCCCACTGTTAGTAGATGACGCCCACTGTTAGTAGATGATGCCCACTGTTCGTAGAGAACGTCCACTCCTGTCAGTAGAGTACGTCCACTGTTCGTAGAGAACGCCCACTGTTAGTAGACGACGCCCATAGTTAGTAGATGACGCCCACTGTTCGTAGAGAACGTCCACTCTTGTCAGTAGAGAACGTCCACTGTTCGTAGAGAACGCCCACTGCTAGTAGACGACGCTCATTGTTAGTAGAGAACGCCCACTGTTAGTAGAGGACGCCCACTGTTAGTAGAGAACGCCCACTGTTAGTAGATGACGCCCACTGTTAGTAGATGACGCCCACTGTTAGTAGAGAACACTCACTGTTAGTAGATCACGCGCATTGTTAGTAGACAATGCCCATAGTTAGTAGATGACGCCCACTGTTAGTAGAGAACGCCCACTGCTAGTAGAGAAGGCCTATATGACATTGTTCTGTTTTACTTTTAGAATTTGTCGAGTACGTACCATGAAGTCAGGGGGATTTTGGGTGCTGTATATTGGCTGTGAGATGGGATGGCGGGAATTCATCTGTGGAGGAACATACCTTTTTAGAGGCTGATAGGATTCGGTCTTTTTTCCTGTTGCTTCAGTCTGAATTCAGTGGATACTTACCTGGAAATCCTGGGAACTGGCAGTGCTGTGGACAGACTGCGGGATAAGACTGCGAGATAAGACTGCAGGACTCTTTATGGAGGAGTGTTTTTTTTAAGAGTTAATAAGATCTGGACATTTTTTTATTTCGGTTTATCTTTGAAGTAATAAACTTCACCAGCTCGTACTCCTTCATCCTCCTTTTTTGCTTTAACCCCGCTCCGCCCTCTCTCCCCTCTTACAATCCTCCTCTCTTACCATCCTCCTCTCTATGTGCGATATTTGATTATCTTAGGATACCTGATATAGCACTAATGTGCATTTTAACCAACATCCTAATTTATTTTATAAGGTGTTCATGACATTTGGTCTCAGTGGAAATAGTTTCCGTTTGGTTTATTTTGGAACACCCATAGATCATTATTAATTGTGCTTTATGACATCATTTTATAGTATCATTGATGTCAAATAATATTAATGTATATTACTGGGCGTTCTCTATTAACAGGAGAGAATGGGATACAGGATTGACTGAATGTAATATTCTTGCAGAGGAGGAGGAATCGGTATAGGCATTGCATACTGTATGATTTATCATTGTAGATATTATGTGACCTGTTAAGTCCTATGAGGACCTGGTATAGATCTGATTGATCGGAGTGGTAAATATTTCTTTCTCTTGTGTGCACAGATCTGAAAACTATTTCACTTTATTGTTAATATTTAGAATTATGTTCACTGCTCACAAGTAATTGGCACGTTTTTATTTCTAATTCAAGATATTAAAATTGAAGGGTCTAAGTATTCCTAGAATTAATATGCTGCACGTTTGCACATTAATAGATCTCTATTGGTACACTTCTAACAGCACATTCTCAGTTTATTATTATTTATTAATATAGCGCCATTGATTCCATGGTGCTGTACATGAGAAGGGGTTACATACCAGATACAGATATCACTTACAGTAAAGAACTAACAATGATAGACGGGTACAGAGGGAGGAGGACCCTGCCCCTGGGGGCTTACATTCTACAGATACATTGTATATTATTATTATTTATATAGCGTCATTGATTCCATGGTGCTGTACATGAGAAGAGGTTACATACCAGATACAGATATCACTTACAGTAAACTAACAATGATAGACGGGTACAGAGGGAGGAGGACCCTGCCCCTGCGGGCTTACATTCTACAGATACATTGTATATTATTATTATTTATATAGCTCCATTGATTCCATGGTGCTGTACATGAGAAGAGGTTACATACCAGATACAGATATCACTTACAGTAAACTAACAATGATAGACGGGTACAGAGGGAGGAGGACCCTGCCCCTGCGGGCTTACATTCTACAGATACATTGTATATTATTATTATTTATATAGCTCCATTGATTCCATGGCGCTGTACATGAGAAGGGGTTACATACCAGATACAGATATCACTTACAGTAAAGAGCTAACAATGATAGACGGGTACAGAGGGAGGAGGACCCTGCCCCTGCGGGCTCACATTCTACAGATACATTGTATATTATTATTATTTATATAGCGCCATTGATTCCATGGCGCTGTACATGAGAAGGGGTTACATACCAGATACAGATATCACCTACAGTAAAGAGCTAACAATGATAGACGGGTACAGAGGGAGGAGGACCCTGCCCCTGGGGGCTTACATTCTACAGATACATTGTATATTATTATTATTTATATAGCTCCATTGATTCCATGGTGCTGTACATGAGAAGGGGTTACATACCAGATACAGATATCACTTACAGTAAAGAACTAACAATGATAGACGGGTACAGAGGGAGGAGGACCCTGCCCCTGCGGGCTTACATTCTACAGATACATTGTATATTATTATTATTTATATAGCACCATTGATTCCATGGTGCTGTACATGAGAAGGGGTTACATACCAGATACAGATATCACTTACAGTAAAGAACTAACAATGATAGACAGGTACAGAGGGAGGAGGACCCTGCCCCTGGGGGCTTACATTCTACAGATACATTGTATATTATTATTATTTATATAGCACCATTGATTCCATGGTGCTGTACATGAGAAGGGGTTACATACCAGATACAGATATCACTTACAGTAACTAACAATGATAGACGGGTACAGAGGGAGGAGGACCCTGCCCCTGCAGGCTTACATTCTACAGATGCATTGTATATTATTATTATTTATATAGCGCCATTGATTCCATGGTGCTGTACATGAGAAGGGGTTACATACCAGATACAGATATCACTTACAGTAAAGAACTAACAATGATAGACGGGTACAGAGGGAGGAGGACCCTGCCCCTGGGGGCTTACATTCTACAGATACATTGTATATTAGTATTATTTATATAGCACCATTGATTCCATGGCGCTGTACATGAGAAGGGGTTACATACCAGATACAGATATCACTTACAGTAAAGAACTAACAATGATAGATGGGTACAGAGGGAGGAGGACCCTGCCCCTGTGGGCTTACATTCTACAGATACATTGTATATTATTATTATTTATATAGCACCATTGATTCCATGGTGCTGTACATGAGAAGGGGTTACATACCAGATACAGATATCACTTACAGTAAAGAACTAACAATGATAGACAGGTACAGAGGGAGGAGGACCCTGCCCCTGGGGGCTTACATTCTACAGATACATTGTATATTATTATTATTTATATAGCACCATTGATTCCATGGTGCTGTACATGAGAAGGGGTTACATACCAGATACAGATATCACTTACAGTAACTAACAATGATAGACGGGTACAGAGGGAGGAGGACCCTGCCCCTGCAGGCTTACATTCTACAGATGCATTGTATGTTATTATTATTTATATAGCGCCATTGATTCCATGGTGCTGTACATGAGAAGGGGTTACATACCAGATACAGATATCACTTACAGTAAAGAACTAACAATGATAGACGGGTACAGAGGGAGGAGGACCCTGCCCCTGGGGGCTTACATTCTACAGATACATTGTATATTATTATTATTTATATAGCACCATTGATTCCATGGCGCTGTACATGAGAAGGGGTTACATACCAGATACAGATATCACTTACAGTAAACTAACAATGATAGACGGGTACAGGGGGAGGAGGACCCTGCCCCTGCGGGCTTACATTCTACAGATACATTGTATATTATTATTATTTATATAGCGCCATTGATTCCATGGTGCTGTACATGAGAAGGGGTTACATACCAGATACAGATATCACTTACAGTAACTAACAATGATAGACGGGTACAGAGGGAGGAGGACCATGCCCCTGGGGGCTTACATTCTACAGATACATTGTATATTATTATTATTTATATAGCGCCATTCATTCCATGGTGCTGTACATGAGAAGGGGTTACATACCAGATACAGATATCACTTACAGTACAGAACTAACAATGATAGACGGGTACAGAGGGAGGAGGACCCGGCCCCTGCAGGCTTGCATTCTACAGATACATTGTATATTATTATTATTTATATAGCGCCATTGATTCCATGGTGCTGTACATGAGAAGAGGTTACATACCAGATACAGATATCACTTACAGTAACTAACAATGATAGACGGGTACAGAGGGAGGAGGACCCTGCCCCTGGGGGCTTACATTCTACAGATACATTGTATATTATTATTATTTATATAGCACCATAGATTCCATGGTGCTGTACATGAGAAGAGGTTACATACCAGATACAGATATCACTTACAGTAACTAACAATGATAGACGGGTACAGAGGGAGGAGGACCCTGCCCCTGCAGGCTTACATTCTACAGATACATTGTATATTATTATTTTTTATATAGCACCATAGATTCCATGGTGCTGTACATAAGAAGAGGTTACATACCAGATACAGATATCACTTACAGTAACTAACAATGATAGACGGGTACAGAGGGAGGATGACCCTGCCCCTGGGGGCTTACATTCTACAGATACATTGTATATTATTATTATTTATATAGCTCCATTGATTGCATGGCGCTGTACATGAGAAGAGGTTACATACCAGATACAGATATCACTTACAGTAAAGAACTAACAATGATAGACTGGTACAGAGGGAGGAGGACCCTGCCCCTGCGGGCTTACATTCTACAGATACATTGTATATTATTATTATTTATATAGCGCCATTGATTCCATGGTGCTGTACATGAGAAGGGGTTACATACCAGATATAGATATCACTTACAGTAAAGAACTAACAATGATAGACGGGTACAGAGGGAGGAGGACCCTGCCCCTGTGGGCTTACATTCTACAGATACATTGTATATTATTATTATTTATATAGAGCCATTGATTCCATGGTGCTGTACATGAGAAGAGGTTACATACCAGATACAGATATCACTTACAGTAAAGAACTAACAATGATAGACGGGTACAGAGGGAGGAGGACCCTGCCCCTGCGGGCTTACATTCTACAGATACATTGTATATTATTATTATTTATATAGCTCCATTGATTCCATGGTGCTGTACATGAGAAGGGGTTACATACCAGATACAGATATCACTTACAGTAAACTAACAATGATAGATGGGTACAGAGGGAGGAGGACCCTGCCCCTGGGGGCTTACATTCTACAGATACATTGTATATTATTATTATTTATATAGCTCCATTGATTCCATGGTGCTGTACATGAGAAGGGGTTACATACCAGATACAGATATCACTTACAGTAAAGAACTAACAATGATAGACGGGTACAGAGGGAGGAGGACCCTGCCCCTGCGGGCTTACATTCTAAAGATACATTGTATATTATTATTATTTATATAGCGCCATTGATTCCATGGTGCTGTACATGAGAAGGGGTTACATACCAGATACAGATACCACTTACAGTAAAGAACTAACAATGATAGACGGGTACAGAGGGAGGAGGACCCTGCCCATGGGGGCTTACATTCTACAGATACATTGTATATTATTATTATTTATATAGCTCCATTGATTCCATGGTGCTGTACATGAGAAGAGGTTACATACCAGATACAGATATCACTTACAGTAAAGAGCTAACAATGATAGACGGGTACAGAGGGAGGAGGACCCTGCCCCTGCGGGCTTACATTCTACAGATACATTGTATATTATTATTATTTATATAGCGCCATTGATTTCATGGTGCTGTACATGAGAAGGGGTTACATAACTGATACAGATATCACTTACAGTAAATGATCTAACAATGATAGACGGGTACAGAGGGAGGAGGACCCTGCCCCTGGAGGCTTACATTCTACAGATACATTGTATATTAGTATTATTTATATAGCGCCATTGATGCCATGGTGCTGTACATGAGAAGGGATTACATACCAGATACAGATATCACTTACAGTAAAGAACTAACAATGATAGACGGGTACAGAGGGAGGAGGACCCTGCTCCTGCGGGCTTACATTCTACAGATACATTGTATATTATTATTATTTATATAGCGCCATTGATTCCATGGTGCTGTACATGAGAAGGGGTTACATACCAGATACAGATATCACTTACAGTAAAGAACTAACAATGATAGACGGGTACAGAGGGAGGAGGACCCTGCTCCTGCGGGCTTACATTCTACAGATACATTGTATATTATTATTATTTATATAGCTCCATTGATTCCATGGTGCTGTACATGAGAAGGGGTTACATACCAGATACAGATATCACTTATAGTAAAGAACTAACAATGATAGACGGGTACAGAGGGAGGAGGACCCTGCCCCTGCGGGCTTACATTCTACAGATACATTGTATATTATTATTATTTATATAGCTCCATTGATTCCATGGTGCTGTACATGAGAAGGGGTTACATACCAGATACAGATATCACTTACAGTAAAGAACTAACAATGATAGACGGGTACGGAGGGAGGAGGACCCTGCCCCTGCGGGCTTACATTCTACAGATACATTGTATATTATTATTATTTATATAGCTCCATTGATTCCATGGTGCTGTACATGAGAAGGGGTTACATACCAGATACAGATATCACTTACAGTAAAGAACTAACAATGATAGAGGGGTACAGAGGGAGGAGGACCCTGCCCCTGTGGGCTTACATTCTACAGATACATTGTATATTATTATTATTTATATAGTGCCATTGATTCCATAGTGCTGTACATGAGAAGGGGTTACATACCAGATACAGATATCACTTACAGTAACTAACAATGATAGACGGATACAGAGGGAGGAGGACCCTGCCCCTGCGGGCTTACATTCTACAGATACATTGTATATTATTATTATTTATATAGCTCCATTGATTCCATGGTGCTGTACATGAGAAGAGGTTACATACCAGATACAGATATCACTTACAGTAAAGAACTAACAATGATAGAAGGGTACAGAGGGAGGAGGACCCTGCCCCTGGGGGTTTAGATTTTACAGATACATTGTATATTATTATTATTTATATAGCTCCATTGATGCCATGGCGCTGTACATGAGAAGGGGTTACATACCAGATACACATTTCACTTACAGTAAAGAACTAACAATGATAGACAGGGACAGAGGGAGGAGGACCCTGCCCCTGCGGGCTTACATTCTACAGATACATTGTATATTATTATTATTTATATAGCTCCATTGATTCCATGGTGCTGTACATGAGAAGAGGTTACATACCAGATACAGATATCACTTACAGTAAAGAACTAACAATGATAGACGAGTACAGAGGGAGGAGGACCCTGCCCCTGCAGGCTTACATTCTACAGATACATTGTATATTATTATTATTTATATAGCTCCATTGATTCCATGGTGCTGTACATGAGAAGAGGTTACATACCAGGTACAGATATCACTTACAGTAAAGAACTAACAATGATAGACGGGTACAGAGGGAGGAGGACCCTCCTCCTGCGGGCTTACATTCTACAGATACATTGTATATTATTATTATTTATATAGCTCCATTGATTCCATGGTGCTGTACATGAGAAGGGGTTACATACCAGATACAGATATCACTTACAGTAAACTAACAATAATAGACGGGTACAGAGGGAGGAGGACCCTGCCCCTGCGGGCTTACATTTTACAGATACATTGTATATTATTATTATTTATATAGCTCCATTGATTCCATGGTGCTGTACATGAGAAGAGGTTACATACCAGATACAGATATCACTTACAGTAAAGAACTAACAATGATAGACGGGTACAGAGGGAGGAGGACCCTGCCCCTGCGGGCTTACATTCTACAGATACATTGTATATTATTATTATTTATATAGCACCATTGATTCCATGGTGCTGTACATGAGAAGGGGTTACATACCAGATACAGATATCACTTACAGTAAAGAACTAACAATGATAGACGGGTACAGAGGGAGGAGGACTCTGCCCCTGCGGGCTTACATTCTACAGATACATTGTATATTATTATTATTTATATAGCACCATTGATTCCATGGTGCTGTACATGAGAAGGGGTTACATACCAGATACAGGTATCACTTACAGTAAAGAACTAACAATGATAGAGGGGTACAGAGGGAGGAGGACCCTGCCCCTGGGGGTTTACATTCTACAGATACATTGTATATTATTATTGTTTATATAGCGCCATTGATTCCATGGTCCTGTACATGAGAAGGGGTTATATACCAGATACAGATATCACTTACAGTAAAGAACTAACAATGATAGACGGGTACAGAGGGAGGAGGACTCTGCCCCTGCGGGCTCACATTCTACAGATACATTGTATATTATTATTATTTATATAGCACCATTGATTCCATGGTGCTGTACATGAGAAGGGGTTACATACCAGATACAGGTATCACTTACAGTAAAGAACTAACAATGATAGACGAGTACAGAGGGAGGAGGACCCTGCCCCTGGGGGTTTACATTCTACAGATACATTGTATATTATTATTATTTATATAGCTCCATTGATGCCATGGCGCTGTACATGAGAAGGGGTTACATACCAGATACAGATATCACTTACAGTAAAGAACTAACAATGATAGACGGTACAGAGGGAGGAGGACCCTGCCCCTGCGGGCTTACATTCTACAGATACATTGTATATTATTATTATTTATATAGCTCCATTGATTCCATGGTGCTGTACATGAGAAGAGGTTACATACTAGATACAGATATCACTTACAGTAAAGAACTAACAATGATAGACGTGTACAGAGGGAGGAGGACCCTGCCCCTGGGGGCTTACATTCTACAGATACATTGTATATTATTATTATTTATATAGCGCCATTGATTCCATGGTGCTGTACATGAGAAGGGGTTACATACCAGGTACAGATATCACTTACAGTAAAGAACTAACAATGATAGACGGGTACAGAGGGAGGAGGACCCTGCCCCTGTGGGCTTACATTCTACAGATACATTGTATATTATTATTATTTATATAGCTCCATTGATTCCATGGTGCTGTACATGAGAAGAGGTTACACACCAGATACAGATATCACTTACAGTAAAGAACTACCAATGATAGAAGGGTACAGAGGGAGGAGGACCCTGCCCCTGGGGGCTTACATTCTACAGATACATTGTATATTATTATTATTTATATAGCACCATTGATTCCATGGTGCTGTACATGAGAAGGGGTTACATGCCAGATGCAGATATCACTTACAGTAAAGAACTAACAATGATAGACGGGTACAGAGGGAGGAGGACCCTGCCCCTGGGGGCTTACATTCTACAGATACATTGTATAATATTATTATTTATATAGCTCCATTGATGCCATGGCGCTGTACATGAGAAGAGGTTACATACCAGGTACAGATATCACTTACAGTAAAGAACTAACAATGATAGACGGGTACAGAGGGAGGAGGACCCTGCCCCTGGGGGCTTACATTCTACAGATACATTGTATAATATTATTATTTATATAGCTCCATTGATGCCATGGCGCTGTACATGAGAAGAGGTTACATACCAGGTACAGATATCACTTATAGTAAAGAACTAACAATGATAGATGGGTACAGAGGGAGGAGGACCCTGCCCCTGCGGGCTTACATTCTACAGATACATTGTATATTATTATTATTTATATAGCTCCATTGATTCCATGGCGCTGTACATGAGAAGGGGTTACATACCAGATACAGATATCACTTACAGTAAAGAACTAACAATGATAGACGAGTACAGAGGGAGGAGGACCCTGCCCCTGGGGGCTTACATTCTACAGATACATTGTATATTATTATTATTTATATAGCTCCATTGATTCCATGGTGCTGTACATGAGAAGGGGTTACATACCAGATACAGATATCACTTACAGTAAAGAACTAACAATGATAGACGGGTACAGAGGGAGGAGGACCCTGCCCCAGGGGGCTTACATTCTACAGATACATTGTATATTATTATTATTTATATAGCACCATTGATTCCATGGTGCTGTACATGAGAAGAGGTTACATACCAGATACAGATATCACTTACAGTAAAGAACTAACAATGATAGACGAGTACAGAGGGAGGAGGACCCTGCCCCTGGGGGCTTACATTCTACAGATACATTGTATATTATTATTATATATATAGCGCCATTGATTCCATGGTGCTGTACATGAGAAGAGGTTACATACCAGATACAGATATCACTTACAGTAAAGAACTAACAATGATAGACGGGTACAGAGGGAGGAGGACCCTGCCCCTGGGGGCTTACATTGTACAGATACATTGTATATTATTATTATTTATATAGCACCATTGATTCCATGGCGTTGTACATGAGAAGGGATTACATACCAGATACAGATATCACTTACAGTAAAGAACTAACAATGATAGACGGATACAGAGGGAGGAGGACCCTGCCCCTGCGGGCTTACATTCTACAGACACATTGTATATTATTATTATTTATACAGCGCCATTGATTCCATGGTGCTGTACATGAGAAGAGGTTACATACCAGATACTGATATCACTTACAGTAAAGAACTAACAATGATAGACGGGTACAGAGGGAGGAGGACCCTGCCCCTGGGGGCTTACATTCTACAGATACATTGTATATTATTATTATTTATATAGCACCATTGATTCCATGGTGCTGTACATGAGAAGGGGTTACATACCAGATACAGATATCACTTACAGTAACTAATAATGATAGACGGGTACAGAGGGAGGAGGACCCTGCCCCTGCGGGCTTACATTCTACAGATACATTGTATATTATTATTATTTATATAGTGCCATTGATTCCATGGTGCTGTACATGAGAAGGGTTACATACCAGATACAGATATCACTTACAGTAAAGAACTAACAATGATAGACGGGTACAGAGGGAGGAGGACCCTGCCCCTGCGGGCGTACATTCTACAGATACATTGTATATTATTATTATTTATATAGTTCCATTGATTCCATGGCACTGTACATGAGAAGGGGTTACATACCAGATACAGATATAACTTACAGTAACTAACAATGATAGACGGGTACAGAGGGAGGAGGACCCTGCCCCTGCGGGCTTACATTCTACAGATACATTGTATATTATTATTATTTATATAGCACCATTGATTCCATGGTGCTGTACATGAGAAGGGGTTACATACCAGATACAGATATCACTTACAGTAAAGAACTAACAATGATAGACGGGTACAGAGGGAGGAGGACCCTGCCCCTGCGGGCTTACATTCTACAGATACATTGTATATTATTATTATTTATATAGGTCCATTGATTCCATGGCGCTGTACATGAGAAGAGGTTACATACCAGATACAGATATCACTTACAGTAAAGAACTAACAATGATAGACTGGTACAGAGGGAGGAGGACCCTGCCCCTGCGGGCTTACATTCTACAGATACATTGTATATTATTATTATTTATATAGTGCCATTGATTCCATGGTGCTGTACATGAGAAGGGGTTACATACCAGATACAGATATCACTTACAGTAACTAACAATGATAGACGGGTACAGAGGGAGGAGGACCCTGCCCCTGGGGGCTTACATTCTACAGATACATTGTATATTATTATTATTTATATAGCTCCATTGATTCCATGGTGCTGTACATGAGAAGGGGTTACATACCAGATACAGATATCACTTACAGTAACTAACAATGATAGACGGGTACAGAGGGAGGAGGACCCTGCCCCTGCGGGCTTACATTCTACAGATACATTGTATATTATTATTATTTATATAGCTCCATTGATTCCATGGTGCTGTACATGAGAAGGGATTACATTCCAGATACAGATATCACTTACAGTAAAGAACTAACAATGATAGACGGGTACAGAGGGAGGAGGACCCTGCCCCTGCGGGCTTACATTCTACAGATACATTGTATATTATTATTATTTATATAGCTCCATTGATTCCATGGTGCTGTACATGAGAAGGGGTTACATACCAGATACAGATATCACTTACAGTAACTAACAATGATAGACGGGTACAGAGGGAGGAGGACCCTGCCCCTGCGGGCTTACATTCTACAGATACATTCTATATTATTATTATTTATATAGCTCCATTGAGTCCATGGCGCTGTACATGAGAAGGGGTTACATACCAGATACAGATATCACTTACAGTAAAGAACTAACAATGATAGACGAGTACAGAGGGAGGAGGACCCTGCCCCTGGGGGCTTACATTCTACAGATACATTGTATATTATTATTATTTATATAGCTCCATTGATTCCATGGTGCTGTACATGAGAAGGGGTTACATACCAGATACAGATATCACTTACAGTAAAGAACTAACAATGATAGACGGGTACAGAGGGAGGAGGACCCTGCCCCTGGGGGCTTACATTCTACAGATACATTGTATATTATTATTATTTATATAGTTCCATTGATTCCATGGCGCTTTACATGAGAAGGGGTTACATACCAGATACAGATATCACTTACAGTAACTAACAATGATAGACGGGTACAGAGGGAGGAGGACCCTGCCCCTGCGGGCTTACATTCTACAGATACATTGTATATTATTATTATTTATATAGCACCATTGATTCCATGGTGCTGTACATGAGAAGGGGTTACATACCAGATACAGATATCACTTACAGTAAAGAACTAACAATGATAGACGGGTACAGAGGGAGGAGGACCCTGCCCCTGCGGGCTTACATTCTACAGATACATTGTATATTATTATTATTTATATAGCTCCATTGATTCCATGGCGCTGTACATGAGAAGAGGTTACATACCAGATACAGATATCACTTACAGTAAAGAACCAACAATGATAGACTGGTACAGAGGGAGGAGGACCCTGCCCCTGCGGGCTTACATTCTACAGATACATTGTATATTATTATTATTTATATAGTGCCATTGATTCCATGGTGCTGTACATGAGAAGGGGTTACATACCAGATACAGATATCACTTACAGTAACTAACAATGATAGACAGGTACAGAGGGAGGAGGACCCTGCCCCTGCGGGCTTACATTCTACAGATACATTGTATATTATTATTATTTATATAGCTCCATTGATTCCATGGTGCTGTACATGAGAAGGGATTACATTCCAGATACAGATATCACTTACAGTAAAGAACTAACAATGATAGACGGGTACAGAGGGAGGAGGACCCTGCCCCTGCGGGCTTACATTCTACAGATACATTGTATATTATTATTATTTATATAGCTCCATTGATACCATGGTGCTGTACATGAGAAGGGGTTACATACCAGATACAGATATCACTTACAGTAACTAACAATGATAGACGGGTACAGAGGGAGGAGGACCCTGCCCCTGCGGGCTTACATTCTACAGATACATTGTATATTATTATTATTTATATAGCTCCATTGATTCCATGGTGCTGTACATGAGAAGGGGTTACATACCAGATACAGATATCACTTACAGTAAAGAACTAACAATGATAGACGGGTACATAGGGAGGAGGACCCTGCCCCTGTGGGCTTACATTCTACAGATACATTGTATATTATTATTATTTATATAGTGCCATTGATTCCATGGTGCTGTACATGAGAAGGGGTTACACACCAGATACAGATATCACTTACAGTAAAGAACTAACAATGATAGACGGGTACAGAGGGAGGAGGACCCTGCCTCTGGGGGCTTACATTCTACAGATACATTGTATATTATTATTATTTATATAGCTCCATTGATTCCATGGTGCTGTACATGAGAAGGGGTTACATACCAGATACAGATATCACTTACAGTAAAGAACTAACAATGATAGACGGGTATAGAGGGAGGAGGACCCTGCCCCTGCGGGCTTATATTCTACAGATACATTGTATATTATTATTATTTATATAGTGCCATTTGTTCCATGGTGCTGTACATGAGAAGGGGTTACACACCAGATACAGATATCACTTACAGTAAAGAACTAACAATGATAGACGGGTACAGAGGGAGGAGGACCCTGCCCCTGGGGGCTTATGTTCTACAGATACATTGTATATTATTATTATTTATATAGCTCCTTTGATTCCATGGTGCTGTACATGAGAAGGGGTTACATACCAGATACAGATATCACTTACAGTAAAGAACTAACAATGATAGACGGGTATAGAGGGAGGAGGACCCTGCCCCTGCGGGCTTACATTCTACAGATACATTGTATATTATTATTATTTATATAGTGCCATTGATTCCATGGTGCTGTACATGAGAAGGGGTTACATACCAGATACAGATATCACTTACAGTAGCTAACAATGATAGACGGGTACAGAGGGAGGAGGACCCTGCCCCTGCGGGCTTACATTCTACAGATACATTGTATATTATTATTATTTATATAGTGCCATTGATTCCATGGTGCTGTACATGAGAAGGGGTTACATACCAGATACAGATATCACTTACAGTAACTAACAATGATAGACGGGTACAGAGGGAGGAGGACCCTGCCCCTGCGGGCTTACATTCTACAGATACATTGTATATTATTATTATTTATATAGCTCCATTGATTCCATGGTGCTGTACATGAGAAGGGGTTACATACCAGATACAGATATCACTTACAGTAAAGAACTAACAATGATAGACGGGTACAGAGGTAGGAGGACCCTGCCCCTGCGGGCTTACATTCTACAGATACATTGTATATTATTATTATTTATATAGCTCCATTGATACCATGGTGCTGTACATGAGAAGGGGTTACATACCAGATACAGATATCACTTACAGTAACTAACAATGATAGACGGGTACAGAGGGAGGAGGACCCTGGCCCTGCGGGCTTAAATTCTACAGATACATTGTATATTATTATTATTTATATAGCTCCATTGATACCATGGTGCTGTACATGAGAAGAGGTTACATACCAGATACAGATATCACTTACAGAAAAGAACTAACAATGATAGACGGGTACAGAGGGAGGAGGACCCTGCCCCTGCGGGCTTACATTCTACAGATACATTGTATATTATTATTATTTATATAGCTCCATTGATACCATGGTGCTGTACATGAGAAGGGGTTACATACCAGATACAGATATCACTTACAGTAACTAACAATGATAGACGGGTACAGAGGGAGGAGGACCCTGCCCCTGCGGGCTTACATTCTACAGATACATTGTATATTATTATTATTTATATAGCTCCATTGATACCATGGTGCTGTACATGAGAAGGGGTTACATACCAGATACAGATATCACTTACAGTAACTAACAATGATAGACGGGTACAGGGGGAGGAGGACCCTGCCCCTGGGGGCTTATATTCTACAGATACATTGTATATTATTATTATTTATATAGCACCATTGATTCCATGGTGCTGTACATGAGAAGGGGTTACATACCAGATACAGATATCACTTACAGTAAAGAACTAGCAATGATAAATGGGTACAGAGGGAGAAGGACCCTGCCCATGGGGACTTACATTCTACAGATACATTGTATATTATTATTATTTATATAGCACCATTGATTCCATGGTGCTTTACATGAGAAGGGGTTACATACCAGATACAGATATCACTTACAGTAAAGAACTAACAATGATAGAAGGGTATAGAGGGAGGAGGACCCTGCCCCTGCGGGCTTACATTCTACATATACATTGTATATTATTATTATTTATATAGCGCCATTGATTCCATGGTGCTGTACATGAGAAGGGGTTACACACCAGATACAGATATCACTTACAGTAAAGAACTAACAATGATAGACGGGTACAGAGGGAGGAGGACCCTGCCCCTGCGGGCTTACATTCTACAGATACATTGTATATTATTATTATTTATATAGCGCCATTGATTCCATGGTGCTGTACATGAGAAGGGGTTACATACCAGATACAGATATCACTTACAGTAAAGAACTAACAATGATAGACGGGTACAGAGGGAGGAGGACCCTGCCCCTGGGGGCTTACATTCTACAGATACATTGTATATTATTATTATTTATATAGCTCCATTGATTCCATGGTGCTGTACATGAGAAGGGGTTACATACCAGATACAGATATCACTTACAGTAAAGAACTAACAATGATAGACGGGTACAGAGGGAGGAGGATCCTGCCCCTGTGGGCTTACATTCTACAGATACATTGTATATTATTATTATTTATATAGTGCCATTGATTCCATGGTGCTGTACATTAGAAGGGGTTACACACCAGATACAGATATCACTTACAGTAAAGAACTAACAATGATAGACGGGTGCAGAGGGAGGAGGACCCTGCCCCTGGGGGCTTACATTCTACAGATACATTGTATATTATTATTATTTATATAGCTCCATTGATTCCATGGTGCTGTACATGAGAAGGGGTTACATACCAGATACAGATATCACTTACAGTAAAGAACTAACAATGATAGACGGGTATAGAGGGAGGAGGACTCTGCCCCTGCGGGCTTACATTCTACAGATACATTGTATATTATTACTATTTATATAGTGCCATTTGTTCCATGGTGCTGTACATGAGAAGGGGTTAGACACCAGATACAGATATCACTTACAGTAAAGAACTAACATTGATAGACGGGTACAGAGGGAGGAGGACCCTGCCCCTGGGGGCTTATGTTCAACAGATACATTGTATATTATTATTATTTATATAGCTCCATTGATTCCATGGTGCTGTACATGAGAAGGGGTTACATACCAGATACAGATATCACTTACAGTAAAGAACTAACAATGATAGACTGGTACAGAGGGAGGAGGATCCTGCCCCTGCGGGCTTACATTCTACAGATATATTGTATATTATTATTATTTATATAGCACCATTGATTCCATGGTGCTGTACATGAGGAAGGGTTACATACCAGATACAGATATCACTTACAGTAAAGAACTAACAATGATAGACTGGTACAGAGGGAGGAGGATCCTGCCCCTGGGGGCTTACATTCTACAGATACATTGTATATTATTATTATTTATATAGTGCCATTGATTCCATGGTGCTGTACATGAGAAGGGGTTATATACAGGATACAGATATCACTTACAGTAAAGAACTAACAATGATAGACGGGTACAGAGGGAGGAGGACCCTGCCCCTGCGGGCTTACATTCTACAGATACATTGTATATTATTATTATTTATATAGCACCATTGATGCCATGGTGCTGTACATGAGAAGGGGTTACATACCAGATACATATATCACTTACAGTAAAGAACTAACAATGATAGACGGCTACAGAGGGAGGAGGACCCTGCCCCTGCAGGCTTACATTCTACAGATATATTGTATATTATTATTATTTGTATAGCTCCATTGATTCCATGGTGCTGTACATGAGAAGGGGTTACATACCAGACACAGATATCACTTACAGTAAAGAACTAACAATGATAGACAGGTACAGAGGGAGGAGGACCCTGCCCCTGCGGGCTTACATTCTACAGATACATTGTATATTATTATTATTATTTATATAGCGCCATTGATTCCATGGTGCTGTACATGAGAAGGGGTTACATACCAGATACAGATATCACTTACAGTAAAGAACTAACAATGATAGACGGGTACAGAGGGAGGAGGACCCTGCCCCTGCGGGCTTACATTTTACAGATACATTGTATATTATTATTATTTATATAGCTCCATTGATTCCATGGTGCTGTACATGAGAAGGGGATACATACCAGATACAGATATCACTTACAGTAAAGAACTAACAATGATAGACGGATACAGGGGGAGTAGGACCCTGCCCCTGCGGGCTTACATTTTACAGATACATTGTATATTATTATTATTTATATAGCTCCATTGATTCCATGGTGCTGTACATGAGAAGGGGATACATACCAGATACAGATATCACTTACAGTAAAGAACTAACAATGATAGACGGGTACAGGGGGAGGAGGACCCTGCCCCTGGGGGCTTACATTCTACAGATACATTGTATATTATTATTATTTATATAGCACCATTGATGCCATGGCGCTGTACATGAGAAGGGGTTACATACCAGATACAGATATCACTTACAGTAAAGAACTAACAATGATAGACGGGTACAGAGGGAGGAGGACCCTGCCCCTGTGGGCTTACATTCTACAGATACATTGTATATTATTATTTATATAGTGCCATTGATTCCATGGTGCTGTACATGAGAAGGGGGTTACATACCAGATACAGATATCACTTACAGTAAAGAACTAACAATGATAGACGGGTACAGAGGGAGGAGGACCCTGCCCCTGCGGGCTTACATTCTACAGATGCATTGTATATTATTATTATTTATATAGCACCATTGATGCCATGGCGCTGTACATGAGAAGGGGTTACATACCAGATACAGATATCACTTACAGTAAAGAACTAACAATGATAGACGGGTACAGAGGGAGGAGGACCCTGCCCCTGCGGGCTTACATTCTACAGATACATTGTATATTATTATTTATATAGCTCCATTGATTCCATGGTGCTGTACATGAGAAGAGGTTACATACCAGATACAGATATCACTTACAGTAAAGAACTAACAATGATAGACGGGTACAGGGGGAGGAGGACCCTGCCCCTGGGGATTTACATTCTACAGATACAATGTATATTATTATTATTTATATAGCGCCATTGATTCCATGGCGCTGAACATGAGAAGTGGTTACATACCAGATACAGATATCACTTACAGTAAAGAACTAACAATGATAGACGGGTACAGAGGGAGGAGGACCCTGCCCCTGCGGGCTTACATTCTACAGATACATTGTATGTTATTATTATTTATATAGCACCATTGATACCATGGTGCTGTACATGACAAGAGGTTACATACCAGATACAGATATCACTTACAGTAAAGAACTAACAACGATAGACGCGTACAGAGGGAGGAGGACCCTGCCCCTGCGGGCTTACATTCTACAGATACATTGTATATTATTATTTATATAGCGCCATTGATTCCATGGTGCTGTACATGAGAAGAGGTTACATACCAGATACAGATATCACTTACAGTAAAGAACTAACAATGATAGACGGGTACAGAGGGAGGAGGACCCTGCCCCTGCGGGCTTACATTCTACAGATACATTGTATATTATTATTATTTATATAGCACCATTGATGCCACGGCGCTGTACATGAGAAGGGGTTACATACCAGATACAGATATCACTTACAGTAAAGAACTAACAATGATAGACGGGTACAGAGGGAGGAGGACCCTGCCCCTGCGGGCTTACATTCTACAGATACATTGTATATTATTATTTATATAGCGCCATTGATTCCATGGTGCTGTACATGAGAAGAGGTTACATACCAGATACAGATATCACTTACAGTAAAGAACTAACAATGATAGACGGGTACAGAGGGAGGAGGACCCTGCCCCTGCGGGCTTACATTCTACATATACATTGTATATTATTATTATTTATATAGCGCCATTGATTCCATGGTGCTGTACATGAGAAAAGGTTACATACCAGATACAGATATCACTTACAGTAAAGAACTAACAATGATAGACGGGTACAGAGGGAGGAGGACCCTGCCCCTTCGGGCTTACATTCTACAGATACATTGTATGTTATTATTATTTATATAGCACCATTGATACCATGGTGCTGTACATGAGAAGGGGTTACATACCAGATACAGATATCACTTACAGTAAAGAACTAACAATGATAGACTGGTACAGAGGGAGGAGGACCCTGCCCCTGGGGGCTTACATTCTACAGATACATTGTATATTATTATTATTTATATAGCACCATTGATGCCATGGCGCTGTACATGAGAAGGGGTTACATACCAGATACAGATATCACTTACAGTAAAGAACTAACAATGATAGACGGGTACAGAGGGAGGAGGACCCTGACCCTGCGGGCTTACATTCTACAGATACATTGTATATTATTATTTATATAGCTCCATTGATTCCATGGTGCTGTACATGAGAAGGGGTTACACACCAGATACAGATATCACTTACAGTAAAGAACTAACAATGATAGACGGGTACAGAGGGAGGAGGACCCTGCCCCTGCGGGCTTACATTCTACAGATACATTGTATATTATTATTTATATAGCTCCATTGATTCCATGGTGCTGTACATGAGAAGAGGTTACATACCAGATACAGATATCACTTACAGTAAAGAACTAACAATGATAGACGGGTACAGGGGGAGGAGGACCCTGCCCCTGGGGATTTACATTCTACAGATACAATGTATATTATTATTATTTATATAGCGCCATTGATTCCATGGCGCTGAACATCAGAAGGGGTTACATACCAGATACAGATATCACTTACAGTAAAGAACTAACAATGATAGACGGGTACAGAGGGAGGAGGACCCTGCCCCTGCGGGCTTACATTCTACAGATACATTGTATATTATTATTTATATAGCTCCTTTGATTCCATGGTGCTGTACATGAGAAGAGGTTACATACCAGATACAGATATCACTTACAGTAAAGAACTAACAATGATAGACGGGTACAGAGGGAGGAGGACCCTGCCCCTGCGGGCTTACATTCTACAGATACATTGTATGTTATTATTATTTATATAGCACCATTGATACCATGGTGCTGTACATGAGAAGAGGTTACATACCAGATACAGATGTCACTTACAGTAAAGAACTAACAATGATAGACGGGTACAGAGGGAGGAGGACCCTGCCCCTGGGGGCTTACATTCTACAGATACATTGTATATTATTATTATTTATATAGCACCAATGATTCCATGGCGCTGTACAAGAGAAGGGGTTACATACCAGATACAGATATCACTTACAGTAAAGAACTAACAATGATAGACGGGTACAGAGGGAGGAGGACCCTGCCCCTGCGGGCTTACATTCTACAGATACATTGTATATTATTATTATTTATATAGCTCCATTGATTCCATGGTGCTGTACATGAGAAGGGGTTACATACCAGATACAGATATCACTTACAGTATATGAACTAACAATGATAGTCGGGTACAGAGGGAGGAGGACTCTGCCCCTGCGGGCTTACATTCTACAGATACATTGTATATTATTATTATTTATATAGCGCCATTGATTCCATGGTGCTGTACATGAGAAGAGGTTACATACCAGATACAAATATCATTTACAGTAAAGAACTAACAATGATAGACGGGTACAGAGGGAGGAGGACCCTGCCCCTGCGGGCTTACATTCTACAGATACATTGTATATTATTATTATTTATATAGCGCCATTGATTCCATGGCGCTGTACATGAGAAGGGATTACATACCAGATACAGATATCACTTACAGTAAAGAACTAACAATGATAGACGGATACAGAGGGAGGAGGACCCTGCCCGTGCGGGCTTACATTCTACAGATACATGGTATATTATTATTATTTATATAGCGCCATTGATTCCATGGTGCTGTACATGAGAAGGGGTTACATACCAGATACAGATATCACTTACAGTAACTAACAATGATAGACGGGTACAGAGGGAGGAGGACCCTGCCCCTGTGGGCTTACATTCTACAGATACATTGTATATTATTATTATTTATATAGCACCATTGATGCCATGGTGCTGTACATGAGAAGGGGTTACATACCAGATACAGATATCACTTACAGTTAAGAGCTAACAATGATAGACGGGTACAGAGGGAGGAGGACCCTGCCCCTGGGGGCTTACATTCTACAGATACATTGTATATTATTATTATTATTTATATAGCTCCATTGATGCCATGGTGCTGTACATGAGAAGGGGTTACATACCAGATACAGATATCACTTACAGTAAAGAACTAACAATGATAGACGGGTACAGAGGGAGGAGGACCCTGCCCCTGGGGGCTTACATTCTACAGATACATTGTATATTATTATTATTTATATAGCGCCATTGATGCCATGGTGCTGTACATGAGAAGGGGTTACATACCAGATACAGATATCACTTACAGTAAAGAACTAACAATGATAGACGGGTACAGAGGGAGGAGGACCCTGCCCCTGCGGGCTTACATTTTACAGATACATTGTATATTATTATTATTTATATAGCTCCATTGATTCCATGGTGCTGTACATGAGAAGGGGATACATACCAGATACAGATATCACTTACAGTAAAGAACTAACAATGATAGACGGATACAGGGGGAGTAGGACCCTGCCCCTGCGGGCTTACATTTTACAGATACATTGTATATTATTATTATTTATATAGCTCCATTGATTCCATGGTGCTGTACATGAGAAGGGGATACATACCAGATACAGATATCACTTACAGTAAAGAACTAACAATGATAGACGGGTACAGAGGGAGGAGGACCCTGCCCCTGCGGACTTACATTCTACAGATACATTGTATATTATTATTTATATAGCGCCATTGATTCCATGGTGCTGTACATGAGAAGAGGTTACATACCAGATACAGATATCACTTACAGTAAAGAACTAACAATGATAGACGGGTACAGAGGGAGGAGGACCCTGCCCCTGGGGCTTACATTCTACAGATACATTGTATTTTATTATTATTTATATAGCGCCATTGATGCCATGGTGCTGTACATGAGAAGGGGTTACATACCAGATACAGATATCACTTACAGTAAAGAACTAACAATGATAGACGGGTACAGAGGGAGGAGGACCCTGCCCCTGCGGGCTTACATTCTACAGATACATTGTATATTATTATTTATATAGCGCCATTGATTCCATGGTGCTGTACATGAGAAAAGGTTACATACCAGATACAGATATCACTTACAGTAAAGAACTAACAATGATAGACGGGTACAGAGGGAGGAGGACCCTGCCCCTTCGGGCTTACATTCTACAGATACATTGTATGTTATTATTATTTATATAGCACCATTGATACCATGGTGCTGTACATGAGAAGGGGTTACATACCAGATACAGATATCACTTACAGTAAAGAACTAACAATGATAGACTGGTACAGAGGGAGGAGGACCCTGCCCCTGGGGGCTTACATTCTACAGATACATTGTATATTATTATTATTTATATAGCACCATTGATGCCATGGCGCTGTACATGAGAAGGGGTTACATACCAGATACAGATATCACTTACAGTAAAGAACTAACAATGATAGACGGGTACAGAGGGAGGAGGACCCTGCCCCTGCGGGCTTACATTCTACAGATACATTGTATATTATTATTTATATAGCTCCATTGATTCCATGGTGCTGTACATGAGAAGGGGTTACACACCAGATACAGATATCACTTACAGTAAAGAACTAACAATGATAGTCGGGTACAGAGGGAGGAGGACCCTGCCCCTGCGGGCTTACATTCTACAGATACATTGTATATTATTATTTATATAGCTCCATTGATTCCATGGTGCTGTACATGAGAAGAGGTTACATACCAGATACAGATATCACTTACAGTAAAGAACTAACAATGATAGACGGGTACAGAGGGAGGAGGACCCTGCCCCTGCGGGCTTACATTCTACAGATACATTGTATGTTATTATTATTTATATAGCACCATTGATACCATGGTGCTGTACATGAGAAGAGGTTACATACCAGATACAGATATCACTTACAGTAAAGAACTAACAATGATAGACGGGTACAGAGGGAGGAGGACCCTGCCCCTGGGGGCTTACTTTCTACAGATACATTGTATATTATTATTATTTATATAGCACCAATGATTCCATGGCGCTGTACAAGAGAAGAGGTTACATACCAGATACAGATATCACTTACAGTAACTAACAATGATAGACGGGTACAGAGGGAGAAGGACCCTGCCCCTGCGGGCTTACATTCTACAGATACATTGTATATTATTATTATTTATATAGCACCATTGATTCCATGGTGCTGTACATGAGAAGAGGTTACATACCAGATACAGATATCACTTACAGTAAAGAACTAACAATGATAGACGGGTACAGAGGGAGGAGGACCCTGCCCCTGCGGGCTTACATTCTACAGATACATTGTATATTATTATTATTTATATAGCTCCATTGATTCCATGGTGCTGTACATGAGAAGGGGTTACATACCAGATACAGATATCACTTACAGTATATGAACTAACAATGATAGTCGGGTACAGAGGGAGGAGGACTCTGCCCCTGCGGGCTTACATTCTACAGATACATTGTATATTATTATTATTTATATAGCGCCATTGATTCCATGGTGCTGTACATGAGAAGAGGTTACATACCAGATACAGATATCATTTACAGTAAAGAACTAACAATGATAGACGGGTACAGAGGGAGGAGGACCCTGCCCCTGCGGGCTTACATTCTACAGATACATTGTATGTTATTATTATTTATATAGCGCCATTGATTCCATGGTGCTGTACATGAGAAGAGGTTACATACCAGATACAGATATCACTTACAGTAAAGAACTAACAATGATAGACGGTACAGAGGGAGGAGGACCCTGCCCCTGCGGGCTTACATTCTACAGATACATTGTATATTATTATTATTTATATAGCACCATTGATTCCATGGTGCTGTACATGAGAAGGGATTACATACAAAATACAGATATCACTTACAGTAAAGAACTAACAATGATAGACGGTACAGAGGGAGGAGGACCCTGCCCCTGGGGGCTTACATTCTACAGATACATTGCATATTATTATTATTTATATAGAGCCATTGATTCCATGGTTCTGTACATGAGAAGAGGTTACATACCAGATACAGATATCACTTACAGCAAAGAACTAACAATGATAGACGGGTACAGAGGGAGGAGGACCCTGCCCCTGCGGGCTTACATTCTACGGATACATTGTATATTATTATTATTTATATAGCGCCATTGATTCCATGGTACTGTACATGAGAAGGGGTTACATACCAGATACAGATATCACTTACAGTAAAGAACTAACAATGATAGACTGGTACAGAGGGAGGAGGACCCTGCCCCTGCGGGCTTACATTCTACAGATACATTGTATATTATTATTATTTATATAGCGCCATTGATACCATGGTGCTGTACATGAGAAGAGGTTACATACCAGATACAGATATCACTTACAGTAAAGAACTAACAATGATAGACGGGTACAGAGGCAGGAGGACCCTGCCCCTGCGGGTTTACATTCTACAGATACATTGTATATTATTATTTATATAGCGCCATTGATTCCATGGTGCTGTACATGAGAAGGGGATACATACCAGATACAGATATCACTTACAGTAAAGAACTAACAATGATAGACGGGTACAGAGGGAGGAGGACCCTGCCCCTGCGGACTTACATTCTACAGATACATTGTATATTATTATTTATATAGCGCCATTGATTCCATGGTGCTGTACATGAGAAGAGGTTACATACCAGATACAGATATCACTTACAGTAAAGAACTAACAATGATAGACGGGTACAGAGGGAGGAGGACCCTGCCCCTGCGGGCTTACATTCTACAGATACATTGTATATTATTATTTATATAGCGCCATTGATTCCATGGTGCTGTACATGAGAAGAGGTTACATACCAGATACAGATATCACTTACAGTAAAGAACTAACAATGATAGACGGGTACAGAGGCAGGAGGACCCTGCCCCTGTGGGTTTACATTCTACAGATACATTGTATATTATTATTTATATAGCGCCATTGATTCCATGGTGCTGTACATGAGAAGGGGATACATACCAGATACAGATATCACTTACAGTAAAGAACTAACAATGATAGACGGGTACAGAGGGAGGAGGACCCTGCCCCTGCGGACTTACATTCTACAGATACATTGTATATTATTATTTATATAGCGCCATTGATTCCATGGTGCTGTACATGAGAAGAGGTTACATACCAGATACAGATATCACTTACAGTAAAGAACTAACAATGATAGACGGGTACAGAGGGAGGAGGACCCTGCCCCTGCGGGCTTACATTCTACAGATACATTGTATATTATTATTTATATAGCGCCATTGATTCCATGGTGCTGTACATGAGAAGAGGTTACATACCAGATACAGATATCACTTACAGTAAAGAACTAACAATGATAGACGGGTACAGAGGGAGGAGGACCCTGCCCCTGCGGGCTTACATTCTACATATACATTGTATATTATTATTATTTATATAGCGCCATTGATTCCATGGTGCTGTACATGAGAAAAGGTTACATACCAGATACAGATATCACTTACAGTAAAGAACTAACAATGATAGACGGGTACAGAGGGAGGAGGACCCTGCCGCTTCGGGCTTACATTCTACAGATACATTGTATGTTATTATTATTTATATAGCACCATTGATACCATGGTGCTGTACATGAGAAGGGGTTACATACCAGATACAGATATCACTTACAGTAAAGAACTAACAATGATAGACTGGTACAGAGGGAGGAGGACCCTGCCCCTGGGGGCTTACATTCTACAGATACATTGTATATTATTATTATTTATATAGCACCATTGATGCCATGGCGCTGTACATGAGAAGGGGTTACATACCAGATACAGATATCACTTACAGTAAAGAACTAACAATGATAGACGGGTACAGAGGGAGGAGGACCCTGCCCCTGCGGGCTTACATTCTACAGATACATTGTATATTATTATTTATATAGCTCCATTGATTCCATGGTGCTGTACATGAGAAGGGGTTACACACCAGATACAGATATCACTTACAGTAAAGAACTAACAATGATAGTCGGGTACAGAGGGAGGAGGACCCTGCCCCTGCGGGCTTACATTCTACAGATACATTGTATATTATTATTTATATAGCTCCATTGATTCCATGGTGCTGTACATGAGAAGAGGTTACATACCAGATACAGATATCACTTACAGTAAAGAACTAACAATGATAGACGGGTACAGGGGGAGGAGGACCCTGCCCCTGGGGATTTACATTCTACAGATACAATGTATATTATTATTATTTATATAGCGCCATTGATTCCATGGCGCTGAACATGAGAAGGGGTTACATGCCAGATACAGATATCACTTACAGTAAAGAACTAACAATGATAGACGGGTACAGAGGGAGGCGGACCCTGCCCCTGCGGGCTTACATTCTACAGATACATTATATGTTATTATTATTTATATAGCACCATTGATACCATGGTGCTGTACATGAGAAGGGGTTACATACCAGATACAGATATCACTTACAGTAAAGAACTAACAATGATAGACGGGTACAGAGGGAGGAGGACCCTGCCCCTGCGGGCTTACATTCTACAGATACATTGTATATTATTATTATTTATATATCGCCATTGATTCCATGGTGCTGTACATGAGAAGGGGTTACATACCAGATACAGATATCACTTACAGTAAAGAACTAACAATGATAGACGGGTACAGAGGGAGGAGGACCCTGCCCCTGCGGGCTTACATTCTACAGATACATTGTATATTATTATTTATATAGCTCCTTTGATTCCATGGTGCTGTACATGAGAAGAGGTTACATACCAGATACAGATATCACTTACAGTAAAGAACTAACAATGATAGACGGGTACAGAGGGAGGAGGACCCTGCCCCTGCGGGCTTACATTCTACAGATACATTGTATGTTATTATTATTTATATAGCACCATTGATACCATGGTGCTGTACATGAGAAGAGGTTACATACCAGATACAGATATCACTTACAGTAAAGAACTAACAATGATAGACGGGTACAGAGGGAGGAGGACCCTGCCCCTGGGGGCTTACATTCTACAGATACATTGTATATTATTATTATTTATATAGCACCAATGATTCCATGGCGCTGTACAAGAGAAGAGGTTACATACCAGATACAGATATCACTTACAGTAACTAACAATGATAGACGGGTACAGAGGGAGAAGGACCCTGCCCCTGCGGGCTTACATTCTACAGATACATTGTATATTATTATTATTTATATAGCTCCATTGATTCCATGGTGCTGTACATGAGAAGGGGTTACATACCAGATACAGATATCACTTACAGTATATGAACTAACAATGATAGTCGGGTACAGAGGGAGGAGGACTCTGCCCCTGCGGGCTTACATTCTACAGATACATTGTATATTATTATTATTTATATAGCGCCATTGATTCCATGGTGCTGTACATGAGAAGAGGTTACATACCAGATACAAATATCATTTACAGTAAAGAACTAACAATGATAGACGGGTACAGAGGGAGGAGGACCCTGCCCCTGCGGGCTTACATTCTACAGATACATTGTATATTATTATTATTTATATAGCGCCATTGATTCCATGGCGCTGTACATGAGAAGGGATTACATACCAGATACAGATATCACTTACAGTAAAGAACTAACAATGATAGACGGATACAGAGGGAGGAGGACCCTGCCCGTGCGGGCTTACATTCTACAGATACATGGTATATTATTATTATTTATATAGCGCCATTGATTCCATGGTGCTGTACATGAGAAGGGGTTACATACCAGATACAGATATCACTTACAGTAACTAACAATGATAGACGGGTACAGAGGGAGGAGGACCCTGCCCCTGTGGGCTTACATTCTACAGATACATTGTATATTATTATTATTTATATAGCACCATTGATGCCATGGTGCTGTACATGAGAAGGGGTTACATACCAGATACAGATATCACTTACAGTTAAGAGCTAACAATGATAGACGGGTACAGAGGGAGGAGGACCCTGCCCCTGGGGGCTTACATTCTACAGATACATTGTATATTATTATTATTATTTATATAGCTCCATTGATGCCATGGTGCTGTACATGAGAAGGGGTTACATACCAGATACAGATATCACTTACAGTAAAGAACTAACAATGATAGACGGGTACAGAGGGAGGAGGACCCTGCCCCTGGGGGCTTACATTCTACAGATACATTGTATATTATTATTATTTATATAGCGCCATTGATGCCATGGTGCTGTACATGAGAAGGGGTTACATACCAGATACAGATATCACTTACAGTAAAGAACTAACAATGATAGACGGGTACAGAGGGAGGAGGACCCTGCCCCTGCGGGCTTACATTTTACAGATACATTGTATATTATTATTATTTATATAGCTCCATTGATTCCATGGTGCTGTACATGAGAAGGGGATACATACCAGATACAGATATCACTTACAGTAAAGAACTAACAATGATAGACGGATACAGGGGGAGTAGGACCCTGCCCCTGCGGGCTTACATTTTACAGATACATTGTATATTATTATTATTTATATAGCTCCATTGATTCCATGGTGCTGTACATGAGAAGGGGATACATACCAGATACAGATATCACTTACAGTAAAGAACTAACAATGATAGACGGGTACAGAGGGAGGAGGACCCTGCCCCTGCGGACTTACATTCTACAGATACATTGTATATTATTATTTATATAGCGCCATTGATTCCATGGTGCTGTACATGAGAAGAGGTTACATACCAGATACAGATATCACTTACAGTAAAGAACTAACAATGATAGACGGGTACAGAGGGAGGAGGACCCTGCCCCTGGGGCTTACATTCTACAGATACATTGTATTTTATTATTATTTATATAGCGCCATTGATGCCATGGTGCTGTACATGAGAAGGGGTTACATACCAGATACAGATATCACTTACAGTAAAGAACTAACAATGATAGACGGGTACAGAGGGAGGAGGACCCTGCCCCTGCGGGCTTACATTCTACAGATACATTGTATATTATTATTTATATAGCGCCATTGATTCCATGGTGCTGTACATGAGAAAAGGTTACATACCAGATACAGATATCACTTACAGTAAAGAACTAACAATGATAGACGGGTACAGAGGGAGGAGGACCCTGCCCCTTCGGGCTTACATTCTACAGATACATTGTATGTTATTATTATTTATATAGCACCATTGATACCATGGTGCTGTACATGAGAAGGGGTTACATACCAGATACAGATATCACTTACAGTAAAGAACTAACAATGATAGACTGGTACAGAGGGAGGAGGACCCTGCCCCTGGGGGCTTACATTCTACAGATACATTGTATATTATTATTATTTATATAGCACCATTGATGCCATGGCGCTGTACATGAGAAGGGGTTACATACCAGATACAGATATCACTTACAGTAAAGAACTAACAATGATAGACGGGTACAGAGGGAGGAGGACCCTGCCCCTGCGGGCTTACATTCTACAGATACATTGTATATTATTATTTATATAGCTCCATTGATTCCATGGTGCTGTACATGAGAAGGGGTTACACACCAGATACAGATATCACTTACAGTAAAGAACTAACAATGATAGTCGGGTACAGAGGGAGGAGGACCCTGCCCCTGCGGGCTTACATTCTACAGATACATTGTATATTATTATTTATATAGCTCCATTGATTCCATGGTGCTGTACATGAGAAGAGGTTACATACCAGATACAGATATCACTTACAGTAAAGAACTAACAATGATAGACGGGTACAGAGGGAGGAGGACCCTGCCCCTGCGGGCTTACATTCTACAGATACATTGTATGTTATTATTATTTATATAGCACCATTGATACCATGGTGCTGTACATGAGAAGAGGTTACATACCAGATACAGATATCACTTACAGTAAAGAACTAACAATGATAGACGGGTACAGAGGGAGGAGGACCCTGCCCCTGGGGGCTTACTTTCTACAGATACATTGTATATTATTATTATTTATATAGCACCAATGATTCCATGGCGCTGTACAAGAGAAGAGGTTACATACCAGATACAGATATCACTTACAGTAACTAACAATGATAGACGGGTACAGAGGGAGAAGGACCCTGCCCCTGCGGGCTTACATTCTACAGATACATTGTATATTATTATTATTTATATAGCACCATTGATTCCATGGTGCTGTACATGAGAAGAGGTTACATACCAGATACAGATATCACTTACAGTAAAGAACTAACAATGATAGACGGGTACAGAGGGAGGAGGACCCTGCCCCTGCGGGCTTACATTCTACAGATACATTGTATATTATTATTATTTATATAGCTCCATTGATTCCATGGTGCTGTACATGAGAAGGGGTTACATACCAGATACAGATATCACTTACAGTATATGAACTAACAATGATAGTCGGGTACAGAGGGAGGAGGACTCTGCCCCTGCGGGCTTACATTCTACAGATACATTGTATATTATTATTATTTATATAGCGCCATTGATTCCATGGTGCTGTACATGAGAAGAGGTTACATACCAGATACAGATATCATTTACAGTAAAGAACTAACAATGATAGACGGGTACAGAGGGAGGAGGACCCTGCCCCTGCGGGCTTACATTCTACAGATACATTGTATGTTATTATTATTTATATAGCGCCATTGATTCCATGGTGCTGTACATGAGAAGAGGTTACATACCAGATACAGATATCACTTACAGTAAAGAACTAACAATGATAGACGGTACAGAGGGAGGAGGACCCTGCCCCTGCGGGCTTACATTCTACAGATACATTGTATATTATTATTATTTATATAGCACCATTGATTCCATGGTGCTGTACATGAGAAGGGATTACATACAAAATACAGATATCACTTACAGTAAAGAACTAACAATGATAGACGGTACAGAGGGAGGAGGACCCTGCCCCTGGGGGCTTACATTCTACAGATACATTGCATATTATTATTATTTATATAGAGCCATTGATTCCATGGTTCTGTACATGAGAAGAGGTTACATACCAGATACAGATATCACTTACAGCAAAGAACTAACAATGATAGACGGGTACAGAGGGAGGAGGACCCTGCCCCTGCGGGCTTACATTCTACGGATACATTGTATATTATTATTATTTATATAGCGCCATTGATTCCATGGTACTGTACATGAGAAGGGGTTACATACCAGATACAGATATCACTTACAGTAAAGAACTAACAATGATAGACTGGTACAGAGGGAGGAGGACCCTGCCCCTGCGGGCTTACATTCTACAGATACATTGTATATTATTATTATTTATATAGCGCCATTGATACCATGGTGCTGTACATGAGAAGAGGTTACATACCAGATACAGATATCACTTACAGTAAAGAACTAACAATGATAGACGGGTACAGAGGCAGGAGGACCCTGCCCCTGCGGGTTTACATTCTACAGATACATTGTATATTATTATTTATATAGCGCCATTGATTCCATGGTGCTGTACATGAGAAGGGGATACATACCAGATACAGATATCACTTACAGTAAAGAACTAACAATGATAGACGGGTACAGAGGGAGGAGGACCCTGCCCCTGCGGACTTACATTCTACAGATACATTGTATATTATTATTTATATAGCGCCATTGATTCCATGGTGCTGTACATGAGAAGAGGTTACATACCAGATACAGATATCACTTACAGTAAAGAACTAACAATGATAGACGGGTACAGAGGGAGGAGGACCCTGCCCCTGCGGGCTTACATTCTACAGATACATTGTATATTATTATTTATATAGCGCCATTGATTCCATGGTGCTGTACATGAGAAGAGGTTACATACCAGATACAGATATCACTTACAGTAAAGAACTAACAATGATAGACGGGTACAGAGGCAGGAGGACCCTGCCCCTGTGGGTTTACATTCTACAGATACATTGTATATTATTATTTATATAGCGCCATTGATTCCATGGTGCTGTACATGAGAAGGGGATACATACCAGATACAGATATCACTTACAGTAAAGAACTAACAATGATAGACGGGTACAGAGGGAGGAGGACCCTGCCCCTGCGGACTTACATTCTACAGATATATTGTATATTATTATTTATATAGCGCCATTGATTCCATGGTGCTGTACATGAGAAGAGGTTACATACCAGATACAGATATCACTTACAGTAAAGAACTAACAATGATAGACGGGTACAGAGGGAGGAGGACCCTGCCCCTGCGGGCTTACATTCTACAGATACATTGTATATTATTATTTATATAGCGCCATTGATTCCATGGTGCTGTACATGAGAAGAGGTTACATACCAGATACAGATATCACTTACAGTAAAGAACTAACAATGATAGACGGGTACAGAGGGAGGAGGACCCTGCCCCTGCGGGCTTACATTCTACATATACATTGTATATTATTATTATTTATATAGCGCCATTGATTCCATGGTGCTGTACATGAGAAAAGGTTACATACCAGATACAGATATCACTTACAGTAAAGAACTAACAATGATAGACGGGTACAGAGGGAGGAGGACCCTGCCGCTTCGGGCTTACATTCTACAGATACATTGTATGTTATTATTATTTATATAGCACCATTGATACCATGGTGCTGTACATGAGAAGGGGTTACATACCAGATACAGATATCACTTACAGTAAAGAACTAACAATGATAGACTGGTACAGAGGGAGGAGGACCCTGCCCCTGGGGGCTTACATTCTACAGATACATTGTATATTATTATTATTTATATAGCACCATTGATGCCATGGCGCTGTACATGAGAAGGGGTTACATACCAGATACAGATATCACTTACAGTAAAGAACTAACAATGATAGACGGGTACAGAGGGAGGAGGACCCTGCCCCTGCGGGCTTACATTCTACAGATACATTGTATATTATTATTTATATAGCTCCATTGATTCCATGGTGCTGTACATGAGAAGGGGTTACACACCAGATACAGATATCACTTACAGTAAAGAACTAACAATGATAGTCGGGTACAGAGGGAGGAGGACCCTGCCCCTGCGGGCTTACATTCTACAGATACATTGTATATTATTATTTATATAGCTCCATTGATTCCATGGTGCTGTACATGAGAAGAGGTTACATACCAGATACAGATATCACTTACAGTAAAGAACTAACAATGATAGACGGGTACAGGGGGAGGAGGACCCTGCCCCTGGGGATTTACATTCTACAGATACAATGTATATTATTATTATTTATATAGCGCCATTGATTCCATGGCGCTGAACATGAGAAGGGGTTACATGCCAGATACAGATATCACTTACAGTAAAGAACTAACAATGATAGACGGGTACAGAGGGAGGCGGACCCTGCCCCTGCGGGCTTACATTCTACAGATACATTATATGTTATTATTATTTATATAGCACCATTGATACCATGGTGCTGTACATGAGAAGGGGTTACATACCAGATACAGATATCACTTACAGTAAAGAACTAACAATGATAGACGGGTACAGAGGGAGGAGGACCCTGCCCCTGCGGGCTTACATTCTACAGATACATTGTATATTATTATTATTTATATATCGCCATTGATTCCATGGTGCTGTACATGAGAAGGGGTTACATACCAGATACAGATATCACTTACAGTAAAGAACTAACAATGATAGACGGGTACAGAGGGAGGAGGACCCTGCCCCTGCGGGCTTACATTCTACATATACATTGTATATTATTATTTATATAGCTCCTTTGATTCCATGGTGCTGTACATGAGAAGAGGTTACATACCAGATACAGATATCACTTACAGTAAAGAACTAACAATGATAGACGGGTACAGAGGGAGGAGGACCCTGCCCCTGCGGGCTTACATTCTACAGATACATTGTATGTTATTATTATTTATATAGCACCATTGATACCATGGTGCTGTACATGAGAAGAGGTTACATACCAGATACAGATATCACTTACAGTAAAGAACTAACAATGATAGACGGGTACAGAGGGAGGAGGACCCTGCCCCTGGGGGCTTACATTCTACAGATACATTGTATATTATTATTATTTATATAGCACCAATGATTCCATGGCGCTGTACAAGAGAAGAGGTTACATACCAGATACAGATATCACTTACAGTAACTAACAATGATAGACGGGTACAGAGGGAGAAGGACCCTGCCCCTGCGGGCTTACATTCTACAGATACATTGTATATTATTATTATTTATATAGCACCATTGATTCCATGGTGCTGTACATGAGAAGAGGTTACATACCAGATACAGATATCACTTACAGTAAAGAACTAACAATGATAGACGGGTACAGAGGGAGGAGGACCCTGCCCCTGCGGGCTTACATTCTACAGATACATTGTATATTATTATTATTTATATAGCTCCATTGATTCCATGGTGCTGTACATGAGAAGGGGTTACATACCAGATACAGATATCACTTACAGTATATGAACTAACAATGATAGTCGGGTACAGAGGGAGGAGGACTCTGCCCCTGCGGGCTTACATTCTACAGATACATTGTATATTATTATTATTTATATAGCGCCATTGATTCCATGGTGCTGTACATGAGAAGAGGTTACATACCAGATACAGATATCATTTACAGTAAAGAACTAACAATGATAGACGGGTACAGAGGGAGGAGGACCCTGCCCCTGCGGGCTTACATTCTACAGATACATTGTATGTTATTATTATTTATATAGCGCCATTGATTCCATGGTGCTGTTCATGAGAAGAGGTTACATACCAGATACAGATATCACTTACAGTAAAGAACTAACAATGATAGACGGTACAGAGGGAGGAGGACCCTGCCCCTGCGGGCTTACATTCTACAGATACATTGTATATTATTATTATTTATATAGCACCATTGATTCCATGGTGCTGTACATGAGAAGGGATTACATACAAAATACAGATATCACTTACAGTAAAGAACTAACAATGATAGACGGTACAGAGGGAGGAGGACCCTGCCCCTGGGGGCTTACATTCTACAGATACATTGCATATTATTATTATTTATATAGAGCCATTGATTCCATGGTTCTGTACATGAGAAGAGGTTACATACCAGATACAGATATCACTTACAGCAAAGAACTAACAATGATAGATGGGTACAGAGGGAGGAGGACCCTGCCCCTGCGGGCTTACATTCTACGGATACATTGTATATTATTATTATTTATATAGCGCCATTGATTCCATGGTACTGTACATGAGAAGGGGTTACATACCAGATACAGATATCACTTACAGTAAAGAACTAACAATGATAGACTGGTACAGAGGGAGGAGGACCCTGCCCCTGCGGGCTTACATTCTACAGATACATTGTATATTATTATTATTTATATAGCGCCATTGATACCATGGTGCTGTACATGAGAAGAGGTTACATACCAGATACAGATATCACTTACAGTAAAGAACTAACAATGATAGACGGGTACAGAGGCAGGAGGACCCTGCCCCTGCGGGTTTACATTCTACAGATACATTGTATATTATTATTTATATAGCGCCATTGATTCCATGGTGCTGTACATGAGAAGGGGATACATACCAGATACAGATATCACTTACAGTAAAGAACTAACAATGATAGACGGGTACAGAGGGAGGAGGACCCTGCCCCTGCGGACTTACATTCTACAGATACATTGTATATTATTATTTATATAGCGCCATTGATTCCATGGTGCTGTACATGAGAAGAGGTTACATACCAGATACAGATATCACTTACAGTAAAGAACTAACAATGATAGACGGGTACAGAGGGAGGAGGACCCTGCCCCTGCGGGCTTACATTCTACAGATACATTGTATATTATTATTTATATAGCGCCATTGATTCCATGGTGCTGTACATGAGAAGAGGTTACATACCAGATACAGATATCACTTACAGTAAAGAACTAACAATGATAGACGGGTACAGAGGGAGGAGGACCCTGCCCCTGCGGGCTTACATTCTACATATACATTGTATATTATTATTATTTATATAGCGCCATTGATTCCATGGTGCTGTACATGAGAAAAGGTTACATACCAGATACAGATATCACTTACAGTAAAGAACTAACAATGATAGACGGGTACAGAGGGAGGAGGACCCTGCCGCTTCGGGCTTACATTCTACAGATACATTGTATGTTATTATTATTTATATAGCACCATTGATACCATGGTGCTGTACATGAGAAGGGGTTACATACCAGATACAGATATCACTTACAGTAAAGAACTAACAATGATAGACTGGTACAGAGGGAGGAGGACCCTGCCCCTGGGGGCTTACATTGTACAGATACATTGTATATTATTATTATTTATATAGCACCATTGATGCCATGGCGCTGTACATGAGAAGGGGTTACATACCAGATACAGATATCACTTACAGTAAAGAACTAACAATGATAGACGGGTACAGAGGGAGGAGGACCCTGCCCCTGCGGGCTTACATTCTACAGATACATTGTATATTATTATTTATATAGCTCCATTGATTCCATGGTGCTGTACATGAGAAGGGGTTACACACCAGATACAGATATCACTTACAGTAAAGAACTAACAATGATAGACGGGTACAGAGGGAGGAGGACCCTGCCCCTGCGGGCTTACATTCTACAGATACATTGTATATTATTATTTATATAGCTCCATTGATTCCATGGTGCTGTACATGAGAAGAGGTTACATACCAGATACAGATATCACTTACAGTAAAGAACTAAAAATGATAGACGGGTACAGGGGGAGGAGGACCCTGCCCCTGGGGATTTACATTCTACAGATACAATGTATATTATTATTATTTATATAGCGCCATTGATTCCATGGCGCTGAACATGAGAAGGGGTTACATACCAGATACAGATATCACTTACAGTAAAGAACTAACAATGATAGACGGGTACAGAGGGAGGCGGACCCTGCCCCTGCGGGCTTACATTCTACAGATACATTATATGTTATTATTATTTATATAGCACCATTGATACCATGGTGCTGTACATGAGAAGAGGTTACATACCAGATACAGATATCACTTACAGTAAAGAACTAACAATGATAGACGGGTACAGAGTGAGGAGGACCCTGCCCCTGCGGGCTTACATTCTACAGATACATTGTATGTTATTATTATTTATATAGCACCATTGATACCATGGTGCTGTACATGAGAAGAGGTTACATACCAGATACAGATATCACTTACAGTAAAGAACTAACAATGATAGACGGGTACAGAGGGAGGAGGACCCTGCCCCTGGGGGCTTACATTCTACAGATACATTGTATATTATTATTATTTATATAGCACCAATGATTCCATGGCGCTGTACAAGAGAAGAGGTTACATACCAGATACAGATATCACTTACATTAACTAACAATGATAGACGGGTACAGAGGGAGAAGGACCCTGCCCCTGTGGGCTTACATTCTACAGATACATTGTATATTATTATTATTTATATAGCACCATTGATTCCATGGTGCTGTACATGAGAAGAGGTTACATACCAGATACAGATATCACTTACAGTAAAGAATTAACAATGATAGACGTGTACAGAGGGAGGAGGACCCTGCCCCTGGGGGCTTACATTCTACAGATACATTGTATATTATTATTATTTATATAGCTCCATTGATTCCATGGTGCTGTACATGAGAAGGGGTTACATACCAGATACAGATATCACTTACAGTAACTAACAATGATAGACGGGTACAGAGGGAGGAGGACCCTGCCCCTGCGGGCTTACATTCTACAGATACATTGTATATTATTATTATTTATATAGCTCCATTGATTCCATGGTGCTGTACATGAGAAGGGGTTACATACCAGATACAGATATCACTTACAGTATATGAACTAACAATGATAGTCGGGTACAGAGGGAGGAGGACTCTGCCCATGCGGGCTTACATTCTACAGATACATTGTATATTATTATTATTTATATAGCGCCATTGATTCCATGGTGCTGTATATGAGAAGAGGTTACATACCAGATACAGATATCACTTACAGTAAAGAACTAACAATGATAGACGGGTACAGAGGGAGGAGGACCCTGCCCCTGCGGGCTTACATTCTACAGATACATTGTATATTATTATTATTTATATAGCGCCATTGATTCCATGGCGCTGTACATGAGAAGGGATTACATACCAGATACAGATATCACTTACAGTAAAGAACTAACAATGATAGACGGGTACAGAGGGAGGAGGACCCTGCCCGTGCGGGCTTACATTCTACAGATACATGGTATATTATTATTATTTATATAGCGCCATTGATTCCATGGTGCTGTACATGAGAAGGGGTTACATACCAGATACAGATATCACTTACAGTAACTAACAATGATAGACGGGTACAGAGGGAGGAGGACCCTGCCCCTGGGGGCTTACATTCTACAGATACATTGTATATTATTATTATTTATATAGCACCATTGATGCCATGGTGCTGTACATGAGAAGGGGTTACATACCAGATACAGATATCACTTACAGTTAAGAGCTAACAAAGATAGACGGGTACAGAGGGAGGAGGACCCTGCCCCTGGGGGCTTACATTCTACAGATACATTGTATATTATTATTATTATTTATATAGCTCCATTGATGCCATGGTGCTGTACATGAGAAGGGGTTACATACCAGATACAGATATCACTTACAGTAAAGAACTAACAATGATAGACGGGTACAGAGGGAGGAGTACCCTGCCCCTGCGGGCTTACATTCTACAGATACATTGTACATTATTATTATTTATATAGCGCCATTGATTCCATGGTGCTGTACATGAGAAGAGGTTGCATACCAGATACAGATATCACTTACAGTAAAGAACTAACAATGATAGACGGTACAGAGGGAGGAGGACCCTGCCCCTGCGGGCTTACATTCTACAGATACATTGTATATTATTATTATTTATATAGCACCATTGATTCCATGGTGCTGTACATGAGAAGGGATTACATACAAAATACAGATATCACTTACAGTAAAGAACTAACAATGATAGACGGTACAGAGGGAGGAGGACCCTGCCCCTGGGGGCTTACATTCTACAGATACATTGTATATTATTATTATTTATATAGAGCCATTGATTCCATGGTTCTGTACATGAGAAGAGGTTACATACCAGATACAGATATCACAGCAAAGAACTAACAATGATAGACGGGTACAGAGGGAGGAGGACCCTGCCCCTGCGGGCTTACATTCTACGGATACATTGTATATTATTATTATTTATATAGCGCCATTGATTCCATGGTACTGTACATGAGAAGGGGTTACATACCAGATACAGATATCACTTACAGTAAAGAACTAACAATGATAGACTGGTACAGAGGGAGGAGGACCCTGCCCCTGCGGGCTTACATTCTACAGATACATTGTATATTATTATTATTTATATAGCGCCATTGATACCATGGTGCTGTACATGAGAAGAGGTTACATACCAGATACAGATATCACTTACAGTAAAGAACTAACAATGATAGACGGGTACAGAGGGAGGAGGACCCTGCCCCTGCGGGTTTACATTCTACAGATACATTGTATATTATTATTATTTATATAGCACCATTGATTCCATGGTGCTGTACATGAGAAGGGGTTACATACCAGATACAGATATCACTTACAGTACAGAACTAACAATGATAGACGGGTACAGAGGGAGGAGGACCCTGCCCCTGCGGGCTTACATTCTACAGATACATTGTATATTATTATTATTTATATAGAGCCATTGATTCCATGGCGCTGTACATGAGAAGGGGTTACATACCAGATACAGATATCACTTACAGTAAAGAACTAACAATGATAGACGGGTACAGAGGGAGGAGGACCCTGCCCCTGGGGGCTTACATTCTACAGATACATTGTATATTATTATTATTTATATAGCTCCATTGATACCATGGTGCTGTACATGAGAAGAGGTTACATACCAGATACAGATATCACTTACAGTAAAGAACTAACAATGATAGACGGGTACAGAGGGAGGAGGACCCTGCTCCTGGGGGCTTACATTCTACAGATACATTGTATATCATTATTATTTATATAGCGCCATTGGTGCCATGGTGCTGTACATGAGAAGAGGTTACATACCAGATACAGATATCACTTACAGTAAAGAACTAACAATGATAGACTGGTACAGAGGGAGGAGGACCCTGCCCCTGCGGGCTTACATTCTACAGATACATTGTATATTATTATTATTTATATAGCACCATTGATACCATGGTGATGTACATGAGAAGAGGATACATACCAGATACAGATATCACTTACAGTAAAGAACTAACAATGATGGACGGGTACAGAGGGAGGAGGACCCTGCCCCTGGGGGCTTAAATTCTACAGATACATTGTATATTATTATTATTTATATAGCTCCATTGATTCCATGGTGCTGTAAATGAGAAGGGGTTACATACCAGATACAGATATCACTTACAGTAAAGAACTAACAATGATAGACGGGTACAGAGGGAGGAGGACCCTGCCCCTGCAGGCTTACATTCTACAGATACATTGTATATTATTATTTATATAGCTCCATTGATTCCATGGTGCTGTACATGAGAAGGGGTTACATACCAGATACAGATATCACTTACAGTAAACTAACAATGATAGATGGGTACAGAAGGAGGAGGACCCTGCCCCTGGGGGCTTACATTCTACAGATACATTGTATATTATTATTATTTATATAGCTCCATTGATTCCATGGTGCTGTACATGAGAAGGGGTTACATACCAGATACAGATATCACTTACAGTAAACTAACAATGATAGACGGGTACAGAGGGAGGAGGACCCTGCCCCTGCGGGCTTACATTCTACAGATACATTGTATATTATTATTATTTATATAGCTCCATTGATTCCATGGTGCTGTACATGAGAAGGGGTTACATACCAGATACAGATATCACTTACAGTAAAGAACTAACAATGATAGACGGCTACAGAGGGAGGAGGACCCTGCCCCTGCGGGCTTACATTCTACAGATACATTGTATATTATTATTATTTATATAGCTCCATTGATTCCATGGTGCTGTACGTGAGAAGGGGTTACATACCAGATACAGATATCACTTACAGTAAAGAACTAACAATGATAGACGGGTACAGAGGGAGGAGGACCCTGCACCTGGGGGCTTACATTCTACAGATACATTGTATATTATTATTATTTATATAGCAACATTGATGCCATGGTGCTCTACATGAGAAGGGGTTACATACAGGATACAGATATCACTTACAGTAAAGAACTAACAATGATAGACGGGTACAGAGGGAGGAGGACCCTGCCCCTGCGGGCTTACATTCTACAGATACATTGTATATTATTATTATTTATATAGCGCCATTGATTCCATGGCGCTGTACATGAGAAGGGATTACATACCAGATACAGATATCACTTACAGTAAAGAACTAACAATGATAGACGGGTACAGAGGGAGGAGGACCCTGCCCCTGCGGGCTTACATTCTACAGATACATTGTATATTATTATTTATATAGCTCCTTTGATTCCATGGTGCTGTACATGAGAAGAGGTTACATACCAGATACAGATATCACTTACAGTAAAGAACTAACAATGATAGACGGGTACAGAGGGAGGAGGACCCTGCCCCTGCGGGCTTACATTCTACAGATACATTGTATATTATTATTATTTATATAGCGCCATTGATTCCATGGTGCTGTACATGAGAAGAGGTTACATACCAGATACAGATATCACTTACAGTAAAGAACTAACAATGATAGACGGGTACAGAGGGAGAAGGACCCTGCCCCTGCGGGCTTACATTCTACAGATACATTGTATATTATTATTATTTATATAGCGCCATTGATGCCATGGTGCTGTACATGAGAAGAGGTTACGTACCAGATACAGATATCACTTACAGTAAAGAACTAACAATGATAGACTGGTACAGAGGGAGGAGGACCCTGCCCCTGTGGGCTTACATTCTACACATACATTGTATATTATTATTATTTATATAGCACCATTGATTCCATGGTGCTGTACATGAGAAGAGGTTACATACCAGATACAGATATCACTTACAGTAAAGAACTAACAATGATAGACGGGTACAGAGGGAGGAGGACCCTGCCCCTGCAGGCTTACATTCTACAGATACATTATATATTATTATTATTTATATAGCTCCATTGATTCCATGGTGCTGTACATGAGAAGAGGTTACATACCAGATACAGATATCACTTACAGTAAAGAACTAACAATGATAGACGGGTACAGAGGGAGGAGGACCCTGCCCCTGCGGGCTTACATTCTACAGATACATTGTATATTATTATTATTTATATAGCACCATTGATGCCATGGTGCTGTACATGAGAAGGGGTTACATACCAGATACAGATATCACTTACAGTAAAGAACTAACAATGATAGACTGGTACAGAGGGAGGAGGACCCTGCCCCTGGGGGCTTACATTCTACAGATACATTGTATATTATTATTATTTATATAGCGCCATTGATTCCATGGCGCTGTACATGAGAAGAGGTTACATACCAGATACAGATATCACTTACAGTAAAGAACTAACAATGATAGACGGGTACAGAGGGAGGAGGACCCTGCCCCTGCGGGCTTACATTCTACAGATACATTGTATATTATTATTATTTATATAGCGCCATTGATTCCATGGTGCTGTACATGAGAAGGGGTTACATACCAGGTACAGATATCACTTACAGTAAAGAACTAACAATGATAGACGTATACAGGGGGAGGAGGACCCTGTCCCTGGGGGCTTACATTCTACAGATACATTGTATATTATTATTATTTATATAGCTCCATTGATTCCATGGTGCTGTACTTGAGAAGAGGTTACATACCAGATACAGATATCACTTACAGTAAAGAACTAACAATGATAGACGGGTACAGAGGGAGGAGGACCCTGCCCCTGCGGGCTTACATTCTACAGATACATTGTATATTATTATTATTTATATAGTGCCATTGATGCCATGGTGCTGTACATGAGAAGGGGGTTACATACCATATACAGATATCACTTACAGTAAAGAACTAACAATGATAGATGGGTGCAGAGGGAGGAGGACCCTGCCCCTGCGGGCTTACATTCTACAGATACATTGTATATTATTATTATTTATATAGCTCCATTGATTCCATGGTGCTGTACATGAGAAGGGGTTACATACCAGATACAGATATCACTTACAGTAAAGAACTAACAATGATAGATGGGTACAGAGGGAGGAGGACCCTGCCCCTGGGGCTTACATTCTACAGATACATTGTATATTATTATTATTTATATAGCACCATTGATTCCAGGGTGCTGTACATGAGAAGCGGTTACATACCAGATACAGATATCACTTACAGTAAAGAACTAACAATGATAGACGGGTACAGAGGGAGGAGGACCCTGCCCCTGGGGGCTTACATTCTACAGATACATTGTATATTATTATTATTTATATAGCTCCATTGATTCCATGGTGCTGTACATGAGAAGGGGTTACACACCAGATACAGATATCACTTACAGTAAAGAACTAACAATGATAGACGGGTACAGAGGGAAGAGGACCCTGCCCCTGCGGGCTTACATTCTACAGATACATTGTATATTATTATTATTTATATAGCGCCATTGATTCCATGGTGCTGTACATGAGAAGGGATTACATACCAGATACAGATATCACTTACAGTAAAGAACTAACAATGATAGACTGGAACAGAGGGAGGAGGACCCTGCCCCTGCGGGCTTACATTCTACAGATACATTGTATATTATTATTATTATTTACATAGCTCCGTTGATTCCATGGTGCTGTACATGAGAAGGGGTTACATACCAGATACAGATATCACTTACAGTAAAGAACTAACAATAATAGATGGGTACAGAGGGAGGAGGACCCTGCCCCTGGGGGCTTACATTCTACAGATACATTGTATATTATTATTATTTATATAGTGCCATTGATTCCATGGTGCTGGACATAGAATCATAGAATCATAGAATGGTAGAGTTGGAAGGGACCTCCTGGGTCATCTGGTCCAACCCCCTGCTCAAAGCAGGATTCACTAGATCATCTCAGACAGATGTCTGTCCAGCCTCTGTTTGAAGACGTCCATTGAAGGGGAACTCACCACCTCTCGTGGCAGCCTGTTCCACTCATTAATCACCCTAACTGTCAAAAAGTTTTTTCTAATATCTAATCTGTGTCTCCTCCCATTTAGTTTCATCCCATTGCTTCTAGTCTTTCCTTGTGCAAATGAGAATAAAGATGATCCTTCTACAATGTGACAGCCCTTGACATATTTGTAGACAGCTATTAAGTCTCCTCTCAGTCTTCTTTTTTGCAAGCTAAACATTCCCAAATCCTGCAACCGTTCCTCATAGGACATGGTTTGCAGACCAGTCACCATTCTGGTCGCTCTTCTCTGAACTTGCTCCAGTTTGTCTATGTCTTTTTTAAAATGTGGTGCCCAAAACTGTACACAGTATTCCAGATGAGGTCTGACCAAAGAGGAGTAAAGACCGATAATGACTTCACGTGATCTAGACTGTATGCTTCTGTTAATACATCCCAGAATTGTATTTGCCTTTTTTGCTGCTGCATCACACTGTTGACTCATGTTCAGTCTATGATCTATTAGTATACCTAAGTCTTTTTCACATGTACTGTTGCTTAGCTCTATTCCTCCCATTCTGTATATGCTTTTTTCATTTTTATTGCCCAGATGTAGTACTTTGCATTTTTCCCTGTTAAAAACCATTCTGTTGGTTGCTGCCCACTGCTCCAGTTTATTTAGGTCTTTTTGAATCCTCTCTCTCTCTTCTCTAGTATTAGCTATCCCTCCTAGCTTTGTGTCATCAGCAAATTTAATCAGTTTACCCTCAATTCCTTCATCTAAATCATTGATAAAGATGTTGAACAATACAGGTCCCAGGACGGAGCCCTGTGGTACCCCACTTGAGACATTCATCCAGCTGGATGTGAAGCCATTTACAACCACCCTTTGAGTCCGATCACTAAGCCAGTTATGAATCCACCTAACAGTTGCCTGGTCCATTGCATACTTGGTCATTTTTTCAATAAGGATGGTGTGAGATACTTTGTCAAATGCTTTGCTGAAGTCAAGATATACTATATCTACAGCATTTCCCTGATCCACCCAGTCAGTGATTCTGTCATAGAAGGAAATTAAGTTAGTCTGACATGACTTGTTAGTTACAAACCCATGCTGACTCTGGTTAATCACTTCATTCTTATCCATATACTTACATACATGTTGTTTAATAATTTGTTCAAAGATCTTTCCTGGTATAGAAGTCAGACTCACCGGCCTATAGTTCCCTGGGTCCACCTTCTTCCCCTTTTTGAAGATAGGAACAACATTTGCTCTTCTCCAGTCTTCTGGGACTTCTCCTGTTCTCCAAGAATTTTCAAAGATTATGGAGAGTGGTTCTAAAATTTCTTCTACGATCTCCTTCAGTACTCTGGGGTGTAATTCATCTGGACCTGGAGACTTGAACTCATTTATGTTAGCTAAATATTCACTCACAAATATTCACTCACAATCTCACTCACATGAGAAGAGGTTACATACCAGATACAGATATCACTTACAGTAAAGAACTAACAATGATAGACGGGTACAGAGGGAGGAGGACCCGGCCCCTGCGGGCTTACATTCTACAGATACATTGTATATTATTATTATTTATATAGCACCATTGATTCCATGGTGCTGTACATGAGAAGAGGTTACATACCAGATACAGATATCACTTACAGTAAAGAGCTAACAATGATAGACGGGTACAGAGGGAGGAGGACCCTGCCCCTGCGGGGTTACATTCTACAGATACATTGTATATTATTATTATTTATATAGCTCCATTGATTCCATGGTGCTGTACATGAGAAGAGGTTACATACCAGATACAGATATCACTTACAGTACAGAGCTAACAATGATAGACGGGTACAGAGGGAGGAGGACCCTGCCCCTGCGGGCTTACATTCTACAGATACATTGTATATTATTATTATTTATATAGCGCCATTGATTCCATGGTGCTGTACATGAGAAGGGGTTACATACCAGATACAGATATCACTTACAGTAAAGAACTACAATGATAGACGGGTACAGAGGGAGGAGGACCCTGCCCCTGCGGGCTTACATTCTACAGATACATTGTATATTATTATTATATATATAGCGCCATTGATTCCAGGGTGCTGTACATGAGAAGGGATTACATACCAGATACAGATATCACTTACAGTAAAGAACTAACAATGATAGACGGGTACAGAGGGAGGAGGACCCTGCTCCTGGGGGCTTACATTATACAGATACATTGTATATTATTATTATTTATATAGCGCCATTGATTCCAGGGTGCTGTACATGAGAAGAGGTTACATACCAGATACAGATATCACTTACAGTAAAGAACTAACAATGATAGACGGGTACAGAGGGAGGAGGACCCTGCCCCTGCGGGCTTACATTCTACAGATACATTGTATATTATTATTATTTATATAGCGCCATTGATTCCATGGTGCTGTACATGAGAAGGGGTTACATACCAGATACAGATATCACTTACAGTAAAGAACTAACAATGATAGACGGGTACAGAGGGAGGAGGACCCTGTCCCTGGGGGCTTACATTCTACAGATACATTGTATATTATTATTATTTATATAGCGCCATTGATTCCATGGTGCTGTACATGAGAAGGGGTTACATACCAGATACAGATATCACTTGCAGTAAAGAACTAACAATGATAGACGGGCACAGAGGGAGGAGGACCCTGCCCCTGCGGGCTTACATTCTACAGATACATTGTATATTATTATTATTTATATAGCGCCATTGATTCCATGGTGCTGTACATGAGAAGGGGTTACATACCAGATACAGATATCACTTGCAGTAAAGAACTAACAATGATAGACGGGTACAGAGGGAGGAGGACCCTGCCCCTGCGGGCTTACATTCTACAGATACATTGTATATTATTATTATTTATATAGCGCCATTGATTCCAGGGTGCTGTACATGAGAAGGGGTTACATACCAGATACAGATATCACTTACAGTAAAGAACTAACAATGATAGACGGGTACAGAGGGAGGAGGACCCTGCCCCTGGGGGCTTACATTCTACAGATACATTGTATATTATTATTATTTATATAGCGCCATTGATTCCATGGCGCTGTACATGAGAAGAGGTTACATACCAGATACAGATATCACTTACAGTAACTAACAATGATAGACGGGTACAGAGGGAGGAGGACCCTGCCCCTGTGGGCTTACATTCTACAGATACATTGTATATTATTATTATTTATATAGCGCCATTGATTCCATGGTGCTGTACATGAGAAGGGGTTACATACCAGATGCAGATATCACTTACAGTAAAGATCTAACAATGATAGACGGGTACAGAGGGAGGAGGACCCTGCCCCTGCGGGCTTACATTCTACAGATACATTGTATATTATTATTATTTATATAGCGCCATTGATTCCATGGTGCTGTACATGAGAAGGGGTTACATACCAGATGCAGATATCACTTACAGTAAAGATCTAACAATGATAGACGGGTACAGAGGGAGGAGGACCCTGCCCCTGCGGGCTTACATTCTACAGATACATTGTATATTATTATTATTTATATAGCGCCATTGATTCCATGGTGCTGTACATGAGAAGAGGTTACATACCAGATACAGATATCACTTACAGTAGAGAACTAACAATGATAGACGGGTACAGAGGGAGGAGGACCCTGCCCCTGCGGGCTTACATTCTACAGATACATTGTATATTATTATTATTTATATAGCGCCATTGATTCCATGGTGCTGTACATGAGAAGGGGTTACATACCAGATTCAGATATCACTTACAGTAAAGAACTAACAATGATAGACGGGTACAGAGGGAGGAGGACCCTGCCCCTGTGGGCTTACATTCTACAGATACATTGTATATTATTATTATTTATATAGCGCCATTGATTCCATGGTGCTGTACATGAGAAGGGGTTACATACCAGATTCAGATATCACTTACAGTAAAGAACTAACAATGATAGATGGGTACAGAGGGAGGAGGACCCTGCCCCTGTGGGCTTACATTCTACAGATACATTGTATATTATTATTATTTATATAGCGCCATTGATTCCATGGTGCTGTACACGAGAAGAGGTTACATACCAGAAACAGATATCACTTACAGTAAAGAACTAACAATGATAGACGGGTACAGAGGGAGGAGGACCCTGCCCCTGCGGGCTTACATTCTACAGATACATTGTATATTATTATTATTTATATAGCGCTATTGATTCCATGGTGCTGTACATGAGAAGGGGTTACATACCAGATACAGATATCACTTACAGTAAAGAACTAACAATGATAGACGGGTACAGAGGGAGGAGGACCCTGCCCCTGGGGGCTTACATTCTACAGATACATTGTATATTATTATTATTTCTATAGCGCCATTTATTCCATGGTGCTGTACATGAGAAGAGCTTACATACCAGATTCAGATATCACTTACAGTAAAGAACTAACAATGATAGACGGGTACAGAGGGAGGAGGACCCTGCCCCTGTGGGCTTACATTCTACAGATACATTGTATATTATTATTATTTATATAGCGCCATTGATTCCATGGTGCTGTACATGAGAAGGGGTTACATACCAGATACAGATATCACTTACAGTAAACTAACAATGATAGACGGGTACAGAGGGAGGAGGACCCTGCCCCTGCGGGCTTACATTCTACAGATACAATGTATATTATTATTATTTATTTAGCGCCATTGATTCCATGGTGCTGTACATGAGAAGGGGTTACATACCAGATACAGATATCACTTACAGTAACTAACAATGATAGACGGGTACAGAGGGAGGAGGACCCTTCCCCTGCGGGCTTACATTCTACAGATACATTGTATATTATTATTATTTATATAGCGCCATTGATTCCATGGTGCTGTACATGAGAAGAGATTACATACCAGATACAGATATCACTTTCAGTAAAGAACTAACAATGATAGACGGGTACAGAGGGAGGAGGACCCTTCCCCTGCGGGCTTACATTCTACAGATACATTGTTTATTATTATTATTTATAAAGCTCCATTGATTCCATGGTGCTGTACATGAGAAGGGGTTACATACCAGCTACAGATAACACTTACAGTAACTAACAATGATAGACGGGTACAGAGGGAGGAGTACCCTGCCCCTGCGGGCTTACATTCTACAGATACATTGTATATTATTATTATTTATATAGCACCATTGATTCCATGGTCTGTACATGAGAAGGGGTTACATACCAGATACAGATATCACTTACAGTAAAGAAATAACAATGATAGACAGGTACAGAGGGAGGAGGACCCTGCCCCTGCAGGCTTACATCCTGCAGATACATTGTATATTATTATTATTTATATAGCGCCATTGATTCCATGGTGCTGTACATGAGAAGAGGTTACATCCCAGATACAGATATCACTTACAGTAAAGAACTAACAATGATAGACGTGTACAGAGGGAATAGGACCCTGCCCCTGGGGGCTTACATTCTACAGATACATTGTATATTATTATTATTTATATAGCGCCATTGATTCCATGGTGCTGTACATGAGAAGGGGTTACATACCAGATACAGATATCACTTACAGTAAAAAACTAACAATGATAGACGGGTACAGAGGGAGGAGGACCCTGCCCCTGTGGGCTTACATTCTACAGATACATTGTATATTATTATTATTTATATAGCGCCATTGATTCCATGGTGCTGTACATGAGAAAGGGTTACATACCAGATACAGATATCACTTGCAGTAAAGAACTAACAATGATAGACGGGTACAGAGGGAGGAGGACCCTGCCCCTGCGGGCTTACATTCTACAGATACATTGTATATTATTATTATTTATATAGCGCCATTGATTCCATGGTGCTGTACATGAGAAGGGGTTACATACCAGATACAGATATCACTTACAGTAAAGAACTAACAATGATAGACGGGTACAGAGGGAGGAGGACCCTGCCCCTGGGGGCTTACATTCTACAGATACATTGTATATTATTATTATTTATATAGCGCCATTGATTCCATGGCGCTGTACATGAGAAGAGATTACATACCAGATACAGATATCACTTACAGTAACTAACAATGATAGACGGGTACAGAGGGAGGAGGACCCTGCCCCTGTGGGCTTACATTCTACAGATACATTGTATATTATTATTATTTATATAGCGCCATTGATTCCATGGTGCTGTACATGAGAAGGGGTTACATACCAGATGCAGATATCACTTACAGTAAAGATCTAACAATGATAGACGGGTACAGAGGGAGGAGGACCCTGCCCCTGCGGGCTTACATTCTACAGATACATTGTATATTATTATTATTTATATAGCGCCATTGATTCCATGGTGATGTACATGAGAAGGGGTTACATACCAGATACAGATATCACTTACAGTAAAGAACTAACAATGATAGACGGGTACAGAGGGAGGAGGACCCTGCCCCTGGGGGCTTACATTCTACAGATACATTGTATATTATTATTATTTATATAGCGCCATTGATTCCATGGTGCTGTACATGAGAAGAGGTTACATACCAGATACAGATATCACTTACAGTAAAGAACTAACAATGATAGATGGGTACAGAGGGAGGAGGACCCTGCCCCTGCGGGCTTACATTCTACAGATACATTGTATATTATTATTATTTATATAGCGCCATTGATTCCATGGTGCTGTACATGAGAAGGGGTTACATACCAGATTCAGATATCACTTACAGTAAAGAACTAACAATGATAGACGGGTACAGAGGGAGGAGGACCCTGCCCCTGTGGGCTTACATTCTACAGATACATTGTATATTATTATTATTTATATAGCGCCATTGATTCCATGGTGCTGTACATGAGAAGGGGTTACATACCAGATTCAGATATCACTTACAGTAAAGAACTAACAATGATAGATGGGTACAGAGGGAGGAGGACCCTGCCCCTGTGGGCTTACATTCTACAGATACATTGTATATTATTATTATTTATATAGCGCCATTGATTCCATGGTGCTGTACACGAGAAGAGGTTACATACCAGAAACAGATATCACTTACAGTAAAGAACTAACAATGATAGACGGGTACAGAGGGAGGAGGACCCTGCCCCTGCGGGCTTACATTCTACAGATACATTGTATATTATTATTATTTATATAGCGCTATTGATTCCATGGTGCTGTACATGAGAAGGGGTTACATACCAGATACAGATATCACTTACAGTAAAGAACTAACAATGATAGACGGGTACAGAGGGAGGAGGACCCTGCCCCTGGGGGCTTACATTCTACAGATACATTGTATATTATTATTATTTCTATAGCGCCATTTATTCCATGGTGCTGTACATGAGAAGAGCTTACATACCAGATTCAGATATCACTTACAGTAAAGAACTAACAATGATAGACGGGTACAGAGGGAGGAGGACCCTGCCCCTGTGGGCTTACATTCTACAGATACATTGTATATTATTATTATTTATATAGCGCCATTGATTCCATGGTGCTGTACATGAGAAGGGGTTACATACCAGATACAGATATCACTTACAGTAAACTAACAATGATAGACGGGTACAGAGGGAGGAGGACCCTGCCCCTGCGGGCTTACATTCTACAGATACAATGTATATTATTATTATTTATTTAGCGCCATTGATTCCATGGTGCTGTACATGAGAAGGGGTTACATACCAGATACAGATATCACTTACAGTAACTAACAATGATAGACGGGTACAGAGGGAGGAGGACCCTTCCCCTGCGGGCTTACATTCTACAGATACATTGTATATTATTATTATTTATATAGCGCCATTGATTCCATGGTGCTGTACATGAGAAGAGATTACATACCAGATACAGATATCACTTTCAGTAAAGAACTAACAATGATAGACGGGTACAGAGGGAGGAGGACCCTTCCCCTGCGGGCTTACATTCTACAGATACATTGTTTATTATTATTATTTATAAAGCTCCATTGATTCCATGGTGCTGTACATGAGAAGGGGTTACATACCAGCTACAGATAACACTTACAGTAACTAACAATGATAGACGGGTACAGAGGGAGGAGTACCCTGCCCCTGCGGGCTTACATTCTACAGATACATTGTATATTATTATTATTTATATAGCACCATTGATTCCATGGTCTGTACATGAGAAGGGGTTACATACCAGATACAGATATCACTTACAGTAAAGAAATAACAATGATAGACAGGTACAGAGGGAGGAGGACCCTGCCCCTGCAGGCTTACATCCTGCAGATACATTGTATATTATTATTATTTATATAGCGCCATTGATTCCATGGTGCTGTACATGAGAAGAGGTTACATCCCAGATACAGATATCACTTACAGTAAAGAACTAACAATGATAGACGTGTACAGAGGGAATAGGACCCTGCCCCTGGGGGCTTACATTCTACAGATACATTGTATATTATTATTATTTATATAGCGCCATTGATTCCATGGTGCTGTACATGAGAAGGGGTTACATACCAGATACAGATATCACTTACAGTAAAAAACTAACAATGATAGACGGGTACAGAGGGAGGAGGACCCTGCCCCTGTGGGCTTACATTCTACAGATACATTGTATATTATTATTATTTATATAGCGCCATTGATTCCATGGTGCTGTACATGAGAAAGGGTTACATACCAGATACAGATATCACTTGCAGTAAAGAACTAACAATGATAGACGGGTACAGAGGGAGGAGGACCCTGCCCCTGCGGGCTTACATTCTACAGATACATTGTATATTATTATTATTTATATAGCGCCATTGATTCCATGGTGCTGTACATGAGAAGGGGTTACATACCAGATACAGATATCACTTACAGTAAAGAACTAACAATGATAGACGGGTACAGAGGGAGGAGGACCCTGCCCCTGGGGGCTTACATTCTACAGATACATTGTATATTATTATTATTTATATAGCGCCATTGATTCCATGGCGCTGTACATGAGAAGAGATTACATACCAGATACAGATATCACTTACAGTAACTAACAATGATAGACGGGTACAGAGGGAGGAGGACCCTGCCCCTGTGGGCTTACATTCTACAGATACATTGTATATTATTATTATTTATATAGCGCCATTGATTCCATGGTGCTGTACATGAGAAGGGGTTACATACCAGATGCAGATATCACTTACAGTAAAGATCTAACAATGATAGACGGGTACAGAGGGAGGAGGACCCTGCCCCTGCGGGCTTACATTCTACAGATACATTGTATATTATTATTATTTATATAGCGCCATTGATTCCATGGTGATGTACATGAGAAGGGGTTACATACCAGATACAGATATCACTTACAGTAAAGAACTAACAATGATAGACGGGTACAGAGGGAGGAGGACCCTGCCCCTGGGGGCTTACATTCTACAGATACATTGTATATTATTATTATTTATATAGCGCCATTGATTCCATGGTGCTGTACATGAGAAGAGGTTACATACCAGATACAGATATCACTTACAGTAAAGAACTAACAATGATAGATGGGTACAGAGGGAGGAGGACCCTGCCCCTGCGGGCTTACATTCTACAGATACATTGTATATTATTATTATTTATATAGCGCCATTGATTCCATGGTGCTGTACATGAGAACGGGTTACATACCAGATACAGATATCACTTACAGTAAAGAACTAACAATGATAGACGGGTACAGAGGGAGGAGGACCCTGACCCTGTGGGCTTACATTCTACAGATACATTGTATATTATTATTATTTATATAGCGCCATTGATTCCATGGTGCTGTACATGAGAAGAGGTTACATACCAGATACAGATATCACTTACAGTAAAGAACTAACAATGATAGATGGGTACAGAGGGAGGAGGACCCTGCCCCTGCGGGCTTACATTCTACAGATACATTGTATATTATTATTATTTATATAGCGCCATTGATTCCATGGTGCTGTACATGAGAAGAGGTTACATACCAGATACAGATATCACTTACAGTAAAGAACTAACAATGATAGATGGGTACAGAGGGAGGAGGACCCTGCCCCTGCGGGCTTACATTCTACAGATACATTGTATATTATTATTATTTATATAGCGCCATTGATTCCATGGTGCTGTACATGAGAAGGGGTTACATACCAGATACAGATATCACTTACAGTAAAGAACTAACAATGATAGATGGGTACAGAGGGAGGAGGACCCTGCCCCTGGGGGCTTACATTCTACAGATACATTGTATATTATTATTATTTATATAGCGCCATTGATTCCATGGTGCTTTACATGAGAAGAGGTTACATACCAGATTCAGATATCACTTACAGTAAAGAACTAACAATGATAGACGGGTACAGAGGGAGGAGGACCCTGCCCCTGTGGGCTTACATTCTACAGATACATTGTATATTATTATTATTTATATAGCGCCATTGATTCCATGGTGCTGTACATGAGAAGGGGTTACATACCAGATTCAGATATCACTTACAGTAAAGAACTAACAATGATAGACGGGTACAGAGGGAGGAGGACCCTGCCCCTGCGGGCTTACATTCTACACATACATTGTATATTATTATTATTTATATAGCTCCATTGATTCCATGGTGCTGTACATGAGAAGAGGTTACATACCAGATACAGATATCACTTACAGTAAAGAACTAACAATGATAGACGGGTACAGAGGGAGGAGGACCCTGCCCCTGCAGGCTTACATTCTACAGATAGATTGTATATTATTATTATTTATATAGCGCCACTGATTCCATGGTGCTGTACATGAGAAGGGGTTACATATCAGATACAGATATCACTTACAGTAAAGAACTAACAATGATAGACGGGTACAGAGGGAGGAGGACCCTGCCCCTGCAGGCTTACATTCTACAGATACATTGTATATTATTATTATTTATATAGCTCCATTGATTCCATGGTGCTGTACATGAGAAGGGGTTACATACCAGATACAGATATCACTTATAGTAAAGAACTAACAATGATAGACTGGTACAGAGGGAGGAGGACCCTGCCCCTGCGGGCTTACATTCTACAGATACATTGTATATTATTATTATTTATATAGCTCCATTGATTCCATGGTGCTGTACATGAGAAGAGGTTACATACCAGATACAGATATCACTTATAGTAAAGAACTAACAATGATAGACTGGTACAGAGGGAGGAGGACCCTGCCCCTGCGGGCTTACATTCTACAGATACATTGTATATTATTATTATTTATATAGCACCATTGATTCCATTGTGCTGTACATGAGAAGAGGTTACATACCAGATACAGATATCACTTACAGTAAAGAACTAACAATGATAGACTGGTACAGAGGGAGGAGGACCCTGCCCCTGCAGGCTTACATTCTACAGATACATTGTATATTATTATTATTTATATAGCGCCATTGATTCCATGGTGCTGTACATGAGAAGAGGTTACATACCAGATACAGATATCACTTACAGTAAAGAACTAACAATGATAGACGGGTACAGAGGGAGGAGGACCCTGCCCCTGGGGGCTTACATTCTACAGATACATTGTATATTATTATTATTTATATAGCGCCATTGATGCCATGGTGCTGTACATGAGAAGAGGTTACATACCAGATACAGATATCACTTACTGTAAAGAACTAACAATGATAGACGGGTACAGAGGGAGGAGGACCCTGCCCCTGCGAGCTTACATTCTACAGATACATTGTATATTATTATTATTTATATAGCGCCATTGATTCCATGGTGCTGTACATGAGAAGGGGTTACATACCAGATACAGATATCACTTACAGTAAAGAGCTAACAATGATAGACGGGTACAGAGGGAGGAGGACCCTGCCCCTGCGGGCTTACATTCTACAGATACATTGTATATTATTATTATTTATATAGCTCCATTGATTCCATGGTGCTGTACATGAGAAGGGGTTACATACCAGATACAGATATCACTTACAGTAAAGAACTAACAATGATAGACGGGTACAGAGGGAGCAGGACCCTGCCCCTGCGGGCTTACATTCTACAGATACATTGTATATTATTATTATTTATATAGCGCCATTGATTCCATGGTGCTGTACATGAGAAGAGGTTACATACCAGATACAGATATCACTTACAGTAAAGAACTAACAATGATAGACGGGTACAGAGGGAGGAGGACCCTGCCTCTGCGGGCTTACATTCTACAGATACATTGTATATTATTATTATTTATATAGCGCCATTGTTTCCATGGTTCTGTACATGAGAAGAGGTTACATACCAGATACAGATATCACTTACAGTAAAGAACTAACAATGATAGACGGGTACAGAGGGAGGAGGACCCTGCCCCTGCGGGCTTACATTCTACAGATACATTGTATATTATTATTATTTATATAGCTCCATTGATGCCATGGCGCTGTACATGAGAAGAGGTTACATACCAGATACAGATATCACTTACAGTAAAGAACTAACAATGATAAATGGGTACAGAGGGAGGAGGACCCTGCCCCTGGGGGCTTACATTCTACAGATACATTGTATATTATTATTATTTATATAGCGCCATTGATGCCATGGTGCTGTACATGAGAAGAGGTTACATACCAGATACAGATATCACTTACAGTAAAGAACTAACAATGATAGATGGGTACAGAGGGAGGAGGACCCTGCCCCTGCGGGCTTACATTCTACAGATACATTGTATATTATTATTATTTATATAGCGCCATTGATTCCATGGTGCTGTACATGAGAAGAGGTTACATACCAGATACAGATATCACTTACAGTAAAGAACTAACAATGATAGATGGGTACAGAGGGAGGAGGACCCTGCCCCTGCGGGCTTACATTCTACAGATACATTGTATATTATTATTATTTATATAGCGCCATTGATTCCATGGTGCTGTACATGAGAAGGGGTTACATACCAGATACAGATATCACTTACAGTAAAGAACTAACAATGATAGATGGGTACAGAGGGAGGAGGACCCTGCCCCTGGGGGCTTACATTCTACAGATACATTGTATATTATTATTATTTATATAGCGCCATTGATTCCATGGTGCTTTACATGAGAAGAGGTTACATACCAGATTCAGATATCACTTACAGTAAAGAACTAACAATGATAGACGGGTACAGAGGGAGGAGGACCCTGCCCCTGTGGGCTTACATTCTACAGATACATTGTATATTATTATTATTTATATAGCGCCATTGATTCCATGGTGCTGTACATGAGAAGGGGTTACATACCAGATTCAGATATCACTTACAGTAAAGAACTAACAATGATAGACGGGTACAGAGGGAGGAGGACCCTGCCCCTGCGGGCTTACATTCTACACATACATTGTATATTATTATTATTTATATAGCTCCATTGATTCCATGGTGCTGTACATGAGAAGAGGTTACATACCAGATACAGATATCACTTACAGTAAAGAACTAACAATGATAGACGGGTACAGAGGGAGGAGGACCCTGCCCCTGCAGGCTTACATTCTACAGATAGATTGTATATTATTATTATTTATATAGCGCCATTGATTCCATGGTGCTGTACATGAGAAGGGGTTACATATCAGATACAGATATCACTTACAGTAAAGAACTAACAATGATAGACGGGTACAGAGGGAGGAGGACCCTGCCCCTGCAGGCTTACATTCTACAGATACATTGTATATTATTATTATTTATATAGCTCCATTGATTCCATGGTGCTGTACATGAGAAGGGGTTACATACCAGATACAGATATCACTTATAGTAAAGAACTAACAATGATAGACTGGTACAGAGGGAGGAGGACCCTGCCCCTGCGGGCTTACATTCTACAGATACATTGTATATTATTATTATTTATATAGCTCCATTGATTCCATGGTGCTGTACATGAGAAGAGGTTACATACCAGATACAGATATCACTTATAGTAAAGAACTAACAATGATAGACTGGTACAGAGGGAGGAGGACCCTGCCCCTGCGGGCTTACATTCTACAGATACATTGTATATTATTATTATTTATATAGCACCATTGATTCCATTGTGCTGTACATGAGAAGAGGTTACATACCAGATACAGATATCACTTACAGTAAAGAACTAACAATGATAGACTGGTACAGAGGGAGGAGGACCCTGCCCCTGCAGGCTTACATTCTACAGATACATTGTATATTATTATTATTTATATAGCGCCATTGATTCCATGGTGCTGTACATGAGAAGAGGTTACATACCAGATACAGATATCACTTACAGTAAAGAACTAACAATGATAGACGGGTACAGAGGGAGGAGGACCCTGCCCCTGGGGGCTTACATTCTACAGATACATTGTATATTATTATTATTTATATAGCGCCATTGATGCCATGGTGCTGTACATGAGAAGAGGTTACATACCAGATACAGATATCACTTACTGTAAAGAACTAACAATGATAGACGGGTACAGAGGGAGGAGGACCCTGCCCCTGCGAGCTTACATTCTACAGATACATTGTATATTATTATTATTTATATAGCGCCATTGATTCCATGGTGCTGTACATGAGAAGGGGTTACATACCAGATACAGATATCACTTACAGTAAAGAGCTAACAATGATAGACGGGTACAGAGGGAGGAGGACCCTGCCCCTGCGGGCTTACATTCTACAGATACATTGTATATTATTATTATTTATATAGCTCCATTGATTCCATGGTGCTGTACATGAGAAGGGGTTACATACCAGATACAGATATCACTTACAGTAAAGAACTAACAATGATAGACGGGTACAGAGGGAGCAGGACCCTGCCCCTGCGGGCTTACATTCTACAGATACATTGTATATTATTATTATTTATATAGCGCCATTGATTCCATGGTGCTGTACATGAGAAGAGGTTACATACCAGATACAGATATCACTTACAGTAAAGAACTAACAATGATAGACGGGTACAGAGGGAGGAGGACCCTGCCTCTGCGGGCTTACATTCTACAGATACATTGTATATTATTATTATTTATATAGCGCCATTGTTTCCATGGTTCTGTACATGAGAAGAGGTTACATACCAGATACAGATATCACTTACAGTAAAGAACTAACAATGATAGACGGGTACAGAGGGAGGAGGACCCTGCCCCTGCGGGCTTACATTCTACAGATACATTGTATATTATTATTATTTATATAGCTCCATTGATGCCATGGCGCTGTACATGAGAAGAGGTTACATACCAGATACAGATATCACTTACAGTAAAGAACTAACAATGATAAATGGGTACAGAGGGAGGAGGACCCTGCCCCTGGGGGCTTACATTCTACAGATACATTGTATATTATTATTATTTATATAGCGCCATTGATGCCATGGTGCTGTACATGAGAAGAGGTTACATACCAGATACAGATATCACTTACAGTAAAGAACTAACAATGATAGACGGGTACAGAGGGAGGAGGACCCTGCCCCTGGGGGCTTACATTCTACAGATACATTGTATATTATTATTATTTATATAGCGCCATTGATTCCATGGTGCTGTACATGAGAAGGGGTTACATACCAGATACAGATATCACTTACTATAAAGAACTAACAATGATAGACGGGTACAGAGGGAGGAGGACCCTGCCCCTGCGGGCTTACATTCTACAGATACATTGTATATTATTATTATTTATATAGCGCCATTGATTCCATTGTGCTGTACATGAGAAGGGGTTACATACCAGATACAGATATCACTTACTGTAAAGAACTAACAATGATAGACGGGTACAGAGGGAGGAGGACCCTGCCCTTGTGGGCTTACACTCTACAGGATGATGGGGAAGGAGACAGTGGGTTGGGGGGTTGCAGTAGCTCCGGTGTTGTTGAGGAGGCAGCGGGGTCATGGCAGGCTGTAAGCTTGTTTGAAGAGATGGGTTTTCAGGTTCCATCTGAAGGATCCGGATGTGGAGGATAATTGGACGTGTTGAGGCACAGAATTCCAGAGGATGGGGGCTATTTGGGAGAAATCTTGGAGGCAATTGGGTGAGGAACGAATAAGTGTGGAATACAGGAGATGGTCTTGGGAGGACCACAGGTTACGTGAGGGAATATATCGGGAGAGTAGTTCAGAGATGTACAGAGGAGAGAGGTTATGGATGGGTTTATAGGTCAGTGTTAGTAGTTTGAACTGGATACGCTGGGCAATTGGGAGCCAGTGAAGAGATTTGCAGAGGGGGGTAGCGGAGGAGAGAGATGAACTAGTCGGGCAGCTGAGTTAAGGACAGACTGGAGAGGTGCGAGAGTGTTAGCAGGTAGGCCACAGAGGAGGATGTTGCAGTAGTCGAGGCGGGAGATGATGAGGGCATGCACAAGCAGTTTACTAGATTGAGGGCTGAGGAAAGGACGGATTCTGGATATATTTTTGAGCTGGATGCAACAGGAGGTGGCGAGCGCTTGGATGTGTGGTTTGAAGGACAGAGCAGTGTCGAGGGTTACGCCGAGGCAGCGGATTTCTAGTACAGGGGAAAGTGATGTAATTTATTGTGATAGATAGATCAGATGGGGAAGATATGCAAGATGGAGGAAAGATGAGAAGTTCAGATTTGTCCACATTGAGTTTGACAAAGCGATAGGAGAAAAAGAAGGATTTCACTGATAGACACGCTGGGATTCTGGACAGCAGAGAGGTGACGTCTGGGCCAGAGAGGTAGATCTGAGTGTCATCACCGTACATGAGGTACTGGAAACCATGGGACTTTATGAGGTGTCCCAGGCCAAGGGTATAGATGGAGAAGAGTAGGGGTCCTAGGATGGAGCCTTGAGGGACTCCCAACAGAGAGGGTGCGGGATGAGGAGGTAGTGTGGGAGTGGGAGACGCTAAATGTACGGTTGGAAAAGTATAAGGAGATCCAGGATAGGGCAAGGTCTTTGACAGCAAAGGAAGAGAGAATCTGTAGTAGGAGGCAGTGGTCAACTGTGTCGAAGGCAGAGGACAGGTCTAGAAGGAGGAGTATGGAGAATAGTCTGTTAGCTTTGGCTGTAAGTAGGTCATTAGTAATTTTGGTAAGGGCAGTTTCGGTGGAATGGTGGGGGCGGAAGCCAGATTGTTGGTTGTCGAAGAGAGAGTTAGATGAGAGGTGAGAGGAAAGTTCAGCGTGAACATGTTGCTCAAGGAGTTTGGAGGCGAATGGGAGCAGCGATATGGGGCGGTACGGTCGAAGGATGGCTTTTTGAGGATGGGCATGGTTGTGGCATGTTTGAAGGCAGAGAGGAAAGTACCAGAAGTTAGTGATAGGTTGAAGAGATGGGTTAGGAATGGGATGAGTGTGGGGGTGAGGTTGGGGAGGAGGTGGGATGAGATTGGGTGGAATGCATAAGTGGTGAGGTGTGATTTGTAGAGGAGGTGAGTAAGCTCTTCTTCAGTGATGTTGGAGAGGGAGGTTATGGGGGAAGGGCAACGGTCTGGAAAACAATGGGGTTGTGGTGGTCAGACAATGAAGGCTTGCCTTGTTTGGTCAATCTTGTTTTTGAAGTGTGTGGCAAAGTCCTCACCAGTGATGAGGGAGGTCGGAGGGGGCAGTGGAGGGCGGAGGAGGGAGTTAAAAGTGCTGAATAGTTGTTTGGGGTTGTAGGATAAGGAAGATATGAGGGTTGTGAAGTAGGCCTGTTTAATGGAGGTGAGGGCTGATTTGAATGCGAGTGTTGCTTGTTTGAATGCAGTGAAGTCAAACCTGGACGCTTGCAAAGCTTTTTAGCGAGGTTATTGTGCCAGGGTTGTCTATTGATTTGTCGCGCTCTGCTATGCACAAGAGGAAAGACCTAGTCTTGCAGGTGGTGCTGTCTGTGTTGTGGAGTGAGGATATGGATGTCAGTGGTAGAATAGAATCAGAGAGTCTGTAGGTGTCTAGATGTGCAAGGTTCCTGTGTGGGTGTGCTAGTTGCTGGACATGGGTGACAGGTGAGGAGGACAGAGATGAGAAAGTGAGTAGATGGTGGTCAGATAGGGGGAGGGGAGAGATTGAGAGGTTAGATAGGGAGCAGAGTCGGGTGAAGAAAAGGTCCAGTGTATGTCCATCTGTGTGGGTGGCTGAAGAGGACCACTGAGTTAGTCCAAGAGATGAAGTGAGCGACAGGAGTTTGGAGGCTGATGACTGGTGGGTGTCAGTGGGGATGTTCAAATCTCCTATGATGATGGTGGGAATGTCAGCAGAGAGAAAGTGAAGAAGCCAGGAGGGGGAATTGGTCAATAAAGAGAGTGATCGGGCCCGCAGGTCTGTATATGACGGCCACTTGAAGGTTGGAAGGGGAGTAGATGTGGACAGAGTGGACTTCAAAAGAAGGGAGGATGAGGGAAGGTAGGGGTGGGATAGAGTTAAAGGTGCAGTTGGTAGAACGGAGAAGACCCACTCCTCCACCATGTCTGCTACCATGGCGACGAGTGTTGGTGAAGTGCAAGCCACCGTAACACAGCGCAATGTATATATTTGTTATTTTTATAAATATATTATGAATAGTGATGAGTATCACAGTGCTTGAGATGCTCGTTAGTCGGTGAGTATTTTTTTTAATGTTCAGGCGGGAGCTCAAGTCCCCACCCCGCATGTTTGGTGCTTTTTCGGCAGCCAATTAACATGCTGGGATTCAGTCGCTGTAATGCCATAGCCATGTTGGTTGTGGCATTACTGTGATTGGCTGGCCGCATAGGGTCACCGGGTCTATATAAAACCCGGGACCCTATGCTCATCAGTCTACCAGTCAAAGAGGCAGAGTAGGGAGAGCTGCTGCCAAGTGATTGAAAGAAATGGCGGTTCTTTTAAACAGAGATTCCACACCACTATTATCAATCTACTCTAACAGTCCTTGTAAGCGCTCATTCTGATGAATATTAATCCTGGTGATAGCAGTAGTTAGGCAGAGTATGTGGAGAGCTAGTATAGTACAGAATAGGATCCACTGCACGTTGTTTCTGCTGCTTGAACTCATATCTTAAGCCCTAGGTATCAGGGCTAATATTTTTTTTGCTCTTAGTCCTCAAAATTTTTGTGAAAAGCAAGATAATACACCATTTTTACTGCTCCATTTGCTTGTTAGCAGCATACAGCCAGATTTGGTTGATTTGAATATCATTGCTGTATTTTGGAAGCAGAGAAACTTGTCCATCATCAGAGGTGATCTAATATTACTGCGGTAATAATCGTGATATTTTTTGGAAGCTGACAAATATTATACTCCATTTAAAGTCTGTCAGTTGTGCTTTTAAAACATATCCAGACTTGGCCGCTGACCAATAGCATCGCTATACTGCCACTGCATAAAAACGTGGTCATCGGACGTGATCAAATATAACTGAGGTAATAATCGTGAAATTTTTTGCAAGACGCAAAATATTATACTCCATTTAAAATGGGCAAGGTACTTGGTGAGGGACAAGGAAGTGAACGGAATGCTGATGGGGAGCGCAGAGGCCGAGGCCGTGGGCAAGATGAAACTGTGATTGCTGAGGGAGCTCAATAAGCACCCAAATCATGTCGACCTACCTTCCTGTCTTACTTTCTAGGGGACCGCAGTACAGCACTCTTGAAGTCAGACCAGTGTGAAAAGGTTGTTGGTTGGATAGCAGATAATGCTTCCAGTCACTTTGCCACCACCACCACCCTGTCTTCCACATGGTCCAGTCTCAGTAGCCGTGAGTCTGGATCACATATTCCTCACCCTGGTTTTCTTCTTCCCATCATGCTGAGCGCCCGGAGACAAGTGATCCCACACTTTGACACTCCGAAGAGCTTTTGATATTTCCATTTATAGATTCTGGCCTCTTGTACTGTCCGCTTCAAGCGAGACATGAGGATATTGCATGTAGAGATGCCCAAATATCTGAGCAGCCACAGTCACAAGAAGGCAATGGTGGGAAAGTGCAATTACTGTCGCAAGAGGTGGATGATGATGAGACACAATTGCCAGAAAGTCAGGAGGAGGCTCTTGGTGCGTACGTGGAAGACGAGATGGTGAACGATGAAGTCATTGACCCAACCTGGCAAGGTGACATGCATAGCGAGGATTGCAGGGCAGAGGGGGAGGGAGCCGTAGCACCACAACAGGCAGGAAGAAGCAGTGGTGTGGGTGGCCACAGACACAAGGCGGGTAACTGTTACCCAGAACACCAACATGAGAGAAGTTACCAGTCCAACTGTTAGCTCTTCCTGACTCTAGCTCTTTTTTTAAAGACTGTCCAGTTAACAAAAAAAAGGCCATTTGCAACAATTGCCATGCCAGCATCAGCAGGGGCAGCAAAAATACCAGTCTGGCCACCACCAGCATGCTCAGGCACATGACAGCAAAGCACCCGACTAGTTGGTCCGAATGCCAAGGTCCAGAAACAGTGTCTGCAGGTGACACCACTGCCTCTTCCGCTGTTGTACGTGCACGCCAAGCCTCTGTCTATGACGCAGGTGAATGTGCCTCCCACCCTGCACCTGTCGTTGCACACTTGCAACCAACACTGTCAGCAACCATGTCCACATCCTTTTCCCAGCGCATCGTCCAGTTGTCCCTACCCCAGTCCTTGGAACGCAAGCGCAAATACGCCGCCACCCACCCACAGGCCACAATACTAAACTGCCACATTTCCAGACTGCTTACATTGGAAATTTTGCCTATTAGGCTTGTGGAGACAGAAGCTTTCCGCAACCTCATGGCAGTAGCTATCCCTCGGTCCCCAGCAGCCACTATTTCTCCCGAAGTGATGTCCCTGCCTTACACAAGCACGTATCCCAGAACATTACCTATGCCCTCACCAACGCAGTTACTGGGAAGGTCCACCTAACCATGGACACGTGGATAAGTGCTTGTGGCTGGGGATGCCACATTTCACTGATGGCACACTGGGCAAATATTATGCAGGGACCCAGTCGGACCCTGGGACGGAACATGTGCTACCAACATCGGCGATTGAGGGCCCTGGTTCAATCAAGGTTGCCCCCTACCTTCTACAGCAGTTCCTGTACCTCCTCCTCCTCTTCAGCCTCCATCACTGAAACGACCACATCAGTCGCAAGCTGGAAGCACTGCGGCACTGCCTCGGCCAAGTGGCAACAGGCTCTGATGAAGCTAAAATGCTTAGATGACAAACCGCACTCCGCTGAAGAGTTGCTGAAAGCTGTAAAAGAGCAAATAGATCTGTGGCTCTCACCCTAGAACCTACAACCAGGCATGGTCGTGTGCGACAATGGCCGGAACCTGGTGGCGGCTCTGAAGCTTAGCAACCTCACACATGTACCATGCCTGGCCCATGTGCTCAACTTAGTGGTTCAGCGGTTTCTCAAAAGCTACCCTGATATGCCTGAGCTGCATATGTAAGTGTGCCCATTTCCGAAAGTCAGCTACAGCTTTTACCACCATGGCAGTGCTTCAGCAGCATTTGCAGCTTCCAGCTCACTGACTGGTGTGCGATGTCACCACGTGTTGGAATTTAATGTTGCATATGTTGGGAAGGATTTGTGAGCAGCAGAGGGCATGTGTTAAGTACCAGCTTCAACACGCCCGCCGGTATTCCGGTCAGCCTCCGCACATAAGAGTTGACGAGTGGGCATGGATGTCTGACATCTGTGCGGTTCTCCAAAATTTGAGGACTCCACCAAGATGGTGAGCGGCAATGACGCCATAGTTAGTGTCACCATCCCGCTTCTCTGTCTTCTGAAACGATCACTGCTCACAATTAAAGAAGAGGCTTTGCAGGTGGAGAACGATGAGATGGAGCAAGGAACTATACAGGGTGATGCTACACAGCCCTGCCTCATCTCATCTCAAAGTGGATTAGGTGATAATGAGGAGGAGTAATAGGAGCTGGTTTCCTGCGCTTCAGACGGTACTACCCACACCACCTTCATCCCATCTGTTCAGCGTGGATGGCCTAAAAAGGGGTTGGAGGGGGAGGATGAGGAGGAGGACCAGGAGGAGAATGAGGAGAACATGGAAAGTGTAACATACCTGGCGGCGTCCTTGCATGGTGGTCCATCTCCCACTGTGCAAGAGGGCGCACTTGATCTCCTGTCCAGAATGTCTCTCTGGCTTCCCTCCATGCTGTCTGTTTGTGTCTGTTTCTGCTGCTTAAGGGCGGCGCCCGATCACTTCCTGCCTTTTGTACCTGCTGTGGGTCACACCCCTTGTGCGTCCTCAGCCTATTGCTGTCTGTCACTTGGTATATAGCTCAGCAGCTCCCTTCTATCCCTGCCTGAGCATAGTGTTTCCTTCAGTGTGTGCTTGCACTCTGAAGGTGCCAGGTCCCGTCTCTTGTCTCCTGCTTTTTGTATCAGTTCCCGTGTCTGAACTGAGTCCTGTATGTCTCCTGCTTTGCGGTATCAGCTCCCGTGTCTGAACTGTGTCCTGTATGTCTCCTGCTTTGCGGTATCAGCTCCCGTGTCTGAACTGAGTCCTGTATGTCTCCTGCTTTGCGGTATCAGCTCCCGTGTCTGAACTGAGTCCTGTATGTCTCCTGCTTTGCGGTATCAGCTCCCGTGTCTGAACTGACTCCTTTCTGTGTTCTCTTGTCTGTCCTGTCTGAACTCGCTCCTAGCCTGTTCCTCTCGCCTTCTAGTGGCCGATTTCCTAGACCCGCTCCTGTGTCTGGTCTGTCCTGTCTGAACACGCTCCTTGCCTGTTCGTTCCGCCTTCTAGTGGCCGATTTCCTAGACCCGCTCCTGCGTCTGGTCTGTCCTGTCTGAACATGCTCCTTGCCTGTTCGTTCCGCCTCTCTGGGGGCCGTATTCCCAGACCCGCTCCTGTATCCCTCTGCAGTGTCGGTCTCCTCCGTACACTCAGTTCCAGTCTGAACTCTCTCCTGTCCTTTACCTGTTTTGCCTCTATGTCCGTTCCCTTCCTTTTTCTGCAGAGTCTGAACTCGTACCTAACTCCTGCTTGTTGTCTCTGCAAGTACTGTGTGAGTATCTGGCTCTGTCTTTCCCTTCCTGTCTGTTCCGTGTGAACAGAGCCCTGTCCTCCCTGCTCAGCCTTGTCTGCACTCTAGCTGTGCTTGCCTGTAACCCTCTGCCTGTATTGTTCCTGAGTCCCGGTGTGTACTGGGTCCTATCCCGCCTGTGTTCCTACCTGCTAGTGCCTCCCTGTCTGCACTCTAGCTGTGCTTGCCTTTACCCCCCTGCCTGCATACCCGCCTGCCTGCATACCAGTCGTGCCTGCCTATACCCACCAGTCTGTGTGCCAGCCTACCAGCCTGTTCCTGTATTCCCCTGTGTGGGTCAACAGCCGTGTCCGGGGTCTGTCCTGGAGTAGCACCTGGTCCCTCTGCTCGGTTCCTCCTTGGTGCACTGGCGTCGTATGCCGTCGTGCGACCCTGGTCGGATCGGGTGAATACTTAGTCACGCCCCTCCAGGCATTCACTCTCCGGCACGGTCCAGTGGAATCACTACCAATCACACGCACACGCCGCTTAGCCCGGGCGTGTGCATAGCAGCATGCTCAGGCCATGGTTCCCGTTGAGCCCCACGGCCTTCGCTCTTTGAGAAGTTTTTCCAGCGAATACATGCATTAAAATAAAATAAATAAATTTTTTTCCCCCTTTAGCTGAGTTCCAGGCGAGTTACGCACCCGTCCAGATGGATCTATCAGCCCTCGTTCCTGCGGATCCGCCACGTTACTATGGGGATCCAAGACAGTGTCGTGCATTTGTGGAGCAATGCATGCTACACTTTAAGGCCTACCCTCTCTATTTTCCTTCCGATTGGGCTAAAGTGGCCTTTATGATTGACTACCTAGCGGGTGATGCCTTGAAATGGGTCACCCCCCTATGGGAAGCATGGGATCCTGTCATCCTTGACCTGCAGGCCTTCCTGGTGGCCTTTCGTATGGTCTTCGAGGACCCTAACTCTGAAGCCCCTGCTGAAGCTTCACTTCCCAATATCCCGGAGCAGCCCCGACGGGTAATGTGTGTGGGTAGCGCAATAGTCCTCCAGCCCAATGAGACTACTGCCCACCCAGAATCCTCACAGGGTGACTACGCTTTCCGGAATACTTCTCTCAACCTCAAGAGGCAGTCCAGACGTGCTAGACTTAGAGGCAAGCCGTCACGCCAGGGTCTGTCCTCCCTGAGACCTCCTGACCCCAACCTTGAAGTCCCTACTGAAGCTTCATCTCCCTGTATCCCGGAGAAACCCCAATGGGTAATGTGCGTGGGTAGTGCACCAGTTCTCCTGGCCGAAGAGACTTCTGCCCATCCAGACTCCACACAGGAGAACTTCCTGCACCCGGCATCAGATGCTTCTTTCTCTTTAACCGGTGTGCATGTCCAAGGATGCTCCAAAGCTGTGGTTACCTCAGAGTCTGTGCACCTCTACTACCTGGCGGAGGATCCCCTGTTGCCTCCTGAACCCTCCGGGATACCACTCGATGACAAATGGAGAGAGACTTCTCTACACCCGGTACTCAATACTTTGTCCGCTTCGTCCTGTGAGCCTGACAATGGGTACCCCAAAGTGGTAGTTACCTCCGAGTCTCTACACCCCTCCGACCAGGCGGAGGATCTCCAGTTGTCTCCTGAACCCTTCGGGGTGCTACCTGGTAGCGAAAGGACAGAGACTCTCCTATACTCTGTACCTGATACCTCGCTCGCTTCGTCCAGTGAGTCCAACTTAGTGTACTCCGAAGCAGAGGTTACTCCTGAGTCTCTACACCCCTCCGACCAGGCGGAGGACCTCCAGTTGTGTTCAGAATCCTTCGGGGTGCCACCTGGTGGTGAATGGACAGAGACTTTCCTATATCCTGGATCTGATACCTCGCTTGCTTCGTCCAGTGAGTCCGACCTAGTGTACTCTGAAGCAGAGGTTACCCGTGAGTCTCTACACCCCTCTGACCAGGCGGAGGACCGCCAGCTGTCTCCAGAACCCTTCGGGGTGCCACCTGGTGGTGAATGGACAGAGACTTTCCTATACTCGGTACCCGATACCTCGCCTGCTTCCTCCAGTGAGTCCGACCTAGTGTACTCTGAAGCAGAGGTTACCCGTGAGTCTCTACACCCCTCTGACCAGGCGGAGGACCGCCAGCTGTCTCCAGAACCCTTCGGGGTGCCACCTGGTGGTGAATGGACAGAGACTTTCCTATACTCGGTACCCGATACCTCGCCTGCTTCCTCCAGTGAGTCCGACCTAGTGTACTCTGAAGCAGTTGTTTTCTCTGAGCCTCTGCACTCTTCTGACCCGGCGGAGGACCTCCAGTTGTTTCCTGAATCCTCCGGGATACCACCAGATAACAAAGAGACAGTGACTTTTCCTCATTATGTACGTGATAACCCGTCTATTTCTTCCTGTGAGCTTGACAAGATGTACCTCGAAGCAGAGATTACCCTTAAGTCTCTGTCCCCCTCCAACCCAGTGAACGACTGGCCCTCGAATTCCCTGCGGAAGATTCTGGCAGGCCTGAAGAAGAGGGGGCGTAAGGGGGGAGGTACTGTAACATACCTGGCGGCGTCCTTGCATGGTGGTCCATCTCCCACTGTGCAAGAGGGCGCACTTGATCTCCTGTCCAGAATGTCTCTCTGGCTTCCCTCCATGCTGTCTGTTTGTGTCTGTTTCTGCTGCTTAAGGGCGGCGCCCGATCACTTCCTGCCTTTTGTACCTGCTGTGGGTCACACCCCTTGTGCGTCCTCAGCCTATTGCTGTCTGTCACTTGGTATATAGCTCAGCAGCTCCCTTCTATCCCTGCCTGAGCATAGTGTTTCCTTCAGTGTGTGCTTGCACTCTGAAGGTGCCAGGTCCCGTCTCTTGTCTCCTGCTTTTTGTATCAGTTCCCGTGTCTGAACTGAGTCCTGTATGTCTCCTGCTTTGCGGTATCAGCTCCCGTGTCTGAACTGTGTCCTGTATGTCTCCTGCTTTGCGGTATCAGCTCCCGTGTCTGAACTGAGTCCTGTATGTCTCCTGCTTTGCGGTATCAGCTCCCGTGTCTGAACTGAGTCCTTTCTGTGTTCTCTTGTCTGTCCTGTCTGAACTCGCTCCTAGCCTGTTCCTCTCGCCTTCTAGTGGCCGATTTCCTAGACCCGCTCCTGTGTCTGGTCTGTCCTGTCTGAACACGCTCCTTGCCTGTTCGTTCCGCCTTCTAGTGGCCGATTTCCTAGACCCGCTCCTGCGTCTGGTCTGTCCTGTCTGAACACGCTCCTTGCCTGTTCGTTCCGCCTCTCTGGGGGCCGTATTCCCAGACCCGCTCCTGTATCCCTCTGCAGTGTCGGTCTCCTCCGTACACTCAGTTCCAGTCTGAACTCTCTCCTGTCCTTTACCTGTTTTGCCTCTATGTCCGTTCCCTTCCTTTTTCTGCAGAGTCTGAACTCGTACCTAACTCCTGCTTGTTGTCTCTGCAAGTACTGTGTGAGTATCTGGCTCTGTCTTTCCCTTCCTGTCTGTTCCGTGTGAACAGAGCCCTGTCCTCCCTGCTCAGCCTTGTCTGCACTCTAGCTGTGCTTGCCTGTAACCCTCTGCCTGTATTGTTCCTGAGTCCCGGTGTGTACTGGGTCCTATCCCGCCTGTGTTCCTACCTGCTAGTGCCTCCCTGTCTGCACTCTAGCTGTGCTTGCCTTTACCCCCCTGCCTGCATACCCGCCTGCCTGCATACCAGTCGTGCCTGCCTATACCCACCAGTCTGTGTGCCAGCCTACCAGCCTGTTCCTGTATTCCCCTGTGTGGGTCAACAGCCGTGTCCGGGGTCTGTCCTGGAGTAGCACCTGGTCCCTCTGCTCGGTTCCTCCTTGGTGCACTGGCGTCGTATGCCGTCGTGCGACCCTGGTCGGATCGGGTGAATACTTAGTCACGCCCCTCCAGGCATTCACTCTCCGGCACGGTCCAGTGGAATCACTACCAATCACACGCACACGCCGCTTAGCCCGGGCGTGTGCATAACAGAAAGTGTCCTCTTGATGGACACAGGGAAGTCTTGGCTGTTGGCAGTCTGGCACACAAGGCTGAGTTTATGTTCCGCTGCCTTTCTCATGACCCTCGCGTTGTATGCATTTCGGGCAACAGTTATTACTGGTTGGTCACACTTCTAGACCCTCGCTACGAGGAGAACTTTCTATCTCTTCTTCCCATGGTGGAGAGGTCTAATAAAATGTTGCAGTACTAGAAGGCCCTTGTTGAAGAATTATTAAAAAAATTCCCATCTGACAAAGTTGGTGGCAGAGGTCACAGTTCCTTGGACAACCAAGGAGTACAGGTGAGGGAGACTCAAACCAGGTGAAGCAGAGGAAGGGGAACACTGTCAAAAGTCTGGGACAGTTTTCTCAGACCCTCCCAGCACCCAGGCCCTGATGCACGGGGTACTCTGACAAGGAGGGAAAGGTTTTGGAAGATTCTGAAGGAATACCTTGGCGACCATACCAGCGTCTTCCGTGATTCCTCTGTGCCTTAGAACTATTGGGTATCCAAGCTGGACACATGGGGCGTTTCGCGTACTGCTTTCTTAAGGGAAGGTGCAGTGTAAATGATATCCTGTAATGTATATATACCCCTTTGATCAGTTGCCAGGTAATGCAGCGCATGAGTGCTGAAGTCCACGCCATTACATCGGCGCTCCCCCGCCGCCATCATGGCGACACGCGCGTAAGTAAACCGATGACATCATAAGCACGCATGAGTCACTCTATTGATGGCCGGGTGACGCCGCTAGACATAAGGACACAAAGCACATGCGCACACCGAAAATGCACATTGGGCAGTTGTGGTGGGCTCATTTAATCCTCCCTTACTCATTGGTAAGCAAGACATTGGATTTTAAATATCACTTGTCACTTTAGGCTCATGTCATTCCATTACCTGTATCACTCTATATTGCTTTTGCCTTTTTGTCTATGTACTGATTGGAATTGAATTAGATGGTGTTTTCTCTGGTACTCTTTGATACAGTGGGTATGGAAAGTATTCAGACCCCTTTACATTTTTTACTCTTTGTATCATTGCAGCCATTTGGTAAATTCTGAAAAGTTCATTTTTTTTCTCATTAAAGTACACTCTGCCCCATCTTGACTGAAAAAAACAGAAATGTAGAAATTTTTGCAAATTTATTAAAAAAGAAAAACTGAAATATCACATGGTCATAAGTATTCAGACCCTTTGCTCAGACACTCATATGTAAGTCACATGCTGTCCATTTCCTTGTGATCCTCCTTGAGATGGTTCTACTCCTTCATTGGAGTCCAGCTGTGTTTAATTAAACTGATAGGACTTGATTTGGAAAGGCGCACACCTGTCTATATAAGATCTCACAGCTCACAGTGCATGTCAGACCAAATGAGAATCATGAGCTCAAAGGAACTGCCCAAGGAGCTCAGAGACAGAATTGTGGCAAGGCACAGATCAGGCCAAGGTTACAAAAGAATTTCTGCATTACTCAAGGGTCCTAAGAGCACAGTGGCCTCCATAATCCTTAAATGGAAAAAGTTTGGGACCACCAGAAGTCTTCCTAGACCTGGCCGTCCAGCCAAACTGAGCAATCGTGGGAGAAGAGCCTTGGTGAGAGAAGTAAAGAAGAACCCCAAGATCACTGTGGCTGAGCTCCAGAGATGCAGTAGGGAGATGGGAGAAAGTTCCACAAAGTCAATTATCATGGCAGCCCTCCACCAGTCGGGCTTTTATGGCAGAGTGGCCCAATGGAAGCCTCTCCTCAGTGTAAGACATATGAAAGCCCGCATAGAGTTTGCTGAAAAACACATGAAGGACTCCCAGACTATGAGAAATAAGATTCTCTGGTCTGATGAGACAAAGATAGAACTTGTTGGTGATAATTCTAAGTGGTATGTGTGGAGAAAACCAGGCACTGCTCATCACTTGCCCAATACAATCCCAACAGTGAAACATGGTGGTGGCAGTATCATGCTATGGGGGTGTTTTTCAGCTGCAGGGACCGGACGACTGGTTGCAATTGAAGGAAACATGAATGCGGCCAAGTATAGAGATATCCTGGATGAAAACCTCTTCCAGAGTGCTCTGGACATCAGACTTGGCCAAAGGTTCACCTTCCAACAAGGCAATGACCCTAAGTATACAGCTAAAATAACAAAGGAGTGGCTTCAGAACAACTCTGTGACCATTCTTGACTGGCCCAGCCAGAGCCCTGACCTAAACCCAATTGAGCATCTCTGGAGAGACCTGAAAATGGCTGTCCACCAACGTTCACCATCCAACCTGACGGAACTGGAGAGGATCTGCAAGGAAGAATGGCCGAGGATCCCCAAATCCAGATGTGAAAAACTTGTTGCATCGTTCCCAAGAAGACTCATGGCTGTACTAGGTCAAAAGGGGGCTTCTACTCAATACTGAGCAAAGGGGCTGAATACTTATGACCATGTGATATTTCAGTTTTTCTTTTTTAATAAATTTGCAAAAAATTTCTACATTTCTGTTTTTTTTCAGTAAGATGGGGGCTGAGTGGACTTTAATGAGAAAAAAATGAACTTTTTAGAATTTACCAAATGGCTGCAATGAAGCAAAGAGTGAAAAATGTAAATGGGTCTGAATACTTTCTGTACCCACTGTAGATGCTCTTGCCTTGGATTATGATGTTGTCCAATTCATCTCCTCCTTAGACTTGTGTACTTACCTATATTGATGATGAATTTTTTATCCTATTATCAATAAAGAATAGATTTTTTTATTCTATATCTTGCTTGATGGTTTATGGTTACTCCAATTTTTGTGTTTCTCTGCTATTTCTATGCAAAGAATAGCCACCTGCTGGCCTTCCAAGTTTCAATCTTTACAGTATTAATACGAAAAAGAAAATTTGCCCACCTCAGATGATTATATTGCAGTAGCAGCATACGGCTATGTAAAGCATAGCTGGCTGCTGGCCCTCTAACTATAGTGAGGGCCGTCTGATGGCCCTGTAAAAAAGGCTTTGTGACATATAAGAGTCCCTCCTTCATAAATGAAACAGGATGTATCTGATCATGTCTCACACACCACATGGCCAGATAAGGGGGTAAAATGTTAAAATTACATTTACTGGTGAATGTATTTTTCACCGTTGAAAGCAATGCAAACGTACAAAAACACTACGTGTGAACATAGCCCAAGGTGTGGAGGAGCATTTTTTTTCTGTTATTTATTTTGCGCTATATACAAGTCATTATCCTGGAACGAATTTTTCTTAACCATTTTCCTGTAAAATCCATTTTATCTTCGTTTTTGTATGTTTTATTGTCAGTCTGTAAAAGTGGCGTAATACTCTGACAACATTGTTCACAGCAGTGACCTGGGAGTCAGAAATGCTTCCAGGGGTCTTCCCCATGCTGTTCCCATGTCATTTCAGCGCAGTTTTAATAGATTTTACCAATCTATAGACCCCCTCCAGATCTCCGTGGGGGGGGGGGGGCTGGAAAAATGCTTGAGTTTCCCATTGACTTACATTATACTCGTTACTTGGGTCGAGCACCTGAGCATTACGATTTCCTCGACCCAAGCAACGATAACCCGAGCATTTTAGTGCTTGCTCATCACTACTTATTAAAGATATTTTTGTATGTATAATACAGTTGTGCTCAAAAGTTTACATATCCCGGCAGAATTTTTCCTTTCTTGGCCTTGTTTCAGAGAATATGAATGATAACAAAAAAACTTTTTCTCCACCCATGGTTATTGGTTGGGTGAAGCCATTTATTGTCAAACTACTGTGTTTTCTCTTTTTAAATCTTAATGACAACCAAAAACACCCAAATGACCCTGATCAAAAGTTCATATATCCTGGTGATTTTTGCCTGATAATATGCTCAGAATTTGACACAAATGGGTTTGAATGGCTACTAAAGGTAACATCCTCACCTGTGACCTGTCTGCTTGTAATCAGTGTGTGTGCATAAAAGCTGAGTGAGTTTCTGGGATCCAGACAGACTCTTGCATCTTTCATCCAGCCACTGACGTTTCTGGATTGTGAGTCATGGGGAAAGCAAAAGAATTGTCAACAGATCTACGGGAAAAGGTAGTTGAACTGTATAACACAGGAAAGGGATACAAAAAGATATCCAAGGAATTGGTAATGGCAGTCAGCAGAGTTCAAACTGTGATTAACAAATGAAAAATCAGGGGCTCTGTAAAAACCAAACCACGATGAATCACAACCAAAAACATCCAAACGACCCTGATCAAAAGTTCACATACCCCAGTTATCAATACCGTGTATTGCCCCCAGGAGTTCTATGGAACGCTCGCTGTCTGCAACAAACTTTCCTACATCCATGATCTCTTCATAACTAACAAATTTACCTTCCTCGGCATCACCGAAACCTGGCTCACCCCCTCTGACACAGCCTCTGCAACTGTACTTTCATATGGTGGATTTCACCTTTCCCACACCCTCTGCCCCATTGGCAAGCATGGTGGAGTTGGCTTTCTCCTGCCAGATAACTGCTCCTTCACCCAAATCCCACTACCACCCTCTTTTGAAGTGCACTGTGTGCACATCTACTCCCCCTCCAACTGGCTGTCATTTACCGCCCCCCAGACTCAGCCACCACCTTCCTAGACCATTTCACCACCTGGCTACTTCATTTCCTTTCCGCTGACATCCCCACTATCATCATGGGCGACTTCAACATCCCCATTGACACTTCTCTCTCAGCTGCCTATAAGCTTCTATCCCTCACTTCCTCCTTCGGCCTTACTCAATGGTCTTCCGCGGCCACTCACAAAGATGGCCACACTCTGGACCTCATCTTCACCCGCCTCTGTTCCCTTCAAAAAGGGGACTAAAACTGAACTTGGAAATTATAGGCCGGTAAGCTTAACCTCTACTGTGGGTAAAATCCTGGAGGGTTTCCTAAGAGATGCTATACTAGAATATCTGAAGAAGAAGAACCTCATGACCCAATATCAGCATGGGTTTACGAGGGACCGTTCCTGTCAAACTAATCTGATCAGCTTTTATGAAGGGGCAAGTTCTGGACTGGACCAAGGAAATGCAGTGGATGTTGTGTATATGGACTTTTCAAAAGCTTTTGATACGGTTCCACACAAAAGGTTGAAACATAAATTGAGAACAATGGGGATAGGGGAAAATATATGTATGTGGGTTAAGAACTGGCTCAGTGATAGGAAACAAAGGGTGGTTATTAATGGAAAACACTCAGACTGGGTCTCAGTTAACAGTGGGGTACCACAGGGGTCAGTATTGGGCCCCCTTCTTTTTAACATATTTATTAATGACCTTGTAGGGGGCATACAGAGTAGTATTTCAATATTTTCAGATGACAGTAAACTCTGCAGGGTAATCAATACAGAGGAGGACAATTTTATATTACAGGAGGATCTATGTAAACTAGAAGCTTGGGCTGATAAATGGCAAATGAGCTTTAAATGGGATAAATGTAAGGTAATGCACTTGGGCAGAGGAAATAAAATGTATAATTATATGCTTAATTGTAAAACACTGGGCAAAACTGTCACTGAAAAAGACCTGGGTGTATTGGTGGACGACAAGCTCACGTTTAGTGGCCAGTGTCAGGCAGCTGCTGCAAAGGCAAATAAAATAATGGGATGCATTAAAAGAGGCATAGATGCTCATGAGGAGAAGATAATTTTACCTCTATACAAGTCACTAGTGCGACCACACTTAGAATACTGTGTACAGTTCTGGTCTCCGGTGTATAAGAAAGACATAGCTGAACTAGAGCGGGTGCAGAGAAGAGCGACCAAGGTTATTCGAGGACTGGGGGGGTCTGCAATACCAAGACAGGTTATTACACTTGGGGTTATTTACTGTGGAAAAACGAAGGCTTAGGGGTGATCTTATTACTATGTACAAGTATATGAGGGGACAGTACAAAGACCTTTCTACTGATCTTTTTACTCTGAGGCCAGAGACGGGGACAAGGGGGCATCTTCTACGTCTGGAGAAAAGAAGGTTTAATCATAATCACAGACGCGGATTCTTTACTGTAAGAGCAGTGAGACTATGGAACTCTGATGTTGTAATGAGTGATTCACTACTAAAATTTAAGAAGGGCCTGGATGCCTTTCTTGAAACGTATAATATTACAAGTTATGAATACTAGATTCCTTGATAGGGCGTTGATCCAGGGAACTAGTCTGATTGTCGTATGGAGTCAGGAAGGAATTTTTTTCCCCAATGTGGAGCTTAGTGTTTGCCACATGGGTATTTTTTGCCTTCCTCTGGATCAACATATTAGGCTATGGGTTGAACTAGATGGACTTAGTCTTCCTTCAACCTTAAAAACTATGTTACTATGTTACATGTAAAGCGTCATGGAATAAATGTCGCTATAATAATAAATAATAATAATAATAACGTGCTGCATTCATCTTTCCTTCAACTTTTACCAAGTTTCCTGATCCTTTGTAGCTCACACATCCCCAAAACATCAGCGATCCACCACCGTGCTTTACAGTAGGAATGGTGTTCCTTTAATCATAGGCATTGTTGACCTCTCTCAAAATGTAACGTTTATGGTTGTGGCCAAAAAGTTAAATTTTGGTCTCATCACTCCAAATTACCTTGTTCCAGTAGTTTTTAGGCTTGTCTCTGTGCTGTTTGGCGTATTGTAGGCGAGATACTTTGTGGCATTTGCGGAGTAATGGCTTTCTTCTGGCGACTCGACCAGGAAGCCCATTTTTCTTCAAGTGCATCTTGAAACAGCCACACCGCTAGTTTTCAGAGAGTCCAGAATTTCAGCTGATGATATTTGTGGGTTTTAATTTTCCTGGCAGTTGTGGCGGAAATTCTTGGTGGGCTACCTGACCGTGGTTTGGTTTCTACAGAGCTCCTGATTTTCCATTTGTTAATCACAGTTTGAATGCTGCTGACTGGCATTATCAATTCCTTGGATATCTTTTTGTATCCCTTTCCTGTGTTATACAGTTCAGCTACCTTTTCCCGTAGATCCATTAGCAATTCTTTCGCTTTCCCCATGACTCACAATCCAGAAACGTCAGTGGCTGGATGAAAGATGCAAGAGTCTGTCTGGATCCCAGAAACTCACTCAGCTTTTATGCACACACACTGATTACAAGCAAACAGGTCACAGGTGAGGATGTCACCTTTAGCAGCCATTCAAACCCATTTGTGTCAAATTCTGTGCATGTTATCAGGCCAAAATCACCAGGGTATGTGAACTTTTGATCAGGGTCATTTGGATGTTTTTGGTTGTCATTAAGATTTAAAAAGAGGAAACACAGTAGTTTGACAATAAATGGCTTCATCCAACCAATAACCAGGAGTGGAGAAAAAGTTTTTTTGTTATCATTCATATTCTCTGAAACAAGGCCAAGAAAGCAAAAATTCTGCCAGGGTATATAGACTTTTAAGCACAACTGTATGTAGCACGTTTGCACTTTAATAGATTTTCATGGGTACACCATCTCAGTCACGACACATTCTCACTTTATCATAAGTGTATTTTTTTTTTCATAATGCAAAATAAATATAAACACACATATTTGTTTCACTTTCATCACATTATTTCATTATTTTTATTATTCATCCTTTTTTATGTCTATAATAAGTATGACTTTTAATCAATTCATGAATATTCACTGAATAGCATATTAACTCTTATCGGTTTATGCTCTTGTATTAACATTGTCACATATTGGAATTGGGTTGGAAGAGACATAGCACCCTCAAACCAATCTAGCAAAATCTGAACTCCAATATGGCACTCCTTCCCTTCTGAGGTTTGCACTTTGCCTCATAAGTAGTTTTCGATCGCATACGGGGTAGTAGCGTACTCTGGAGAAATTGTGATACAAACTGCACTGTCCATTTTCTCCTGTTATCCCTTTTGAAAATATAAACTTAGGGCCAAAGCAACATTTTAGAGGAAGAAATGGTAATTGTCCATTGACTCAGCCCAAGAGAGTTAAAAATGTTCACTACACACCTAGATGAATTCCTCAAGAGGTGTAGTTTCTAAAATGGGGTCATTGCAGGGGTTTCCATTGGTTAGGCATATCAGGGGCTCTGCAAACATGACATGGCGTCCGCTATCTATACCAGCCAATTTTGTGTTTCTAAAGTGAAATAGTGCTCCTTCCCTTCCCAGCCCTGTCGTGCGAGCAAACAGTAGTTTTCCACCAGATATATAGGGTATCGGCGTGCTCAGGAGAAATTGCACATTAAATTGTAAGGTCCATTTTTTGGGGCTAAAGCAACATTTTTGTGGGAAAAAAAGTTAAATTCTCATATTTAAAAGTTTAAAGTGGCTTCTCTTGTGTGAATTTTCTTATGTCGAACAAGATGTGACTTATCTCCAAAGCATTTCCCGCATTCTGAACATAAGTACGGCTTCTCCCCTGTGTGAGTTCTCTGATGTTTTGCAAAATCTGTTTGTCGTGTGAAACATTTCCCGCATTCTGAACATGAAAACAGATTCTCTCTTGTATGAAGTCTTTGATGCGTAGTGAGATAAGATTTATCTGTAAAACTTTTCCCACATTCTGTACATAAATATGGCTTCTTATTACTTGTGTGAGTTCTCTGATGTTTAACACTATCTGATTGATATGTAAAACATTTCCCACATTCTGAACATGAATACGGCTTCTCTCCTGTGTGAATTCTCTGGTGTCTAGCAAGACTTGATTGATCTGAAAAACATTTCCTACATTCTAAACACGAGTATGGCTTCTCCCCTGTGTGACTTCTCCGATGTTTAACAAGACCTGATTTATGAGCAAAACATTTTCCACATTCTGAACATGAATACGGCTTTTCTCCTGAGTGAATTCTCTGATGTTGAGCATACACTGATTGATGTGTAAAACATTTCCCGCATTCTAAACATGAAAACGGCTTCTCTCCTGTGTGAATTCTCTGATGTGTAACAAGATATGATTTACCTGTAAAGCATTTACCGCATTCTGAACATGAATATGGCTTCTCTCCTGTGTGAGTTGTCTGATGTGTAACATGACCTGACTGATGAGTAAAACATTTCCCACATTCTGAACATGAATAATTTTTCTCCCCTATGTGACATTGCATATGTCTAAGAAGACTTGATTTATATGCAAAGCACTTCCCACATAGTAAACATGAAAATGCTTTCTCCCCCATGTGACTGTTCTCATGACCACCAAGACTTGATTTATCTGTAAAGCATTCCCCACATAGTGCACTTGAAAGTGGTCTCTCTCTCGTGTGCGTTCTTTGATGTTTAACAAAATGTGATTGCTGTCTAAAACACTGCCCACATTCTGAACATGAATACGGCTTCTCCCCGGTGTGAATTCTATGGTGTCTAACAAGACCTGATTTATCTATAAAAGACTTCTTACATAGTGAACATGAAAACGGCTTCTCGCCCTTGTGAAATCTTTCATGTATAACAAGACTTGATTTATCTGAAAAGCTTTTTCCACATTCAGAACAGGAGTACGGCTTCTCCCCTGTGTGAATTCTTCTGTGTGCATGGAGACTTGAGCTTCTTGTAAAGTGTTTTCCACATTGACCACATTTATATCTTTTGCCCCCTTTTTTACCAGTATTTGAGGTAACAATCTGAGATTGCTTATCAGAAGAAGAATCCTCCCGGTGGGGGGGATTATGGGTTCGATCCATACTGTGAAGTCTTGAATTTACATTTAGGTTGATGAAGTGTTCTTCTGAGCGCTGCTTGATATCTTCCACTTTATAATTTAGCAATAAAGAAGAGATTCTGTCTGAATTCATTACGTGATTTTCTGTTTAAAATTGAAAATGGATTTTGTAAGTTTGAAGAATAGAAAAAAAACAAAACATAAGTAAGATATAACTTTCCAATTAAACAAAGCAAAACACAAGTTAAAAAAAACTGCCTAAGTCAGAAGTGAATCCTCCAAAGGTACACGCCAAACCTCGCTAATCCAATCCTTTTTTAGGTTCAAGAAACTGCAGTAAGAACTATGACAAAGAAACTATATGTGTGATTCTAGCCTTATCAAACATTGTTTAAACATTTTTACATATATCAATGGCAAAATCTGGGATTCTGATCTGCGCCCAACTCCACTTTTATTACATAAACCATGACATAATAAAACTCAAAAACTGAAAAGAACAAGCTTCTCTAACACCAAGAAGGAAAAGTCATGGAATTCTGTAAATCACAAGATGGAGACAAGTTACTGATCTTTAAAATACATAAAATAGAAATAAAATTTTGCAAAACATCTGGATTTTTCCAGTCTAGAGCGTAAGCCACAAACAGAAATCCCCACATTTACAGTCTTTGCTGCTGCCAGTGAGGTTATTAATTTTCCTCTGAGGAAGGTTCTGTCAGGCTGAGTGCACTTGTACACGCAAATCATTGTGATCCTCTGCTGGCAGCTGATGCGCCCTATAGGAGACAAGTCCGGAGTCGCTGTAGCCATAGGAGCATTTTAGGTCATGCAGGCTGCTCAAAGTAGAATAAGCAACATGAGGACTGGCAGTGTTGTGTTGGAAAACCTGGGACACTTTGACATTCCCTCGTGAAGGCCTCTTCATGCCATAGCACACGTGGTCTCCAGACCAGCTTCCAGATATTAATGCTTCAATGAAAAAACAGGACTCATTGCAGAAGAGGCCAGACCTCCATCCCAGCCTGGATTCCCATCTTGTTCTACACCATGATCGCCTTTTAGAGCAGTGGTGTGAGGATAATAAGACACCTGTAGCTGGACATTCGACTCGTGGCCAAATGTCGTGCAGACACCTTCTGATGGTTTGTGCAGACGCTGTATGAGGTCTCAGGATCGGATTTCACTTGCCGTACAGAATGATCACTAAGTGCTGTGACGAATCAACCCCGTACTCCAAGATTTTTCCACATGGGGGTTGTTGTAGCGCCTATGCAGCTAATGGGACATAATGTTATAAAGTGGGGTGAATATTGTGGATCGCATATTGTTGGACATTCTGTGATGAGACCGAAGCACTCCTGGCCCCCACCTTCCTGTGCTCACTTAGCAGTGGCAAACAGACAATGTGCTGATTATTGGGTTGTTGCATAACTGCTGTCTGAGAGCCTACTGTGGGTATTATTTGGTAAGAACAATGGGTGCTAAAATAGCCTGTGTGATTCTCTATAAAACCTGCTTGTGAGAATAAAAGTTAAGTCAATCTTGGAGACACTGTGCGATAGTCATATTTTATATATCCCAATGTAAGAAAAGCCTTTCCATGTCAGAGGCCTGCAGAAGAAGATTGGACATCTGCGGATGGGGTAACTAGCTCCCGTCACAAGTGCCATTTTTCAAATCTAATGTTGAGACCATGTGGGCAGCACTACGAAGAGGCCTTCACAGAGGAACTTTGCACCAGTCCAACTCCCATGATTATGGTGAGGGTGGCATATTGTGCAGTCGTCGGACGCCTCCAGTCTTCATTCCAGGACACTAACAGCTCAGCGTTACATTGATTTGGTGATAGAACTAGCAGTTTGGCCATTTCTCCAAAATGTCCCAGGAGCCGTTTTTCCACACCAAAATGCCAGGCCACATGTTGCTTTTCCTACTGTGAGCAACCTGCATGGTTTAAACGTGCTCCCATGGCTGCAGCGTCTCAAGTCAAAGTCATGAATCCCATTGGGAAGGTCATTGGTTGGGATTACACAGGAACTTACAGCAGCAGATCCTGAGGTTCTGTACAAGTGTATTCAGAACCTTCATCAAATGACCATTAATGACCTCAGTGATAGCAGCCAAGGCTGGAAGTGCCGGGATTTCTGCATGAGGCTCAGGCTGAATAACCCAGAGGTTTGGAAAATGTTGTTTCCATATTTTTATCATTTGCAGATCAGTGAGATCTCCATCCTGTGATTTTCATCATTCCATGAGTTTTCCTTCTTGGTGCTGAAATTTCAATGTTGATGAGTTTATATTCTATATAATCTGCTCTCACCTTGTGATGTAAGAGGCCGGAGCTCCTCCATCATCACCTCCTTGTACTGATCCTGCTGTCCTTCTAGATACTCCCACTCCTCCATGGAGAGATAGACAGCGACGTCCTGACACCTTATAGGAACCTGACAACAACGACACCGTCATCACCCAGAATCCTCCAGTGCTGTCCTGTATAATGTCCCAGCAGTCACATCTCCGCTCATCACCCAGAATCCTCCAGTGCTGTCCTGTATAATGTCCCAGCAGTCACCTCTCCAGTCATCACCCAGAATCCTCCAGTGCTGTCCTGTATAATGTCCCAGCAGTCACCTCTCCAGTCATCACCCAGAATCCTCCAGTGCCGTCCTGTATAATGTCCCAGCAGTCACCTCTCCGCTCATCACCCAGAATCCTCCAGTGCTGTCCTGTATAATGTCCCAGCAGTCACCTCTCCGGTCATCACCCAGAATCCTCCAGTGCTGTCCTGTATAATGTCCCAGCAGTCACCTCACCGGTCATCACCCAGAATCCTCCAGTGCCGTCCTGTATAATGTCCCAGCATTCACCTCTCCACTCATCACCCAGAATCCTCCAGTGCTGTCCTGTATAATGTCCCAGCAGTCACCTCTCCGCTCATCACCCAGAATCCTCCAGTGCTGTCCTGTATAATGTCCCAGCAGTCACCTCACCGGTCATCACTCAGAATCTTCCAGTGCCGTCCTGTACAATGTCCCAGCAGTCACCTCTTCGCTCATCACCCAGAATCCTCCAGTGCTGTCCTGTTAAATGTCCCAGCAGTCACCTCTCCGCTCATCACCCAAAATCCTCCAGTGCTGTCCTGTATAATGTCCCAGCAGTCACCTCTCCGGTTATCACCCAGAATCCTCCAGTGCCGTCCTGTATAATGTCCCAGCAGTCACCTCTTCGCTCATCACCCAAAATCCTCCAGTGCTGTCCTGTATAATGTCCCAGCAGTCACCTCTCCGGTTATCACCCAGAATCCTCCAGTGCCGTCCTGTATAATGTCGCAGCAGTCACCTCTCCAGTCATCACCCAGAATCCTCCAGTGCCATCCTGTATAATGTCCCAGTAGTCACCTCTCCGGTCATCACCCAGAATCCTCCAGTGCTGTCCTGTATAATGTCCCAGCAGTCATCTCTTCGGTCATCACCCAGAATCCTCCAGTGCTGTCCTGTATAATGTCCCAGCAGTCACATCTCCGGTCATCACCCAGAATCCTCCAGTGCCGTACTGTATAATGTCCCTGCAGTCACCTCTCCACTCATCACCCAGAATCCTCCAGTGCTGTCCTGTATAATGTCCCAGCAGTCACCTCTCCGGTCATCACCCAGAATCCTCCAGTGCTGTCCAGTATAATGTCCCAGAGGTCACCTCTCCGGTCATCACCCAGAATCCTCCAGTGCTGTCCTGTATAATGTCCCAGCAGTCACCTCTCCGCTCATCACCCAGAATACTCCAGTGCTGTCCTGTATCATGTCCCAGCAGTCACCTCTCCGGTCATCACCCAGAATCCTAGAGTGCTGTCCTGTATAATGTCCCAGCAGTCACCTCTCCGCTCATCACCCAGAATCCTTCAGTGCTGTCCTGTATAATGTCCCAGCAGTCACCTCTCCGGTCATCACCCAGAATCCTCCAGTGCTGTCCTGTATAATGTTCCAGCGGTCACCTCTCCGCTCATCACCCAGAATCCTCCAGTGCTGTCCTGTATAATGTTCCAGCAGTCACCTCTCCGCTCATCACCCAGAATCCTCCAGTGCTGTCCTGTATAATGTCCCAGCAGTCACCTCTCCGGTCATCACCCAGAATCCTCCAGTGCTGTCCTGTATAATGTCCCAGCAGTCACCTCTTCGGTCATCACCCAGAATCCTCCAATGCTGTCCTGTATAATGTCCCAGCAGTCACCTCTCTGCTCATCACTCAGAATCCTCCAGTGCTGTCCTGTATAATGTCCCAGCAGTCACCTCTCCGCTCATCATCCAGAATCCTCCAGTGCCGTCCTGTATAATGTCCCAGCAGTCACCTCTCCGGTCATCACCCAGAATCCTCCAGTGCTGTCCTGTATAGTGTCCCAGCAGTCACCTCTCCGGTGATCACCCAGAATCCTCCAGTGCTGTCCTGTATAATGTCCCAGCAGTCACCTCTCCGGTCATCACCCAGAATCCTCCAGTGCTGTCCTGTATAATGTCCCAGCAGTCACCTCTCCGCTCATCACCCAGAATCCTCCAGTGCTATCCTGTATAATGTCCCAGCAGTCACCTCTCCGGTCATCACCCAGAATCCTCTAGTGCTGTCCTGTATAATGTCCCAGCAGTCACCTCTCCGCTCATCACCCAGAATCCTCCAGTGCTGTCCTGTATAATGTCCCAGCAGTCACCTCTCCGGTCATCACCCAGAATCCTCCAGTGCTGTCCTGTATAATGTCCCAGCAGTCACCTCTCCGCTCAGCAGCTCAATCATCTTGTTGCTGAGCTCTAGGATCTTCTTCCTCCTCTCATGTATCGGGGGGTGCGGGGGAGGCTCTGTGATGGGGTCCGGGCTCCGCCCTCCTGACTCCTGGAGATGGATGATGGGAGTCACACCCTCCCCCGGTGTCTTCCTCACTATTGTGTAATCCTGTGTATGGACAGAGACACTTAGGGAGAAGAATTCCTTCCCGACTCCAGATCTGACAATCAGTAGAAATCCCGGGATCAATAACCGTCTCCAGTAATCTGGGACCATAACCTGGAATATTATTACACTCAGGACAGACATCCAGGCCCCTCTACAGCTCTTATAGGGAATCCCCATGACAACTCCTCCTGGCAGAGAGCTGCACACAATCACTGCTCTTACAGTAAAGAATCCTACTCTTCCTCTTCTGGATTTCCTCTTCCCGATGTTGGACTTGTTACATAACACAATAAAGCTGATAGAAATGTAGAGGAGTTACCTCTCCGCTCAGCAGGGAGATGATCTCCAGGGTGACGTGTAATAATCTTCTGGTGGTCTCGTCCTCGTCCATCCTCGGGGGGTCATTCAGGAGGAGGGATGAACACTGGATCAGCTGGAGGGATCTCGTCCTGCCGGCGTCTTCATGATAAAGGAGAAGATGGAAATCACAGGGGACGAAATAACGTGAGAAGCAGGTCCTCTGAGCCGTCACCACAAGGATTATAGGAGGACTCCCAACAAGGAGATTTATGTCATAGTCACAGGATAAGGAATAATGGACACGTGGATCAGGATGAGAGACATGGGGGACATATGGGGACCAGGACGGGGTACATTATTACAAAAAGAGGTCAGGATGGAGGACATTATTACAAGAAAATTAAATATTTCTACGAGAGACATCACTGGGAAGTCATGGGTACACTTAGACTATACACAGAGCTCCTGTGTATAATGTCACTGGTGATCACTGTATTACCTATACACTATACACTATATTCAGAGCTCCTGTGTATAATATCACTGGTGATCACTGAATTACCTGTACACTATACACTATATACAGAGCTCCTGTGTATAATGTCACTGGTGATCACTGTATTACCTGTATAATGACACTATATACAGAGCTCCTGTGTATAATGTCACTGGTGATAACTGTATTACCTGTACACTATACACTATATACAGAGCTCCTGTGTATAATGTCACTGGTGAGCACTGTATTACCTGTACACTATACACTATATAAAGAGCTCCTATGTATAATGTCACTGGTGATCCCTGCATTACCTGTACACTATACACTATATACAGAGCTCCTGTGTATAATATCACTGGTGATCACTGTATTACCTGTACACTATACACTATATATAGAGTTCCTTTGTATAATGTCACTAGTGATCACTTTATTACCTGTACACTATACCTTATATACAGAGCTCCTATGTATAATGTCACTGGTGATCACTGTATTACCTATACACTATATACTATATACAGAGCTCCTGTGTATAATGTCACTGGTGATCACTGTATTACCTGTACACTGACACTATATACAGAGCTCCTGTGTATAATGTCACTGGTGATCCCTGTATTACCTGTACAGTATACACTATATACAGAGCTCCTGTGTATAATGTCACTGGTGATCCCTGTATTACCTGTACACTATACACTATATACAGAGCTCCTGTGTATAATATCACTGGTGATCACTGTATTACCTGTACACTATACACTATATATAGAGTTCCTTTGTATAATGTCACTAGTGATCACTTTATTACCTGTACAATATACACTATATACAGAGCTCCTATGTATAATGTCACTGGTGATCACTGTATTACCTATACACTATATACTATATACAGAGCTCCTGTATATAATGTCACTGGTGATCACTGTATTACCTGTACACTGACACTATATACAGAGCTCCTGTGTATAATGTCACTGGTGATCCCTGTATTACCTGTACACTATACACTATATATAGAGTTCCTTTGTATAATGTCACTAGTGATCACTTTATTACCTGTACACTATATACCAGTGATTGCGAACCTTTTAGAGGCCAAGTGCCCAAACGGCAACCCAAAACCCACTTATTTATCACAAAGTGCCAACACCGCAATTTAACCTGGGGATAGTACGGACATTACAGGATGCATTGGGGCTGGTGCGGACATCGCGGGAGGCATTGGGGCTGGTGCGGACACCGCGGGAGGCATTGCGGACAGTGCGGGAGGTACTGCGGCTGGTGCGGACACAGCGGGAGGCACTGGGGCTGATGCGGACACCACGGGAGGCATTGGGGCTGGTGCGCACACCGGGTGAGGCATTGAGGCTGGTGCGGACACCCCGGGAGGCAATGAGGCTGGTGAGGACACAACGGGAGGCACTGCGGTTGATGCGGACACCACGGGAGGCGTTGGGGCTGATGCGGACACTGCGGGAGGCATTGGGGCTGGTTCGGACATTGAGGGAGGTATTTAGGCTGGTGCGGACATTGGGGGAGACAGTGGGGCTATGTGACTGACGGACAAGGGGATGTCTGGTGGATGGCATGACACACGGATACAACAGGATGATATAGGGGGGAGAAAGGCCCTAATGGTAGGGAGCAAGGGAAGGGATGGGACACCTCCTGACACCAACCTGCTGCCAGCAAGAGACTAACATTAACCCTTGCTGGACCAAAGGAAAAAAAAATACCATTTATATTCCAGCATAACCAAAGCTGCCATGAATCCCCTAATGATTTGTAACAGGCTGGTGCGGACATTGCAGAAGACAGTGGGGCTGGTGCCGACATCACGGGAGGCATTGGGGCTAGAGCGGACATCACGGGAAGCATTGGGGCTAGAGCGGACATCACGGGAGGCATTGGGGCTAAAGCAGACATCACGGGATGCATTGGGGCTAGAGCGGACATCACGGGAGGCATTGGGGCTGGAGCGGACATCACAGGAGGCATTGGGGCTGGAGCGGACATCACGGGAGGCATTAGGGCTGGAGCAGACATCACGGGAGGCATTGGGGCTGGAGCAGACATCACGGGAGGCATTGGGGCTAGAGCGGACATCACGGGAGGCATTGGGGCTGGAGCGGACATCACGGGAGGCATTGGGGCTGGAGCGGACATCACGGGAGGCATTGGGGCTGGAGCGGACATCACGGGAGGCATTGGGCCTGGAGCGGACATCACGGGAGGCATTAGGGCTGGTGCGGACACCGCGGGAGGCATTAGGGCTGGTTCGGACATCGCGGGAGGTATTTGGGCTGGTGCGGACAATGCAGGAGTCATTGGAGTTGGTGCGGACATTGGGGGAGACAGTGTGGCTATATCACGGATGGACAAAGGAATGTCCGGTGGACGGCATGACACACGGATACAACAGAATGATATAGGGGGGAGAAAGACCCTAATGGTAGGGAGAAAGGAATGGGACACCTCCTGACACCAACCTGCTGCCAGCAAGACCCTTGCTGGACCAAAGGAAAAAACCTACCATTTAATTTCCAGCATAACCAAATCTGCCATGAATCCCCTAATGATTTGTAAAAGGCTGGTGCGGACATCACAGGAGACAGTGGGGCTGGTGTGAACCTTTTAGAGACAAAGTGCCCAAACAGCAACCCAAAACCCACTTATTTATCACAAAGTGCCAACACCGCAATATAACCTGGGGATGGTACGGACATTACAGGATGCATTGAAGCTGGTGTGGACATTGCAGGACACAGTGGAGCTGGTGCAGACATCACGGGAGGCACTGGGGCTGGAGCGGACATCACGGGAGGCATTGGGGCTGGTGCGGACATCACGGGAGCAATGGGACTGGCGCGGACATCACATGAGGCTTTGGGGCTGGTGCGGACATCACGGGAGGCATTGGGGCTGGTGCAGGCATTGCGGGAGTCATTGGGGCTGGTGCAGACATCACAGGAGGCTTTGGGGCTGGACCGGACATCATGGTAGTCTTTGGGGGTGGTGCAGACATCACAGGAGGGATGCAAAATACACCTACCCACACACACACATACACACTGCCCCTCTGAATAAAGCAGCCCCCATCACCACACACTGCCTCTAGCAAAACAATCAAAACTGTGCCCCCTTAACAATTGTCCCCCCCATCCAAAATGATACATTTAATGTTTGGCTCTTACCAGTGCCTGCGCTGTTTCTGCTCCTCAGCAGCCCTGGCACAGGCAGCAGTGTGAAAAGGTCAGTAGCATGATGACGTCATCACACTGCTGCACGTCAGACCAGGGACTAACAGATGCTCTCTCAGCCCCAGTCCCAGCGCAGCACTGTTCAAATATATTCATGTCTATAAGATGCAAATGCATTTGAACTTGAGAGGAAGGGAGCAGCATCTACCGGGCCTGGCGTGTATGCCCACAGGGAGGGCTCCAAGTGCCCCCCCTAGCATGCATGCCATAGGTTCGTCACCACTGCTATACACTATATACAGAGCTCCTGTGTATAATGTCACTGGTGATCACTGTATTACCTATACACTATATACTATATACAGAGCTCCTGTGTATAATGTCACTGGTGATCACTGTATTACCTATACACTATATACTATATACAGAGCTCCTGTGTATAATGTCACTGGTGATCACTGTATTACCTATACACTGACACTATACACTATATACAGAGCTCATGTGTATAATGTCACTGGTGATCACTGTATTACCTGTACACTATATACAGAGCTCCAGTGTATAATGTCACTGGTAATCCCTGTATTACCTGTATACTATACAATATATACAGAGCTCATGTGCATAATGTCACTGGTGATCACTGTATTACCTGTACACTATACACTATATACAGAGCTCCTGTGCATAATATCACTGCTGATCCCTGTATTACCTGTACACTGACACTATATACAGAACTCCTGTGTATAATGTCACTGGTGATCACTGTATTACCTGTACACTATACACTATATACAGAGTTCCTGTGTATAATGTCACTGGTGATCACTGTATTACCTGTACACTATACACTATATACAGAGCTCCTGTGTATAATGTCACTGGTGATCACTTTATTACCTGTACACTATACACTATATACAGAGCTCCTGTGTATAATGTCACTGGTGATCACTGTATTACCTGTACACTGATACTATATACAGAGCTCCTGTGTATAATGTCACTGGTGATCACTGTATTACCTGTACACTGACACTATATACAGAGCTCCTGTGTATAATGTCACTGGTAATCACTGTATTACCTATACACTACATACAGAGCTCCTGTGTATAATGTCACTGGTGATCACTGTATTACCTGTACACTGACACTATATACAGAGCTCCTGTGTATAATGTCACTGGTGATCACTGTATTACCTGTACACTGATACTATATACAGAGCTCCTGTGTATAACGTCACTGGTGATCCCTGTATTACCTGTACACTATACACTATATACAGAGCTCCTGTGTACAATGTCACTGGTGATCACTATATTACCTGTACACTATACATAATATACAGAGCTCCTGCGTATAATGTCACTGGTGATCCCTGTATTACCTGTACACTATACACTATATACAGAGCTCCTGTGTATAATGTCTCTGGTGATCACTGTATTACCTGTACACTGACACTATATACAGAGCTCCTGTGTATAAAGTCACTGGTGATCACTGTATTACCTGTACACTGATACTATACACAGAGCTCTTGTGTATAATGTCACTGGTGATCCCTGTATTACCTGAACACTATACACTATATACAGAGCTCCTGTGTATAATGTCACTGGTGATCACTGTATTACGTGTACACTATATACAGAACTACTGTGTATAATGCTACTGGTGATCACTGCATTACCTGTACACTGACACTATATACAGAGCTCCTGTGTATAATGTCACTGGTGATCACTGTATTACCTGTACACTATACACTATATATAGAGCTCCTGTGTATAATGTCACTGGTGATCACTGTATTACCTGTACAGTATACACTATATACAGAGCTCCTGTGTATAATGTCACTAGTGATCACTGTATTACCTGTACACTATACAATATATACAGAGCTCCTGTGTATAATGTCAATGGTCATCCCTGTATTACCTGTACACTGACACTATATACAGAGCTCCTGGGTATAATGTCACTGGTGATCACTGTATTACCTGTACACTATACACTATATACAGAGCTCCTGTGTATAATGTCACTGGTGATCACTGTATTATCTGTACACTGACACTATATACATAGCTCCTGTGTATAATGTCACTGGTGATCACTGTATTACCTGTACACTATACACTATATGCAGAGCTCCTGTGTATAATGTCACTGGTGATCACTGTATTACCTGTACACTATATACAGAGCTCCTGTCTATAATGTCACTGGTGATCACTGTATTACCTGTACACTATACACTATATACAGAGCTCCTGTGTATAATGTCACTGGTAATCCCTGTATTACCTATACACTATATACAGTGCTCCTGTGTATAATGTCACTGGTGAACCCTGTATTACCTGTACACTGACACTATATACAGAGCTCCTGTGTATAATGTCACTGGTGATCTCTGTATTACCTGTACACTATATACAGACCTCCTGTGTATAATGTCACTGGTGATCACTGTATGACCTGTATACTATACATGATATACAGAGCTCCTGTGTATAATGTCACTGGTGATTCCTGTATTACCTTTACACTATATATAGAGCTCCTGTGTATAATGTCACTGGTGAACCCTGTATTACCTGTACACTGACACTATATACAGAGCTCCTGTGTATAATGTCACTGGTGATCACTGTATTACCTGTACACTATAAGCTATACACATAGCTCCTGAGTATGTCACTGGTGATCATTGTATTACCTGTACACTATACACTATATACAGATTTCCTGTGTATAATGTCACTGGTGATCACTGTATTACATGTACACTGACACTATATACAGAGCTCCTGTGTATAATGTCACTGGTGATCACTGTATTACCTGTGTACTATACACTATATACAGAGCTCCTGTGTTTAATGTTACTGGTGAAACCTGTATTACCTGTACACTGAAACTATATACAGAGCTCCTGTGTATAATGTCACTGGTGATCCCTGTATTACCTGTACACTATATAGTATATACAGAGCTCCTGTGTATAATGTCACTGGTGATCACTGTATTACCTGTACACTATACACTATATACAGAGCTCCTGTGTATAATGTCACTGGTGATCACTGTATTACCTGCACACTATACACTATAAACAGAGCTCCTGTGTATAATGTCACTGGTGATCCCTGTATTACCTGTACACTATATACTATATACAGAGCTCTTGTGTATAATGTCACTGGTAATCACTGTATTACCTGTATACTATACACGATATACAGAGCTCCTGTGTATAATGTCACTGGTGATCACTGTATTAACTGTACACTATACACTATATACAGAGCTCCTGTGTATAATGTCACTAATGATTCCTGTATTAGCTTTACACTATATACAGAGCTCCTGTGTATAATGTCACTGGTGAACCCTATATTACCTGTACACTGACACTATATACAGAGCTCCTATGTATAATGTCACATGTGATCACTGTATTATCTGTACACTGACACTATATACAGAGCTCCTGTGTATAATGTCACTGGTGATCACTGTATTACCTGTACACTATAAGTTATACACATATCTCCTGTGTATGTCACTGGTGATCATTGTATTACCTGTACACTATACACTATATACAGATTTCCTGTGTATAATGTCACTGGTGATCACTGTATTACCTGTACACTATACACTATATACAGAGCTCCTGTGTATAATGTTACTGGTAATCACTGTATTACCTGTACACTGACACTATATACAGAGCTCCTGTGTATAATGTCACTGGTGATCACTGTATTACCTGTAAACTATATAGTATATACAGAGCTCCTGTGTATAATGTCACTGATCACTGTATTACCTGTGTACTATACACTATATACCGAGCTCCTGTGTTTAATGTTACTGGTGATCCCTGTATTACCTGTACACTGACACTATATACAGAGCTCCTGTGTATAATGTCACTGGTGATCCCTGTATTACCTGTACACTGACACTATATACAGAGCTCCTGTGTATAATGTCACTGGTGATCACTGTATTACCTGTACACTATACACTATATACAGAGCTCCTGTGTTTAATGTTACTGGTAATCCCTGTATTACCTGTACACTGACACTATATACAGAGCTCCTGTGTATAATGTCACTGGTGATCCCTGTATTACCTGTTAACTATATAGTATATACAGAGCTCCTGTGTATAATGTCACTGGTGATCACTGTATTACCTGTACACTATACACTATATACAGAGCTCCTGTGTATAATGTCACTGGTGATCACTGTATTACCTGTACACTATACACTATATACAGAGCTCCTGTGTATAATGTCACTGGTGATCCCCTTATTACCTGTACACTATATACTATATACAGAGCTCCTGTGTATAATGTCACTGGTGATCACTGTATTACCTGTACACTATACACTATATACAGAGCTCCTGTGTATAATGTCACTGGTGATCACTGTATTACCTGTACACTATACACTATATACAGAGCTTCTGTGTATAATGTCACTGGTGATCACTGTATTACCTGTACACTAAACACTATATACAGAGCTACTGTGTATAATGTCACTGGTGATTACTGTATTGCCTGTACACTATACACTATATACAGATCTCCTGTTTATAATGTCACTGGTGATCCCTGTATTACCTGTACACTATACACTATATACAGAGCTCCTGTGTATAATGTCACTGGTGATCACTGTATTACCTGTACACTGATACTATATACAGAGCTCCTGTGTATAATGTCACTGGTGATCACTGTATTACCTGTACACTGACACTATATACAGAGCTCCTGTGTATAATGTCACTGGTCATCCCTGTATTACCTGTACATTACATACAGAGCTCCTGTGTATAATGTCACTGGTGATCACTGTATTACCTGTACACTGACACTATATACAGAGCTCCTGTGTATAATGTCACTGGTGATCACTGTATTACCTGTACACTGATACTATATACAGAGCTCCTGTGTATAACGTCACTGGTGATCCCTGTATTACCTGTACACTATACACTATATACAGAGCTCCTGTGTACAATGTCACTGGTGATCACTATATGACCTGTACACTATACATAATATACAGAGCTCCTGCGTATAATGTCACTGGTGATCCCTGTATTACCTGTACACTATATACAGAGCTCCTGTGTATAATGTCACTGGTGATCACTGTATTATCTGTACACTGACACTATATACAGAGCTCCTGTGTATAAAGTCACTGGTGATCACTGTATTACCTGTACACTGATACTATACACAGAGCTCTTGTGTATAATGTCACTGATGATCCCTGTATTACCTGAACACTATACACTATATACAGAGCTCCTGTGTATAATGTCACTGGTGATCACTGTATTACGTGTACACTATATACAGAACTACTGTGTATAATGCTACTGGTGATCACTGTATTACCTGTACACTGACACTATATACAGAGCTCCTGTGTATAATGTCACTGGTGATCACTGTATTACCTGTACACTATACACTATATACAGAGCTCCTGTGTATAATGTCACAAGTGATCACTGTATTACCTGTACACTATACAATATATACAGAGCTCCTGTGTATAATGTCAATGGTCATCCCTGTATTACCTGTACACTGACACTATATACAGAGCTCCTGTGTATAATGTCACTGGTGATCACTGTATTACCTGTACACTATATACAGAGCTCCTGTGTATAATGTCACTGGTGATCACTGTATTACCTGTACACTATACACTATATACAGAGCTCCTGTGTATAATGTCACTGGTTATCACTGTATTACCTGTACACTATATACAGAGCTCCTGTGTATAATGTCACTGGTGATCACTGTATTATCTGTACACTATACACTACGTACAGAGCTCCTGTGTATAATGTCACTGGGGATCCCTTTACTACCTTTACACTATATACAGAGCTCCTGTGTATAATGTCACTGATGATCCCTGTATTACCTTTACACTATATAGAGAGCTCCTGTGTATAATGTCACTGGTGATCACTGTATTATCTGTACACTGACACTATATACAGAGCTCCTGTGTATAATGTCACTGGTGATCACTGTATTACCTGTACACTATACACTATATACAGAGCTCCTGTGTATAATGTCACTGGTGATCACTGTATTACCTGTACACTATATACAGAGCTCCTGTCTATAATGTCACTGGTGATCACTGTATTACCTGTACACTATACACTATATACAGAGCTCCTGTGTATAATGTCACTGGTAATCCCTGTATTACCTATACACTATATACAGTGCTCCTGTGTATAATGTCACTGGTGAACCCTGTATTACCTGTACACTGACACTATATACAGAGCTCCTGTGTATAATGTCACTGGTGATCTCTGTATTACCTGTACACTATATACAGACCTCCTGTGTATAATGTCACTGGTGATCACTGTATGACCTGTATACTATACATGATATACAGAGCTCCTGTGTATAATGTCACTGGTGATTCCTGTATTACCTTTACACTATAAGCTATACACATAGCTCCTGTGTATGTCACTGGTGATCATTGTATAACCTGTACACTATACACTATATACAGATTTCCTGTGTATAATATCACTGGTGATCACTGTATTACATGTACACTGACACTATATACAGAGCTCCTGTGTATAATGTCACTGGTGATCACTGTATTACCTGTGTACTATACACTATATACAGAGCTCCTGTGTTTAATGTTACTGGTGATCCCTGTATTACCTGTACACTGAAACTATATACAGAGCTCCTGTGTATAATGTCACTGGTGATCCCTGTATTACCTGTACACTATATAGTATATACAGAGCTCCTGTGTATAATGTCACTGGTGATCACTGTATTACCTGTACACTATACACTATATACAGAGCTCCTGTGTATAATGTCACTGGTGATCACTGTATTACCTGCACACTATACACTATAAACAGAGCTCCTGTGTATAATGTCACTGGTGATCCCTGTATTACCTGTACACTATATACTATATACAGAGCTCCTGTGTATAATGTCGCTGGTGATCACTGTATTACCTGTACACTATACACTATATACAGAGCTCCTGTGTATAATGTCACTGGTGATCACTGTATTACCTGTACACTATACACTATATACAGAGCTTCTGTGTATAATGTCACTGGTGATCACTGTATTACCTGTACACTATACACTATATACAGAGCTACTGTGTATAATGTCACTGGTGATCACTGTATTACCTGTACACTGACACTATATACAGAGCTCCTGTGTATAATGTCACTGGTGATCACTGTATTACCTGTACAATATACACTATATACAGAGCTCCTGTGTATAATGTCACTGGTGATCACTGTATTACCTGTACACTGACACTATATACAGAGCTCCTGTGTATAATGTCACTGGTGATCACTGTATTACCTGTACACTATACACTATATACAGAGCTCCTGTGTATAATGTCACTGGTGATCCCTGTATTACCTGTACACTATAAACTATATACAGAGCTCCGGTGTATAATGTCACTGGTGATCATTGTATTACCTGTACACTATACACTATATACAGAGCTCCTGTGTATAATGTCACTGGTGATCACTGTATTACCTGTACACTATACACTATATAAAGATCTGCTGTTTATAATGTCACTGGTGATCCCTGTATTACCTGTAGACTATACACTATATACAGAGCTCCTGTGTATAATGTCATTGGTGATCACTGTATTACCTGTACACTGATACTATATACAGAGCTCCTGTGCATAATGTCACTGGTGATCACTGTTTTACCTGTACACTGACACTATATTCAGAGCTCCTCTGTATAATGTCACTGGTGATCACTGTATTACCTGTACACTGATACTATATACAGAGCTCATGTGTATAATGTCACTGGTGATCCCTGTATTACCTGTACACTATACAATATATACAGAGCTCCTGTGTACAATGTCACTGGTGATCACTATTTTACCTGTACAATATACACTATATACAGAGCTCCTGTGTATAATGTCACTGGTGATCCCTGTATTACCTGTACACTATACACTATATACAGAGCTCCTGTGTATAATGTTGTCATTGGTTATCCCTGTATTACCTGTGCACTATACAACATATACAGAGCTCCTATAAGGTAGCGGCAACTCCCAGGCCTGGCGTGGATGCCCACATGGAGGGCTCCGAGTGCCCCCAAGGCTATATACTATACACAGAACTCCTGTGAATAATGTCACTCCGTGTTCTGCTCCGTGCTCTGCTCCATTCTCTTCCAAACTATTTTAAAGCAGCTGCTTTATCTGCCAGTTCTTACTCCTTTAGAAGCTCATTTCACCGGCCGCTTTTGCGAATTTGTACTGAAACACGATTCATAATCACTCTCCCCATCTGAGCATGGGGGAGGGGAGCAAAGACCGATACCAGGAGAGAAATTGTAACTAGATTACAAATTTTTCTGCTAAAACGGCAAAAAAAATCATATGACATAGGCCTTTATTGTACCTGGCAGAAAAGATTGTGGTGTGAAAAAAGCCAAAATTGGGGAAATTCATCATTACATTGGACTAGTGTACCTGGTGGTATAAGAGGCCGGAGCTCCTCCATCATCACCTCCTGGTACCGATCCTGGTGTCCTTCTAGATACTCCCACTCCTCCATGGTGAGATAGACAGCGACGTCCTGACACCTTATAGGAACCTGACAACAACGACACCGTCATCTCCCAGAATCCTCCAGTGCTGTCCTGTATAATGTCCCAGCAGGCACCTCTCCGGTCATCACCCAGAATCCTCCAGTGCCGTCCTGTATACTGTCCCAGCAGTCACCTCTCCGCTCATCACCCAGAATCCTCCAGTGCCGTCCTGTATAATGTCCCAGCAGTCAGCTCTCCGGTCATCACCCAGAATCCTCCAGTGCTGTCCTGTATAATGTCCCAGCAGTCACCTCTCCGGTCATCACCCAGAATCCTCCAGTGCTGTCCTGTATAATGTCCCAGCAGTCACCTCCCCGGTCATCACCCAGAATCCTCCAGTGCAGTCCTGTATAATGTCCCAGCAGTCACCTCTCCGCTCATCACCCAGAATCCTCCAGTGCTGTTCTGTATAATGTCCCAGCAGTCACCTCTCCGGTTATCACACAGAATCCTCCAGTGCTGTCCTGTATAATGTCCCAGCAGTCACCTCTCCGCTCATCACCCAGAATCCTCCAGTGCTGTCCTGTATAATGTCTCAGCAGTCACCTCTCCGGTCATCACCCAGAATCCTCCAGTGCTGTCCTGTATAATGTCCCAGCAGTCACCTCCCCGGTCATCACCCAGAATCCTCCAGTGCAGTCCTGTATAATGTCCCAGCAGTCACCTCTCCGCTCATCACCCAGAATCCTCCAGTGCTGTTCTGTATAATGTCCCAGCAGTCACCTCTCCGGTTATCACACAGAATCCTCCAGTGCCGTCCTGTATAACGTACCAGCAGTCACCTCTCCGCTCATCACCCAGAATCCTCCAGTGCTGTCCTGTATAATGTCCCAGCAGTCACCTCTCCGCTCATCACTCAGAATCCTCCAGTGCTGTCCTGTATAATGTCCCAGCAGCCACCTCTCCGGTCATCACCCAGAATCCTCCAGTGCTGTCCTGTATAATGTCCCAGCAGTCACCTCCCCGGTCGTCACCCAGAATCCTCCAGTGCTGTCCTGTATAATGTCCCAGCAGTCACCTCTCCGCTCATCACCCAGAATCCTCCAGTGCTGTCCTGTATAATGCCCCAGCAGTCACCTCTCCAGTCATCACCCAGAATCCTCCAGTGCTGTCCTGTATAATGTCCCAGCAGTCACCTCTCCGCTCATCACCCAGAATCCTCCAGTGCTGTCCTGTATAATGTCCCTGCAGTCACCTCTCCGGTCATCACCCAGAATCCTCCAGTGCCGTCCTGTATAATGTCCCAGCAGTCACCTCTCCGCTCATCACCCTGAATCCTCCAGTGCCGTCCTGTATAATGTCCCAGCAGTCACCTCTCCGATCATCACCCAGAATCCTCCAGTGCTGTCCTGTATAATGTCCCAGCAGTCACCTCCCCGGTCATCACCCAGAATCCTCCAGTGCTGTCCTGTATAATGTCCCAGCAGTCACCTCTCCGGTCATCACCCTGAATCCTCCAGTGCTGTCCTGTATAATGTCCCAGCAGTCACCTCTCCGGTCATCACCCAGAATCCTCCAGTGCTGTCCTGTATAATGTCCCAGCAGTCACCTCTCCGCTCATCACCCAGAATCCTCCAGTGCTGTCCTGTATAATGTCCCTGCAGTCACCTCTCCGGTCATCACCCAGAATCCTCCAGTGCCGTCCTGTATAATGTCCCAGCAGTCACCTCTCCGCTCATCACCCTGAATCCTCCAGTGCCGTCCTGTATAATGTCCCAGCAGTCACCTCTCCGATCATCACCCAGAATCCTCCAGTGCTGTCCTGTATAATGTCCCAGCAGTCACCTCCCCGGTCATCACCCAGAATCCTCCAGTGCTGTCCTGTATAATGTCCCAGCAGTCACCTCTCCGCTCATCACCCAGAATCCTCCAGTGCTGTCCTGTATAATGCCCCAGCAGTCACCTCTCCAGTCATCACCCAGAATCCTCCAGTGCTGTCCTGTATAATGTCCCAGCAGTCACCTCTCCGCTCATCACCCAGAATCCTCCAGTGCTGTCCTGTATAATGTCCCTGCAGTCACCTCTCCGGTCATCACCCAGAATCCTCCAGTGCCGTCCTGTATAATGTCCCAGCAGTCACCTCTCCGCTCATCACCCTGAATCCTCCAGTGCCGTCCTGTATAATGTCCCAGCAGTCACCTCTCCGATCATCACCCAGAATCCTCCAGTGCTGTCCTGTATAATGTCCCAGCAGTCACCTCCCCGGTCATCACCCAGAATCCTCCAGTGCTGTCCTGTATAATGTCCCAGCAGTCACCTCTCCGGTCATCACCCTGAATCCTCCAGTGCTGTCCTGTATAATGTCCCAGCAGTCACCTCTCCGGTCATCACCCAGAATCCTCCAGTGCTGTCCTGTATAATGTCCCAGCAGTCACCTCTCCGCTCATCACCCAGAATCCTCCAGTGCTGTCCTGTATAATGTCCCTGCAGTCACCTCTCCGGTCATCACCCAGAATCCTCCAGTGCCGTCCTGTATAATGTCCCAGCAGTCACCTCTCCGCTCATCACCCTGAATCCTCCAGTGCCGTCCTGTATAATGTCCCAGCAGTCACCTCTCCGATCATCACCCAGAATCCTCCAGTGCTGTCCTGTATAATGTCCCAGCAGTCACCTCCCCGGTCATCACCCAGAATCCTCCAGTGCTGTCCTGTATAATGTCCCAGCAGTCACCTCTCCGGTCATCACCCAGAATCCTCCAGTGCTGTCCTGTATAATGTCCCAGGAGCCACCTCTCTGGTGATCACCCAGAATCCTCCAGTGCTGTCCTGTATAATGTCCCAGCAGTCACCTCTCCGGTGATCACCCAGAATCCTCCAGTGCTGTCCTGTATAATGTCCCAGCAGTCACCTCTCCGGTCATCACCCAGAATCCTCCAGTGCTGTCCTGTATAATGTCCCAGGAGCCACCTCTCTGGTGATCACCCAGAATCCTCCAGTGCTGTCCTGTATAATGTCCCAGCAGTCACCTCTCCGGTGATCACCCAGAATCCTCCAGTGCTGTCCTGTATAATGTCCCAGCAGTCACCTCTCTGCTCAGCAGCTCAATCATCTTGTTGCTGAGCTCTAGGATCTTCTTCCTCTTCCTCTCATGTATCGGGGGGTGCGGGGGAGGCTCTGTGATGGGGCCCAGGCTCCGCCCTCCTGACTCCTGGAGATGGATGATGGGAGTCACACCCTCCCCCGGTGTCTTCCTCACTATTGTGTAATCCTGTGTATGGAGAGAGACACTTGGGGAGAAGACGCAAAACACTAAATCCCAGATGTACAGTGGGATGTAAAAGTTTGGGCGCCAATGGTCACAATTACTGTTATTGTGAACAGTTAAGTGAGTTGAAGATGAAATGATCTAAAAGGCCTAAAACTAAAGCTGACACATTTCCTTTGTATTTTAGGCAAAAAAAATATTTTTTTTCATCTTTCACATTTTAAAAACTACAAAAAGGAAAATGGGCAGATGCAAAAGTTTGTGCCCCCTGCATGGTTAGTACCTAGTAGCGCCCCCTTTTTTCAGGTATCACAGCTTGTAAATGCTTTTTGCAGCCAGACAAGAGTCTTTCACTTCTTGTTTGAGGGATTTTCATTCATTCTTCCTTGGAGAATTCTTCCAGTTCTGTGAGATTCCTGGGGCGTCTTGCATCGTCTGCTATTTTGAGGTCTAGCCACAGATTTTTAATGATGTTCAGATCCGGGGACTGTGAGGGCCATTGTAAAACCTTCAGCTTGCGCCTTTTGAGGTCGTCTATTGTGAATGTTGACATGTGTTTATGATCATTATCCATTTCTAGAACCTTGCTCTTCTCAGCTTCAGCTTTTTACAGAATTTGTTGAAATTTCCTTGAATCCATTCTTGCCTCTACCTGTGAAATGTTCCCATAGCCATTGGCTGCAACACAACGCCAAAGCATGATTGATCCTCCTTCATGCTTAATGGTTGGCGAGATGTTCGTTTCCTGAAACTCTGTGGCTTCTTTATCCACACATACAGGTGCTTCTCACAAAATTAGAATATCATTAAAAAGTTAATTTATATCAGTTCTTCAATACAAAAAGTGAAACTCCTATATTATATAGAGTCATTGCACACAGAGGGATCTATTATATAGAGTCATTACACACAGAGGGATCTATTATATAGAGTCATTACACGCAGAGGGATCTATTATATAGAGTCATTACACACAGAGGGATCTATTATATAGAGTCATTACACACAGAGGGATCTATTATATAGAGTCATTACACACAGAGGGATCTATTATATAGAGTCATTACACACAGAGGGATCTATTATATAGAGTCATTCCACACAGAGGGATCTATTATATAGAGTCATTCCACACAGAGGGATCTATTACATAAAGTCATTACACACAGAGGGATCTATTATATAGACTCATTACACACAGAGGGATCTATTATATAGAGTCATTACACACAGAGGGATATATTATATAGAGTCATTACACACAGAGGGATCTATTATATAGAGTCATTACACACAGAGGGATCTATTATATAGAGTCATTACACGCAGAGGGATCTATTATATAGAGTCATTACACGCAGAGGGATCTATTATATAGAGTCATTACACGCAGAGGGGTCTATTATATAGAGTCATTACACACAGAGGGGTCTATTATAAAGAGTCATTACACACAGAGGGATCTATTATATAGAGTCATTACTCACAGAGTGATCTATTATATAGAGTCATTACACGCAGAGGGATCTATTATATAGAGTCATTACACGCAGAGGGATCTATTATAGAGTCATTACACGCAGAAGGATCTATTATATAGAGTCATTACACACAGAGGGATCTATTATATAGAGTCATTACACACAGAGGGATCTATTATATACAGTCATTACACACAGAGGGATCTATTATATAGAGTTATTACACACAGAGTGATCTATTATAGAGTCATTACACACAGAGGGATCTATTATATACAGTCATTACACACAGAGGGATCTATTATATAGAGTTATTACACACAGAGGGATCTATTATATAGAGTCATTACACGCAGAGGGATCTATTATATAGAGTCATTACACACAGAGGGATCTATTATATAGAGTCATTACACGCAGAGGGATCTATTAGATCCCTCTGTGTGTAATGACTCTATATAATAGATCACTGAGTAATGACTCTATATAATATATCCCTCTGTGTGTAATGACTCTATATAATATATCCCTCTGTGTGTAATGAGTCTATATAATAGATCCCTCTGTGTGTAATGATTCTATATAATAGATCCCTCTGTGTGTAATGACTCTATCTAATAGATCGCTCTGTGTGTAATGACTCTATATAATAGATCCCTCTGTGTGTAATGACTCTATATAATAGATCCCTCTGTGTGTAATGACTCTATATAATAGACCCCTCTCTGTGTAATGGCTCTATATAATAGATCACTCTGTGTGTAATGACTCTATATAATAGATCCCTCTGTGTGTAATGACTCTATATAATAGATCCCTCTGTGTTTAATGACTCTATATAATAGATCCCTCTGTGTGTAATGACTCTATATAATAGATCACTGTGTGTAAAGACTCTATATAATAGATCGCTCTGTGTGTAATGACTCAATATAATAGATCCCTCTGTGTGTAATGACTCTATATAATAGATCCCTCTGTGTGTAATGACTCTATATAATAGATCCCTCTGTGTGTAATGACTCTATATAATAGATCGCTCTGTGTGTAATGACTCTATATAATAGATCACTCTGTGTGTAATGACTCTATATAATAGATCGCTCTGTGTGTAATGACTCTATATAATAGATCCCTCTGTGTGTAATGACTCTATATAATAGATCGCTCTGTGTGTAATGACTCTATATAATAGATCCCTCTGTGTGTAATGACTCTATATAATAGATCGCTCTGTGTGTAATAACTCTATATAATAGATCCCTCTGTGTGTAATGACTCTATATAATATAGGAGTTTCACTTTTTGTATTGAAGAACTGAAATAAATTCACTTTTTGATGATATTCTAATTTTGTGAGAAGCACCTGTACCTTTGATCATTGTGGCCACAGAGTTCTATTTTAACCTCATTGGTCCACAGGACTTCTTTCCAAAATGCATCAGGCTTGTTTAGATGTTCTTTTGCAAACTTCTGACGCTGAATTATATAGGGAGGATGCAGGAGAGGTTTTGTTCTGATGACTCTTCCATGAAGGCCATATTTGTGCAGGTGTCTCTGAACAGTAGAACAATGTACCACAACTCCATAGTCTGCTAAATCTTTCTGAAGGTCTTTTGCAGTCAAGCGGGGGTTCTGATTTTGCCTCTCTAGCAATCCTATGAGCAGCTCTCACTGACATTTTGCTTGGCCTTCCAGACCTTATCTTGACCTCCACTGTTCCTGGTAACTGCCATTTCTTAATTACATTTTGAACTGAGGAAAGGGCAACTTGAAAACGCTTTGTTATCTTCTTATCGCTTCTCCTGCTTTGTGGCCCTCCACCATTTTCAGAGTGCTCCGCAGCTGCTTAGAAGAACCCATGGCTGCTGGTTTTGGCTCAAGGTTAGAGGAGGCTTGGTTTTTATAAAGCTGGGAAATCTGCATCACCTGGCCTTTTCTAACGATGATAGTGAACAAGCCATAACCCTAAGAGGCTAATTAAGGTCTGAAATCTTGGTCAAAGTTATGAGAACACAAAAGGGTGCCCAAACTTTTGCATCAGCCCATTTTCCTTTTTGTAATTTTTAATATGTAAAAAATGACAATATATGTGTATTTTTTTTTTTGCCTAAGATGTCACATTTCCTTTACATCTTTAACTTTAGGCGTTTTAGAGATAATTTAATCTTCAACTTGCTTAAATGTTCACAAAATAGTAATTTTGAACAAGGGAGCCCAAACTTTTACATGCCACTGTATAATGAAATACTGGTTTTGTGACCCAAAGCCTCCTGATAGGTTTCCATATTCAATAGAGCTGATAGAAATGTAGAGGAGTTACCTCTCCGCTCAGCAGGGAGATGATCTCCAGGGTGAAGTGTAATAATCTTCTGGTGGTCTCGTCCTCGTCCATCCTCGGGGTCATTCAGGAGAAGGAGGGATGAGCACTGGATCAGCTGGAGGGATCTCGTCCTGCCGGAATCTTCATGATAAAGGAGAAGATGGACGATATAACGTGAGATACAGAACCGCAGTCAGTGAGCAGCGAGAGAAGCAGGTCCTCCCAGCCGTCACCACATGGATTATAGGAGGACTCCCAACACGGACATTTATGTCATGGCCTCAAGATATCTCACAACTATGTGATAGATGAGCCCTCCCTTACCTGTGCATAACAACAAAAATATAAATGGAAATACGGACCCCCGGCAGCTTCTCCATACCAATGACTGATAGGTCTGTCTTCATACAGTCACGAAAGGAGAGATCTGTCACTCAGGCGGAGCGGGCGTCTTTTAAAGTATGTCCATCTCTGAAACCCTCCAACGTTAGAGTCACACATACATGGCTAAAATCACACAGCCAGCGACTGATACAAGCTGGAAGAGGCAGCAGATATCAGCGGTCAGGGTCCGCTCAGACAATGTGATAGCAACTGAGGCAAACACATATTTGAGAGGAAATGTCTTCTGTGTGACCACCTGTGTCCTAAACCTGCAATTAAGAGTACTTAGAGTAAAACAGTAAATCTTTATATATACTGTAAGGAGGCGGTGTTCACACCGTGCAGTAACTGAGGCAGTGACCCAAGCAAGTCCAACATAAGCAGCTTTTATTCAGCAACTTACGGGTAAACAGAAAGTCCTCCGGTTCGCAGCCGAGTTACCATAAGTCCATAACAACAGTTACCGGGGGCAAGGGCCGCGCCGGGCCGCTCAGAGCCTGACAGGTTCAGAGCCTTCCCAGGCGTAGGTTCAGCTACTCACAGGTCCGCCGAGCTTTCCTGCTATCCTCCTAGCAGGTCCCAACACTGAACAACACTAATCCTTAATGCAGGGTTCTAAAGGACCTGTGGCAAGAGCCACTGGAAAACCCGGATTGGAGGGAGGAGGCCGACCCACTGCCTTCCTGTAGCCTCCTCCAAGAAATGAAGGCCCTGCCGGGTTTTACTAATCTGCCTTAGCCAGATAGCCCGACCAGGTCATTGCTCACCTTCATCCCTGCATTGCAGCCGCAAGTGTGTCTGTGACCGCAATGCACTCCAATGGGTTTAATAGGTCTCTGTACACATTCTGGGGATATATAACGTTCCTCGTATACGATCCCGGTCACTGCCTCACATATCCCCCCCCCTCTGTTCAAACTTGTGGGGTTGAACATTTGTCACCATACAGGGTGCCCGGGACAGGGCATCTGCGTTTGACAGCAACTTCTACAGAGAGACTGAGTGAACCTTGTCCCAGGCCTCTCAACGTTCCGGAATCGGCGTTATGGCCGTTTCCCGCAGGGCAGCAATCTGTTGCAGCAATAGTTCATTTGTTTTTTTGCTGCTGCTGGGTGAGTACCAACTGCTTTAACAGCTCCTCCATTTTGTCCACGGGGTGGGGCTGAAAGGTGGCAGGCCGGATTGTGGTCATGCAGCTGCCAGTGGGGTATGCCTCAGTCACAATGCCCGCTTTCTCCACCAAGCTGTACCGTGCAGTAACTGAGGCAGTGACCCAAGCAAGTCCAACATAAGCAGCTTTTATTCAGCCCTCACGGGTAAAACAGAAAGTCCTCCAGTTCGCAGTCGGGTTAACATAAGTACATAACAATGGTTGCCGTGGGCAACGGCCGCTCAGAGCCTGACGGGTGCAGAGCCTTCCCAGGCGTGGGTTCAGCTACACACAGGCCAGTCAAGCTTTCCTGCTATCCTCCTGGCAGGTTCCAACAATGAACAACACTAATCCTTAGTGCAGGGATTTTAAAGGACCTGTGGCAATAGCCACTGGAAAACCCGGGTTGGAGGGAGGAGGCCGCCCCACTGCCTTCCTGTAGCCTCCTCCAAGAAATGAAGGCCCTGCCGGGTTTTACTAATCTGCCTTAGCCAGATAGTCTGACCAGGTCAATGTTCACCTTCATTCCTGCATTGCAGCCGCAGGTGTGTCTGTGACTACAATGCACTCCAATGGATTTAATAGGTCTCTGTACACATTCTGGGGGATATATAACGTCTCTCGTATACGATCCCAGTCACTGCCTCACAACACACACACACACAGACAGTCATGGCCGAAATTAGTGTTGGAACCACGCTTGAAATTGTTCTAGAAAATGAAATATTTCCCCTAGAAAATGATTGTAATTACACATATTTTATTATACACATTTATTTCCTTTGTGTGTATTGTAACAGCACAAAAAAAAAACAAACAGAAAAAAGCAAATTGGACATAATTTCACACAAAACCCCAAAAATGGGCAAGGCAGAATTGTTGGCACTTTCCAAAATTGTAGGTAAACAACTTTGTTTCAAACGTATGATGCTCGTTCACACTCACCTGTGGCAAGTAACAGGTGTGGGCAAAATGAAAATCACACCTGAAACCAGATAAAAAGGGGAGAAGATGACTCAGTCTTTGTCTGCTACACTAAGCATGGAGAACAAAAAGAGAAGAGAACTGGATGTAGACGGCAGAGAAAAATTGATGAAAAGTTGCAAAGCAGGATAGTCCTGATGGTGGATAAGCAGACTCAATTAAGTTCCAAAGAAACTCAAGCTGTCCTGCAGGCTCAGGGTGCAATGGTGTCAGCGCAAGCTATTCGTCGACATTTGAATGAAATGAAACGCTATGCCAGGAGATCCAGGAAGACCCCACTGCTGACACAGAGACATAAGAAAGCTAGACTGCAGTTTGCCAAAATGTACGTGATTAAGCCAAAATCCTTCTGGGAAAGCGTGTTGTGGACAGATGAGACCAGGACAGAGCTTTGTGGTAAAGCACATCATTCTACTGTTTACCGAAAATAGAATGAGAAAAGAACACAGTACCTACAGTCAAATATGGTGGAGGGTCAAAGATTTTTTGGGGTGCCTTGACTGTGTGCAAGGCATCATGAAATCTGAAGCATACTAAAGAATTTTTGCTCACAAAGTAGGGCCCAGTGTCAGAAAACTGGCTTTGAGTCCTAGGTCATGGGTCTTCCAGCAGGACTATTACCCCAAATATACTTTAAGAATAACTAAGGCTTCGATCACATCTACAAGACGTCACCGACCACAAGTGATGGATCCTGTAACTAAGGCTCCGATCACATATATCTACAAGACGACACCGACCACGACCAATGGATCCTGTAAATAAGGCTCCGATCACATCTAGAAGACGTCACCGACCACGACCGATGGATCCTGTAACTAAGGCTCCGATCACATCTACAAGGCGACACCGACCACGACCGATGGATCCTGTAACTAAGGCTCCGATCACATCTAGAAGACGTCACCGACCACGACCGATGGATCCTGTAACTAAGACTCCGATCACATCTACAAGGCGACACCGACCACGACCAATGGATCCTGTAAATAAGGCTCCGATCACATCTACAAGACGTCACCGACCACGACCGATGGATCCTGTAACTAAGGCTCCGATCACATCTACAGGACGTCACCAACCACGACCGATGGATCCTGTAACTAAGGCCCCGATCACATCTACAAGACGTCACCGACCACGATTGATGGATCCTGTAACTAAGGCTCCGATCACATCTACAAGATGTCACCGACCACGACCGATGGATCCTGTAACTAAGGCTCCGATCACATCTACAAGACGTCACCGACCACGACCGATGGATCCTGTAACTTAGGCTCCGATCACATCTACAAGACGTCACCGACCACGACCGATGGATCCTGTAACTAAGGCTCCGATCACATCTACAAGACGTCACCGACCACGACCGGTGGATCCTGTAACTAAGGCTCCGATCACATCTACAAGACATCACCGACCACGACCGATGGATCCTGTAACTAAGGCTCCGATCACATCTACAAGACGTCACCGACCATGACCGATGGATCCTGTAACTAAGGCTCCGATCACATCAGCAAGTCGTCACCAACCACGACCGATGGATCCTGTAACTAAGGCTCCGATCACATCTACGTCACCGACCACGACCTATGGATCCTGTAACTAAGGCTCCGATCACATCTACAAGATGTCACCGACCACGACCGATGGATCGGGTAACTAAGGCTCCGATCACATCTACAAGACGTCACCGACCACGACCGATGGATCCTGTAACTAAGGCTCTGATCACATCTACAAGACGTCACCAACCACGACCGATGGATGCTGTAACTAAGGCTCCGATCACATCTACGTCACCGACCACGACCGATGGATCCTGTAACTAAGGCTCCGATCACATCTACAAGACATCACTGACCACGACTGATGGATCCTGTAACTAAGGCTCCGATCACATCTACAAGACATCACCGACCACGACCGATGGATCCTGTAACTAAGGCTCCGATCACATCAGCAAGTCGTCACCAACCACGACCGATGGATCCTGTAACTAAGGCTCCGATCACATCTACGTCACCGACCACGACCTATGGATCCTGTAACTAAGGCTCCGATCACATCTACAAAATGTCACCGACCACGACCGATGGATCGGGTAACTAAGGCTCCGATCACATCTACAAGACGTCACCGACCATGACCGATGGATCCTGTAACTAAGGCTCTGATCACATCTACAAGACGTCACCGACCACGACCGATGGATCCTGTAACTAAGGCTCCGATCACATCTACGTCAACGACCACGACCGATGGATCCTGTAACTAAGGCTCCGATCACATCTACAAGACGTCACCGACCACTACCGATGGATCCTGTAACTAAGGCTCCGATCACATCTACAAGACGTCACCGACCACGACCGATGGATCCTGTAACTAAGGCTCCGATCACATCTACAAGACGTCACCGACCACGACCGATGGATCCTGTAACTAAGGCTCCGATCACATCTACAAGACGTCACCGACCACGACCGATGGATCCTGTAACTAAGGCTCCGATCACATCTACAAGACGTCACTGACCACGACTGATGGATCCTGTAACTAAGGCTCCGATCACATCTACAAGACGTCACCGACCATGACCGATGGATCCTGTAACTAAGGCTCTGATCACATCTACAAGACGTCACCGACCACGACCGATGGATCCTGTAACTAAGGCTCCGATCACATCTACAAGACGTCACCGACCACGACCGATGGATCCTGTAACTAAGGCTCCGATCACATCTACAAGACGTCACTGACCACGACTGATGGATCCTGTAACTAAGGCTCCGATCACATCTACAAGACGTCACCGACCATGACCGATGGATCCTGTAACTAAGGCTCTGATCACATCTACAAGACGTCACCGACCACGACCGATGGATCCTGTAACTAAGGCTCCGATCACATCTACAAGACGTCACTGACCACGACTGATGGATCCTGTAACTAAGGCTCCGATCACATCTACAAGAAGTCACCGACCATGACCGATGGATCCTGTAACTAAGGCTCTGATCACATCTACAAGACGTCACCGACCACGACCGATGGATCCTGTAACTAAGGCTCCGATCACATCTACAAGACGTCACCGACCACGACCGATCGATCCTGTAACTAAGGCTCCGATCACATCTACAAGACGTCACCGACCACGACCGATGGATCCTGTAACTAAGGCTCCGATCACATCAGCAAGTCGTCACCAACCACGACCGATGGATCCTGTAACTAAGGCTCCGATCACATCTACGTCACCGACCACGACCTATGGATCCTGTAACTAAGGCTCCGATCACATCTACAAGATGTCACCAACCACGACCGATGGATCGGGTAACTAAGGCTCCGATCACATCTACAAGACGTCACCGACCACGACCGATGGATCCTGTAACTAAGGCTCTGATCACATCTACAAGACGTCACCAACCACGACCGATGGATCCTGTAACTAAGGCTCCGATCACATCTACGTCACCGACCATGACCGATGGATCCTGTAACTAAGGCTCCGATCACATCTACAAGACGTCACCGACCACGACCGATGGATCCTGTAACTAAGGCTCCGATCATATTGTAGCGTCGGCGTCCCTGCCCTCTGCTAGGCAGGGACGCTGTTCCCCTCACCTCTCTGCTCCGAGCCCGGCGTCCTCCTCCCGCTCTGCTGGCAGCGCGCGCTCCTTCCCGGCAACTGTGCTTAGGGCGCGCGCGCTCCCTCCCTCTTAAAGGGGCCGCGCGCGCCGTCCTAAGGAGTCCCCGGCCAATGGCCGGAGGACTTCACCATATATAAGGCACCTCCTCCAAAATGGAGGTGCCCGAGCAATGTTGTTGCACTGTTCACTACTCTGCTTCAGCCCTCAGGTCCCGTTGCCAGTTACCTGCCTGATTTCTGCTAGAGTCCTGCCAGTTTGCTGTCTGTTTCCTGCCTGATATTCCTGCTACCTGCTTGCTAGCCTGAGGTCCGACGGTCTGCCTTCCTACTCCTGTCAGTCTGTCTATGGACCAGCTTGGCCGCTCACCTGGGAGCGCACATCTGCTACCTGCCTGCTAGCCTTCCTGGAGGCTCTGCCGTCACGTGCTGTGACCACCTGCTATTCCAGAGACTCCTGCCCGCTCACCTGGGAGCGCACATCTGCTACCTGCCTGCTAGCCTTCCTGGAGGTTCCGCCGTCGCGTGCTGTGACCACCTGCTATTCCAGAGACTCCTGCCCGCTCACCTGGGAGCGCTCCTCCGCTACCTGCCTGCTTGCCTACCTGGAGGCTCCGCCGTCACGTGCTGTGACCACCTGCTATTCCAGAGACTCTTGCCCGCTCACCTGGGAGCGCTCATCTGCTACCTGTCTGTTGGACTTCCTGGAGGCTCCGCCGTCACATGCTGTGACCACCCGATTATCCAGAGACTCTCGCCTGCTCACCTGGGAGCTCACGTCTATCATCTGCCGCCACAGGTCGTACCAATCCTTTACCCAGAGACTGCCCCGGTCACTTGCCGTGACCTCCTGCCCGTTCATCCAGAGACTGCCCCGGTCACTTGCCATGACCTCCTGCCCGTTCATCCAGAGACTGCCCTGGTCACTTGCCGTGACCTCCTGCCCGTTCATCCAGAGACTGTCCCAGTCACCTGCTGTGACTGCCTGCCCGTCTACCCTGGTCGCCACCCGCTCCCTTACAAGGACCGCCCCCTTGTATAGTAGCTCAGAGGTTCCGCCTCCCAGACCCGTTACACACATCTACAAGACGTCACCGACCAAGAGCGATGGATCCTGTAACTAAGGCTCCAATCACATCTACAAGACATCACCGACCACGAGCGAGGGATCCTTTAACTAAGGCTCCGATCACATCTACAAAACGTCACCGACCACGAGCGATGGATCCTGTAACTAAGGCTCCAATCACATCTACAAGACGTCACCGACCAAGAGCGAGGGATCCTGTAACTAAGGCTCCGATCACATCTACAAGACGTCACCGACCAAGAGCGATGGATCCTGTAACTAAGGCTCCGATCACATCTATAAGACGTCACCGACCACGACCGATGGATCCTGTAACTAAGGCTCCGATCACATCTACAAGACGACACCGACCACGACCGATGGATCCTGTAACTAAGGCTCTGATCACATCTACAAGACGTCACCGACCACGACCGATGGATCCTGTAACTAAGGCTCCGATCACATCTACAAGACGACACCGACCACGACCGATGGATCCTGTAACTAAGGCTCTGATCACATCTACAAGACGTCACCGACCACGACCGATGGATCCTGTAACTAAGGCTCTGATCACATCTACAAGACGTCACCGACCACGACCGATGGATCCTGTAACTAAGGCTCCGATCACATCTACAAGACGTCACCGACCACGACCGATGGATCCTGTAACTAAGGCTCCGATCACATCTACAAAGACGACACCGACCACGACCGATGGATCCTGTAACTAAGGCTCCGATCACATCTACAAGACGTCACCGACCACGACCGATGGATCCTGTAACTAAGGCTCCGATCACATCTACAAGACGTCACCGACCACGACCGATGGATCCTGTAACTAAGGCTCCGATCAGCTCAAAATTGTACCAAACCCTCCTTGTAATCTTACCTGAATGATGGAAACCTGCTGCTGGCTGATTACATTGAGCAGCTCCACACACAACCAGGACGGAGCTGCTGCACTGAGAGCTGGAGGACCTGTGGGATGTTCCCGTCATGTGATCAGGGGGCGGAGCTCAGGAGAGAGGTGGTGAAGGACCTTTTATGACGTTCCTATCATGTGATCAGCTCCTGCAGTGCAGCAGGTCCGCTCTGCTCCTGTGTACAGGTCTCGTATTCTCTGTTATCAGCCATTATTCAGAGCCCTTGTGTGACTGTCTGAAGAGACCTATCAGTTATTGGTAGGGAGAAGCCGCCGGGTATCCATATTGCCATTTCGATTTTCGTTGTTATGTCCCATATATTTGTGATATCTTGGAGCGATTTGGTGGAGAGGTCATAGGAGCCCTTATATAGACTCTTTGGATGATCACTTCCCATTTTGTTTGGGCTTTTAAATGTTTTTAATCATGTAGTGTTCTATTGTTCTAATATGTAACTAATAAACTTTGATTGCCATTTGGGGATCCTGAATTGTATATACACACTCCTTCTTTCTTTGCTTCTCATGTTCTGGGGTTGTGCTGCAACCAATGGTAAAGGGAACATTTCACAGACAGAGGGAAGAATGGATTCAATGAAATTTCAACAAATTCTTGATGCAAACATAACACCATCTGTAAAAAAGCTGAAGTTGAAAAGAGGATGGCTTCTATAAATTGATAATGATCCTAAACACACATCAAAATCCACAACAGACGACCTTAAAAGGCAAAAAGTGAAGGTTTTACAATGGCCCTCACAGTCCCCGGATCTGAACATCATTGAAAATCTGTGGATAGACCTCAAAAGAGCAGAGGATGCAAGACGCCCCAGGAATCTCACAGAACTGGAAGAATTCTCCAAGGAAGAATGAATGGATGAAAATCCCTCAAACAAGAATTGAAAGACTCTTGTCTGGCTACAAAAATCATTTACAAGTTGTGATACTTTCACAAGGGGGCGCTACTAGGTACTAACCATGCAGGGTGTCCAAACTTTTGCATTGGCCCATTTTACTTTTTGTAATTTTTAAAATGTAAAAGATGAAAAAATTATATATTTTTTTTGCCTAAAATACAAAGGAAATGGGTCATCTTTAGTTTTAGACCTTTTAGAGATCATTTCATCTTTAACTTGCTTAACTGTTCACAATAACAGTAATTTTGACTATTGGTGTCCAAACTTTTACATCCCACTGTACATCTGGGATTTAGTGTTTTGCGTCTTCTCCCAAAGTGTCTCTCTCCATACACAGGATTACACAATAGTGAGGAAGACACCGGGGGAGGGTGTGACTCCCATCATCCATCTCCAGGAGTCAGGAGGGCGGAGCCCGGACCCCATCACAGAGCCTCCCCCGCACCCCCCGATACATGAGAGGAGGAAGAAGAAGATCCTAGAGCTCAGCAACAAGATGATTGAGCTGCTGAGCGGAGAGGTGACTGCTGGGACATTATACAGGACAGCACTGGAGGATTCTGGGTGATGACAGGAGAGGTGACTGCTGGGACATTATACAGGACAGCACTGGAGGATTCTGAGTGATGAGCGGAGAGGTGACTGCTGGGACATTATACAGGGCAGCACTGGAGGATTCTGGGTGATGAGCGGAGAGGTGACTGCTGGGACATTATACAGGACAGCACTGGAGGATTCTGGGTGATGACCGGAGAGGTGACTGCTGGGACATTATACAGGACAGCACTGGAGGATTCTGGGTGATGAGCGGAGAGGGGACTGCTGGGACATTATACAGGACGGCACTGGAGGATTCTGGGTGCTGAGCGGAGAGGTGACTGCTGGGACATTATACAGGACAGCACTGGAGGATTCTGGGTGGATTTTTCCTGTCTGGAGCATGAGCCATGAACAGAAATCCCCACATTTACAGTCTCCGCTGCAACTTTCATACTTCTGCATGGTGATCTAGATATAAATGCTGTCCCCAAACATTCCCTATATACATGAGCTGCAGACAATCCAACCGAATGGTTGACCTCATATAGTGGAAATGGGGATAGGGAATAAGAGTACAGTATAACCCTCATTACATAAATGTTGGTACTACTAGTGTATGTAACCACTAGAACTGATGTATTTGATATGACGACACCATGTAAAGAGATGCGTAAGATCAGACGTCATAGACCATTATTTATCACATCTGCAAAATATCACAGTGCTCCTCCAGTAATCATATATGAAGAGGTTTACAGGCAAGATGTCCGTCAGTGAACGGGATCTGTTCCCTCCAGGCTCCCATAGCAATGGGAAGTAGCTGATGGATAAATTGTCTGTAAATAATAAAAAGGGAGGAATTGTTATGGTAAATATTTATAGTCTATTATTTAGACTAATCATATATCTTTGTTAATTTAAGATTTTTTTAAAATTAGCTTTATAAAAGTGTCTCTGATATAGAGATAAGGTGCAAAGTGTTGTGGTCAATTCGGGTGCCAGACACTGAATTAAGCACCTGGGACAGATTACTTAAAAGAAACGAACCTCTTTATTTAGACACTCTTATGCCCACGACGCGTTTCTGCAGCGGTCTGCTGCCTTCACCAGGTAGAATTACAACCTGATGAAGGCAGCAGACCTCTGCAGAAACGCGTCGTGGGCATAAAAGTGTCTAAATAAAGAGGTTCGTTTCTTTTAAGTAATCTGTCCCAGGTGCTTAATTCAGTGTCTGGCACCCGAATTGACCACAACACTTTGCACATTGTCTTATCTTTCCCACTGGGAATTGTGGCTCGGAGCTGCAGGGAACTGGATGCACTTTCAGCAACTAGGACCTGTGATGATGTCACCGCCCGCGTGATCTACACTCGGAACCACGTGATCGGGAGCTCCGGCAGCGGTTTTAGAGGAGACACAGTGGACGCGGCGGTAACACTTTAAACACCAGAGGCCTCTAAACCCGGGTTGTGCGGTCTGCACAACCCATTAAGGTGAGCAGCCATTTGGTATCTGCATATGTATTCTATCAATTAAACAGGTTCACACAAGCACAGCGCTTCTCCACCCCACCCCTTTGTTTTTTCTGATATAGAGATGTCTTTGTGTTAAGTTTTCTTTGGTACATAAGGCATAGAAAGCTGGGGAGACCCAGTATTCAATGATGACCTTGTTATTCCCAATTAAAATATCTGCAGTGTGAGGTAAGGTAAAGCCATTCCCCTTCTCATATCTCTGTGGCTGTAATAAAGACTTGTGACCCGGCATCTGAGAGTCAGACAAGCCTTGTACACAGACAGAACAGGTTGTGTTTCTCTTGTCTCCGATCGATCGACTCTCTGATTTGATCAAAACTTGCAAACGTGAAACCTTTTCAGTTTCTCCTAAAGCTTTCCATACAGGTTTCCCCATCAATTGTTATTTTTTTATTGTTATTTTAAGTAATTTTTCTATCCACATTTGTTTGCCCGCATTGTCCGGCTCTTACCCCCATTTTCCTTCCTTTTGCAGCCCCCATAGCCCTGACTGCGACCATTTTACAGCCATTTTAAAGCACCGAATTTCAGGTCCCCATTGATTTGTATTGGGTTTGGGGTCAAGTTCTCATGCGCAAACCAAAGTTTCGACTCAAGATCGGCCGAATCAGACAACCCGCGGATTGCTTATCACTACCAACTAATACCGACCCTCAGCAGCAACATCAACAACACAAGAACAACAACAACACCACTGCTACACAAAGCAACAGCGACTGACTGTAATTATTAATGAAACATATAAAGGTGAAACACAAAGTGATTACAGAGGAAGAGGAGCTGCACTGAGAGAGGAGGTGTGCTGACACCAGAGAGCAACAGAGAGGAAGAGGAGCTGCACTGAGAGAGGTGTGCTGACACCAGAGAGCAACAGAGAGGAAGAGGAGCTGCACTGAGAGGGGAGGTGTGCTGACACCAGAGAGCAACAGAGAGGAAGAGGAGCTGCACTGAGAGCAGGAGGTGTGCTGACACCAGAGAGCAACAGAGAGGAAGAGGAGCTGCACTGAGAGAGGAGGTGTGCTGACACCAGAGAGCAACAGAGAGGAAGAGGAGCTGCACTGAGAGAGGAGGTATGCTGACACCAGAGAACAACAGAGAGGAAGAGGAGCTGCACTGAGAGAGGTGTGCTGACACCAGAGAGCAACAGAGAGGAAGAGGAGCTGCACTGAGAGAGGAGGTGTGCTGACACCAGAGAGCAACAGAGAGGAAGAGGAGCTGCACTGAGAGAGGTGTGCTGACACCAGAGAGCAACAGAGAGGAAGAGGAGCTGCACTGAGAGAGGAGGTGTGCTGACACCAGAGAGCAACAGAGAGGAAGAGGAGCTGCACTGAGAGAGGAGGTGTGCTGACACCAGAGAGCAACAGAGAGGAAGAGGAGCTGCACTGAGAGAGGAGGTGTGCTGACACCAGAGAGCAACAGAGAGGAAGAGGAGCTGCACTGAGAGAGGAGGTGTGCTGACACCAGAGAGCAACAGAGAGGAAGGGGAGCTGCACTGAGAGAGGAGGTGTGCTGACACCAGAGAGCAACAGAGAGGAAGAGGAGCTGCTGAGAGCAAAAGAACTGCTGACACCAGAGAGCAACAGAGAGGAAGAGGAGCTGCACTGAGAGAGGAGGTGTGCTGACACCAGAGAGCAACAGAGAGGAAGGGGAGCTGCACTGAGAGAGGAGGTGTGCTGACACCAGAGAGCAACAGAGAGGAAGAGGAGCTGCTGAGAGCAAAAGAACTGCTGACACCAGAGAGCAACAGAGAGGAAGAGGAGCTGCACTGAGAGAGGAGGTAAGCTGCTGAGAGCAAAAGAACTGCTGACACCAGAGAGCAACAGAGAGGAAGAGGAGCTGCACTGAGAGAGGAGGTGAGCTGACACCAGAGAGCAACAGAGAGGAAGAGGAGCTGCTGAGAGCAAAAGAACTGCTGACACCAGAGAGCAACAGAGAGGAAGAGGAGCGCTGACACCAGAGAGCAACAGAGAGGAAGAGGAGCTGCACTGAGAGAGGAGGTGTGCTGACACCAGAGAGCAACAGAGAGGAAGAGGAGCTGCACTGAGAGAGGAGGTGTGCTGACACCAGAGAGCAATAGAGAGGAAGAGGAGCTGCACTGAGAGAGGAGGTGAGCTGACACCAGAGAGCAACAGAGAGGAAGAGGAGCTGCACTGAGAGAGGAGGTGTGCTGACACCAGAGAGCAACAGAGAGGAAGAGGAGCTGCACCGAGAGAGGAGGTGTGCTGACACCAGAGAACAACAGAGAGGAAGGGGAGCTGCACTGAGAGAGGAGGTGTGCTGACACCAGAGAGCAACAGAGAGGAAGAGGAGCTGCACTGAGAGAGGAGGTGTGCTGACACCAGAGAGTAACAGAGAGGAAGGGGAGCTGCACTGAGAGAGGAGGTGTGCTGACACCAGAGAGCAACAGAGAGGAAGAGGAGCTGCACTGAGAGAGGAGGTGAGCTGACACCAGAGAGCAACAGAGAGGAAGAGGAGCTGCTGAGAGCAAAAGAACTGCTGACACCAGAGAGCAACAGAGAGGAAGAGGAGCTGCACTGAGAGAGGAGGTGTGCTGACACCAGAGGGCAACAGAGAGGAAGAGGAGCTGCACTGAGAGCAGGAGAACTGCTGACACCAGAGAGCAACAGAGAGGAAGAGGAGCTGCACAGAGAGGAGGTGTGCTGACACCAGAGAGCAACAGAGAGGAAGGGGAGCTGCACTGAGAGCAGGAGGTGTGCTGACACCAGAGAGCAACAGAGAGGAAGGGGAGCTGCACTGAGAGCAGGAGGTGTGCTGACACCAGAGAGCAACAGAGAGGAAGAGGAGCTGCACTGAGAGAGGAGGTGTGCTGACACCAGAGAGCAACAGAGAGGAAGAGGAGCTGCACTGAGAGCAGGAGAACTGCTGACAACAGAGAGCAAGAGGAGCTGCACAGAGAGGAGGTGTGCTGACACCAGAGAGCAACAGAGAGGAAGAGGAGCTGCACTGAGAGGAGGTGTGCTGACACCAGAGAGCAACAGAGAGGAAGAGGAGCTGCACTGAGAGCAGGAGAATGGCTGACACCAGAGAGCAACAGAGAGGAAGAGGAGCTGCACTGAGAGAGGAGGTGTGCTGACACCAGAGAGCAACAGAGAGGAAGAGGAGCTGCACTGAGAGCAGGAGAACTGCTGACACCAGAGAGCAACAGAGAGGAAGAGGAGCTGCACTGAGAGCAGGAGGTGTGCTGACACCAGAGAGCAACAGAGAGGAAGAGGAGCTGCACTGAGAGAGGAGGTGTGCTGACACCAGAGAGCAACAGAGAGGAAGAGGAGCTGCACTGAGAGAGGAGGTGTGCTGACACCAGAGAGCAACAGAGAGGAAGGGGAGCTGCACTGAGAGCAGGAGGTGTGCTGACACCAGAGAGCAACAGAGAGGAAGAGGAGCTGCACCGAGAGAGGAGGTGTGCTGACACCAGAGAGCAACAGAGAGGAAGAGGAGCTGCACTGAGAGCAGGAGAACTGCTGACACCAGAGAGCAACAGAGAGGAAGAGGAGCTGCACTGAGAGAGGAGGTGTGCTGACACCAGAGAGCAACAGAGAGGAAGAGGAGCTGCACTGAGAGAGGAGGTGTGCTGACACCAGAGAGCAACAGAGAGGAAGAGGAGCTGCACTGAGAGAGGAGGTGTGCTGACACCAGAGAGCAACAGAGAGGAAGAGGAGCTGCACTGAGAGAGGAGGTGTGCTGACACCAGAGAGCAACAGAGAGGAAGAGGAGCTGCACCGAGAGAGGAGGTGTGCTGACACCAGAGAGCGACAGAGAGGAAGAGGAGCTGCACAGAGAGGAGGTGTGCTGACACCAGAGAGCAACAGAGAGGAAGGGGAGCTGCACTGAGAGCAGGAGAACTGCTGACACCAGAGAGCAACAGAGAGGAAGAGGAGCTGCACTGAGAGAGGAGGTGTGCTGACACCAGAGAGCAACAGAGAGGAAGAGGAGCTGCACTGAGAGCAAGAGAACGGCTGACACCAGAGAGCAACAGAGAGGAAGAGGAACTGCACTGAGAGAGGAGGTGTGCTGACACCAGAGAGCAACAGAGAGGAAGAGGAGCTGCACTGAGAGCAGGAGGTGTGCTGACACCAGAGAGCAACAGAGAGGAAGAGGAGCTGCACTGAGAGCAAGAGAACGGCTGACACCAGAGAGCAACAGAGAGGAAGAGGAACTGCACTGAGAGAGGAGGTGTGCTGACACCAGAGAGCAACAGAGAGGAAGAGGAGCTGCACTGAGAGCAGGAGGTGTGCTGACACCAGAGAGCAACAGAGAGGAAGAGGAGCTGCACTGAGAGAGGAGGTGTGCTGACACCAGAGAGCAACAGAGAGGAAGAGGAGCTGCACTGAGAGCAGGAGAACGGCTGACACCAGAGAGCAACAGAGAGGAAGAGGAGCTGCACTGGGAGAGGAGGTGAGCTGACACCACAGAGCAACAGAGAGGAAGAGGAGCTGCTGAGAGCAGAAGAACTGCTGACACCAGAGAGCAACAGAGAGTTAGAGGAGCGCTGACACCAGAGAGCAACAGAGAGGAAGAGGAGCTGCACCGAGAGAGGAGGTGTGCTGACACCAGAGAGCAACAGAGAGGAAGAGGAGCTGCACTGAGAGAGGAGGTGTGCTGACACCAGAGAGCAACAGAGAGGAAGAGGAGCTGCACTGAGAGAGGAGGTGTGCTGACACCAGAGAGCAACAGAGAGGAAGAGGAGCTGCACCGAGAGAGGAGGTGTGCTGACACCAGAGAGGAAGAGGAGCTGCACTGACACCAGAGAGAAACAGAGAGGAAGAGGAGCTGCACTGAGAGAGGAGGTGTGCTGACACCAGAGAGCAACAGAGAGGAAGGGGAGCTGCACTGAGAGAGGAGGTGTGCTGACACCAGAGAGCAACAGAGAGGAAGAGGAGCTGCACTGAGAGAGGAGGTGTGCTGACACCAGAGAGCAACAGAGAGGAAGAGGAGCTGCACTGAGAGCAGGAGAACGGCTGACACCAGAGAGCAACAGAGAGGAAGAGGAGCTGCACTGAGAGAGGAGGTGTGCTGACACCAGAGAGCAACAGAGAGGAAGAGGAGCTGCACCGAGAGAGGAGGTGTGCTGACACCAGAGAGCAACAGAGAGGAAGAGGAGCTGCACTGAGAGAGGAGGTGTGCTGACACCAGAGAGCAACAGAGAGGAAGAGGAGCTGCACTGAGAGCAGGAGAACTGCTGACACCAGAGAGCAACAGAGAGGAAGAGGAGCTGCACTGAGAGCAGGAGAACTGCTGACACCAGAGAGAAACAGAGAGGAAGAGGAGCTGCACTGAGAGAGCAAGAGGAGCTGCACTAAGAGCAGGAGAACTGCTGACACCAGAGAGCAAGAGGAGCTGCACTGAGAGCAGAAGAACTGCTGACACCAGAGAGCAACAGAGAGTTAGAGGAGCGCTGACACCAGAGAGCAACAGAGAGGAAGAGGAGCTGCACCGAGAGAGGAGGTGTGCTGACACCAGAGAGCAACAGAGAGGAAGAGGAGCTGCTGAGAGCAGAAGAACTGCTGACACCAGAGAGCAACAGAGAGTTAGAGGAGCGCTGACACCAGAGAGCAACAGAGAGTTAGAGGAGCTGCACCGAGAGAGGAGGTGTGCTGACACCAGAGAGCAACAGAGAGGAAGAGGAGCTGCACTGAGAGAGGAGGTGTGCTGACACCAGAGAGCAACAGAGAGGAAGAGGAGCTGCACCGAGAGAGGAGGTGTGCTGACACCAGAGAGCAACAGAGAGGAAGAGGAGCTGCACCGAGAGAGGAGGTGTGCTGACACCAGAGAGCAACAGAGAGGAAGAGGAGCTGCACCGAGAGAGGAGGTGTGCTGACACCAGAGAGCAACAGAGAGGAAGAGGAGCTGCACCGAGAGAGGAGGTGTGCTGACACCAGAGAGCAACAGAGAGGAAGAGGAGCTGCACCGAGAGAGGAGGTGTGCTGACACCAGAGAGCAACAGAGAGGAAGAGGAGCTGCACTGAGAGAGGAGGTGTGCTGACACCAGAGAGCAACAGAGAGGAAGAGGAGCTGCACCGAGAGAGGAGGTGTGCTGACACCGGAGAGCAACGGAGAGGAAGAGGAGCGCTGACACCAGAGAGCAACAGAGAGGAAGAGGAGCTGCACTGAGAGAGGAGGTGTGCTGACACCAGAGAGCAACAGAGAGGAAGATGAGCTGCACTGAGAGAGGAGGTGTGCTGACACCAGAGAGCAACAGAGAGGAAGAGGAGCTGCTGAGAGCAGGAGAACAGCTGACACCAGAGAGCAACAGAGAGGAAGAGGAGCTGCACTGAGAGAGGAGGTGTGCTGACACCAGAGAGCAACAGAGAGGAAGTGGAGCTGCTGAGAGCAGAAGAACTGCTGACACCAGAGAGCAACAGAGAGTTAGAGGAGCGCTGACACCAGAGAGCAACAGAGAGGAAGAGGAGCTGCACCGAGAGAGGAGGTGTGCTGACACCAGAGAGCAACAGAGAGGAAGAGGAGCTGCACTGAGAGCAGGAGAACTGCTGACACCAGAGAGCAACAGAGAGGAAGAGGAGCTGCACTGAGAGAGGAGGTGTGCTGACACCAGAGAGAAACAGAGAGGAAGAGAAGCTGCACTGAGAGAGGAGGTGTGCTGACACCAGAGAGCAACAGAGAGGAAGAGGAGCTGCACTGAGAGAGGAGGTGTGCTGACACCAGAGAGCAACAGAGAGGAAGAGGAGCTGCACCGAGAGAGGAGGTGTGCTGACACCAGAGAGGAAGAGGAGCTGCACTGAGAGAGGAGGTTGGCTGACACCAGAGAGCAACAGAGAGGAAGAGGAGCTGCACCGAGAGAGGAGGTGTGCTGACACCAGAGAGCAACAGAGAGGAAGAGGAGCTGCACCGAGAGAGGAGGTGTGCTGACACCAGAGAGCAACAGAGAGGAAGAGGAGCTGCACCGAGAGAGGAGGTGTGCTGACACCAGAGAGCAACAGAGAGGAAGAGGAGCTGCACCGAGAGAGGAGGTGTGCTGACACCAGAGAGCAACAGAGAGGAAGAGGAGCTGCACTGAGAGAGGAGGTGTGCTGACACCAGAGAGCAACAGAGAGGAAGAGTAGCTGCACTGACAGAGGAGGTGTGCTGACACCAGAGAGCAACAGAGAGGAAGAGGAGCTGCACTGAGAGGGGAGGTGTGCTGACACCAGAGAGCAACAGAGAGGAAGATGAGCTGCACTGAGAGAGGAGCTGTGCTGACACCAGAGAGCAACAGAGAGGAAGAGGAGCTGCACTGAGAGAGGAGGTGTGCTGACACCAGAGAGCAACAGAGAGGAAGTGGAGCTGCTGAGAGCAGAAGAACTGCTGACACCAGAGAGCAACAGAGAGTTAGAGGAGCGCTGACACCAGAGAGCAACAGAGAGGAAGAGGAGCTGCACCGAGAGAGGAGGTGTGCTGCCACCAGAGAGCAACAGAGAGGAAGAGGAGCTGCACTGAGAGCAGGAGAACTGCTGACACCAGAGAGCAACAGAGAGGAAGAGGAGCTGCACTGAGAGAGGAGGTGTGCTGACACCAGAGAGAAACAGAGAGGAAGAGGAGCTGCACTGAGAGAGGAGGTGTGCTGACACCAGAGAGCAACAGAGAGGAAGAGGAGCTGCACTGAGAGAGGAGGTGTGCTGACACCAGAGAGCAACAGAGAGGAAGAGGAGCTGCACCGAGAGAGGAGGTGTGCTGACACCAGAGAGCAACAGAGAGGAAGAGGAGCTGCACTGAGAGGAGGTGTGCTGACACCAGAGAGAAACAGAGAGGAAGAGGAGCTGCACTGAGAGAGGAGGTGTGCTGACACCAGAGAGCAACAGAGAGGAAGGGGAGCTGCACTGAGAGAGGAGGTGGGCTGACACCGGAGAGCAACAGAGAGGAAGAGGAGCTGCACTGAGAGAGGAGGTGTGCTGACACCAGAGAGCAACAGAGAGGAAGAGGAGCTGCACTGAGAGAGGAGGTGTGCTGACACCAGAGAGCAACAGAGAGGAAGGGGAGCTGCACTGAGAGCAGGAGAACTGCTGACACCAGAGAGCAACAGAGAGGAAGAGGAGCTGCACTGAGAGAGGAGGTGTGCTGACACCAGAGAGCAACAGAGAGGAAGAGGAGCTGCACTGAGAGCAAGAGAACGGCTGACACCAGAGAGCAACAGAGAGGAAGAGGAACTGCACTGAGAGAGGAGGTGTGCTGACACCAGAGAGCAACAGAGAGGAAGAGGAGCTGCACTGAGAGCAGGAGGTGTGCTGACACCAGAGAGCAACAGAGAGGAAGAGGAGCTGCACTGAGAGCAGGAGGTGTGCTGACACCAGAGAGCAACAGAGAGGAAGAGGAGCTGCACTGAGAGAGGAGGTGTGCTGACACCAGAGAGCAACAGAGAGGAAGAGGAGCTGCACTGAGAGCAGGAGAACTGCTGACACCAGAGAGCAACAGAGAGGAAGAGGAGCTGCACTGAGAGCAGGAGAACTGCTGACACCAGAGAGCAACAGAGAGGAAGAGGAGCTGCACTAAGAGCAGGAGAACTGCTGACACCAGAGAGCAAGAGGAGCTGCACTGGGAGAGGAGGTGAGCTGACACCAGAGAGCAACAGAGAGGAAGAGGAGCTGCTGAGAGCAGAAGAACTGCTGACACCAGAGAGCAACAGAGAGTTAGAGGAGCGCTGACACCAGAGAGCAACAGAGAGGAAGAGGAGCTGCACCGAGAGAGGAGGTGTGCTGACACCAGAGAGCAACAGAGAGGAAGAGGAGCTGCACCGAGAGAGGAGGTGTGCTGACACCAGAGAGGAAGAGGAGCTGCACTGAGAGGAGGTGTGCTGACACCAGAGAGCAACAGAGAGGAAGGGGAGCTGCACTGAGAGCAGGAGAACTGCTGACACCAGAGAGCAACAGAGAGGAAGGGGAGCTGCACTGAGAGCAGGAGAACTGCTGACACCAGAGAGCAACAGAGAGGAAGAGGAGCTGCACTGAGAGAGGAGGTGTGCTGACACCAGAGAGCAACAGAGAGGAAGAGGAGCTGCACTGAGAGAGGAGGTGTGCTGACACCAGAGAGCAACAGAGAGGAAGAGGAGCTGCACTGAGAGAGGAGGTGTGCTGACACCAGAGAGCAACAGAGAGGAAGAGGAGCTGCACTGAGAGCAGGAGAACGGCTGACACCAGAGAGCAACATTGAGGAAGAGGAGCTGCACTGAGAGAGGAGGTGTGCTGACACCAGAGAGCAACAGAGAGGAAGAGGAGCTGCACTGAGAGCAGGAGGTGTGCTGACACCAGAGAGCAACAGAGAGGAAGAGGAGCTGCACTGAGAGCAGGAGGTGTGCTGACACCAGAGAGCAACAGAGAGGAAGAGGAGCTGCACTGAGAGCAGGAGAACTGCTGACACCAGAGAGCAACAGAGAGGAAGAGGAGCTGCACTGAGAGCAGGAGAACTGCTGACACCAGAGAGCAACAGAGAGGAAGAGGAGCTGCACTGAGAGCAGGAGAACTGCTGACACCAGAGAGAAACAGAGAGGAAGAGGAGCTGCACTGAGAGAGGAGGTGTGCTGACACCAGAGAGCAACAGAGAGGAAGAGGAGCTGCACTGAGAGCAGGAGAACTCCTGACACCAGATAGCAAGAGGAGCTGCACTGAGAGCAGAAGAACTGCTGACACCAGAGAGCAACAGAGAGTTAGAGGAGCGCTGACACCAGAGAGCAACAGAGAGGAAGAGGAGCTGCACCGAGAGAGGAGGTGTGCTGACACCAGAGAGCAACAGAGAGGAAGAGGAGCTGCACCGAGAGAGGAGGTGTGCTGACACCAGAGAGCAACAGAGAGGAAGAGGAGCTGCACCGAGAGAGGAGGTGTGCTGACACCAGAGAGCAACAGAGAGGAAGAGGAGCTGCACCGAGAGAGGAGGTGTGCTGACACCAGAGAGCAACAGAGAGGAAGAGGAGCTGCACCGAGAGAGGAGGTGTGCTGACACCAGAGAGCAACAGAGAGGAAGAGGAGCTGCACCGAGAGAGGAGGTGTGCTGACACCAGAGAGCAACAGAGAGGAAGAGGAGCTGCACCGAGAGAGGAGGTGTGCTGACACCAGAGAGCAACAGAGAGGAAGAGGAGCTGCACCGAGAGAGGAGGTGTGCTGACACCAGAGAGCAACAGAGAGGAAGAGGAGCTGCACCGAGAGAGGAGGTGTGCTGACACCAGAGAGCAACAGAGAGGAAGAGGAGCTGCACCGAGAGAGGAGGTGTGCTGACACCAGAGAGCAACAGAGAGGAAGAGGAGCTGCACCGAGAGAGGAGGTGTGCTGACACCAGAGAGCAACAGAGAGGAAGAGGAGCTGCACCGAGAGAGGAGGTGTGCTGACACCAGAGAGCAACAGAGAGGAAGAGGAGCTGCACCGAGAGAGGAGGTGTGCTGACACCAGAGAGCAACAGAGAGGAAGAGGAGCTGCACCGAGAGAGGAGGTGTGCTGACACCAGAGAGCAACAGAGAGGAAGAGGAGCTGCACCGAGAGAGGAGGTGTGCTGACACCAGAGAGCAACAGAGAGGAAGAGGAGCTGCACTGAGAGAGGAGGTGTGCTGACACCGGAGAGCAACAGAGAGGAAGAGGAGCGCTGACACCAGAGAGCAACAGAGAGGAAGAGGAGCTGCACTGAGAGAGGAGGTGTGCTGACACCAGAGAGCAACAGAGAGGAAGAGGAGCTGCACTGAGAGAGGAGGTGTGCTGACACCAGAGAGCAACCGAGAGGAAGAGGAGCTGCACTGAGAGAGGAGGTGTGCTGACACCAGAGAGCAACAGAGAGGAAGAGGAGCTGCACTGAGAGGGGAGGTGTGCTGACACCAGAGAGCAACAGAGAGGAAGAGGAGCTGCACTGAGAGAGGAGGTGTGCTGACACCAGAGAGCAACAGAGAGGAAGAGGAGCTGCTGAGAGCATGAGAACAGCTGACACCAGAGAGCAACAGAGAGGAAGAGGAGCTGCACTGAGAGAGGAGGTGTGCTGACACCAGAGAGCAACAGAGAGGAAGAGGAGCTGCACTGAGAGAGGTGTGCTGACGCCAGAGAGCAACAGAGAGGAAGAGGAGCTGCACCGAGAGAGGAGGTGTGCTGACACCAGAGAGCAACAGAGAGGAAGAGGAGCTGCACTGAGAGAAGAGGTGTGCTGACACCAGAGAGCAACAGAGAGGAAGAGGAGCTGCACTGAGAGAGGTGTGCTGACGCCAGAGAGCAACAGAGAGGAAGAGGAGCTGCACCGAGAGAGGTGTGCTGACACCGGAGAGCAACATAGAGGAAGAGGAGCTGCACTGAGAAAGGAGGTGTGCTGACACCAGAGAGCAACAGAGAGGAAGAGGAGCTGCACTGAGAGAGGAGGTGTGCTGACACCAGAGAGCAACAGAGAGGAAGAGGAGCTGCACTGAGAGAGGAGGTTGCTGACACCAGAGAGCAACAGAGAGGAAGAGGAGCTGCACTGAGAGCAGGAGGTGTGCTGACACCAGAGAGCAACAGAGAGCAAGAGGAGCTGCACTGAGAGAGGAGGTGTGCTGACACCAGAGAGCAACAGAGAGGAAGAGGAGCTGCACTGAGAGAGGAGGTGTGCTGACACCAGAGAGCAACAGAGAGGAAGAGGAGCTGCACTGAGAGGGGAGGTGTGCTGACACCAGAGAGCAACAGAGAGGAAGAGGAGCTGCACTGAGAGAGGAGGTGTGCTGACACCAGAGAGCAACAGAGAGGAAGAGGAGCTGCTGAGAGCAGGAGAACAGCTGACACCAGAGAGCAACAGAGAGGAAGAGGAGCTGCACTGAGAGAGGAGGTGTGCTGACACCAGAGAGCAACAGAGAGGAAGAGGAGCTGCACTGGGAGAGGTGTGCTGACGCCAGAGAGCAACAGAGAGGAAGAGGAGCTGCACCGAGAGAGGAGGTGTGCTGACACCAGAGAGCAACAGAGAGGAAGAGGAGCTGCACCGAGAGAGGAGGTGTGCTGATACCAGAGAGCAACAGAGAGGAAGAGGAGCTGCACCGAGAGAGGAGGTGTGCTGACACCGGAGAGCAACAGAGAGGAAGAGGAGCTGCACCGAGAGAGGAGGTGTGCTGACACCAGAGAGCAACAGAGAGGAAGAGGAGCTGCACCGAGAGAGGAGGTTGCTGACACCAGAGAGCAACAGAGAGGAAGAGGAGCTGCACTGAGAGCAGGAGGTGTGCTGACACCAGAGAGCAACAGAGAGGAAGAGGAGCTGCACTGAGAGAGGAGGTGTGCTGACACCAGAGAGCAACAGAGAGGAAGAGGAGCTGCACTGAGAGGGGAGGTGTGCTGACACCAGAGAGCAACAGAGAGGAAGAGGAGCTGCACTGAGAGAGGAGGTGTGCTGACACCAGAGAGCAACAGAGAGGAAGAGGAGCTGCTGAGAGCAGGAGAACAGCTGACACCAGAGAGCAACAGAGAGGAAGAGGAGCTGCACTGAGAGAGGAGGTGTGCTGACACCAGAGAGCAACATAGAGGAAGAGGAGCTGCACTGAGAAAGGAGGTGCGTTGACACCAGAGAGCAACAGAGAGGAAGAGGAGCTGCACCGAGAGAGGAGGTTGCTGACACCAGAGAGCAACAGAGAGGAAGAGGAGCTGCACTGAGAGAGGAGGTGTGCTGACACCAGAGAGCAACAGAGAGGAAGAGGAGCTGCACTGAGAGCAGGAGGTGTGCTGACACCAGAGAGCAACAGAGAGGAAGAGGAGCTGCACTGAGAGAGGAGGTGTGCTGACACCAGAGAGCAACAGAGAGGAAGAGGAGCTGCACTGAGAGAGGAGGTGTGCTGACACCAGAGAGCAACAGAGAGGAAGAGGAGCTGCACCGAGAGAGGAGGTGTGCTGACACCAGAGAGCAACAGAGAGGAAGAGGAGCTGCACTGAGAGAAGAGGTGTGCTGACACCGGAGAGCAACAGAGAGGAAGAGGAGCTGCACTGAGAGCAGGAGGTGTGCTGACACCAGAGAGCAACAGAGAGGAAGAGGAGCTGCAGAGAGCAGGAGAACTGCTGACACCAGAGAGCAACAGACAGGAAGAGGAGCTGCACTGAGAGCAGGAGGTGTGCCGACACCAGAGAGCAACAGAGAGGAAGAGGAGCTGCACTGAGAGAGGAGGTGTGCTGACACCAGAGAGCAACAGAGAGGAAGAGGAGCTGCACTGAGAGAGGAGGTGTGCTGACACCAGAGAGCAACAGAGAGGAAGAGGAGCTGCACTGAGAGAGGAGGTGTGCTGACGCCAGAGAGCAACAGAGAGGAAGAGGAGCTGCACCGAGAGAGGAGGTGTGCTGACACCAGAGAGCAACAGAGAGGAAGAGGAGCTGCACCGAGAGAGGAGGTGTGCTGACACCAGAGAGCAACAGAGAGGAAGAGGAGCTGCACCGAGAGAGGTGTGCTGACACCAGAGAGCAACAGAGAGGAAGAGGAGCTGCACTGAGAGAGGAGGTGGGCTGACACCAGACAGCAACAGAGAGGAAGAGGAGCTGCACCGAGAGAGGAGGTGTGCTGACACCAGAGAGCAACAGAGAGGAAGAGGAGCTGCACCGAGAGAGGAGGTGTGCTGACACCAGAGAGCAACAGAGAGGAAGAGGAGCTGCACTGAGAGAGGAGGTGTGCTGACACCAGAGAGCAACAGAGAGGAAGAGGAGCTGCACTGAGAGAGGAGGTGTGCTGACACCAGAGAGCAACAGAGAGGAAGAGGAGCTGCTGAGAGCATGAGAACAGCTGACACCAGAGAGCAACAGAGAGGAAGAGGAGCTGCACTGAGAGAGGAGGTGTGCTGACACCAGAGAGCAACAGAGAGGAAGAGGAGCTGCACTGAGAGAGGTGTGCTGACGCCAGAGAGCAACAGAGAGGAAGAGGAGCTGCACCGAGAGAGGAGGTGTGCTGACACCAGATAGCAACAGAGAGGAAGAGGAGCTGCACTGAGAGAAGAGGTGTGCTGACACCAGAGAGCAACAGAGAGGAAGAGGAGCTGCACTGAGAGAGGTGTGCTGACGCCAGAGAGCAACAGAGAGGAAGAGGAGCTGCACCGAGAGAGGAGGTGTGCTGACACCGGAGAGCAACATAGAGGAAGAGGAGCTGCACTGAGAAAGGAGGTGTGCTGACACCAGAGAGCAACAGAGAGGAAGAGGAGCTGCACTGAGAGAGGAGGTGTGCTGACACCAGAGAGCAACAGAGAGGAAGAGGAGCTGCACTGAGAGAGGAGGTTGCTGACACCAGAGAGCAACAGAGAGGAAAAGGAGCTGCACTGAGAGAGGAGGTGTGCTGACACCAGAGAGCAACAGAGAGGAAGAGGAGCTGCACTGAGAGAGGAGGTGTGCTGACACCAGAGAGCAACAGAGAGCAAGAGGAGCTGCACTGAGAGAGGTGTGCTGACGCCAGAGAGCAACAGAGAGGAAGAGGAGCTGCACCGAGAGAGGAGGTGTGCTGACACCAGAGAGCAACAGAGAGGAAGAGGAGCTGCACCGAGAGAGGAGGTGTGCTGATACCACAGAGCAACAGAGAGGAAGAGGAGCTGCACCGAGAGAGGAGGTGTGCTGACACCGGAGAGCAACAGAGAGGAAGAGGAGCTGCACCGAGAGAGGAGGTGTGCTGACACCAGAGAGCAACAGAGAGGAAGAGGAGCTGCACCGAGAGAGGAGGTTGCTGACACCAGAGAGCAACAGAGAGGAAGAGGAGCTGCACTGAGAGCAGGAGGTGTGCTGACACCAGAGAGCAACAGAGAGGAAGAGGAGCTGCACTGAGAGAGGAGGTGTGCTGACACCAGAGAGCAACAGAGAGGAAGAGGAGCTGCACTGAGAGGGGAGGTGTGCTGACACCAGAGAGCAACAGAGAGGAAGAGGAGCTGCACTGAGAGAGGAGGTGTGCTGACACCAGAGAGCAACAGAGAGGAAGAGGAGCTGCTGAGAGCAGGAGAACAGCTGACACCAGAGAGCAACAGAGAGGAAGAGGAGCTGCACTGAGAGAGGAGGTGTGCTGACACCAGAGAGCAACATAGAGGAAGAGGAGCTGCACTGAGAAAGGAGGTGCGTTGACACCAGAGAGCAACAGAGAGGAAGAGGAGCTGCACCGAGAGAGGAGGTTGCTGACACCAGAGAGCAACAGAGAGGAAGAGGAGCTGCACTGAGAGAGGAGGTGTGCTGACACCAGAGAGCAACAGAGAGGAAGAGGAGCTGCACTGAGAGCAGGAGGTGTGCTGACACCAGAGAGCAACAGAGAGGAAGAGGAGCTGCACTGAGAGAGGAGGTGTGCTGACACCAGAGAGCAACAGAGAGGAAGAGGAGCTGCACTGAGAGAGGAGGTGTGCTGACACCAGAGAGCAACAGAGAGGAAGAGGAGCTGCACCGAGAGAGGAGGTGTGCTGACACCAGAGAGCAACAGAGAGGAAGAGGAGCTGCACTGAGAGAAGAGGTGTGCTGACACCGGAGAGCAACAGAGAGGAAGAGGAGCTGCAGAGAGCAGGAGGTGTGCTGACACCAGAGAGCAACAGAGAGGAAGAGGAGCTGCAGAGAGCAGGAGAACTGCTGACACCAGAGAGCAACAGACAGGAAGAGGAGCTGCACTGAGAGCAGGAGGTGTGCTGACACCAGAGAGCAACAGAGAGGAAGAGGAGCTGCACTGAGAGAGGAGGTGTGCTGACACCAGAGAGCAACAGAGAGGAAGAGGAGCTGCACTGAGAGAGGAGGTGTGCTGACGCCAGAGAGCAACAGAGAGGAAGAGGAGCTGCACCGAGAGAGGAGGTGTGCTGACACCAGAGAGCAACAGAGAGGAAGAGGAGCTGCACCGAGAGAGGAGGTGTGCTGACACCAGAGAGCAACAGAGAGGAAGAGGAGCTGCACCGAGAGAGGTGTGCTGACACCAGAGAGCAACAGAGAGGAAGAGGAGCTGCACTGAGAGAGGAGGTGGGCTGACACCAGACAGCAACAGAGAGGAAGAGGAGCTGCACTGAGAGAGGAGGTGGGCTGACACCAGACAGCAACAGAGAGGAAGAGGAGCTGCACCGAGAGAGGAGGTGTGCTGACACCAGAGAGCAACAGAGAGGAAGAGGAGCGGCACTGAGAGAGGAGGTGTGCTGACACCAGAGAGCAACAGAGAGGAAGTGTGCTGACAACAGAGAGCAACAGAGAGGAAGAGGAGCTGCACTGAGAGAGGAGGTGTGCTGACACCAGAGAGCAACAGAGAGGAAGAGGAGCTGCACTGAGAGAGGAGGTGTGCTGACACCAGAGAGCAACAGAGAGGAAGAGGAGCTGCACTGAGAGAGGTGTGCTGACACCAGAGAGCAACAGAGAGGAAGAGGAGCTGCACCGAGAGAGGAGGTGTGCTGACACCAGAGAGCAACAGAGAGGAAGAGGAGCTGCACTGAGAAAGGAGGTGTGCTGACACCAGAGAGCAACAGAGAGGAAGAGGAGCTGCACCGAGAGAGGAGGTTGCTGACACCAGAGAGCAACAGAGAGGAAGAGGAGCTGCACCGAGAGAGCAACAGAGAGGAAGGGGAGCTGTACTGAGAGAGGAGGTGTGCTGACACCAGAGAGCAACAGAGAGGAAGAGGAGCTGCACTGAGAGCAGGAGGTGTGCTGACACCAGAGAGCAACAGAGAGGAAGAGGAGCTGCAGAGAGCAGGAGAACTGCTGACACCAGAGAGCAACAGAGAGGAAGAGGAGCTGCAGAGAGCAGGAGAACTGCTGACACCAGAGAGCAACAGAGAGGAAGAGGAGCTGCACTGAGAGCAGGAGGTGTGCTGACACCAGAGAGCAACAGAGAGGAAGAGGAGCTGCACTGAGAGAGGAGGTGTGCTGACACCAGAGAGCAACAGAGAGGAAGAGGAGCTGCACTGAGAGAGGAGGTGTGCTGACACCAGAGAGCAACAGAGAGGAAGGGGAGCTGCACCGAGAGAGGAGGTGTGCTGACACCAGAGAGCAACAGAGAGGAAGAGGAGCTGCACCGAGAGAGGAGGTGTGCTGACACCAGAGAGCAACAGAGAGGAAGAGGAGCTGCACTGAGAGGGGAGGTGTGCTGACACCAGAGAGCAACAGAGAGGAAGAGGAGCTGCACTGAGAGAGGAGGAGTGCTGACACCAGAGAGCAACAGAGAGGAAGAGGAGCTGCACTGAGAGAGGAGGAGTGCTGACACCAGAGAGCAACAGAGAGGAAGAGGAGCTGCTGAGAGCATGAGAACAGCTGACACCAGAGAGCAACAGAGAGGAAGAGGAGCTGCACTGAGAGAGGAGGTGTGCTGACACCAGAGAGCAACAGAGAGGAAGAGGAGCTGCACTGAGAGAGGTGTGCTGACGCCAGAGAGCAACAGAGAGGAAGAGGAGCTGCACCGAGAGAGGAGGTGTGCTGACACCAGAGAGCAACAGAGAGGAAGAGGAGCTGCACTGAGAGAAGAGGTGTGCTGACACCAGAGAGCAACAGAGAGGAAGAGGAGCTGCACTGAGAGAGGTGTGCTGACGCCAGAGAGCAACAGAGAGGAAGAGGAGCTGCACCGAGAGAGGAGGTGTGCTGACACCGGAGAGCAACATAGAGGAAGAGGAGCTGCACTGAGAAAGGAGGTGTGCTGACACCAGAGAGCAACAGAGAGGAAGAGGAGCTGCACTGAGAGAGGAGGTTGCTGACACCAGAGAGCAACAGAGAGGAAAAGGAGCTGCACTGAGAGAGGAGGTGTGCTGACACCAGAGAGCAACAGAGAGGAAGAGGAGCTGCACTGAGAGAGGAGGTGTGTTGACACCAGAGAGCAACAGAGAGCAAGAGGAGCTGCACTGAGAGAGGAGGTGTGCTGACACCAGAGAGCAACAGAGAGGAAGAGGAGCTGCACTGAGAGGGGAGGTGTGCTGACACCAGAGAGCAACAGAGAGGAAGAGGAGCTGCACTGAGAGAGGAGGTGTGCTGACACCAGAGAGCAACAGAGAGGAAGAGGAGCTGCTGAGAGCAGGAGAACAGCTGACACCAGAGAGCAACAGAGAGGAAGAGGAGCTGCACTGAGAGAGGAGGTGTGCTGACACCAGAGAGCAACAGAGAGGAAGAGGAGCTGCACTGAGAGAGGTGTGCTGACGCCAGAGAGCAACAGAGAGGAAGAGGAGCTGCACCGAGAGAGGAGGTGTGCTGACACCAGAGAGCAACAGAGAGGAAGAGGAGCTGCACCGAGACAGGAGGTGTGCTGATACCAGAGAGCAACAGAGAGGAAGAGGAGCTGCACCGAGAGAGGAGGTGTGCTGACACCGGAGAGCAACAGAGAGGAAGAGGAGCTGCACCGAGAGAGGAGGTGTGCTGACACCAGAGAGCAACAGAGAGGAAGAGGAGCTGCACCGAGAGAGGAGGTTGCTGACACCAGAGAGCAACAGAGAGGAAGAGGAGCTGCACTGAGAGCAGGAGGTGTGCTGACACCAGAGAGCAACAGAGAGGAAGAGGAGCTGCACTGAGAGAGGAGGTGTGCTGACACCAGAGAGCAACAGAGAGGAAGAGGAGCTGCACTGAGAGAGGAGGTGTGCTGACACCAGAGAGCAACAGAGAGGAAGAGGAGCTGCACTGAGAGGGGAGGTGTGCTGACACCAGAGAGCAACAGAGAGGAAGAGGAGCTGCACTGAGAGAGGAGGTGTGCTGACACCAGAGAGCAACAGAGAGGAAGAGGAGCTGCTGAGAGCAGGAGAACAGCTGACACCAGAGAGCAACAGAGAGGAAGAGGAGCTGCACTGAGAGAGGAGGTGTGCTGACACCAGAGAGCAACATAGAGGAAGAGGAGCTGCACTAAGAAAGGAGGTGCGTTGACACCAGAGAGCAACAGAGAGGAAGAGGAGCTGCACCGAGAGAGGAGGTTGCTGACACCAGAGAGCAACAGAGAGGAAGAGGAGCTGCACTGAGAGAGGAGGTGTGCTGACACCAGAGAGCAACAGAGAGGAAGAGGAGCTGCACTGAGAGCAGGAGGTGTGCTGACACCAGAGAGCAACAGAGAGGAAGAGGAGCTGCACTGAGAGAGGAGGTGTGCTGACACCAGAGAGCAACAGAGAGGAAGAGGAGCTGCACTGAGAGAGGAGGTGTGCTGACACCAGAGAGCAACAGAGAGGAAGAGGAGCTGCACCGAGAGAGGAGGTGTGCTGACACCAGAGAGCAACAGAGAGGAAGAGGAGCTGCACTGAGAGAAGAGGTGTGCTGACACCGGAGAGCAACAGAGAGGAAGAGGAGCTGCAGAGAGCAGGAGGTGTGCTGACACCAGAGAGCAACAGAGAGGAAGAGGAGCTGCAGAGAGCAGGAGAACTGCTGACACCAGAGAGCAACAGACAGGAAGAGGAGCTGCACTGAGAGCAGGAGGTGTGCTGACACCAGAGAGCAACAGAGAGGAAGAGGAGCTGCACTGAGAGAGGAGGTGTGCTGACACCAGAGAGCAACAGAGAGGAAGAGGAGCTGCACTGAGAGAGGAGGTGTGCTGACGCCAGAGAGCAACAGAGAGGAAGAGGAGCTGCACCGAGAGAGGAGGTGTGCTGACACCAGAGAGCAACAGAGAGGAAGAGGAGCTGCACCGAGAGAGGAGGTGTGCTGACACCAGAGAGCAACAGAGAGGAAGAGGAGCTGCACCGAGAGAGGAGGTGTGCTGACACCAGAGAGCAACAGAGAGGAAGAGGAGCTGCACCGAGAGAGGTGTGCTGACACCAGAGAGCAACAGAGAGGAAGAGGAGCTGCACTGAGAGAGGAGGTGGGCTGACACCAGACAGCAACAGAGAGGAAGAGGAGCTGCACCGAGAGAGGAGGTGTGCTGACACCAGAGAGCAACAGAGAGGAAGAGGAGCTGCACCGAGAGAGGAGGTGTGCTGACACCAGAGAGCAACAGAGAGGAAGAGGAGCTGCACTGAGAGAGGAGGTGTGCTGACACCAGAGAGCAACAGAGAGGAAGAGGAGCGGCACTGAGAGAGGAGGTGTGCTGACACCAGAGAGCAACAGAGAGGAAGTGTGCTGACACCAGAGAGCAACAGAGAGGAAGAGGAGCTGCACTGAGAGAGGAGGTGTGCTGACACCAGAGAGCAACAGAGAGGAAGAGGAGCTGCACTGAGAGAGGAGGTGTGCTGACACCAGAGAGCAACAGAGAGGAAGAGGAGCGGAACTGAGAGGGGAGGTGTGCTGACACCAGAGAGCAACAGAGAGGAAGAGGAGCTGCACTGAGAGAGGTGTGCTGACACCAGAGAGCAACAGAGAGGAAGAGGAGCGGCACTGAGAGAGGAGGTGTGCTGACACCAGAGAGCAACAGAGAGGAAGAGGAGCTGCTGAGAGCAGGAGAACAGCTGACACCAGAGAGCAACAGAGAGGAAGAGGAGCTGCACCGAGAGAGGAGGTGTGCTGACACCAGAGAGCAACAGAGAGGAAGAGGAGCTGCACCGAGAGAGGAGGTGTGCTGACACCAGAGAGCAACAGAGAGGAAGAGGAGCTGCACTGAGAGAGGAGGTTGCTGACACCAGAGAGCAACAGAGAGGAAAAGGAGCTGCACTGAGAGAGGAGGTGTGCTGACACCAGAGAGCAACAGAGAGGAAGAGGAGCTACTGAGAGCATGAGAACAGCTGACACCAGAGAGCAACAGAGAGGAAGAGGAGCTGCACTGAGAGAGGAGGTGTGCTGACACCAGAGAGCAACAGAGAGGAAGAGGAGCTGCACTGAGAGAGGTGTGCTGACGCCAGAGAGCAACAGAGAGGAAGAGGAGCTGCACCGAGAGAGGAGGTGTGCTGACACCAGAGAGCAACAGAGAGGAAGAGGAGCTGCACTGAGAGAAGAGGTGTGCTGACACCAGAGAGCAACAGAGAGGAAGAGGAGCTGCACTGAGAGAGGTGTGCTGACGCCAGAGAGCAACAGAGAGGAAGAGGAGCTGCACCGAGAGAGGAGGTGTGCTGACACCGGAGAGCAACATAGAGGAAGAGGAGCTGCACTGAGAAAGGAGGTGTGCTGACACCAGAGAGCAACAGAGAGGAAGAGGAGCTGCACTGAGAGAGGAGGTTGCTGACACCAGAGAGCAACAGAGAGGAAAAGGAGCTGCACTGAGAGAGGAGGTGTGCTGACACCAGAGAGCAACAGAGAGGAAGAGGAGCTGCACTGAGAGAGGAGGTGTGCTGACACCAGAGAGCAACAGAGAGCAAGAGGAGCTGCACTGAGAGAGGAGGTGTGCTGACACCAGAGAGCAACAGAGAGGAAGAGGAGCTGCACTGAGAGGGGAGGTGTGCTGACACCAGAGAGCAACAGAGAGGAAGAGGAGCTGCACTGAGAGAGGAGGTGTGCTGACACCAGAGAGCAACAGAGAGGAAGAGGAGCTGCTGAGAGCAGGAGAACAGCTGACACCAGAGAGCAACAGAGAGGAAGAGGAGCTGCACTGAGAGAGGAGGTGTGCTGACACCAGAGAGCAACAGAGAGGAAGAGGAGCTGCACTGAGAGAGGTGTGCTGACGCCAGAGAGCAACAGAGAGGAAGAGGAGCTGCACCGAGAGAGGAGGTGTGCTGACACCAGAGAGCAACAGAGAGGAAGAGGAGCTGCACCGAGAGAGGAGGTGTGCTGATACCAGAGAGCAACAGAGAGGAAGAGGAGCTGCACCGAGAGAGGAGGTGTGCTGACACCGGAGAGCAACAGAGAGGAAGAGGAGCTGCACCGAGAGAGGAGGTGTGCTGACACCAGAGAGCAACAGAGAGGAAGAGGAGCTGCACCGAGAGAGGAGGTTGCTGACACCAGAGAGCAACAGAGAGGAAGAGGAGCTGCACTGAGAGCAGGAGGTGTGCTGACACCAGAGAGCAACAGAGAGGAAGAGGAGCTGCACTGAGAGAGGAGGTGTGCTGACACCAGAGAGCAACAGAGAGGAAGAGGAGCTGCACTGAGAAAGGAGGTGTGCTGACACCAGAGAGCAACAGAGAGGAAGAGGAGCTGCACTGAGAGGGGAGGTGTGCTGACACCAGAGAGCAACAGAGAGGAAGAGGAGCTGCACTGAGAGAGGAGGTGTGCTGACACCAGAGAGCAACAGAGAGGAAGAGGAGCTGCTGAGAGCAGGAGAACAGCTGACACCAGAGAGCAACAGAGAGGAAGAGGAGCTGCACTGAGAGAGGAGGTGTGCTGACACCAGAGAGCAACATAGAGGAAGAGGAGCTGCACTGAGAAAGGAGGTGCGTTGACACCAGAGAGCAACAGAGAGGAAGAGGAGCTGCACCGAGAGAGGAGGTTGCTGACACCAGAGAGCAACAGAGAGGAAGAGGAGCTGCACTGAGAGAGGAGGTGTGCTGACACCAGAGAGCAACAGAGAGGAAGAGGAGCTGCACTGAGAGCAGGAGGTGTGCTGACACCAGAGAGCAACAGAGAGGAAGAGGAGCTGCACTGAGAGAGGAGGTGTGCTGACACCAGAGAGCAACAGAGAGGAAGAGGAGCTGCACTGAGAGAGGAGGTGTGCTGACACCAGAGAGCAACAGAGAGGAAGAGGAGCTGCACCGAGAGAGGAGGTGTGCTGACACCAGAGAGCAACAGAGAGGAAGAGGAGCTGCACTGAGAGAAGAGGTGTGCTGACACCGGAGAGCAACAGAGAGGAAGAGGAGCTGCAGAGAGCAGGAGGTGTGCTGACACCAGAGAGCAACAGAGAGGAAGAGGAGCTGCAGAGAGCAGGAGAACTGCTGACACCAGAGAGCAACAGACAGGAAGAGGAGCTGCACTGAGAGCAGGAGGTGTGCTGACACCAGAGAGCAACAGAGAGGAAGAGGAGCTGCACTGAGAGAGGAGGTGTGCTGACACCAGAGAGCAACAGAGAGGAAGAGGAGCTGCACTGAGAGAGGAGGTGTGCTGACGCCAGAGAGCAACATAGAGGAAGAGGAGCTGCACCGAGAGAGGAGGTGTGCTGACACCAGAGAGCAACAGAGAGGAAGAGGAGCTGCACCGAGAGAGGAGGTGTGCTGACACCAGAGAGCAACAGAGAGGAAGAGGAGCTGCACCGAGAGAGGAGGTGTGCTGACACCAGAGAGCAACAGAGAGGAAGAGGAGCTGCACCGAGAGAGGTGTGCTGACACCAGAGAGCAACAGAGAGGAAGAGGAGCTGCACTGAGAGAGGAGGTGGGCTGACACCAGACAGCAACAGAGAGGAAGAGGAGCTGCACCGAGAGAGGAGGTGTGCTGACACCAGAGAGCAACAGAGAGGAAGAGGAGCTGCACCGAGAGAGGAGGTGTGCTGACACCAGAGAGCAACAGAGAGGAAGAGGAGCTGCACTGAGAGAGGAGGTGTGCTGACACCAGAGAGCAACAGAGAGGAAGAGGAGCGGCACTGAGAGAGGAGGTGTGCTGACACCAGAGAGCAACAGAGAGGAAGTGTGCTGACACCAGAGAGCAACAGAGAGGAAGAGGAGCTGCACTGAGAGAGGAGGTGTGCTGACACCAGAGAGCAACAGAGAGGAAGAGGAGCTGCACTGAGAGAGGAGGTGTGCTGACACCAGAGAGCAACAGAGAGGAAGAGGAGCGGAACTGAGAGGGGAGGTGTGCTGACACCAGAGAGCAACAGAGAGGAAGAGGAGCTGCACTGAGAGAGGTGTGCTGACACCAGAGAGCAACAGAGAGGAAGAGGAGCGGCACTGAGAGAGGAGGTGTGCTGACACCAGAGAGCAACAGAGAGGAAGAGGAGCTGCTGAGAGCAGGAGAACAGCTGACACCAGAGAGCAACAGAGAGGAAGAGGAGCTGCACCGAGAGAGGAGGTGTGCTGACACCAGAGAGCAACAGAGAGGAAGAGGAGCTGAACCGAGAGAGGAGGTGTGCTGACACCAGAGAGCAACAGAGAGGAAGAGGAGCTGCACTGAGAGAGGAGGTGTGCTGACACCAGAGAGCAACAGAGAGGAAGAGGAGCGGCACTGAGAGAGGAGGTGTGCTGACACCAGAGAGCAACAGAGAGGAAGTGTGCTGACACCAGAGAGCAACAGAGAGGAAGAGGAGCTGCACTGAGAGAGGAGGTGTGCTGACACCAGAGAGCAACAGAGAGGAAGAGGAGCTGCACTGAGAGAGGTGTGCTGACACCAGAGAGCAACAGAGAGGAAGAGGAGCTGCACCGAGAGAGGAGGTGTGCTGACACCAGAGAGCAACAGAGAGGAAGAGGAGCTGCACTGAGAAAGGAGGTGTGCTGACACCAGAGAGCAACAGAGAGGAAGAGGAGCTGCACCGAGAGAGGAGGTTGCTGACACCAGAGAGCAACAGAGAGGAAGAGGAGCTGCACCGAGAGAGGAGGTGTGCTGACACCAGAGAGCAACAGAGAGGAAGGGGAGCTGTACTGAGAGAGGAGGTGTGCTGACACCAGAGAGCAACAGAGAGGAAGAGGAGCTGCACTGAGAGCAGGAGGTGTGCTGACACCAGAGAGCAACAGAGAGGAAGAGGAGCTGCAGAGAGCAGGAGAACTGCTGACACCAGAGAGCAACAGAGAGGAAGAGGAGCTGCAGAGAGCAGGAGAACTGCTGACACCAGAGAGCAACAGAGAGGAAGAGGAGCTGCACTGAGAGCAGGAGGTGTGCTGACACCAGAGAGCAACAGAGAGGAAGAGGAGCTGCACTGAGAGAGGAGGTGTGCTGACACCAGAGAGCAACAGAGAGGAAGGGGAGCTGCACCGAGAGAGGAGGTGTGCTGACACCAGAGAGCAACAGAGAGGAAGAGGAGCTGCACCGAGAGAGGAGGTGTGCTGACACCAGAGAGCAACAGAGAGGAAGAGGAGCTGCACTGAGAGAGGAGGTGGGCTGACACCGGAGAGCAACAGAGAGGAAGAGGAGCTGCACTGAGAGAGGAGGTGTGCTGACACCAGAGAGCAACAGAGAGGAAGAGGAGCTGCACTGAGAGAGGTGTGCTGACACCAGAGAGCAACAGAGAGGAAGAGGAGCTGCACTGAGAGAGGAGGTGTCCTGACACCAGAGAGCAACAGAGAGGAAGAGGAGCTGCACTGAGAGAGGAGGTGTGCTGACACCAGAGAGCAACAGAGAGGAAGAGGAGCGGCACCGAGAGAGGAGGTGTGCTGACACCGGAGAGCAACAGAGAGGAAGAGGAGCTGCACCGAGAGAGGAGGTGTGCTGACACCAGAGAGCAACAGAGAGGAAGAGGAGATGCACTGAGAGAGGAGGTGTGCTGACACCAGAGAGCAACAGAGAGGAAGAGGAGCTGCACTGAGAGAGGAGGTGTGCTGACACCAGAGAGGAAGAGGAGCTGCACCGAGAGAGGAGGTGTGCTGACACCAGAGAGCAACAGAGAGGAAGGGGAGCTGCACTGAGAGAGGAGGTGTGCTGACACCAGAGAGCAACAGAGAGGAAGAGGAGCTGCACTGAGAGAGGAGGTGTGCTGACACCAGAGGGCAACAGAGAGGAAGAGGAGCTCCACTGAGAGGAGGTGTGCTGACACCAGAGAGCAACAGAGAGGAAGAGGAGCTGCACTGAGAGAGGAGGTGTGCTGACACCAGAGAGCAACAGAGAGGAAGAGGAGCTGCACTGAGAGAGGAGGTGTGCTGACACCAGAGAGCAACAGAGAGGAAGAGGAGCTGCACTGAGAGAGGAGGTGTGCTGACACCAGAGGGCAACAGAGAGGAAGAGGAGCTGCACTGAGAGGAGGTGTGCTGACACCAGAGAGCAACAGAGAGGAAGAGGAGCTGCACTGAGAGAGGAGGTGTGCTGACACCAGAGAGCAACAGAGAGGAAGAAGAGCTGCACTGAGAGCAGGTGTGCTGACACCAGAGAGCAACAGAGAGGAAGAGGAGCTGCACTGAGAGAGGAGGTGTGCTGACACCAGAGAGCAACAGAGAGGAAGAGGAGCTGCACTGAGAGAGGAGGTGTGCTGACACCAGAGAGCAACAGAGAGGAAGAGGAGCTGCACTGAGAGAGGAGGTGTGCTGACACCAGAGAGCAACAGAGAGGAAGAGGAGCTGCACTGAGAGAGGTGTGCTGACACCAGAGGGCAACAGAGAGGAAGAGGAGCTGCACTGAGAGAGGAGGTGTGCTGACACCAGAGAGCAACAGAGAGGAAGAGGAGCTGCACTGAGAGCAGGAGGTGTGCTGACACCAGAGAGCAACAGAGAGGAAGAGGAGCTGCACTGAGAGCAGGAGGTGTGCTGACACCGGAGAGCAACAGAGAGGAAGAGGAGCTGCACCGAGAGAGGAGGTGTGCTGACACCAGAGAGCAACAGAGAGGAAGAGGAGCTGCACTGAGAGAGGTGTGCTGACACCAGAGAGCAAGAGAGGAAGAGGAGCTGCACTGAGAGAGGAGGTGTGCTGACACCAGAGAGCAACAGAGAGGAAGAGGAGCTGCACTGAGAGAGGAGGTGTGCTGACACCAGAGAGCAACAGAGAGGAAGAGGAGCTGCACTGAGAGAGGAGGTGTCCTGACACCAGAGAGCAACAGAGAGGAAGAGGAGCTGCACTGAGAGCAGAAGGTGTGCTGACACCAGAGAGCAACAGAGAGGAAGAGGAGCTGCACTGAGAGAGGAGGTGTGCTGACACCAGAGAGCAACAGAGAGGAAGAGGAGCTGCACTGAGAGAGGAGGTGTGCTGACACCAGAGGGCAACAGAGAGGAAGAGGAGGTGTGCTGACACCAGAGAGCAACAGAGAGGAAGAGGAGCTGCATTGAGAGCAGGAGGTGTGCTGACACCAGAGAGCAACAGAGAGGAAGAGGAGCTAAACTGAGAGAGGAGGTGTGCTGACACCAGAGAGGAAGAGGAGCTGCACTGAGAGCAGGAGGTGTGCTGACACCAGAGAGCAACAGAGAGGAAGAGGAGCTGCACTGAGAGAGGAGGTGTGCTGACACCAGAGAGCAACAGAGAGGAAGAGGAGCTGCACTGAGAGAGGAGGTGTCCTGACACCAGAGAGCAACAGAGAGGAAGGGGAGCTGTACTGAGAGCGGAGGTGTGCTGACACCAGAGAGCAACAGAGAGGAAGAGGAGCTGCACTGAGAGGGGAGGTGTGCTGACACCAGAGAGGAAGAGGAGCTGCACTGAGAGAGGAGGTGTGCTGACACCAGAGAGCAACAGAGAGGAAGAGGAGCTGCACTGAGAGAGGAGGTGTCCTGACACCAGAGAGCAACAGAGAGGAAGAGGAGCTGCACTGAGAGCAGAAGGTGTGCTGACACCAGAGAGCAACAGAGAGGAAGAGGAGCTGCACTGAGAGAGGAGGTGTGCTGACACCAGAGAGCAACAGAGAGGAAGAGGAACTGCACTGAGAGAGGAGGTGTGCTGACACCAGAGGGCAACAGAGAGGAAGAGGAGCTGCACTGAGAGGAGGTGTGCTGACACCAGAGAGCAACAGAGAGGAAGAGGAGCTGCATTGAGAGCAGGAGGTGTGCTGACACCAGAGAGCAACAGAGAGGAAGAGGAGCTGCACTGAGAGAGGAGGTGTGCTGACACCAGAGAGCAACAGAGAGGAAGAGGAGCTGCACTGAGAGAGGAGGTGTGCTGACAAGAGAGAGGAAGAGGAAGAGGAGCTGCACTGAGAGAGGAGGTGTGCTGACACCAGAGAGCAACAGAGAGGAAGAGGAGCTGCACAGAGAGGAGGTGTGCTGACACCAGAGAGCGACAGAGAGGAAGAGGAGCTGCACTGAGTGAGGAGGTGTGCTGACACCAGAGAGCAACAGAGAGGAAGAGGAGCTGCACTGAGTGAGGAGGTGTGCTGACACCAGAGAGCAACAGAGAGGAAGAGGAGCTGCACTGAGTGAGGAGGTGTGCTGACACCAGAGAGCAACAGAGAGGAAGAGGAGCTGCACTGAGAGAGGAGGTGTGCTGACACCAGAGGGCAACAGAGAGTAAGAGGAGCTGCACTGAGAGGAGGTGTGCTGACACCAGAGAGCAACAGAGAGGAAGAGGAGCTTCAGTGAGAGAGGAGGTGTGCTGACACCAGAGAGCAACAGAGAGGAAGAAGAGCTGCACTGAGAGCAGGTGTGCTGACACCAGAGAGCAACAGAGAGGAAGAGGAGCTGCACTGAGAGAGGAGGTGTGCTGACACCAGAGAGCAACAGAGAGGAAGAGGAGCTGCACTGAGAGAGGAGGTGTGCTGACACCAGAGAGCAACAGAGAGGAAGAGGAGCTGCACTGAGAGAGGAGGTGTGCTGACACCAGAGAGCAACAGAGAGGAAGGGGAGCTGCACTGAGAGAGGAGGTGTGCTGACACCAGAGAGCAACAGAGAGGAAGAGGAGCTGCACTGAGAGAGGAGGTGTGCTGACACCAGAGGGCAACAGAGAGGAAGAGGAGCTGCACTGAGAGAGGAGGTGTGCTGACACCAGAGGGCAACAGAGAGGAAGAGGAGCTGCACTGAGAGAGGAGGTGTGCTGACACCAGAGAGCAACAGAGAGGAAGAGGAGCTGCACTGAGAGCAGGAGGTGTGCTGACACCAGAGAGCAACAGAGAGGAAGAGGAGCTGCACCGAGAGAGGAGGTGTGCTGACACCAGAGAGCAACAGAGAGGAAGAGGAGCTGCACCGAGAGAGGAGGTGTGCTGACACCAGAGAGCAACAGAGAGGAAGAGGAGCTGCACTGAGAGCAGGAGGTGTGCTGACACCAGAGAGCAACAGAGAGGAAGAGGAGCTGCACTGAGAGAGGAGGTGTGCTGACACCAGAGAGCAACAGAGAGGAAGAGGAGCTGCACCGAGAGAGGAGGTGTTCTGACACCAGAGAGCAACAGAGAGGAAGAGGAGCTGCACCGAGAGAGGAGGTGTGCTGACACCAGAGAGCAACAGAGGAAGAGGAGCTGCACCGAGAGAGGAGGTGTGCTGACACCAGAGAGCAACAGAGAGGAAGAGGAGCTGCACCGAGAGAGGAGGTGTGCTGACACCAGAGAGCAACAGAGAGGAAGAGGAGCTGCACCGAGAGAGGAGGTGTGCTGACACCAGAGAGCAACAGAGAGGAAGAGGAGCTGCACTGAGAGAGGAGGTGTGCTGACACCAGAGAGCAACAGAGAGGAAGAGGAGCTGCACCGAGAGAGGAGGTGTGCTGACACCAGAGAGCAGCAGAGAGGAAGAGGAGCTGCACCGAGAGAGGAGGTGTGCTGACACCAGAGAGCAACAGAGAGGAAGAGGAGCTGCACCGAGAGAGGAGGTGTGCTGACACCAGAGAGCAACAGAGAGGAAGAGGAGCTGCACCGAGAGAGGAGGTGTGCTGAAACCAGAGAGCAACAGAGAGGAAGAGGAGCTGCACCGAGAGAGGAGGTGTGCTGACACCAGAGAGCAACAGAGAGGAAGAGGAGCTGCACTGAGAAAGGAGGTGCGCTGACACCGGAGAGCAACAGAGAGGAAGAGGAGCTGCACTGAGAGAGGAGGTGTGCTGACACCAGAGAGCAACAGAGAGGAAGAGGAGCTGCACTGAGAAAGGAGGTGCGCTGACACCGGAGAGCAACAGAGAGGAAGAGGAGCTGCACCGAGAGAGGAGGTGTGCTGACACCAGAGAGCAACAGAGGAAGAGGAGCTGCACTGAGAGAGGTGTGCTGACACCAGAGAGCAACAGAGAGGAAGTGTGCTGACACCAGAGAGCAACAGAGAGGAAGAGGAGCTGCACTGAGAGAGGAGGTGTGCTGACACCAGAGAGCAACAGAGAGGAAGTGTGCTGACACCAGAGAGCAACAGAGAGGAAGAGGAGCTGCACTGAGAGAGGAGGTGTGCTGACACCAGAGAGCAACAGAGAGGAAGAGGAGCTGCACTGAGAGAGGAGGTGTGCTGACACCAGAGAGCAACAGAGAGGAAGAGGAGCTGCTGAGAGCAGGAGAACAGCTGACACCAGAGAGCAACAGAGAGGAAGAGGAGCTGCTGAGAGCAGGAGAACAGCTGACACCAGAGAGCAACAGAGAGGAAGAGGAGCTGCACCGAGAGAGGAGGTGTGCTGACACCAGAGAGCAACAGAGAGGAAGAGGAGCTGCACCGAGAGAGGAGGTGTGCTGACACCAGAGAGCAACAGAGAGGAAGAGGAGCTGCACCGAGAGAGGAGGTGTGCTGACACCAGCAGAGAGGAAGAGGAGCTGCACCGAGAGAGGAGGTGTGCTGACACCAGAGAGCAACAGAGAGGAAGAGGAGCTGCACTGAGAGAGGAGGTGTGCTGACGCCAGAGAGCAACAGAGAGGAAGAGGAGCTGCACTGAGAGAGGAGGTGTGCTGACACCAGAGAGGAAGAGGAGCTGCACCGAAAGAGGAGGTGTGCTGACACCAGAGAGCAACAGAGAAGAAGAGGAGCTGCACTGAGAGCAGGAGGTGTGCTGACACCAGAGAGCAACAGAGAGGAAGAGGAGCTGCACCGAGAGAGGAGGTGGGCTGACACCAGAGAGCAACAGAGAGGAAGAGGAGCTGCACCGAGAGAGGAGGTGGGCTGACACCAGAGAGCAACAGAGAGGAAGAGGAGCTGCACCGAGAGAGGAGGTGTGCTGACACCAGAGAGCAACAGAGAGGAAGAGGAGCTGCACCGAGAGAGGAGGTGTGCTGACACCAGAGAGCAACAGAGAGGAAGAGGAGCTGCACTGAGAGAGGAGGTGTGCTGACACCAGAGAGCAACAGAGAGGAAGAGGAGCTGCACTGAGAGAGGAGGTGTGCTGACACAGGAGAGCAACAGAGAGGAAGTGTGCTGACACCAGAGAGCAACAGAGAGGAAGAGGAGCTGCACTGAGAGAGGAGGTGTGCTGACACCAGAGAGCAACAGAGAGGAAGAGGAGCTGCACTGAGAGAGGAGGTGTGCTGACACCAGAGAGCAACAGAGAGGAAGAGGAGCTGCACTGAGAGAGGAGGTGTGCTGACACCAGAGAGCAACAGAGAGGAAGAGGAGCTGCACCGAGAGAGGTGTGCTGACACCAGATAGCAACAGAGAGGAAGAGGAGCGGCACTGAGAGGGGAGGTGTGCTGACACCAGAGAGCAACAGAGAGGAAGAGGAGCTGCACTGAGAGAGGTGTGCTGACACCAGAGAGCAACAGAGAGGAAGAGGAGCGGCACTGAGAGAGGAGGTGTGCTGACACCAGAGAGCAACAGAGAGGAAGAGGAGCTGCTGAGAGCAGGAGAACAGCTGACACCAGAGAGCAACAGGAGCTGCACTGAGAGAGGAGGTGTGCTGACACCAGAGAGCAACAGAGAGGAAGAGGAGCTGCACTGAGATAGGTGTGCTGACGCCAGAGAGCAACAGAGAGGAAGAGGAGCTGCACTGAGAGAGGTGTGCTGACACCAGAGAGCAACAGAGAGGAAGAGGAGCTGCACTGAGAGAGGAGGTGTGCAGACACCGGAGAGCAACAGAGAGGAAGAGGAGCTGCACTGAGAAAGGAGGTGCGCTGACACCAGAGAGCAACAGAGAGGAAGAGGAGCTGCACTGAGAGAGGAGGTGTGCTGACACCAGAGAGCAACAGAGAGGAAGAGGAGCTGCACTGAGAGAGGTGTGCTGACACCAGAGAGCAACAGAGAGGAAGAGGAGCTGCACCGAGAGAGGAGGTGTGCTGACACCAGAGAGCAACAGAGAGGAAGAGGAGCTGCACCGAGAGAGGAGGTGTGCTGACACCAGAGAGCAACAGAGAGGAAGAGGAGCTGCACTGAGAGAGGAGGTTGCTGACACCAGAGAGCAACAGAGAGGAAGAGGAGCTGCACTGAGAGAGGAGGTGTGCTGACACCAGAGAGCAACAGAGAGGAAGGGGAGCTGCACTGAGAGAGGAGGTGTGCTGACACCAGAGAGCAACAGAGAGCAACAGGAGCTGCACTGAGAGCAGGAGAACTGCTGACACCAGAGAGCAACAGAGAGGAAGAGGAGCTGCACCGAGAGAGGAGGTGTGCTGACACCAGAGAGCAACAGAGAGGAAGGGGAGCTGCACTGAGAGAGGAGGTGTGCTGACACCAGAGAGCAACAGAGAGGAAGAGGAGCTGCACTGAGAGAGGAGGTGTGCTGACACCAGAGAGCAACAGAGAGGAAGAGGAGCGGCACTGAGAGAGGTGTGCTGACACGAGAGAGCAAGAGAGGAAGAGGAGCTGCACTGAGAGAGGAGGTGTGTTGACACCAGAGAGCAACAGAGAGGAAGGGGAGCTGTACTGAGAGAGGAGGTGGGCTGACACCGGAGAGCAACAGAGAGGAAGAGGAGCTGCACTGAGAGAGGAGGTGTGCTGACACCAGAGAGCAACAGAGAGGAAGAGGAGCTGCACTGAGAGAGGAGGTGTGCTGACACCAGAGAGCAACAGAGAGGAAGAGGAGCTGCACTGAGAGAGGAGGTGTGCTGACACCAGAGAGCAACAGAGAGGAAGAGGAGCTGCACTGAGAGAGGAGGTGTGCTGACACCAGAGAGCAACAGAGAGGAAGAGGAGCTGCACTGAGAGGAGGTGTGCTGACACCAGAGAGCAACAGAGAGGAAGAGGAGCTGCACTGAGAGAGGAGGTGTGCTGACACCAGAGAGCAACAGAGAGGAAGAGGAGCGGCACCGAGAGAGGAGGTGTGCTGACACCGGAGAGCAACAGAGAGGAAGAGGAGCTGCACCGAGAGAGGAGGTGTGCTGACACCAGAGAGCAACAGAGAGGAAGAGGAGCTGCACTGAGAGAGGAGGTGTGCTGACACCAGAGAGCAACAGAGAGGAAGAGGAGCTGCACTGAGAGGAGGTGTGCTGACACCAGAGAGCAACAGAGAGGAAGAGGAGCTGCACTAAGAGAGGAGGTGTGCTGACACCAGAGAGCAACAGAGAGGAAGAGGAGCTGCACTGAGAGGGGAGGTGTGCTGACACCAGAGAGCAAGAGAGGAAGAGGAGCGGCACTGAGAGAGGTGTGCTGACACCAGAGAGCAAGAGAGGAAGAGGAGCTGCACTGAGAGAGGAGGTGTGCTGACACCAGAGAGCAACAGAGAGGAAGGGGAGCTGTACTGAGAGCGGAGGTGTGCTGACACCAGAGAGCAACAGAGAGGAAGAGGAGCTGCACTGAGAGGGGAGGTGTGCTGACACCAGAGAGGAAGAGGAGCTGCACTGAGAGCAGGAGGTGTGCTGACACCAGAGAGCAACAGAGAGGAAGAGGAGCTGCACTGAGAGAGGAGGTGTGCTGACACCAGAGAGCAACAGAGAGGAAGAGGAGCTGCACTGAGAGAGGAGGTGTCCTGACACCAGAGAGCAACAGAGAGGAAGAGGAGCTGCACTGAGAGCAGAAGGTGTGCTGACACCAGAGAGCAACAGAGAGGAAGAGGAGCTGCACTGAGAGAGGAGGTGTGCTGACACCAGAGAGCAACAGAGAGGAAGAGGAGCTGCACTGAGAGAGGAGGTGTGATGACACCAGAGGGCAACAGAGAGGAAGAGGAGCTGCACTGAGAGGCGGTGTGCTGACACCAGAGAGCAACAGAGAGGAAGAGGAGCTGCATTGAGAGCAGGAGGTGTGCTGACACCAGAGAGCAACAGAGAGGAAGAGGAGCTGCACTGAGAGAGGAGGTGTGCTGACACCAGAGAGCAACAGAGAGGAAGAGGAGCTGCACTGAGAGAGGAGGTGTGCTGACACCAGAGGGCAACAGAGAGGAAGAGGAGCTCCACTGAGAGGAGGTGTGCTGACACCAGAGAGGAAGAGGAAGACGAACTGCACTGAGAGCAGGAGGTGTGCTGACACCAGAGAGCAACAGAGAGGAAGAGGAGCTGCACTGAGAGAGGAGGTGTGCTGACACCAGAGGGCAACAGAGAGGAAGAGGAGCTCCACTGAGAGAGGTGTGCTGACACCAGAGAGCAACAGAGAGGAAGAGGAGCTGCAGAGAGCAGGAGAACTGCTGACACCAGAGAGCAACAGACAGGAAGAGGAGCTGCACTGAGAGCAGGAGGTGTGCTGACACCGGAGAGCAACAGAGAGGAAGAGGAGCTGCACTGAGAGAGGAGGTGTGCTGACACCAGAGAGGAAGAGGAGCTGCACCGAGAGAGGAGGTGTGCTGACACCAGAGAGCAACAGAGAGGAAGAGGAGCTGCACTGAGAGCAGGAGGTGTGCTGACACCAGAGAGCAACAGAGAGGAAGAGGAGCTGCACTGAGAGAGGAGGTGTGCTGACACCAGAGAGCAACAGAGAGGAAGAGGAGCTGCACTGAGAGAGGAGGTGTGCTGACGCCAGAGAGCAACAGAGAGGAAGAGGAGCTGCACTGAGAGAGGAGGTGTGCTGACGCCAGAGAGCAACAGAGAGGAAGAGGAGCTGCACCGAGAGAGGAGGTGTGCTGACACCAGAGAGCAACAGAGAGGAAGAGGAGCTGCACCGAGAGAGGAGGTGTGCTGACACCAGAGAGCAACAGAGAGGAAGAGGAGCTGCACCGAGAGAGGTGTGCTGACACCAGAGAGCAACAGAGAGGAAGAGGAGCTGCACTGAGAGAGGAGGTGGGCTGACACCAGACAGCAACAGAGAGGAAGAGGAGCTGCACCGAGAGAGGAGGTGTGCTGACACCAGAGAGCAACAGAGAGGAAGAGGAGCTGCACCGAGAGAGGAGGTGTGCTGACACCAGAGAGCAACAGAGAGGAAGAGGAGCTGCACTGAGAGAGGAGGTGTGCTGACACCGGAGAGCAACAGAGAGGAAGTGTGCTGACACCAGAGAGCAACAGAGAGGAAGAGGAGCTGCACTGAGAGAGGAGGTGTGCTGACACCAGAGAGCAACAGAGAGGAAGAGGAGCTGCACTGAGAGAGGAGGTGTGCTGACACCAGAGAGCAACAGAGAGGAAGAGGAGCGGAACTGAGAGGGGAGGTGTGCTGACACCAGAGAGCAACAGAGAGGAAGAGGAGCTGCACTGAGAGAGGTGTGCTGACACCAGAGAGCAACAGAGAGGAAGAGGAGCGGCACTGAGAGAGGAGGTGTGCTGACACCAGAGAGCAACAGAGAGGAAGAGGAGCTGCACTGAGAGAGGTGTGCTGACACCAGAGAGCAACAGAGAGGAAGAGGAGCTGCACCGAGAGAGGAGGTGTGCTGACACCAGAGAGCAACAGAGAGGAAGAGGAGCTGCACCGAGAGAGGAGGTGTGCTGACACCAGAGAGCAACAGAGAGGAAGAGGAGCTGCACTGAGAGAGGAGGTTGCTGACACCAGAGAGCAACAGAGAGGAAGAGGAGCTGCACTGAGAGAGGAGGTGTGCTGACACCAGAGAGCAACAGAGAGGAAGGGGAGCTGCACTGAGAGAGGAGGTGTGCTGACACCAGAGAGCAACAGAGAGCAACAGGAGCTGCACTGAGAGCAGGAGAACTGCTGACACCAGAGAGCAACAGAGAGGAAGAGGAGCTGCACCGAGAGAGGAGGTGTGCTGACACCAGAGAGCAACAGAGAGGAAGGGGAGCTGCACTGAGAGAGGAGGTGTGCTGACACCAGAGAGCAACAGAGAGGAAGAGGAGCTGCACTGAGAGAGGTGTGCTGACACCAGAGAGCAACAGAGAGGAAGAGGAGCTGCACCGAGAGAGGAGGTGTGCTGACACCAGAGAGCAACAGAGAGGAAGAGGAGCTGCACCGAGAGAGGAGGTGTGCTGACACCAGAGAGCAACAGAGAGGAAGAGGAGCTGCACTGAGAAAGGAGGTGCGCTGACACCAGAGAGCAACAGAGAGGAAGAGGAGCTGCACTGAGAGAGGAGGTGTGCTGACACCAGAGAGCAACAGAGAGGAAGAGGAGCTGCACTGAGAGAGGTGTGCTGACACCAGAGAGCAACAGAGAGGAAGAGGAGCTGCACCGAGAGAGGAGGTGTGCTGACACCAGAGAGCAACAGAGAGGAAGAGGAGCTGCACCGAGAGAGGAGGTGTGCTGACACCAGAGAGCAACAGAGAGGAAGAGGAGCTGCACTGAGAGAGGAGGTTGCTGACACCAGAGAGCAACAGAGAGGAAGAGGAGCTGCACTGAGAGAGGAGGTGTGCTGACACCAGAGAGCAACAGAGAGGAAGGGGAGCTGCACTGAGAGAGGAGGTGTGCTGACACCAGAGAGCAACAGAGAGCAACAGGAGCTGCACTGAGAGCAGGAGAACTGCTGACACCAGAGAGCAACAGAGAGGAAGAGGAGCTGCACCGAGAGAGGAGGTGTGCTGACACCAGAGAGCAACAGAGAGGAAGGGGAGCTGCACTGAGAGAGGAGGTGTGCTGACACCAGAGAGCAACAGAGAGGAAGAGGAGCTGCACTGAGAGAGGAGGTGTGCTGACACCAGAGAGCAACAGAGAGGAAGAGGAGCGGCACTGAGAGAGGTGTGCTGACACGAGAGAGCAAGAGAGGAAGAGGAGCTGCACTGAGAGAGGAGGTGTGTTGACACCAGAGAGCAACAGAGAGGAAGGGGAGCTGTACTGAGAGAGGAGGTGGGCTGACACCGGAGAGCAACAGAGAGGAAGAGGAGCTGCACTGAGAGAGGAGGTGTGCTGACACCAGAGAGCAACAGAGAGGAAGAGGAGCTGCACTGAGAGAGGAGGTGTGCTGACACCAGAGAGCAACAGAGAGGAAGAGGAGCTGCACTGAGAGAGGAGGTGTGCTGACACCAGAGAGCAACAGAGAGGAAGAGGAGCTGCACTGAGAGAGGAGGTGTGCTGACACCAGAGAGCAACAGAGAGGAAGAGGAGCTGCACTGAGAGGAGGTGTGCTGACACCAGAGAGCAACAGAGAGGAAGAGGAGCTGCACTGAGAGAGGAGGTGTGCTGACACCAGAGAGCAACAGAGAGGAAGAGGAGCGGCACCGAGAGAGGAGGTGTGCTGACACCGGAGAGCAACAGAGAGGAAGAGGAGCTGCACCGAGAGAGGAGGTGTGCTGACACCAGAGAGCAACAGAGAGGAAGAGGAGCTGCACTGAGAGAGGAGGTGTGCTGACACCAGAGAGCAACAGAGAGGAAGAGGAGCTGCACTGAGAGGAGGTGTGCTGACACCAGAGAGCAACAGAGAGGAAGAGGAGCTGCACTAAGAGAGGAGGTGTGCTGACACCAGAGAGCAACAGAGAGGAAGAGGAGCTGCACTGAGAGGGGAGGTGTGCTGACACCAGAGAGCAAGAGAGGAAGAGGAGCGGCACTGAGAGAGGTGTGCTGACACCAGAGAGCAAGAGAGGAAGAGGAGCTGCACTGAGAGAGGAGGTGTGCTGACACCAGAGAGCAACAGAGAGGAAGGGGAGCTGTACTGAGAGCGGAGGTGTGCTGACACCAGAGAGCAACAGAGAGGAAGAGGAGCTGCACTGAGAGGGGAGGTGTGCTGACACCAGAGAGGAAGAGGAGCTGCACTGAGAGCAGGAGGTGTGCTGACACCAGAGAGCAACAGAGAGGAAGAGGAGCTGCACTGAGAGAGGAGGTGTGCTGACACCAGAGAGCAACAGAGAGGAAGAGGAGCTGCACTGAGAGAGGAGGTGTCCTGACACCAGAGAGCAACAGAGAGGAAGAGGAGCTGCACTGAGAGCAGAAGGTGTGCTGACACCAGAGAGCAACAGAGAGGAAGAGGAGCTGCACTGAGAGAGGAGGTGTGCTGACACCAGAGAGCAACAGAGAGGAAGAGGAGCTGCACTGAGAGAGGAGGTGTGATGACACCAGAGGGCAACAGAGAGGAAGAGGAGCTGCACTGAGAGGCGGTGTGCTGACACCAGAGAGCAACAGAGAGGAAGAGGAGCTGCATTGAGAGCAGGAGGTGTGCTGACACCAGAGAGCAACAGAGAGGAAGAGGAGCTGCACTGAGAGAGGAGGTGTGCTGACACCAGAGAGCAACAGAGAGGAAGAGGAGCTGCACTGAGAGAGGAGGTGTGCTGACACCAGAGGGCAACAGAGAGGAAGAGGAGCTCCACTGAGAGGAGGTGTGCTGACACCAGAGAGGAAGAGGAAGACGAACTGCACTGAGAGCAGGAGGTGTGCTGACACCAGAGAGCAACAGAGAGGAAGAGGAGCTGCACTGAGAGAGGAGGTGTGCTGACACCAGAGGGCAACAGAGAGGAAGAGGAGCTCCACTGAGAGAGGTGTGCTGACACCAGAGAGCAACAGAGAGGAAGAGGAGCTGCAGAGAGCAGGAGAACTGCTGACACCAGAGAGCAACAGACAGGAAGAGGAGCTGCACTGAGAGCAGGAGGTGTGCTGACACCGGAGAGCAACAGAGAGGAAGAGGAGCTGCACTGAGAGAGGAGGTGTGCTGACACCAGAGAGGAAGAGGAGCTGCACCGAGAGAGGAGGTGTGCTGACACCAGAGAGCAACAGAGAGGAAGAGGAGCTGCACTGAGAGCAGGAGGTGTGCTGACACCAGAGAGCAACAGAGAGGAAGAGGAGCTGCACTGAGAGAGGAGGTGTGCTGACACCAGAGAGCAACAGAGAGGAAGAGGAGCTGCACTGAGAGAGGAGGTGTGCTGACGCCAGAGAGCAACAGAGAGGAAGAGGAGCTGCACTGAGAGAGGAGGTGTGCTGACGCCAGAGAGCAACAGAGAGGAAGAGGAGCTGCACCGAGAGAGGAGGTGTGCTGACACCAGAGAGCAACAGAGAGGAAGAGGAGCTGCACCGAGAGAGGAGGTGTGCTGACACCAGAGAGCAACAGAGAGGAAGAGGAGCTGCACCGAGAGAGGTGTGCTGACACCAGAGAGCAACAGAGAGGAAGAGGAGCTGCACTGAGAGAGGAGGTGGGCTGACACCAGACAGCAACAGAGAGGAAAAGGAGCTGCACCGAGAGAGGAGGTGTGCTGACACCAGAGAGCAACAGAGAGGAAGAGGAGCTGCACCGAGAGAGGAGGTGTGCTGACACCAGAGAGCAACAGAGAGGAAGAGGAGCTGCACTGAGAGAGGAGGTGTGCTGACACCGGAGAGCAACAGAGAGGAAGTGTGCTGACACCAGAGAGCAACAGAGAGGAAGAGGAGCTGCACTGAGAGAGGAGGTGTGCTGACACCAGAGAGCAACAGAGAGGAAGAGGAGCTGCACTGAGAGAGGAGGTGTGCTGACACCAGAGAGCAACAGAGAGGAAGAGGAGCGGAACTGAGAGGGGAGGTGTGCTGACACCAGAGAGCAACAGAGAGGAAGAGGAGCTGCACTGAGAGAGGTGTGCTGACACCAGAGAGCAACAGAGAGGAAGAGGAGCGGCACTGAGAGAGGAGGTGTGCTGACACCAGAGAGCAACAGAGAGGAACAGGAGCTGCTGAGAGCAGGAGGACAGCTGACACCAGAGAGCAACAGGAGCTGCACTGAGAGAGGAGGTGTGCTGACACCAGAGAGCAACAGAGAGGAAGAGGAGTTGCACTGAGAGAGGTGTGCTGACACCAGAGAGCAACAGAGAGGAAGAGGAGCTGCACTGAGAGAGGTGTGCTGACACCAGAGAGCAACAGAGAGGAAGAGCTGCACCGAGAGAGGAGGTTGCTGACACCAGAGAGCAACAGAGAGGAAGAGGAGCTGCACTGAGAGCAGGAGGTGTGCTGACACCAGAGAGCAACACAGAGGAAGAGGAGCTGCAGAGAGCAGGAGAACTGCTGACACCAGAGAGCAACAGAGAGGAAGAGGAGCTGCACTGAGAGCAGGAGGTGTGCTGACACCAGAGAGCAACAGAGAGGAAGAGGAGCTGCACTGAGAGAGGAGGTGTGCTGACACCAGAGAGCAACAGAGAGGAAGGGGAGCTGCACTGAGAGAGGAGGTGTGCTGACACCAGAGAGCAACAGAGAGGAAGAGGAGCTGCACCGAGAGAGGAGGTGTGCTGACACCAGAGAGCAACAGAGAGGAAGGGGAGCTGCACTGAGAGAGGAGGTGTGCTGACACCAGAGAGCAACAGAGAGGAAGAGGAGCTGCACTGAGAGAGGAGGTGTGCTGACACCAGAGAGCAAGAGAGGAAGAGGAGCTGCACTGAGAGAGGAGGTGTGCTGACACCAGAGAGCAACAGAGAGGAAGGGGAGCTGTACTGAGAGAGGAGGTGGGCTGACACCGGAGAGCAACAGAGAGGAAGAGGAGCTGCACTGAGAGAGGAGGTGTGCTGACACCAGAGAGCAACAGAGAGGAAGAGGAGCTGCACTGAGAGAGGTGTGCTGACACCAGAGAGCAACAGAGAGGAAGAGGAGCTGCACTGAGAGAGGAGGTGTGCTGACACCAGAGAGCAACAGAGAGGAAGAGGAGCTGCACTGAGAGAGGAGGTGTGCTGACACCAGAGAGCAACAGAGAGGAAGAGGAGCGGCACCGAGAGAGGAGGTGTGCTGACACCAGAGAGCAACAGAGAGGAAGAGGAGCGGCACCGAGAGAGGAGGTGTGCTGACACCGGAGAGCAACAGAGAGGAAGAGGAGCTGCACCGAGAGAGGAGGTGTGCTGACACCAGAGAGCAACAGAGAGGAAGAGGAGCTGCAGAGAGCAGGAGAACTGCTGACACCAGAGAGCAACAGAGAGGAAGAGGAGCTGCACTGAGAGCAGGAGGTGTGCTGACACCAGAGAGCAACAGAGAGGAAGAGGAGCTGCACTGAGAGAGGAGGTGTGCTGACACCAGAGAGGAAGAGGAGCTGCACCGAGAGAGGAGGTGTGCTGACACCAGAGAGCAACAGAGAGGAAGGGGAGCTGCACTGAGAGAGGAGGTGTGCTGACACCAGAGAGCAACAGAGAGGAAGAGGAGCTGCACTGAGAGAGGAGGTGTGCTGACACCAGAGAGCAACAGAGAGGAAGAGGAGCGGCACTGAGAGAGGTGTGCTGACACCAGAGAGCAAGAGAGGAAGAGGAGCTGCACTGAGAGAGGAGGTGTGCTGACACCAGAGAGCAACAGAGAGGAAGGGGAGCTGCACTGAGAGAGGAGGTGGGCTGACACCGGAGAGCAACAGAGAGGAAGAGGAGCTGCACTGAGAGAGGAGGTGTGCTGACACCAGAGAGCAACAGAGAGGAAGAGGAGCTGCACTGAGAGGGGAGGTGTGCTGACACCAGAGAGGAAGAGCAGCTGCACTGAGAGCAGGAGGTGTGCTGACACCAGAGAGCAACAGAGAGGAAGAGGAGCTGCACTGAGAGAGGAGGTGTGCTGACACCAGAGAGCAACAGAGAGGAAGAGGAGCTGCACTGAGAGAGGAGGTGTCCTGACACCAGAGAGCAACAGAGAGGAAGAGGAGCTGCACTGAGAGAGGAGGTGTGCTGACACCAGAGAGCAACAGAGAGGAAGAGGAGCTGCACTGAGAGAGGAGGTGTGCTGACACCAGAGAGGAAGAGGAGCTGCACTGAGAGCAGAAGGTGTGCTGACACCAGAGAGCAACAGAGAGGAAGAGGAACTGCACTGAGAGCAACAGAGAGGAAGAGGAGCTGCACTGAGAGAGGAGGTGTGCTGACACCAGAGAGCAACAGAGAGGAAGAGGAGCTGCACTGAGAGAGGAGGTGTGCTGACACCAGAGGACAACAGAGAGGAAGAGGAGCTGCACTGAGAGGAGGTGTGCTGACACCAGAGAGCAACAGAGAGGAAGAGGAGCTGCACTGAGAGAGGAGGTGTGCTGACAAGAGAGAGGAAGAGGAGCTGCACTGAGAGAGGAGGTGTGCTGACACCAGAGAGCAACAGAGAGGAAGAGGAGCTGCACTGAGAGAGGAGGTGTGCTGACACCAGAGGACAACAGAGAGGAAGAGGAGCTGCACTGAGAGGAGGTGTGCTGACACCAGAGAGCAACAGAGAGGAAGAGGAGCTGCATTGAGAGCAGGAGGTGTGCTGACACCAGAGAGCAACAGAGAGGAAGAGGAGCTGCACAGAGAGGAGGTGTGCTGACACCAGAGAGCAACAGAGAGGAAGAGGAGCTGCACTGAGAGAGGAGGTGTGCTGACACCAGAGAGCAACAGAGAGGAAGAGGAGCTGCACTGAGAGAGGAGGTGTGCTGACACCAGAGAGCAACAGAGAGGAAGAGGAGCTGCACTGAGAGAGGAGGTGTGCTGACACCAGAGAGCAACAGAGAGGAAGAGGAGCTGCACTGAGAGAGGAGGTGTGCTGACACCAGAGAGCAACAGAGAGGAAGAGGAGCTGCACTGAGAGAGGAGGTGTGCTGACACCAGAGAGCAACAGAGAGGAAGAGGAGCTGCACTGAGAGAGGAGGTGTGCTGACACCAGAGAGCAACAGAGAGGAAGAGGAGCTGCACTGAGAGAGGAGGTGTGCTGACACCAGAGAGCAACAGAGAGGAAGAGGAGCTGCACTGAGAGAGGAGGTGTGCTGACACCAGAGAGCAACAGAGAGGAAGAGGAGCTGCACTGAGAGAGGAGGTGTGCTGACACCAGAGAGCAACAGAGAGGAAGAGGAGCTGCACTGAGAGAGGAGGTGTGCTGACACCAGAGAGCAACAGAGAGGAAGAGGAGCTGCACTGAGAGAGGTGTGCTGACACCAGAGGGCAACAGAGAGGAAGAGGAGCTGCACTGAGAGAGGAGGTGTGCTGACACCAGAGAGCAACAGAGAGGAAGAGGAGCTGCACTGAGAGCAGGAGGTGTGCTGACACCAGAGAGCAACAGAGAGGAAAAGGAGCTGCACTGAGAGAGGAGGTGTGCTGACACCAGAGAGCAACAGAGAGGAAGAGGAGCTGCACTGAGAGAGGAGGTGTGCTGACACCAGAGAGCAACAGAGAGGAAGAGGAGCGGCACTGAGAGAGGTGTGCTGACACCAGAGAGCAAGAGAGGAAGAGGAGCTGCACTGAGAGAGGAGGTGTGCTGACACCAGAGAGCAACAGAGAGGAAGAGGAGCTGCACTGAGAGAGGAGGTGTGCTGACACCAGAGAGCAACAGAGAGGAAGAGGAGCGGCACTGAGAGAGGTGTGCTGACACCAGAGAGCAAGAGAGGAAGAGGAGCTGCACTGAGAGAGGAGGTGTGCTGACACCAGAGAGCAACAGAGAGGAAGAGGAGCTGCACTGAGAGAGGAGGTGTGCTGACACCAGAGAGCAACAGAGAGGAAGAGGAGCTGCACTGAGAGAGGAGGTGTCCTGACACCAGAGAGCAACAGAGAGGAAGAGGAGCTGCACTGAGAGAGGAGGTGTCCTGACACCAGAGAGCAACAGAGAGGAAGAGGAGCTGCACTGAGAGCAGAAGGTGTGCTGACACCAGAGAGCAACAGAGAGGAAGAGGAGCTGCACTGAGAGAGGAGGTGTGCTGACACCAGAGAGCAACAGAGAGGAAGAGGAGCTGCACTGAGAGAGGAGGTGTGCTGACACCAGAGGGCAACAGAGAGGAAGAGGAGCTGCACTGAGAGGAGGTGTGCTGACACCAGAGAGCAACAGAGAGGAAGAGGAGCTGCATTGAGTGCAGGAGGTGTGCTGACACCAGAGAACAACAGAGAGGAAGAGGAGCTGCACTGACAGAGGAGGTGTGCTGACACCAGAGAGCAACAGAGAGGAAGAGGAGCTGCACTGAGAGAGGAGGTGTGCTGACACCAGAGAGGAAGAGGAGCTGCACTGAGAGCAGGAGGTGTCCTGACACCAGAGAGCAACAGAGAGGAAGGGGAGCTGTACTGAGAGCGGAGGTGTGCTGACACCAGAGAGCAACAGAGAGGAAGAGGAGCTGCACTGAGAGGGGAGGTGTGCTGACACCAGAGAGGAAGAGGAGCTGCACTGAGAGCAGGAGGTGTGCTGACACCAGAGAGCAACAGAGAGGAAGAGGAGCTGCACTGAGAGAGGAGGTGTGCTGACACCAGAGAGCAACAGAGAGGAAGAGGAGCTGCACTGAGAGAGGAGGTGTCCTGACACCAGAGAGCAACAGAGAGGAAGAGGAGCTGCACTGAGAGCAGAAGGTGTGCTGACACCAGAGAGCAACAGAGAGGAAGAGGAACTGCACTGAGAGCAACAGAGAGGAAGAGGAGCTGCACTGAGAGAGGAGGTGTGCTGACACCAGAGAGCAACAGAGAGGAAGAGGAGCTGCACTGAGAGAGGAGGTGTGCTGACACCAGAGGACAACAGAGAGGAAGAGGAGCTGCACTGAGAGGAGGTGTGCTGACACCAGAGAGCAACAGAGAGGAAGAGGAGCTGCATTGAGAGCAGGAGGTGTGCTGACACCAGAGAGCAACAGAGAGGAAGAGGAGCTGCACTGAGAGAGGAGGTGTGCTGACACCAGAGAGCAACAGAGAGGAAGAGGAGCTGCACTGAGAGAGGAGGTGTGCTGACACCAGAGGACAACAGAGAGGAAGAGGAGCTGCACTGAGAGGAGGTGTGCTGACACCAGAGAGCAACAGAGAGGAAGAGGAGCTGCATTGAGAGCAGGAGGTGTGCTGACACCAAAGAGCAACAGAGAGGAAGAGGAGCTGCACTGAGAGAGGTGTGCTGACACCAGAGAGCAACAGAGAGGAAGAGGAGCTGCACTGAGAGAGGAGGTGTGCTGACACCAGAGGACAACAGAGAGGAAGAGGAGCTGCACTGAGAGGAGGTGTGCTGACACCAGAGAGCAACAGAGAGGAAGAGGAGCTGCACTGAGAGAGGAGGTGTGCTGACACCAGAGAGCAACAGAGAGGAAGAGGAGCTGCACTGAGAGAGGAGGTGTGCTGACACCAGAGGACAACAGAGAGGAAGAGGAGCTGCACTGAGAGGAGGTGTGCTGACACCAGAGAGCAACAGAGAGGAAGAGGAGCTGCATTGAGAGCAGGAGGTGTGCTGACACCAGAGAGCAACAGAGAGGAAGAGGAGCTGCACAGAGAGGAGGTGTGCTGACACCAGAGAGCAACAGAGAGGAAGAGGAGCTGCACTGAGAGAGGAAGAGGAGCTGCACTGAGAGAGGAGGTGTGCTGACACCAGAGAGCAACAGAGAGGAAGAGGAGCTGCACTGAGAGAGGAGGTGTGCTGACACCAGAGAGCAACAGAGAGGAAGAGGAGCTGCACTGAGAGAGGAGGTGTGCTGACACCAGAGAGCAACAGAGAGGAAGAGGAGCTGCACTGAGAGAGGAGGTGTGCTGACACCAGAGAGCAACAGAGAGGAAGAGGAGCTGCACTGAGAGAGGAGGTGTGCTGACACCAGAGAGCAACAGAGAGGAAGAGGAGCTGCACTGAGAGAGGAGGTGTGCTGACACCAGAGAGCAACAGAGAGGAAGAGGAGCTGCACTGAGAGAGGTGTGCTGACACCAGAGGGCAACAGAGAGGAAGAGGAGCTGCACCGAGAGAGGAGGTGTGCTGACACCGGAGAGCAACAGAGAGGAAGAGGAGCTGCACTGAGAGAGGAGGTGTGCTGACACCAGAGAGCAACAGAGAGGAAGAGGAGCTGCACTGAGAGAGGAGGTGTGCTGACACCAGAGAGCAACAGAGAGGAAGAGGAGCGGCACTGAGAGAGGTGCGCTGACACCAGAGAGCAAGAGAGGAAGAGGAGCTGCACTGAGAGAGGAGGTGTGCTGACACCAGAGAGCAACAGAGAGGAAGGGGAGCTGTACTGAGAGCGGAGGTGTGCTGACACCAGAGAGCAACAGAGAGGAAGAGGAGCTGCACTGAGAGGGGAGGTGTGCTGACACCAGAGAGGAAGAGGAGATGCACTGAGAGCAGGAGGTGTGCTGACACCAGAGAGCAACAGAGAGGAAGAGGAGCTGCACTGAGAGAGGAGGTGTGCTGACACCAGAGAGCAACAGAGAGGAAGAGGAGCTGCACTGAGAGAGGAGGTGTCCTGACACCAGAGAGCAACAGAGAGGAAGAGGAGCTGCACTGAGAGCAGAAGGTGTGCTGACACCAGAGAGCAACAGAGAGGAAGAGAGCTGCACTGAGAGAGGAGGTGTGCTGACACCAGAGAGCAACAGAGAGGAAGAGGAGCTGCACTGAGAGAGGAGGTGTGCTGACACCAGAGAGCAACAGAGAGGAAGAGGAGCTGCACTGAGAGAGGAGGTGTGCTGACACCAGAGGGCAACAGAGAGGAAGAGGAGCTGCACTGAGAGGAGGTGTGCTGACACCAGAGAGCAACAGAGAGGAAGAGGAGCTGCATTGAGAGCAGGAGGTGTGCTGACACCAGAGAACAACAGAGAGGAAGAGGAGCTGCACTGAGAGAGGAGGTGTGCTGACACCAGAGAGCAACAGAGAGGAAGAGGAGCTGCACTGAGAGAGGAGGTGTGCTGACACCAGAGAGGAAGAGGAGCTGCACTGAGAGCAGGAGGTGTCCTGACACCAGAGAGCAACAGAGAGGAAGGGGAGCTGTACTGAGAGCGGAGGTGTGCTGACACCAGAGAGCAACAGAGAGGAAGAGGAGCTGCACTGAGAGGGGAGGTGTGCTGACACCAGAGAGGAAGAGGAGCTGCACTGAGAGCAGGAGGTGTGCTGACACCAGAGAGCAACAGAGAGGAAGAGGAGCTGCACTGAGAGAGGAGGTGTGCTGACACCAGAGAGCAACAGAGAGGAAGAGGAGCTGCACTGAGAGAGGAGGTGTCCTGACACCAGAGAGCAACAGAGAGGAAGAGGAGCTGCACTGAGAGCAGAAGGTGTGCTGACACCAGAGAGCAACAGAGAGGAAGAGGAGCTGCACTGAGAGAGGAGGTGTGCTGACACTAGAGAGCAACAGAGAGGAAGAGGAGCTGCACTGAGAGAGGAGGTGTGCTGACACCAGAGGGCAACAGAGAGGAAGAGGAGCTGCACTGAGAGGAGGTGTGCTGACACCAGAGAGCAACAGAGAGGAAGAGGAGCTGCATTGAGAGCAGGAGGTGTGCTGACACCAGAGAGCAACAGAGAGGAAGAGGAGCTGCACTGAGAGAGGAGGTGTGCTGACACCAGAGAGCAACAGAGAGGAAGAGGAGCTGCACTGAGAGAGGAGGTGTGCTGACAAGAGAGAGGAAGAGGAAGAGGAGCTGCACTGAGAGAGGAGGTGTGCTGACACCAGAGAGCAACAGAGAGGAAGAGGAGCTGCACAGAGAGGAGGTGTGCTGACACCAGAGAGCAACAGAGAGGAAGAGGAGCTGCACTGAGTGAGGAGGTGTGCTGACACCAGAGGGCAACAGAGAGGAAGAGGAGCTGCACTGAGAGAGGAGCTGCACTGAGAGAGGAGGTGTGCTGACACCAGAGAGCAACAGAGAGGAAGAGGAGCTGCACTGAGAGAGGAGGTGGGCTGACACCAGAGAGCGACAGAGAGGAAGAGGAGCTGCACTGAGAGAGGAGGTGTGCTGACACCAGAGAGCAACAGAGAGGAAGAGGAGCTGCACTGAGAGGAGGTGTGCTGACACCAGAGAGCAACAGAGAGGAAGAGGAGCTGCATTGAGAGCAGGAGGTGTGCTGACACCAGAGAGCAACAGAGAGGAAGAGGAGCTGCACTGAGAGAGGAGGTGGGCTGACACCAGAGAGCGACAGAGAGGAAGAGGAGCTGCACTGAGAGAGGAGGTGTGCTGACACCAGAGAGCAACAGAGAGGAAGAGGAGCTGCACTGAGAGAGGAGGTGTGCTGACACCAGAGAGGAAGAGGAGCTGCACTGAGAGCAGGAGGTGTGCTGACACCAGAGAGCAACAGAGAGGAAGAGGAGCTGCACTGAGAGAGGAGGTGTGCTGACACCAGAGAGCAACAGAGAGGAAGAGGAGCTGCACTGAGAGAGGAGGTGTCCTGACACCAGAGAGCAACAGAGAGGAAGAGGAGCTGCACTGAGAGCAGAAGGTGTGCTGACACCAGAGAGCAACAGAGAGGAAGAGGAGCTGCACTGAGAGAGGAGGTGGGCTGACACCAGAGAGCGACAGAGAGGAAGAGGAGCTGCACTGAGAGAGGAGGTGTGCTGACACCAGAGAGCAACAGAGAGGAAGAGGAGCTGCACTGAGAGGAGGTGTGCTGACACCAGAGAGCAACAGAGAGGAAGAAGAGCTGCACTGAGAGCAGGTGTGCTGACACCAGAGAGCAACAGAGAGGAAGAGGAGCTGCACTGAGAGAGGAGGTGTGCTGACACCAGAGAGCAACAGAGAGGAAGAGGAGCTGCACTGAGAGAGGAGGTGTGCTGACACCAGAGAGCAACAGAGAGGAAGAGGAGCTGCACTGAGAGAGGAGGTGTGCTGACACCAGAGAGCAACAGAGAGGAAGGGGAGCTGCACTGAGAGAGGAGGTGTGCTGACACCAGAGAGCAACAGAGAGGAAGAGGAGCTGCACTGAGAGAGGTGTGCTGACACCAGAGGGCAACAGAGAGGAAGAGGAGCTGCACTGAGAGAGGTGTGCTGACACCAGAGGGCAACAGAGAGGAAGAGGAGCTGCACTGAGAGAGGAGGTGTGCTGACACCAGAGAGCAACAGAGAGGAAGAGGAGCTGCACTGAGAGCAGGAGGTGTGCTGACACCAGAGAGCAACAGAGAGGAAGAGGAGCTGCACTGAGAGCAGGAGGTGTGCTGACACCAGAGAGCAACAGAGAGGAAGAGGAGCTGCACTGAGAGAGGAGGTGTGCTGACACCAGAGAGCAACAGAGAGGAAGAGGAGCTGCACTGAGAGAGGAGGTGTGCTGACACCAGAGGGCAACAGAGAGGAAGAGGAGCTGCACTGAGAGGAGGTGTGCTGACACCAGAGAGCAACAGAGAGGAAGAGGAGCTGCACTGAGAGAGGAGGTGTGCTGACACCAGAGAGCAACAGAGAGGAAGAGGAGCTGCACTGAGAGAGGAGGTGTGCTGACATCAGAGAGCAACAGAGAGGAAGAGGAGCTGCACTGAGAGAGGAGGTGTGCTGACACCAGAGAGCAACAGAGAGGAAGAGGAGCTGCACTGAGAGAGGAGGTGTGCTGACACCAGAGTGCAACAGAGAGGAAGAGGAGCTGCACTGAGAGAGGAGGTGTGCTGACACCAGAGAGCAACAGAGAGGAAGAGGAGCGGCACTGAGAGAGGTGTGCTGACACCAGAGAGCAAGAGAGGAAGAGGAGCTGCACTGAGAGAGGAGGTGTGCTGACACCAGAGAGCAACAGAGAGGAAGAGGAGCTGCACTGAGAGAGGAGGTGTGCTGACACCAGAGAGCAACAGAGAGGAAGAGGAGCTGCACTGAGAGAGGAGGTGTGCTGACACCAGAGAGCAACAGAGAGGAAGAGGAGCGGCACTGAGAGAGGAGGTGTGCTGACACCAGAGAGCAAGAGAGGAAGAGGAGCTGCACTGAGAGAGGAGGTGTGCTGACACCAGAGAGCAACAGAGAGGAAGGGGAGCTGTACTGAGAGCGGAGGTGTGCTGACACCAGAGAGCAACAGAGAGGAAGAGGAGCTGCACTGAGAGGGGAGGTGTGCTGACACCAGAGAGGAAGAGGAGATGCACTGAGAGAGGAGGTGTGCTGACACCAGAGAGCAACAGAGAGGAAGAGGAGCTGCACTGAGAGGGGAGGTGTGCTGACACCAGAGAGGAAGAGGAGATGCACTGAGAGAGGAGGTGTGCTGACACCAGAGAGCAACAGAGAGGAAGAGGAGCTGCACTGAGAGAGGAGGTGTGCTGACACCAGAGAGCAACAGAGAGGAAGAGGAGCTGCACTGAGAGAGGAGGTGTCCTGACACCAGAGAGCAACAGAGAGGAAGAGGAGCTGCACTGAGAGCAGAAGGTGTGCTGACACCAGAGAGCAACAGAGAGGAAGAGGAGCAGCACTGAGAGAGGAGGTGTGCTGACACCAGAGGGCAACAGAGAGGAAGAGGAGCTGCACTGACAGAGGAGGTGTGCTGACACCAGAGGGCAACAGAGAGGAAGAGGAGCTGCACTGAGAGGAGGTGTGCTGACACCAGAGAGCAACAGAGAGGAAGAGGAGCTGCATTGAGAGCAGGAGGTGTGCTGACACCAGAGAGCAACAGAGAGGAAGAGGAGCTGCACTGAGAGAGGAGGTGTGCTGACACCAGAGAGCAACAGAGAGGAAGAGGAGCTGCACTGAGAGAGGAGGTGTGCTGACACCAGAGAGGAAGAGGAGCTGCACTGAGAGGAGGTGTGCTGACACCAGAGAGCAACAGAGAGGAAGAGGAGCTGCACTGAGAGAGGAGGTGTGCTGACACCAGAGAGCAACAGAGAGGAAGAGGAGCTGCACTGAGAGAGGAGGTGTGCTGACACCAGAGAGCAACAGAGAGGAAGAGGAGAGGCACTGAGAGAGGTGTGCTGACACCAGAGAGCAAGAGAGGAAGAGGAGCTGCACTGAGAGAGGAGGTGTGCTGACACCAGAGAGCAACAGAGAGGAAGGGGAGCTGTACTGAGAGCGGAGGTGTGCTGACACCAGAGAGCAACAGAGAGGAAGAGGAGCTGCACTGAGAGGGGAGGTGTGCTGACACCAGAGAGCAACAGAGAGGAAGAGGAGCTGCACTGAGAGGGGAGGTGTGCTGACACCAGAGAGGAAGAGGAGATGCACTGAGAGCAGGAGGTGTGCTGACACCAGAGAGCAACAGAGAGGAAGAGGAGCTGCACTGAGAGAGGAGGTGTGCTGACACCAGAGAGCAACAGAGAGGAAGAGGAGCTGCACTGAGAGAGGAGGTGTCCTGACACCAGAGAGCAACAGAGAGGAAGAGGAGCTGCACTGAGAGCAGAAGGTGTGCTGACACCAGAGAGCAACAGAGAGGAAGAGGAGCTGCACTGAGAGAGGAGGTGTGCTGACACCAGAGAGCAACAGAGAGGAAGAGGAGCTGCACTGACAGAGGAGGTGTGCTGACACCAGAGGGCAACAGAGAGGAAGAGGAGCTGCACTGAGAGGAGGTGTGCTGACACCAGAGAGCAACAGAGAGGAAGAGGAGCTGCATTGAGAGCAGGAGGTGTGCTGACACCAGAGAGCAACAGAGAGGAAGAGGAGCTGCACTGAGAGAGGAGGTGTGCTGACACCAGAGAGCAACAGAGAGGAAGAGGAGCTGCACTGAGAGAGGAGGTGTGCTGACACCAGAGAGCAACAGAGAGGAAGAGGAGCTGCACTGAGAGAGGAGGTGTGCTGACACCAGAGAGCAACAGAGAGGAAGAGGAGCTGCACTGAGAGAGGAGGTGTCCTGACACCAGAGAGCAACAGAGAGGAAGAGGAGCTGCACTGAGAGCAGGAGGTGTGCTGACACCAGAGAGCAACAGAGAGGAAGAGGAGCTGCACTGAGAGGGGAGGTGTGCTGACACCAGAGAGCAACAGAGAGGAAGAGGAGCTGCACTGAGAGAGGAGGTGTCCTGACACCAGAGAGCAACAGAGAGGAAGGGGAGCTGTACAGAGAGCGGAGGTGTGCTGACACCAGAGAGCAACAGAGAGGAAGAGGAGCTGCACTGAGAGGGGAGGTGTGCTGACACCAGAGAGGAAGAGGAGCTGCACTGAGAGCAGGAGGTGTGCTGACACCAGAGAGCAACAGAGAGGAAGAGGAGCTGCACTGAGAGAGGAGGTGTGCTGACACCAGAGAGCAACAGAGAGGAAGAGGAGCTGCACTGAGAGAGGAGGTGTGCTGACACCAGAGAGCAACAGAGAGGAAGAGGAGCTGCACTGAGAGAGGAGGTGTGCTGACACCAGAGAGCAACAGAGAGGAAGAGGAGCTGCACTGAGAGAGGAGGTGTGCTGACACCAGAGGGCAACAGAGAGGAAGAGGAGCTGCACTGAGAGGAGGTGTGCTGACACCAGAGAGCAACAGAGAGGAAGAGGAGCTGCATTGAGAGCAGGAGGTGTGCTGACACCAGAGAGCAACAGAGAGGAAGAGGAGCTGCACTGAGAGAGGAGGTGTGCTGACACCAGAGAGCAACAGAGAGGAAGAGGAGCTGCACTGAGAGAGGAGGTGTGCTGACAAGAGAGAGGAAGAGGAAGAGGAGCTGCACTGAGAGAGGAGGTGTGCTGACACCAGAGAGCAACAGAGAGGAAGAGGAGCTGCACAGAGAGGAGGTGTGCTGACACCAGAGAGCAACAGAGAGGAAGAGGAGCTGCACTGAGTGAGGAGGTGTGCTGACACCAGAGGGCAACAGAGAGGAAGAGGAGCTGCACTGAGAGAGGAGGTGTGCCGACACCAGAGAGCAACAGAGAGGAAGAGGAGCTGCACTGAGAGAGGAGGTGTGCTGACACCAGAGGGCAACAGAGAGGAAGAGGAGCTGCACAGAGAGGAGGTGTGCTGACACCAGAGAGCAACAGAGAGGAAGAGGAGCTGCACTGAGAGAGGAGGTGTGCTGACACCAGAGAGCAACAGAGAGGAAGAAGAGCTGCACTGAGAGCAGGTGTGCTGACACCAGAGAGCAACAGAGAGGAAGAGGAGCTGCACTGAGAGAGGAGGTGTGCTGACACCAGAGAGCAACAGAGAGGAAGAGGAGCTGCACTGAGAGAGGAGGTGTGCTGACACCAGAGAGCAACAGAGAGGAAGAGGAGCTGCACTGAGAGAGGAGGTGTGCTGACACCAGAGAGCAACAGAGAGGAAGAAGAGCTGCACTGAGAGCAGGTGTGCTGACACCAGAGAGCAACAGAGAGGAAGAGGAGCTGCACTGAGAGAGGAGGTGTGCTGACACCAGAGAGCAACAGAGAGGAAGAGGAGCTGCACTGAGAGAGGAGGTGTGCTGACACCAGAGAGCAACAGAGAGGAAGAGGAGCTGCACTGAGAGAGGTGTGCTGACACCAGAGGGCAACAGAGAGGAAGAGGAGCTGCACTGAGAGAGGAGGTGTGCTGACACCAGAGAGCAACAGAGAGGAAGAGGAGCTGCACTGAGAGCAGGAGGTGTGCTGACACCAGAGAGCAACAGAGAGGAAGAGGAGCTGCACTGAGAGCAGGAGGTGTGCTGACACCAGAGAGCAACAGAGAGGAAGAGGAGCTGCACTGAGAGCAGGAGGTGTGCTGACACCAGAGAGCAACAGAGAGGAAGAGGAGCTGCACTGAGAGCAGGAGGTGTGCTGACACCAGAGAGCAACAGAGAGGAAGAGGAGCTGCACTGAGAGAGGAGGTGTGCTGACACCAGAGAGCAACAGAGAGGAAGAGGAGCTGCACCGAGAGAGGAGGTGTGCTGACACCAGAGAGCAACAGAGGAAGAGGGGCTGCACCGAGAGAGGAGGTGTGCTGACACCAGAGAGCAACAGAGAGGAAGAGGAGCTGCACCGAGAGAGGAGGTGTGCTGACACCAGAGAGCAACAGAGGAAGAGGAGCGGCACCGAGAGAGGAGGTGTGCTGACACCGGAGAGCAACAGAGAGGAAGAGGAGCTGCACCGAGAGAGGAGGTGTGCTGACACCAGAGAGCAACAGAGGAAGAGGGGCTGCACCGAGAGAGGAGGTGTGCTGACACCAGAGAGCAACAGAGAGGAAGAGGAGCTGCACCGAGAGAGGAGGTGTGCTGACACCAGAGAGCAACAGAGGAAGAGGGGCTGCACCGAGAGAGGAGGTGTGCTGACACCAGAGAGCAACAGAGAGGAAGAGGAGCTGCACCGAGAGAGGAGGTGTGCTGACACCAGAGAGCAACAGAGAGGAAGAGGAGCTGCACCGAGAGAGGAGGTGTGCTGACACCAGAGAGCAACAGAGAGGAAGAGGAGCTGCACCGAGAGAGGAGGTGTGCTGACACCAGAGAGCAACAGAGAGGAAGAGGAGCTGCACCGAGAGAGGAGGTGTGCTGACACCAGAGAGCAGCAGAGAGGAAGAGGAGCTGCACCGAGAGAGGAGGTGTGCTGACACCAGAGAGCAACAGAGAGGAAGAGGAGCTGCACCGAGAGAGGAGGTGTGCTGACACCAGAGAGCAACAGAGAGGAAGAGGAGCTGCACCGAGAGAGGAGGTGTGCTGACACCAGAGAGCAACAGAGAGGAAGAGGAGCTGCACCGAGAGAGGAGGTGTGCTGACACCAGAGAGCAACAGAGAGGAAGAGGAGCTGCACCGAGAGAGGAGGTGTGCTGACACCAGAGAGCAACAGAGAGGAAGAGGAGCTGCACTGAGAAAGGAGGTGCGCTGACACCGGAGAGCAACAGAGAGGAAGAGGAGCTGCACTGAGAGAGGAGGTGTGCTGACACCAGAGAGCAACAGAGAGGAAGAGGAGCTGCACCGAGAGAGGAGGTGTGCTGACACCAGAGAGCAACAGAGGAAGAGGAGCTGCACTGAGAGAGGTGTGCTGACACCAGAGAGCAACAGAGAGGAAGTGTGCTGACACCAGAGAGCAACAGAGAGGAAGAGGAGCTGCACTGAGAGAGGAGGTGTGCTGACACCAGAGAGCAACAGAGAGGAAGTGTGCTGACACCAGAGAGCAACAGAGAGGAAGAGGAGCTGCACTGAGAGAGGAGGTGTGCTGACACCAGAGAGCAACAGAGAGGAAGTGTGCTGACACCAGAGAGCAACAGAGAGGAAGAGGAGCTGCACTGAGAGAGGTGTGCTGACACCAGAGAGCAACAGAGAGGAAGAGGAGCTGCACTGAGAGAGGAGGTGTGCTGACACCGGAGAGCAACAGAGAGGAAGTGTGCTGACACCAGAGAGCAACAGAGAGGAAGAGGAGCTGCACTGAGAGAGGAGGTGTGCTGACACCAGAGAGCAACAGAGAGGAAGAGGAGCTGCACTGAGAGAGGAGGTGTGCTGACACCAGAGAGCAACAGAGAGGAAGAGGAGCTGCTGAGAGCAGGAGAACAGCTGACACCAGAGAGCAACAGAGAGGAAGAGGAGCTGCTGAGAGCAGGAGAACAGCTGACACCAGAGAGCAACAGAGAGGAAGAGGAGCTGCACTGAGAGAGGAGGTGTGCTGACACCAGAGAGCAACAGAGAGGAAGAGGAGCTGCACCGAGAGAGGAGGTGTGCTGACACCAGAGAGCAACAGAGAGGAAGAGGAGCTGCACCGAGAGAGGAGGTGTGCTGACACCAGAGAGCAACAGAGAGGAAGAGGAGCTGCACCGAGAGAGGAGGTGTGCTGACACCAGCAGGGAGGAAGAGGAGCTGCACCGAGAGAGGAGGTGTGCTGACACCAGAGAGCAACAGAGAGGAAGAGGAGCTGCACTGAGAGAGGAGGTGTGCTGACGCCAGAGAGCAACAGAGAGGAAGAGGAGCTGCACCGAGAGAGGAGGTGTGCTGACACCAGAGAGCAACAGAGAAGAAGAGGAGCTGCATTGAGAGCAGGAGGTGTGCTGACACCAGAGAGCAACAGAGAGGAAGAGGAGCTGCACCGAGAGAGGAGGTGGGCTGACACCAGAGAGCAACAGAGAGGAAGAGGAGCTGCACCGAGAGAGGAGGTGTGCTGACACCAGAGAGCAACAGAGAGGAAGAGGAGCTGCACCGAGAGAGGAGGTGTGCTGACACCAGAGAGCAACAGAGAGGAAGAGGAGCTGCACTGAGAGAGGAGGTGGGCTGACACCAGAGAGCAACAGAGAGGAAGAGGAGCTGCACCGAGAGAGGAGGTGTGCTGACACCAGAGAGCAACAGAGAGGAAGAGGAGCTGCACTGAGAGAGGAGGTGTGCTGACACCGGAGAGCAACAGAGAGGAAGTGTGCTGACACCAGAGAGCAACAGAGAGGAAGAGGAGCTGCACTGAGAGAGGAGGTGTGCTGACACCAGAGAGCAACAGAGAGGAAGAGGAGCTGCACTGAGAGAGGAGGTGTGCTGACACCAGAGAGCAACAGAGAGGAAGAGGAGCTGCACCGAGAGAGGTGTGCTGACACCAGATAGCAACAGAGAGGAAGAGGAGCGGCACTGAGAGGGGAGGTGTGCTGACACCAGAGAGCAACAGAGAGGAAGAGGAGCTGCACTGAGAGAGGTGTGCTGACACCAGAGAGCAACAGAGAGGAAGAGGAGCGGCACTGAGAGAGGAGGTGTGCTGACACCAGAGAGGAAGAGGAGCTGCTGAGAGCAGGAGAACAGCTGACACCAGAGAGCAACAGGAGCTGCACTGAGAGAGGAGGTGTGCTGACACCAGAGAGCAACAGAGAGGAAGAGGAGCTGCACTTAGAGAGGTGTGCTGACGCCAGAGAGCAACAGAGAGGAAGAGGAGCTGCACTGAGAGAGGTGTGCTGACACCAGAGAGCAACAGAGAGGAAGAGGAGCTGCACCGAGAGAGGAGGTGTGCTGACACCAGAGAGCAACAGAGAGGAAGAGGAGCTGCACTGAGAGAGGAGGTGTGCTGACACCGGAGAGCAACAGAGAGGAAGAGGAGCTGCACTGAGAGAGGAGGTGTGCTGACACCAGAGAGCAACAGAGAGGAAGAGGAGCTGCACTGAGAGAGGAGGTGCGCTGACACCAGAGAGCAACAGAGAGGAAGAGGAGCTGCACTGAGAGAGGAGGTGTGCTGACACCAGAGAGCAACAGAGAGGAAGAGGAGCTGCACTGAGAGAGGTGTGCTGACACCAGAGAGCAACAGAGAGGAAGAGGAGCTGCACCGAGAGAGGAGGTGTGCTGACACCAGAGAGCAACAGAGAGGAAGAGGAGCTGCACCGAGAGAGGAGGTGTGCTGACACCGGAGAGCAACAGAGAGGAAGAGGAGCTGCACTGAGAGAGGAGGTGTGCTGACACCAGAGAGCAACAGAGAGGAAGAGGAGCTGCAACGAGAGAGGAGGTGTGCTGACACCAGAGAGCAACAGAGAGGAAGGGGAGCTGTACTGAGAGAGGAGGTGTGCTGACACCAGAGAGCAACAGAGAGCAACAGGAGCTGCACTGAGAGCAGGAGGTGTGCTGACACCAGAGAGCAACAGAGAGGAAGAGGAGCTGCAGAGAGCAGGAGAACTGCTGACACCAGAGAGCAACAGAGAGGAAGAGGAGCTGCACCGAGAGAGGAGGTGTGCTGACACCAGAGAGCAACAGAGAGGAAGGGGAGCTGCACTGAGAGAGGAGGTGTGCTGACACCAGAGAGCAACAGAGAGGAAGGGGAGCTGCACTGAGAGAGGAGGTGTGCTGACACCAGAGAGCAACAGAGAGGAAGAGGAGCTGCACTGAGAGAGGAGGTGTGCTGACACCAGAGAGCAACAGAGAGGAAGAGGAGCGGCACTGAGAGAGGTGTGCTGACACCAGAGAGCAAGAGAGGAAGAGGAGCTGCACTGAGAGAGGAGGTGTGTTGACACCAGAGAGCAACAGAGAGGAAGGGGAGCTGTACTGAGAGAGGAGGTGGGCTGACACCGGAGAGCAACAGAGAGGAAGAGGAGCTGCACTGAGAGAGGAGGTGTGCTGACACCAGAGAGCAACGGAGAGGAAGAGGAGCTGCACTGAGAGAGGAGGTGTGCTGACACCAGAGAGCAACAGAGAGGAAGAGGAGCTGCACTGAGAGAGGAGGTGTGCTGACACCAGAGAGCAACAGAGAGGAAGAGGAGCTGCACTGAGAGAGGAGGTGTGCTGACACCAGAGAGCAACAGAGAGGAAGAGGAGCTGCACTGAGAGGAGGTGTGCTGACACCAGAGAGCAACAGAGAGGAAGAGGAGCTGCACTGAGAGAGGAGGTGTGCTGACACCAGAGAGCAACAGAGAGGAAGAGGAGCGGCACCGAGAGAGGAGGTGTGCTGACACCGGAGAGCAACAGAGAGGAAGAGGAGCTGCACCGAGAGAGGAGGTGTGCTGACACCAGAGAGCAACAGAGAGGAAGAGGAGCTGCACTGAGAGAGGAGGTGTGCTGACACCAGAGAGGAACAGAGAGGAAGAGGAGCTGCACAGAGAGGAGGTGTGCTGACACCAGAGAGCAACAGAGAGGAAGAGGAGCTGCACTGAGAGAGGAGGTGTGCTGACACCAGAGAGCAACAGAGAGGAAGAGGAGCTGCACTGAGAGAGGAGGTGTGCTGACACCAGAGAGCAACAGAGAGGAAGAGGAGCTGCACTGAGAGGAGGTGTGCTGACACCAGAGAGCAACAGAGAGGAAGAGGAGCTGCACTGAGAGAGGAGGTGTGCTGACACCAGAGAGCAACAGAGAGGAAGAGGAGCTGCACCGAGAGAGGAGGTGTGCTGACACCAGAGAGCAACAGAGAGGAAGAGGAGCTGCACTGAGAGGAGGTGTGCTGACACCAGAGAGCAACAGAGAGGAAGAGGAGCTGCACTGAGAGAGGAGGTGTGCTGACACCAGAGAGCAACAGAGAGGAAGAGGAGGTGTGCTGACACCAGAGAGCAACAGAGAGGAAGAGGAGCTGCACTGAGAGAGGAGGTGTGCTGACACCAGAGAGCAACAGAGAGGAAGAGGAGCTGCACTGAGAGGGGAGGTGTGCTGACACCAGAGAGCAAGAGAGGAAGAGGAGCGGCACTGAGAGAGGTGTGCTGACACCAGAGAGCAAGAGAGGAAGAGGAGCTCCACTGAGAGAGGTGTGCTGACACCAGAGAGCAACAGAGAGGAAGAGGAGCTGCACTGAGAGGAGGTGTGCTGACACCAGAGAGCAACAGAGAGGAAGAGGAGCTGCACTGAGAGGGGAGGTGTGCTGACACCAGAGAGGAAGAGGAGCTGCACTGAGAGCAGGAGGTGTGCTGACACCAGAGAGGAAGAGGAGCTGCACTGAGAGCAGGAGGTGTGCTGACACCAGAGAGCAACAGAGAGGAAGAGGAGCTGCACTGAGAGAGGAGGTGTGCTGACACCAGAGAGCAACAGAGAGGAAGAGGAGCTGCACTGAGAGAGGAGGTGTCCTGACACCAGAGAGCAACAGAGAGGAAGAGGAGCTGCACTGAGAGCAGAAGGTGTGCTGACACCAGAGAGCAACAGAGAGGAAGAGGAGCTGCACTGAGAGAGGAGGTGTGCTGACACCAGAGAGCAACAGAGAGGAAGAGGAGCTGCACTGAGAGAGGAGGTGTGATGACACCAGAGGGCAACAGAGAGGAAGAGGAGCTGCACTGAGAGGAGGTGTGCTGACACCAGAGAGCAACAGAGAGGAAGAGGAGCTGCATTGAGAGCAGGAGGTGTGCTGACACCAGAGAGCAACAGAGAGGAAGAGGAGCTGCACTGAGAGAGGAGGTGTGCTGACACCAGAGAGCAACAGAGAGGAAGAGGAGCTGCACTGAGAGAGGAGGTGTGCTGACAAGAGAGAGAAAGAGGAAGAGGAGCTGCACTGAGAGAGGAGGTGTGCTGACACCAGAGAGCAACAGAAAGGAAGAGGAGCTGCACAGAGAGGAGGTGTGCTGACACCAGAGAGCAACAGAGAGGAAGAGGAGCTGCACTGAGAGAGGAGGTGTGCTGACACCAGAGAGCAACAGAGAGGAAGAGGAGCTGCACTGAGAGCAGGTGTGCTGACACCAGAGAGCAACAGAGAGGAAGAGGAGCTGCACTGAGAGAGGAGGTGTGCTGACACCAGAGAGCAACAGAGAGGAAGAGGAGCTGCACTGAGAGAGGAGGTGTGCTGACACCAGAGAGCAACAGAGAGGAAGGGGAGCTGCACTGAGAGAGGAGGTGTGCTGACACCAGAGAGCAACAGAGAGGAAGAGGAGCTGCACTGAGAGAGGTGTGCTGACACCAGAGGGCAACAGAGAGGAAGAGGAGCTGCACCGAGAGAGGAGGTGTGCTGACACCAAAGAGCAACAGAGAGGAAGAGGAGCTGCACCGAGAGAGGAGGTGTGCTGACACCAGAGAGCAACAGAGAGGAAGAGGAGCTGCACTGAGAGCAGGAGGTGTGCTGACACCAGAGAGCAACAGAGAGGAAGAGGAGCTGCACTGAGAGCAGGAGGTGTGCTGACACCAGAGAGCAACAGAGAGGAAGAGGAGCTGCACCGAGAGAGGAGGTGTGCTGACACCAGAGAGCAACAGAGAGGAAGAGGAGCTGCACTGAGAGCAGGAGGTGTGCTGACACCAGAGAGCAACAGAGAGGAAGAGGAGCTGCACTGAGAGCAGGAGGTGTGCTGACACCAGAGAGCAACAGAGAGGAAGAGGAGCTGCACTGAGAGAGGAGGTGTGCTGACACCAGAGAGCAACAGAGAGGAAGAGGAGCTGCACCGAGAGAGGAGGTGTGCTGACACCAGAGAGCAACAGAGAGGAAGAGGAGCTGCACCGAGAGAGGAGGTGTGCTGACACCAGAGAGCAACAGAGAGGAAGAGGAGCTGCACCGAGAGAGGAGGTGTGCTGACACCAGAGAGCAACAGAGAGGAAGAGGAGCTGCACCGAGAGAGGAGGTGTGCTGACACCAGAGAGCAACAGAGAGGAAGAGGAGCTGCACCGAGAGAGGAGGTGTGCTGACACCAGAGAGCAACAGAGAGGAAGAGCAGCTGCACCGAGAGAGGAGGTGTGCTGACACCAGAGAGCAACAGAGAGGAAGAGGAGCTGCACCGAGAGAGGAGGTGTGCTGACACCAGAGAGCAACAGAGAGGAAGAGGAGCTGCACCGAGAGAGGAGGTGTGCTGACACCAGAGAGCAACAGAGAGGAAGAGGAGCTGCACTGAGAAAGGAGGTGTGCTGACACCAGAGAGCAACAGAGGAAGAGGAGCTGCACCGAGAGAGGAGGTGTGCTGACACCAGAGAGCAACAGAGGAAGAGGAGCTGCACTGAGAGAGGTGTGCTGACACCAGAGAGCAACAGAGAGGAAGTGTGCTGACACCAGAGAGCAACAGAGAGGAAGAGGAGCTGCACTGAGAGAGGAGGTGTGCTGACACCAGAGAGCAACAGAGAGGAAGAGGAGCTGCACTGAGAGAGGAGGTGTGCTGACACCAGAGAGCAACAGAGAGGAAGTGTGCTGACACCAGAGAGCAACAGAGAGGAAGAGGAGCTGCACTGAGAGAGGTGTGCTGACACCAGAGAGCAACAGAGAGGAAGAGGAGCTGCACTGAGAGAGGAGGTGTGCTGACACCGGAGAGCAACAGAGAGGAAGTGTGCTGACACCAGAGAGCAACAGAGAGGAAGAGGAGCTGCACTGAGAGCAGAAGAACTGATGACACCAGGGAGCAACAGAGAGGAAGAGGAGCTGCACTGAGAGAGGAGGTGTGCTGACACCAGAGAGCAACAGAGAGGAAGAGGAGCTGCACTGAGAGAGGAGGTGTGCTGACACCAGAGAGCAACAGAGAGGAAGAGGAGCTGCTGAGAGCAGGAGAACAGCTGACACCAGAGAGCAACAGAGAGGAAGAGGAGCTGCACTGAGAGAGGTGTGCTGACACCAGAGAGCAACAGAGAGGAAGAGGAGCTGCACTGAGAGCAGAAGAACTGATGACACCAGAGAGCAACAGAGAGGAAGAGGAGCTGCACTGAGAGAGGAGGTGTGCTGACACCAGAGAGCAACAGAGAGGAAGAGGAGCTGCACTGAGAGAGGAGGTGTGCTGACACCAGAGAGCAACAGAGAGGAAGAGGAGCTGCTGAGAGCAGGAGAACAGCTGACACCAGAGAGCAACAGAGAGGAAGAGGAGCTGCACTGAGAGAGGTGTGCTGACACCAGAGAGCAACAGAGAGGAAGAGGAGCTGCACCGAGAGAGGAGGTGTGCTGACACCAGAGAGCAACAGAGAGGAAGAGGAGCTGCACCGAGAGAGGAGGTGTGCTGACACCAGAGAGCAACAGAGAGGAAGAGGAGCTGCACCGAGAGAGGAGGTGTGCAGACACCAGAGAGCAACAGAGAGGAAGAGGAGCTGCACCGAGAGAGGAGGTGTGCTGACACCAGAGAGCAACAGAGAGGAAGAGGAGCTGCACCGAGAGAGGAGGTGTGCTGACACCAGAGAGCAACAGAGAGGAAGAGGAGCTGCACCGAGAGAGGAGGTGTGCTGACACCAGAGAGCAACAGAGAGGAAGAGGAGCTGCACCGAGAGAGGAGGTGTGCTGACACCAGAGAGCAACAGAGAGGAAGAGGAGCTGCACCGAGAGAGGAGGTGTGCTGACACCAGAGAGCAACAGAGAGGAAGAGGAGCTGCATCGAGAGAGGAGGTGTGCTGACACCAGAGAGCAACAGAGAGGAAGAGGAGCTGCACCGAGAGAGGAGGTGTGCTGACACCAGAGAGCAACAGAGAGGAAGAGGAGCTGCACCGAGAGAGGAGGTGTGCTGACACCAGAGAGCAACAGAGAGGAAGAGGAGCTGCACCGAGAGAGGAGGTGTGCTGACACCAGAGAGCAACAGAGAGGAAGAGGAGCTGCACCGAGAGAGGAGGTGTGCTGACACCAGAGAGCAACAGAGAGGAAGAGGAGCTGCACCGAGAGAGGAGGTGTGCTGACACCAGAGAGCAACAGAGAGGAAGAGGAGCTGCACCGATAGAGGAGGTGTGCTGACACCAGAGAGCAACAGAGAGGAAGAGGAGCTGCACCGAGAGAGGAGGTGTGCTGACACCAGAGAGCAACAGAGAGGAAGAGGAGCTGCACCGAGAGAGGAGGTGTGCTGACACCAGAGAGCAACAGAGAGGAAGAGGAGCTGCACCGAGAGAGGAGGTGTGCTGACACCAGAGAGCAACAGAGAGGAAGAGGAGCTGCACCGAGAGAGGAGGTGTGCTGACACCAGAGAGCAACAGAGAGGAAGAGGAGCTGCACCTAGAGAGGAGGTGTGCTGACACCAGAGAGCAACAGAGAGGAAGAGGAGCTGCACCGAGAGAGGAGGTGTGCTGACACCAGAGAGCAACAGAGAGGAAGAGGAGCTGCACCGAGAGAGGAGGTGTGCTGACACCAGAGAGCAACAGAGAGGAAGAGGAGCTGCACCGATAGAGGAGGTGTGCTGACACCAGAGAGCAACAGAGAGGAAGAGGAGCTGCACCGAGAGAGGAGGTGTGCTGACACCAGAGAGCAACAGAGAGAAAGAGGAGCTGCACCGAGAGAGGAGGTGTGCTGACACCAGAGAGCAACAGAGAGAAAGAGGAGCTGCACCGAGAGAGGAGGTGTGCTGACACCAGAGAGCAACAGAGAGGAAGAGGAGCTGCACCGAGAGAGGAGTTGTGCTGACACCAGAGAGCAACAGAGGAAGAGGAGCTGCACTGAGAGAGGAGGTTTGCTGACACCGGAGAGCAACAGAGAGGAAGTGTGCTGACACCAGAGAGCAACAGAGAGGAAGAGGAGCTGCACTGAGAGAGGTGTGCTGACACCAGAGAGCAACAGAGAGGAAGAGGAGCTGCACTGAGAGAGGAGGTGTGCTGACACCAGAGAGCAACAGAGAGGAAGAGGAGCTGCACCGAGAGAGGAGGTGTGCTGACACCAGAGAGCAACAGAGAGGAAGAGGAGCTGCACCGAGAGAGGAGGTGTGCTGACACCAGAGAGCAACAGAGAGGAAGAGGCGCTGCACCGAGAGAGGAGGTGTGCTGACACCAGAGAGCAACAGAGGGGAAGAGGAGCTGCACCGAGAGAGGAGTTGTGCTGACACCAGAGAGCAACAGAGGAAGAGGAGCTGCACTGAGAGAGGAGGTTTGCTGACACCGGAGAGCAACAGAGAGGAAGTGTGCTGACACCAGAGAGCAACAGAGAGGAAGAGGAGCTGCACTGAGAGAGGTGTGCTGACACCAGAGAGCAACAGAGAGGAAGAGGAGCTGCACTGAGAGAGGAGGTGTGCTGACACCAGAGAGCAACAGAGAGGAAGAGGAGCTGCACCGAGAGAGGAGGTGTGCTGACACCAGAGAGCAACAGAGAGGAAGAGGAGCTGCACCGAGAGAGGAGGTGTGCTGACACCAGAGAGCAACAGAGAGGAAGAGGCGCTGCACCGAGAGAGGAGGTGTGCTGACACCAGAGAGCAACAGAGGGGAAGAGGAGCTGCACCGAGAGAGGAGGTGTGCTGACACCAGAGAGCAACAGAGAGGAAGAGGAGCTGCACCGAGAGAGGAGGTGTGCTGACACCAGAGAGCAACAGAGAGAAAGAGGAGCTGCACCGAGAGAGGAGGTGTGCTGACACCAGAGAGCAACAGAGAGGAAGAGGAGCTGCACCGAGAGAGGAGGTGTGCTGACACCAGAGAGGAAGAGGAGCTGCACCGAGAGAGGAGTTGTGCTGACACCAGAGAGCAACAGAGGAAGAGGAGCTGCACTGAGAGAGGAGGTGTGCTGACACCGGAGAGCAACAGAGAGGAAGTGTGCTGACACCAGAGAGCAACAGAGAGGAAGAGGAGCTGCACTGAGAGAGGAGGTGTGCTGACACCAGAGAGCAACAGAGAGGAAGAGGAGCTGCACTGAGAGAGGAGGTGTGCTGACACCAGAGAGCAACAGAGAGGAAGAGGAGCTGCACTGAGAGAGGTGTGCTGACACCAGAGAGCAACAGAGAGGAAGAGGAGCTGCACTGAGAGAGGTGTGCTGACACCAGAGAGCAACAGAGAGGAAGAGGAGCTGCACTGAGAGAGGTGTGCTGACACCAGAGAGCAACAGAGAGGAAGAGGAGCTGCACCGAGAGAGGAGGTGTGCTGACACCAGAGAGGAAGAGGAGCTGCACTGAGAAAGGAGGTGCGCTGACACCAGAGAGCAACAGAGAGGAAGAGGAGCTACACTGAGAAAGGAGGTGCGCTGACACCAGAGAGCAACAGAGAGGAAGAGGAGCTGCACTGAGAGAGGAGGTGTGCTGACACCAGAGAGCAACAGAGAGGAAGAGGAGCTGCACTGAGAGAGGTGTGATGACACCAGAGAGCAACAGAGAGGAAGAGGAGCTGCACTGAGAGCAGGAGGTGTGCTGACACCAGAGAGCAACAGAGAGGAAGAGGAGCTGCACCGAGAGAGGAGGTGTGCTGACACCGGAGAGCAACAGAGAGGAAGAGGAGCTGCACTGAGAGAGGAGGTGTGCTGACACCAGAGAGCAACAGAGAGGAAGAGGAGCTGCACCGAGAGAGGAGGTGTGCTGACACCAGAGAGCAACAGAGAGGAAGAGGAGCTGCACTGAGAGGAGGTGTGCTGACACCAGAGAGCAACAGAGAGGAAGAGGAGCTGCACTGAGAGAGGAGGTGTGCTGACACCAGAGGGCAACAGAGAGGAAGAGGAGCTGCACTGAGAGGAGGTGTGCTGACACCAGAGAGCAACAGAGAGGAAGAGGAGCTGCACTGAGAGAGGAGGTGTGCTGACACCAGAGAGCAACAGGAGCTGCACTGAGAGAGGAGGTGTGCTGACACCGGAGAGCAACAGAGAGGAAGAGGAGCTGCACTGAGAGAGGAGGTGTGCTGACACCAGAGAGCAACAGGATCTGCACTGAGAGAGGAGGTGTGCTGACACCAGAGAGCAACAGAGAGGAAGAGGAGCTGCACTGAGAGAGGAGGTGTGCTGACACCAGAGAGCAACAGAGAGGAAGAGGAGCTGCTGAGAGCAGGAGAACAGCTGACACCAGAGAGCAACAGAGAGGAAGAGGAGCTGCACTGAGAGAGGTGTGCTGACACCAGAGAGCAACAGAGAGGAAGAGGAGCTGCACCGAGAGAGGAGGTGTGCTGACACCAGAGAGCAACAGAGAGGAAGAGGAGCTGCACTGAGAGAGGAGGTGTGCTGACACCAGAGAGCAACAGAGAGGAAGAGGAGCTGCTGAGAGCAGGAGAACAGCTGACACCAGAGAGCAACAGAGAGGAAGAGGAGCTGCACTGAGAGAGGTGTGCTGACACCAGAGAGCAACAGAGAGGAAGAGGAGCTGCACCGAGAGAGGAGGTGTGCTGACACCAGAGAGCAACAGAGAGGAAGAGGAGCTGCACCGAGAGAGGAGGTGTGCTGACACCAGAGAGCAACAGAGAGGAAGAGGAGCTGCACCGAGAGAGGAGGTGTGCAGACACCAGAGAGCAACAGAGAGGAAGAGGAGCTGCACCGAGAGAGGAGGTGTGCAGACACCAGAGAGCAACAGAGAGGAAGAGGAGCTGCACCGAGAGAGGAGGTGTGCTGACACCAGAGAGCAACAGAGAGGAAGAGGAGCTGCACCGAGAGAGGAGGTGTGCTGACACCAGAGAGCAACAGAGAGGAAGAGGAGCTGCACCGAGAGAGGAGGTGTGCTGACACCAGAGAGCAACAGAGAGGAAGAGGAGCTGCACCGAGAGAGGAGGTGTGCTGACACCAGAGAGCAACAGAGAGGAAGAGGAGCTGCACCGAGAGAGGAGGTGTGCTGACACCAGAGAGCAACAGAGAGGAAGAGGAGCTGCATCGAGAGAGGAGGTGTGCTGACACCAGAGAGCAACAGAGAGGAAGAGGAGCTGCACCGAGAGAGGAGGTGTGCTGACACCAGAGAGCAACAGAGACGAAGAGGAGCTGCACCGAGAGAGGAGGTGTGCTGACACCAGAGAGCAACAGAGAGGAAGAGGAGCTGCACCGAGAGAGGAGGTGTGCTGACACCAGAGAGCAACAGAGAGGAAGAGGAGCTGCACCGAGAGAGGAGGTGTGCTGACACCAGAGAGCAACAGAGAGGAAGAGGAGCTGCACCGAGAGAGGAGGTGTGCTGACACCAGAGAGCAACAGAGAGGAAGAGGAGCTGCACCGAGAGAGGAGGTGTGCTGACACCAGAGAGCAACAGAGAGGAAGAGGAGCTGCACCGAGAGAGGAGGTGTGCTGACACCAGAGAGCAACAGAGAGGAAGAGGAGCTGCACCGAGAGAGGAGGTGTGCTGACACCAGAGAGCAACAGAGAGGAAGAGGAGCTGCACCGAGAGAGGAGGTGTGCTGACACCAGAGAGCAACAGAGAGGAAGAGGAGCTGCACCGAGAGAGGAGGTGTGCTGACACCAGAGAGCAACAGAGAGGAAGAGGAGCTGCACCGAGAGAGGAGGTGTGCTGACACCAGAGAGCAACAGAGAGGAAGAGGAGCTGCACCGAGAGAGGAGGTGTGCTGACACCAGAGAGCAACAGAGAGGAAGAGGAGCTGCACCGAGAGAGGAGGTGTGCTGACACCAGAGAGCAACAGAGAGGAAGAGGAGCTGCACCGAGAGAGGAGGTGTGCTGACACCAGAGAGCAACAGAGAGGAAGAGGAGCTGCACCGAGAGAGGAGGTGTGCTGACACCAGAGAGCAACAGAGAGGAAGAGGAGCTGCACCGAGAGAGGAGGTGTGCTGACACCAGAGAGCAACAGAGAGGAAGAGGAGCTGCACCTAGAGAGGAGGTGTGCTGACACCAGAGAGCAACAGAGAGGAAGAGGAGCTGCACCGAGAGAGGAGGTGTGCTGACACCAGAGAGCAACAGAGAGGAAGAGGAGCTGCACCGAGAGAGGAGGTGTGCTGACACCAGAGAGCAACAGAGAGGAAGAGGAGCTGCACCGAGAGAGGAGGTGTGCTGACACCAGAGAGCAACAGAGAGGAAGAGGAGCTGCACCGAGAGAGGAGGTGTGCTGACACCAGAGAGCAACAGAGAGGAAGAGGAGCTGCACCGATAGAGGAGGTGTGCTGACACCAGAGAGCAACAGAGAGGAAGAGGAGCTGCACCGAGAGAGGAGGTGTGCTGACACCAGAGAGCAACAGAGAGAAAGAGGAGCTGCACCGAGAGAGGAGGTGTGCTGACACCAGAGAGCAACAGAGAGGAAGAGGAGCTGCACCGAGAGAGGAGTTGTGCTGACACCAGAGAGCAACAGAGGAAGAGGAGCTGCACTGAGAGAGGAGGTTTGCTGACACCGGAGAGCAACAGAGAGGAAGTGTGCTGACACCAGAGAGCAACAGAGAGGAAGAGGAGCTGCACTGAGAGAGGTGTGCTGACACCAGAGAGCAACAGAGAGGAAGAGGAGCTGCACTGAGAGAGGAGGTGTGCTGACACCAGAGAGCAACAGAGAGGAAGAGGAGCTGCACCGAGAGAGGAGGTGTGCTGACACCAGAGAGCAACAGAGAGGAAGAGGAGCTGCACCGAGAGAGGAGGTGTGCTGACACCAGAGAGCAACAGAGAGGAAGAGGAGCTGCACCGAGAGAGGAGGTGTGCTGACACCAGAGAGCAACAGAGAGGAAGAGGAGCTGCACCGAGAGAGGAGGTGTGCTGACACCAGAGAGCAACAGAGGGGAAGAGGAGCTGCACCGAGAGAGGAGGTGTGCTGACACCAGAGAGCAACAGAGAGGAAGAGGAGCTGCACCGAGAGAGGAGGTGTGCTGACACCAGAGAGCAACAGAGAGAAAGAGGAGCTGCACCGAGAGAGGAGGTGTGCTGACACCAGAGAGCAACAGAGAGGAAGAGGAGCTGCACCGAGAGAGGAGGTGTGCTGACACCAGAGAGGAAGAGGAGCTGCACCGAGAGAGGAGTTGTGCTGACACCAGAGAGCAACAGAGGAAGAGGAGCTGCACTGAGAGAGGAGGTGTGCTGACACCGGAGAGCAACAGAGAGGAAGTGTGCTGACACCAGAGAGCAACAGAGAGGAAGAGGAGCTGCACTGAGAGAGGAGGTGTGCTGACACCAGAGAGCAACAGAGAGGAAGAGGAGCTGCACTGAGAGAGGAGGTGTGCTGACACCAGAGAGCAACAGAGAGGAAGAGGAGCTGCACTGAGAGAGGTGTGCTGACACCAGAGAGCAACAGAGAGGAAGAGGAGCTGCACTGAGAGAGGTGTGCTGACACCAGAGAGCAACAGAGAGGAAGAGGAGCTGCACTGAGAGAGGTGTGCTGACACCAGAGAGCAACAGAGAGGAAGAGGAGCTGCACCGAGAGAGGAGGTGTGCTGACACCAGAGAGGAAGAGGAGCTGCACTGAGAAAGGAGGTGCGCTGACACCAGAGAGCAACAGAGAGGAAGAGGAGCTACACTGAGAAAGGAGGTGCGCTGACACCAGAGAGCAACAGAGAGGAAGAGGAGCTGCACTGAGAGAGGAGGTGTGCTGACACCAGAGAGCAACAGAGAGGAAGAGGAGCTGCACTGAGAGAGGTGTGATGACACCAGAGAGCAACAGAGAGGAAGAGGAGCTGCACTGAGAGCAGGAGGTGTGCTGACACCAGAGAGGAAGAGGAGCTGCACCGAGAGAGGAGGTGTGCTGACACCAGAGAGCAACAGAGAGGAAGAGGAGCTGCACCGAGAGAGGAGGTGTGCTGACACCGGAGAGCAACAGAGAGGAAGAGGAGCTGCACTGAGAGAGGAGGTGTGCTGACACCAGAGAGCAACAGAGAGGAAGAGGAGCTGCACCGAGAGAGGAGGTGTGCTGACACCAGAGAGCAACAGAGAGGAAGAGGAGCTGCACTGAGAGGAGGTGTGCTGACACCAGAGAGCAACAGAGAGGAAGAGGAGCTGCACTGAGAGAGGAGGTGTGCTGACACCAGAGGGCAACAGAGAGGAAGAGGAGCTGCACTGAGAGGAGGTGTGCTGACACCAGAGAGCAACAGAGAGGAAGAGGAGCTGCACTGAGAGAGGAGGTGTGCTGACACCAGAGAGCAACAGAGAGGAAGAGGAGCTGCACCGAGAGAGGAGGTGTGCTGACGCCAGAGAGCAACAGGAGCTGCACTGAGAGAGGAGGTGTGCTGACACCGGAGAGCAACAGAGAGGAAGAGGAGCTGCACTGAGAGAGGAGGTGTGCTGACACCAGAGGGCAACAGAGAGGAAGAGGAGCTGCACTGAGAGGAGGTGTGCTGACACCAGAGAGCAACAGAGAGGAAGAGGAGCTGCACTGAGAGGAGGTGTGCTGACACCAGAGAGCAACAGAGAGGAAGAGGAGCTGCACTGAGAGAGGAGGTGTGCTGACACCAGAGAGCAACAGAGAGGAAGAGGAGCTGCACCGAGAGAGGAGGTGTGCTGACACCAGAGAGCAACAGGAGCTGCACTGAGAGAGGAGGTGTGCTGACACCGGAGAGCAACAGAGAGGAAGAGGAGCTGCACTGAGAGAGGAGGTGTGCTGACACCAGAGAGCAACAGGATCTGCACTGAGAGAGGAGGTGTGCTGACACCAGAGAGCAACAGAGAGGAAGAGGAGCTGCACAGAGAGGAGGTGTGCTGACACCGGAGAGCAACAGAGAGGAAGAGGAGCTGCACTGAGAGAGGAGGTGGGCTGACACCAGAGAGCAACAGAGAGGAAGAGGAGCTGCACTGAGAGGGGAGGTGTGCTGACACCAGAGAGGAAGAGGAGCTGCACTGAGAGAGGAGGTGGGCTGACACCAGAGAGCAACAGAGAGGAAGAGGAGCTGCACTGAGAGAGGAGGTGTCCTGACACCAGAGAGCAACAGAGAGGAAGAGGAGCTGCACTGAGAGCAGGAGGTGTGCTGACACCAGAGAGCAACAGAGAGGAAGAGGAGCTGCACTGAGAGAGGAGGTGTGCTGACACCAGAGAGCAACAGAGAGGAAGAGGAGCTGCACTGAGAGGGGAGGTGTGCTGACAAGAGAGAGGAAGTGTGCTGACACCAGAGAGGAAGAGGAAGAGGAACTGCACTGAGAGCAGGAGGTGTGCTGACACCAGAGAGCAACAGAGAGGAAGAGGAGCTGCACTGAGAGAGGAGGTGTGCTGACACCAGAGAGCAACAGAGAGGAAGAGGAGCTGCACTGAGAGAGGAGGTGTGCTGACACCAGAGGGCAACAGAGAGGAAGAGGAGCTGCACTGAGAGGAGGTGTGCTGACACCAGAGAGCAACAGAGAGGAAGAGGAGCTGCACTGAGAGCAGGAGGTGTGCTGACACCAGAGAGCAACAGAGAGGAAGAGGAGCTGCACTGAGAGAGGAGGTGTGCTGACACCAGAGAGCAACAGAGAGGAAGAGGAGCTGCACAGAGAGGAGGTGTGCTGAAACCAGAGAGCAACAGAGAGGAAGAGGAGCTGCACTGAGAGAGGAGGTGTGCTGACACCAGAGAGCAACAGAGAGGAAGAGGAGCTGCACCGAGAGAGGAGGTGTGCTGACACCAGAGAGCAACAGAGAGGAAGAGGAGCTGCACTGAGAGGGGAGGTGTGCTGACACCAGAGAGGAAGAGGAGCTGCACTGAGAGCAGGAGGTGTGCTGACACCAGAGAGCAACAGAGAGGAAGAGGAGCTGCACTGAGAGAGGAGGTGTGCTGACACCAGAGAGCAACAGAGAGGAAGAGGAGCTGCATTGAGAGAGGAGGTGTCCTGACACCAGAGAGCAACAGAGAGGAAGAGGAGCTGCACTGAGAGCAGAAGAACTGCTGACACCAGAGAGCAACAGAGAGGAAGAGGAGCTGCACTGAGAGAGGAGGTGTGCTGACACCAGAGAGCAACAGAGAGGAAGAGGAGCTGCACTGAGAGAGGAGGTGTCCTGACACCAGAGAGCAACAGAGAGGAAGAGGAGCTGCACTGAGAGCAGAAGAACTGCTGACACCAGAGAGCAACAGAGAGGAAGAGGAGCTGCACTGAGAGAGGAGGTGTGCTGACACCAGAGAGCAACAGAGAGGAAGAGGAGCTGCACTGAGAGAGGAGGTGTGCTGACACCAGAGAGCAACAGAGAGGAAGAGGAGCTGCACTGAGAGAGGACATGTGCTGACACCAGAGGGCAACAGAGAGGAAGAGGAGCTGCACTGAGAGCAGGAGGTGTGCTGACACCAGAGAGCAAGGGGAGCTGCACTGAGAGGAGGTGTGCTGACACCAGAGAGCAACAGAGAGGAAAAGGAGCTGCACCGAGAGAGGAGGTGTGCTGACACCAGAGAGCAACAGAGAGGAAGAGGAGCTGCACTGAGAGAGTAGGTGTGCTGAGAAGAGGAGCTGCACTGAGAGCAGGAGGTGTGCTGACACCAGAGAGCAACAGAGAGGAAGAGGAGCTGCACTGAGAGGAGGTGTGCTGACACCAGAGAGCAACAGAGAGGAAGAGGAGCTGCACCGAGAGAGGAGGTGTGCTGACACCAGAGAGCAACAGAGAGGAAGAGGAGCTGCACCGAGAGAGGAGGTGTGCTGACACCAGAGAGCAACAGAGAGGAAGAGGAGCTGCACCGAGAGAGGAGGTGTGCTGACACCAGAAAGCAACAGAGAGGAAGAGGAGCTGCACCGAGAGAGAAGGTGTGCTGACACCAGAGAGCAACAGAAAGGAAGAGGAGCTGCACTGAGAGCAGGAGGTGTGCTGACACCAGAGAGCAACAGAGAGGAAGAGGAGCTGCACTGAGAGCAGGAGGTGTGCTGACACCAGAGAGCAACAGAGAGGAAGAGGAGCTGCACTGAGAGCAGGAGGTGTGCTGACACCAGAGAGCAACAGAGAGGAAGAGGAGCTGCACTGAGAGCAGGAGGTGTGCTGACACCAGAGAGCAACAGAGAGGAAGAGGAGCTGCACTGAGAGCAGGAGGTGTGCTGACACCAGAGAGCAACAGAGAGGAAGAGGAGCTGCACTGAGAGAGGAGGTGTGCTGACACCAGAGAGCAACAGAGAGGAAGAGGAGATGCACTGAGAGAGGAGGTGTGCTGACACCAGAGAGCAACAGAGAGGAAGAGGAGCTGCACTGAGAGGAGGTGTGCTGACACCAGAGAGCAACAGAGAGGAAGAGGAGCTGCACTGAGAGAGGAGGTGTGCTGACACCAGAGAGCAACAGAGAGGAAGAGGAGCTGCACTGAGAAAGGAGGTGCGCTGACACCAGAGAGCAACAGAGAGGAAGCGGAGCTGCACTGAGAGAGGAGGTGTGCTGACACCAGAGAGCAACAGAGAGGAAGAGGAGCTACACTGAGAGAGGTGTGCTGACACCAGAGAGCAACAGAGAGGAAGAGGAGCTGCACTGAGAGCAGGAGGTGTGCTGACACCAGAGAGGAAGAGGAGCTGCACCGAGAGAGGAGATGTGCTGACACCAGAGAGCAACAGAGAGGAAGAGGAGCTGCACCGAGAGAGGAGGTGTGCTGACACCGGAGAGCAACAGAGAGGAAGAGGAGCTGCACTCAGAGAGGAGGTGTGCTGACACCAGAGAGCAACAGAGAGGAAGAGGAGCTGCACCGAGAGAGGAGGTGTGCTGATACCAGAGAGCAACAGAGAGGAAGGGGAGCTGTACTGAGAGAGGAGGTGTGCTGAAACCAGAGAGGAAGAGGAGCTGCACTGAGAGCAGGAGGTGTGCTGACACCAGAGAGCAACAGAGAGGAAGAGGAGCTGCAGAGAGCAGGAGAACTGCTGACACCAGAGAGCAACAGAGAGGAAGAGGAGCTGCACTGAGAGCAGGAGGTGTGCTGACACCAGAGAGGAAGAGGAGCTGCACCGAGAGAGGAGGTGTGCTGACACCAGAGAGCAACAGAGAGGAAGAGGAGCTGCACTGAGAGCAGGAGGTGTGCTGACACCAGAGAGCAACAGAGAGGAAGAGGAGCTGCACTGAGAGAGGAGGTGTGCTGACACCAGAGAGCAACAGAGAGGAAGAGGAGCTGCACTGAGAGAGGAGGTGGGCTGACACCAGAGAGCAACAGAGAGGAAGAGGAGCTGCACTGAGAGAGGAGGTGGGCTGACACCAGAGAGCAACAGAGAGGAAGAGGAGCTGCACAGAGAGAGGAGGTGTGCTGACACTAGAGAGCAACAGAGAGGAAGAGGAGCTGCACTGAGAGAGGAGGTGGGCTGACACCAGAGAGCAACAGAGAGGAAGAGGAGCTGCACTGAGAGAGGAGGTGGGCTGACACCGGAGAGCAACAGAGAGGAAGAGGAGCTGCACAGAGAGGAGGTGTGCTGACACCAGAGAGCAACGGAGAGGAAGAGGAGCTGCACCGAGAGAGGAGGTGGGCTGACACCAGAGAGCAACAGAGAAGAAGAGGAGCTGCACCGAGAGAGGAGGTGTGCTGACACCAGAGAGCAACAGAGAGGAAGAGGAGCTGCACCGAGAGAGGAGGTGTGCTGACACCGGAGAGCAACAGAGAGGAAGAGGAGCTGCACTGAGAGAGGAGGTGTGCTGACACCAGAGAGCAACAGAGAGGAAGAGGAGCTGCACTGAGAGCGGAGGTGTGCTGGCTGACACCAGAGAGCAACAGAGAGGAAGAGGAGCTGCACTGAGAGCGGAGGTGTGCTGACACCAGAGAGCAACAGAGAGGAAGAGGAGCTGCACTGAGAGAGGAGGTGTGCTGACACCAGAGAGCAACAGAGAGGAAGAGGAGCTGCACTGAGAGAGGAGGTGTGCTGATACCAGAGAACAACAAAGAGGAAGAGGAGCTGCACTGAGAGGAGGTGAGCTGACACCAGAGAGCAACAGAGAAGAAGAGGAGCTGCACTGAGAGAGGAGGTGTGCTGACACCAGAGAGCAACAGAGAGGAAGAGGAGCTGCACTGAGAGAGGAGGTGTGCTGACACCAGAGAGCAACAGAGAGGAAGAGGAGCTGCACTGAGAGAGGAGGTGTGCTGACACCAGAGAGCAACAGAGAGGAAGAGGAGCTGCACAGAGAGGAGGTGTGCTGACACCGGAGAGCAACAGAGAGGAAGAGGAGCTGCACTGAGAGAGGAGGTGGGCTGACACCGGAGAGCAACAGAGAGGAAGAGGAGCTGCACTGAGAGAGGAGGTGTGCTGACACCAGAGAGCAACAGAGAGGAAGAGGAGCTGCACTGAGAGAGGAGGTGTGCTGACACCAGAGAGCAACAGAGAGGAAGAGGAGCTGCACTGAGAGAGGAGGTGTGCTGACACCAGAGAGCAACATAGAGGAAGAGGAGCTGCACCGAGAGAGGAGGTGTGCTGACACCAGAGAGCAACAGAGAGGAAGAGGAGCTGCACCGAGAGAGGAGGTGTGCTGACACCAGAGAGCAACAGAGAGGAAGAGGAGCTGCACCGAGAGAGGAGGTGTGCTGACACCAGAGAGCAACAGAGAGTAAGAGGAGCTGCACTGAGAGAGGAGGTGTGCTGACACCAGAAAGCAACAAAGAGGAAGAGGAGCTGCACTGAGAGAGGTGTGCTGACACCAGAGAGCAACAGAGAAGAAGAGGAGCTGCACTGAGAGAGGAGGTGTGCTGACAGCAGAGAGCAACAGAGAGGAAGAGGAGCTGCACTGAGAGAGGAGGTGTGCTGACACCAGAGAGCAACAGAGAGGAAGAGGAGCTGCACTGAGAGCAGAAGAACTGCTGACACTAGAGAGCAACAGAGAGGAAGAGGAGCTGCACTGAGAGGGGAGGTGTGCTGACACCAGAGAGGAAGAGGAACTGCACTGAGAGCAGGAGGTGTGCTGACACCAGAGAGCAACAGAGAGGAAGAGGAGCTGCACTGAGAGAGGAGGTGTGCTGACACCAGAGAGCAACAGAGAGGAAGAGGAGCTGCACTGAGAGAGGAGGTGTGCTGACACCAGAGGGCAACAGAGAGGAAGAGGAGCTGCACTGAGAGGAGGTGTGCTGACACCAGAGAGCAACAGAGAGGAAGAGGAGCTGCACTGAGAGCAGGAGGTGTGCTGACACCAGAGAGCAGCAGAGAGGAAGAGGAGCTGCACTGAGAGAGGTGTGCTGACACCAGAGAGCAACAGAGAGGAAGAGGAGGTGTGCTGACACCAGAGAGCAACAGAGAGGAAGAGGAGCTGCACTGAGAGCAGGAGGTGTGCTGACACCAGAGAGCAACAGAGAGGAAGAGGAGCTGCACTGAGAGAGGAGGTGTGCTGACACCAGAGAGCAACAGAGAGGAAGAGGAGCTGCACTGAGAGAGGAGGTGTGCTGACACCAGAGAGCAACAGAGAGGAAGGGGAGCTGCACTGAGAGGAGGTGTGCTGACACCAGAGAGCAACAGAGAGGAAGGGGAGCTGCACTGAGAGGAGGTGTGCTGACACCAGAGAGCAACAGAGAGGAAGAGGAGCTGCACCGAGAGAGGAGGTGTGCTGACACCAGAGAGCAACAGAGAGGAAGAGGAGCTGCACCGAGAGAGGAGGTGTGCTGACACCAGAGAGCAACAGAGAGGAAGAGGAGCTGCACTGAGAGAGGAGGTGTGCTGACACCAGAGACGAAGAGGAGCTGCACTGAGAGCAGGAGGTGTGCTGACACCAGAGAGCAACAGAGAGGAAGAGGAGCTGCACTGAGAGGAGGTGTGCTGACACCAGAGAGCAACAGAGAGGAAGAGGAGCTGCACTGAGAGGAGGTTTGCTGACACCAGAGAGCAACAGAGAGGAAGAGGAGCTGCACCGAGAGAGGAGGTGTGCTGACACCAGAGAGCAACAGAGAGGAAGAGGAGCTGCACTGAGAGCAGGAGGTGTGCTGACACCAGAGAGCAACAGAGAGGAAGAGGAGCTGCACTGAGAGAGGTGTGCTGACACCAGAGAGCAACAGAGAGGAAGGGGAGCTGTACTGAGAGAGGAGGTGTGCTGACACCAGAGAGCAACAGAGAGGAAGAGGAGCTGCACCGAGAGAGGAGGTGTGCTGACACCAGAGAGCAACAGAGAGGAAGAGGAGCTGCACTGAGAGCAGGAGGTGTGCTGACACCAGAGAGCAACAGAGAGGAAGAGGAGCTGCACTGAGAGCAGGAGGTGTGCTGACACCAGAGAGCAGCAGAGAGGAAGAGGAGCTGCACTGAGAGAGGTGTGCTGACACCAGAGAGCAACAGAGAGGAAGAGGAGGTGTGCTGACACCAGAGAGCAACAGAGAGGAAGAGGAGCTGCACTGAGAGCAGGAGGTGTGCTGACACCAGAGAGCAACAGAGAGGAAGAGGAGCTGCACTGAGAGCAGGAGGTGTGCTGACACCAGAGAGCAGCAGAGAGGAAGAGGAGCTGCACTGAGAGAGGTGTGCTGACACCAGAGAGCAACAGAGAGGAAGAGGAGGTGTGCTGACACCAGAGAGCAACAGAGAGGAAGAGGAGCTGCACTGAGAGCAGGAGGTGTGCTGACACCAGAGAGCAACAGAGAGGAAGAGGAGCTGCACTGAGAGAGGAGGTGTGCTGACACCAGAGAGCAACAGAGAGGAAGAGGAGCTGCACTGAGAGAGGAGGTGTGCTGACACCAGAGAGCAACAGAGAGGAAGGGGAGCTGCACTGAGAGGAGGTGTGCTGACACCAGAGAGCAACAGAGAGGAAGAGGGGCTGCACCGAGAGAGGAGGTGTGCTGACACCAGAGAGCAACAGAGAGGAAGAGGAGCTGCACCGAGAGAGGAGGTGTGCTGACACCAGAGAGCAACAGAGAGGAAGAGGAGCTGCACTGAGAGAGGAGGTGTGCTGACACCAGAGACGAAGAGGAGCTGCACTGAGAGCAGGAGGTGTGCTGACACCAGAGAGCAACAGAGAGGAAGAGGAGCTGCACTGACAGGAGGTGTGCTGACACCAGAGAGCAACAGAGAGGAAGAGGAGCTGCACTGAGAGGAGGTGTGCTGACACCAGAGAGCAACAGAGAGGAAGAGGAGCTGCACCGAGAGAGGAGGTGTGCTGACACCAGAGAGCAACAGAGAGGAAGAGGAGCTGCACTGAGAGCAGGAGGTGTGCTGACACCAGAGAGCAACAGAGAGGAAGAGGAGCTGCACTGAGAGAGGAGGTGTGCTGACACCAGAGAGCAACAGAGAGGAAGAGGAGCTGCACTGAGAGGAGGTGTGCTGACACCAGAGAGCAACAGAGGAAGAGGAGCTGCACTGAGAGGTGTGCTGACACCAGAGAGCAACAGAGAGGAAGGGGAGCTGTACTGAGAGAGGAGGTGTGCTGACACCAGAGAGCAACAGAGAGGAAGAGGAGCTGCACCGAGAGAGGAGGTGTGCTGACACCAGAGAGCAACAGAGAGGAAGAGGAGCTGCACTGAGAGAGGAGGTGTGCTGACACCAGAGAGCAACAGAGAGGAAGGGGAGCTGCACCGAGAGAGGAGGTGTGCTGACACCAGAGAGCAACAGAGAGGAAGAGGAGCTGCACCGAGAGAGGAGGTGTGCTGACACCAGAGAGCAACAGAGAGGAAGAGGAGCTGCACCGAGAGAGGAGGTGTGCTGACACCAGAGAGCAACAGAGAGGAAGAGGAGCTGCACTGAGAGAGGAGGTGTGCTGACACCAGAGAGGAAGAGGAGCTGCACTGAGAGAGGAGGTGTGCTGACACCAGAGAGCAACAGAGAGGAAGAGGAGCTGCACTGAGAGAGGAGGTGTGCTGACACCAGAGAGCAACAGAGAGGAAGAGGAGCTGCACTGAGAGGAGGTGTGCTGACACCAGAGAGCAACAGAGGAAGAGGAGCTGCACTGAGAGAGGAGGTGGGCTGACACCGGAGAGCAACAGAGAGGAAGAGGAGCTGCACTGAGAGAGGAGGAGTGCTGACACCAGAGAGGAAGAGGAGCTGCACTGAGAGCAGGAGGTGTGCTGACACCAGAGAGCAACAGAGAGGAAGAGGAGCTGCACTGAGAGAGGAGGAGTGCTGACACCAGAGAGGAAGAGGAGCTGCACTGAGAGCAGGAGGTGTGCTGACACCAGAGAGCAACAGAGAGGAAGAGGAGCTGCACTGAGAGGAGGTGTGCTGACACCAGAGAGCAACAGAGAGGAAGAGGAGCTGCACTGAGAGCAGGAGGTGTGCTGACACCAGAGAGCAACAGAGAGGAAGAGGAGCTGCACTGAGAGCAGGAGGTGTGCTGACACCAGAGAGCAACAGAGAGGAAGAGGAGCTGCACTGAGAGGAGGTGTGCTGACACCAGAGAGCAACAGAGAGGAAGAGGAGCTGCACTGAGAGAGGAGGAGTGCTGACACCAGAGAGGAAGAGGAGCTGCACTGAGAGCAGGAGGTGTGCTGACACCAGAGAGCAACAGAGAGGAAGAGGAGCTGCACTGAGAGGAGGTGTGCTGACACCAGAGAGCAACAGAGAGGAAGAGGAGCTGCACTGAGAGCAGGAGGTGTGCTGACACCAGAGAGCAACAGAGAGGAAGAGGAGCTGCACTGAGAGCAGGAGGTGTGCTGACACCAGAGAGCAACAGAGAGGAAGAGGAGCTGCACTGAGAGCAGGAGGTGTGCTGACACCAGAGAGCAACAGAGAGGAAGAGGAGCTGCACTGAGAGGAGGTGTGCTGACACCAGAGAGCAACAGAGAGGAAGAGGAGCTGCACCGAGAGAGGAGGTGTGCTGACACCAGAGAGCAACAGAGAGGAAGAGGAGCTGCACCGAGAGAGGAGGTGTGCTGACACCAGAGAGCAACAGAGAGGAAGAGGAGCTGCACCGAGAGAGGAGGTGTGCTGACACCAGAGAGCAACAGAGAGGAAGAGGAGCTGCACCGAGAGAGGAGGTGTGCTGACACCAGAGAGCAACAGAGAGGAAGAGGAGCTGCACTGAGAGAGGAGGTGTGCTGACACCAGAGACGAAGAGGAGCTGCACTGAGAGCAGGAGGTGTGCTGATACCAGAGAGCAACAGAGAGGAAGAGGAGCTGCACTGAGAGGAGGTGTGCTGACACCAGAGAGCAACAGAGAGGAAGAGGAGCTGCACTGAGAGGAGGTGTGCTGACACCAGAGAGCAACAGAGAGGAAGAGGAGCTGCACCGAGAGAGGAGGTGTGCTGACACCAGAGAGCAACAGAGAGGAAGAGGAGCTGCACTGAGAGCAGGAGGTGTGCTGACACCAGAGAGCAACAGAGAGGAAGAGGAGCTGCACTGAGAGAGGTGTGCTGACACCAGAGAGCAACAGAGAGGAAGGGGAGCTGTACTGAGAGAGGAGGTGTGCTGACACGAGAGAGCAACAGAGAGGAAGAGGAGCTGCACCGAGAGAGGAGGTGTGCTGACACCAGAGAGCAACAGAGAGGAAGAGGAGCTGCACTGAGAGCAGGAGGTGTGCTGACACCAGAGAGCAACAGAGAGGAAGAGGAGCTGCACTGAGAGCAGGAGGTGTGCTGACACCAGAGAGCAGCAGAGAGGAAGAGGAGCTGCACTGAGAGAGGTGTGCTGACACCAGAGAGCAACAGAGAGGAAGAGGAGCTGCACTGAGAGCAGGAGGTGTGCTGACACCAGAGAGCAACAGAGAGGAAGAGGAGCTGCACTGAGAGCAGGAGGTGTGCTGACACCAGAGAGCAGCAGAGAGGAAGAGGAGCTGCACTGAGAGAGGTGTGCTGACACCAGAGAGCAACAGAGAGGAAGAGGAGGTGTGCTGACACCAGAGAGCAACAGAGAGGAAGAGGAGCTGCACTGAGAGCAGGAGGTGTGCTGACACCAGAGAGCAACAGAGAGGAAGAGGAGCTGCACTGAGAGAGGAGGTGTGCTGACACCAGAGAGCAACAGAGAGGAAGAGGAGCTGCACTGAGAGAGGAGGTGTGCTGACACCAGAGAGCAACAGAGAGGAAGAGGAGCTTTACCGAGAGAGGAGGTGTGCTGACACCAGAGAGCAACAGAGAGGAAGAGGAGCTGCACCGAGAGAGGAGGTGTGCTGACACCAGAGAGCAACAGAGAGGAAGAGGAGCTGCACCGAGAGAGGAGGTGTGCTGACACCAGAGAGCAACAGAGAGGAAGAGGAGCTGCACTGAGAGAGGAGGTGTGCTGACACCAGAGGGCAACAGAGAGGAAGAGGAGCTGCACCGAGAGAGGAGGTGTGCTGACACCAGAGAGCAACAGAGAGGAAGAGGAGCTGCACTGAGAGAGGAGGTGTGCTGACACCAGAGACGAAGAGGAGCTGCACTGAGAGCAGGAGGTGTGCTGACACCAGAGAGCAACAGAGAGGAAGAGGAGCTGCACTGAGAGCAGGAGGTGTGCTGACACCAGAGAGGAAGAGGAGCTGCACTGAGAGCAGGAGGTGTGCTGACACCAGAGAGCAGCAGAGAGGAAGAGGAGCTGCACTGAGAGAGGTGTGCTGACACCAGAGAGCAACAGAGAGGAAGAGGAGGTGTGCTGACACCAGAGAGCAACAGAGAGGAAGAGGAGCTGCACTGAGAGCAGGAGGTGTGCTGACACCAGAGAGCAACAGAGAGGAAGAGGAGCTGCACTGAGAGAGGAGGTGTGCTGACACCAGAGAGCAACAGAGAGGAAGAGGAGCTGCACTGAGAGAGGAGGTGTGCTGACACCAGAGAGCAACAGAGAGGAAGGGGAGCTGCACTGAGAGGAGGTGTGCTGACACCAGAGAGCAACAGAGAGGAAGGGGAGCTGCACTGAGAGGAGGTGTGCTGACACCAGAGAGCAACAGAGAGGAAGAGGAGCTGCACCGAGAGAGGAGGTGTGCTGACACCAGAGAGCAACAGAGAGGAAGAGGAGCTGCACCGAGAGAGGAGGTGTGCTGACACCAGAGAGCAACAGAGAGGAAGAGAAGCTGCACTGAGAGAGGAGGTGTGCTGACACCAGAGACGAAGAGGAGCTGCACTGAGAGCAGGAGGTGTGCTGACACCAGAGAGCAACAGAGAGGAAGAGGAGCTGCACTGAGAGGAGGTGTGCTGACACCAGAGAGCAACAGAGAGGAAGAGGAGCTGCACTGAGAGGAGGTGTGCTGACACCAGAGAGCAACAGAGAGGAAGAGGAGCTGCACCGAGAGAGGAGGTGTGCTGACACCAGAGAGCAACAGAGAGGAAGAGGAGCTGCACCGAGAGAGGAGGTGTGCTGACACCAGAGAGCAACAGAGAGGAAGAGGAGCTGCACTGAGAGCAGGAGGTGTGCTGACACCAGAGAGCAACAGAGAGGAAGAGGAGCTGCACTGAGAGGAGGTGTGCTGACACCAGAGAGCAACAGAGGAAGAGGAGCTGCACTGAGAGAGGTGTGCTGACACCAGAGAGCAACAGAGAGGAAGGGGAGCTGTACTGAGAGAGGAGGTGTGCTGACACCAGAGAGCAACAGAGAGGAAGAGGAGCTGCACCGAGAGAGGAGGTGTGCTGACACCAGAGAGCAACAGAGAGGAAGAGGAGCTGCACTGAGAGAGGAGGTGTGCTGACACCAGAGAGCAACAGAGAGGAAGGGGAGCTGCACCGAGAGAGGAGGTGTGCTGACACCAGAGAGGAAGAGGAGCTGCACTGAGAGCAGGAGGTGTGCTGACACCAGAGAGCAACAGAGAGGAAGAGGAGCTGCACTGAGAGAGGAGGTGTGCTGACACCAGAGAGCAACAGAGAGGAAGAGGAGCTGCACTGAGAGGAGGTGTGCTGACACCAGAGAGCAACAGAGGAAGAGGAGCTGCACTGAGAGAGGAGGTGGGCTGACACCGGAGAGCAACAGAGAGGAAGAGGAGCTGCACTGAGAGAGGAGGAGTGCTGACACCAGAGAGGAAGAGGAGCTGCACTGAGAGCAGGAGGTGTGCTGACACCAGAGAGCAACAGAGAGGAAGAGGAGCTGCACTGAGAGGAGGTGTGCTGACACCAGAGAGCAACAGAGAGGAAGAGGAGCTGCACCGAGAGAGGAGGTGTGCTGACACCAGAGAGCAACAGAGAGGAAGAGGAGCTGCACCGAGAGAGGAGGTGTGCTGACACCAGAGAGCAACAGAGAGGAAGAGGAGCTGCACCGAGAGAGGAGGTGTGCTGACACCAGAGAGCAACAGAGAGGAAGAGGAGCTGCACCGAGAGAGGAGGTGTGCTGACACCAGAGAGCAACAGAGAGGAAGAGGAGCTGCACTGAGAGAGGAGGTGTGCTGACACCAGAGACGAAGAGGAGCTGCACTGAGAGCAGGAGGTGTGCTGACACCAGAGAGCAACAGAGAGGAAGAGGAGCTGCACTGAGAGGAGGTGTGCTGACACCAGAGAGCAACAGAGAGGAAGAGGAGCTGCACTGAGAGGAGGTGTGCTGACACCAGAGAGCAACAGAGAGGAAGAGGAGCTGCACCGAGAGAGGAGGTGTGCTGACACCAGAGAGCAACAGAGAGGAAGAGGAGCTGCACTGAGAGCAGGAGGTGTGCTGACACCAGAGAGCAACAGAGAGGAAGAGGAGCTGCACTGAGAGAGGTGTGCTGACACCAGAGAGCAACAGAGAGGAAGGGGAGCTGTACTGAGAGAGGAGGTGTGCTGACACGAGAGAGCAACAGAGAGGAAGAGGAGCTGCACCGAGAGAGGAGGTGTGCTGACACCAGAGAGCAACAGAGAGGAAGAGGAGCTGCACTGAGAGCAGGAGGTGTGCTGACACCAGAGAGCAACAGAGAGGAAGAGGAGCTGCACTGAGAGCAGGAGGTGTGCTGACACCAGAGAGCAGCAGAGAGGAAGAGGAGCTGCACTGAGAGAGGTGTGCTGACACCAGAGAGCAACAGAGAGGAAGAGGAGGTGTGCTGACACCAGAGAGCAACAGAGAGGAAGAGGAGCTGCACTGAGAGCAGGAGGTGTGCTGACACCAGAGAGCAACAGAGAGGAAGAGGAGCTGCACTGAGAGCAGGAGGTGTGCTGACACCAGAGAGCAGCAGAGAGGAAGAAAAGCTGCACTGAGAGAGGTGTGCTGACACCAGAGAGCAACAGAGAGGAAGAGGAGCTGCACTGAGAGAGGAGGTGTGCTGACACCAGAGAGCAACAGAGAGGAAGGGGAGCTGCACTGAGAGGAGGTGTGCTGACACCAGAGAGCAACAGAGAGGAAGAGGAGCTGCACCGAGAGAGGAGGTGTGCTGACACCAGAGAGCAACAGAGAGGAAGAGGAGCTGCACCGAGAGAGGAGGTGTGCTGACACCAGAGAGCAACAGAGAGGAAGAGGAGCTGCACTGAGAGAGGAGGTGTGCTGACACCAGAGACGTAGAGGAGCTGCACTGAGAGCAGGAGGTGTGCTGACACCAGAGAGCAACAGAGAGGAAGAGGAGCTGCACTGAGAGCAGGAGGTGTGCTGACACCAGAGAGCAGCAGAGAGGAAGAGGAGCTGCACTGAGAGAGGTGTGCTGACACCAGAGAGCAACAGAGAGGAAGAGGAGGTGTGCTGACACCAGAGAGCAACAGAGAGGAAGAGGAGCTGCACTGAGAGCAGGAGGTGTGCTGACACCAGAGAGCAACAGAGAGGAAGAGGAGCTGCACTGAGAGATGAGGTGTGCTGACACCAGAGAGCAACAGAGAGGAAGAGGAGCTGCACTGAGAGAGGAGGTGTGCTGACACCAGAGAGCAACAGAGAGGAAGGGGAGCTGCACTGAGAGGAGGTGTGCTGACACCAGAGAGCAACAGAGAGGAAGGGGAGCTGCACTGAGAGGAGGTGTGCTGACACCAGAGAGCAACAGAGAGGAAGAGGAGCTGCACCGAGAGAGGAGGTGTGCTGACACCAGAGAGCAACAGAGAGGAAGAGGAGCTGCACCGAGAGAGGAGGTGTGCTGACACCAGAGAGCAACAGAGAGGAAGAGGAGCTGCACTGAGAGAGGAGGTGTGCTGACACCAGAGACGAAGAGGAGCTGCACTGAGAGCAGGAGGTGTGCTGACACCAGAGAGCAACAGAGAGGAAGAGGAGCTGCACTGAGAGGAGGTGTGCTGACACCAGAGAGCAACAGAGAGGAAGAGGAGCTGCACTGAGAGGAGGTGTGCTGACACCAGAGAGCAACAGAGAGGAAGAGGAGCTGCACCGAGAGAGGAGGTGTGCTGACACCAGAGAGCAACAGAGAGGAAGGGGAGCTGTACTGAGAGAGGAGGTGTGCTGACACCAGAGAGCAACAGAGAGGAAGGGGAGCTGTACTGAGTGAGGAGGTGTGCTGACACCAGAGAGCAACAGAGAGGAAGAGGAGCTGCACCGAGAGAGGAGGTGTGCTGACACCAGAGAGCAACAGAGAGGAAGAGGAGCTGCACTGAGAGCAGGAGGTGTGCTGACACCAGAGAGCAACAGAGAGGAAGAGGAGCTGCACTGAGAGCAGGAGGTGTGCTGACACCAGAGAGCAGCAGAGAGGAAGAGGAGCTGCACTGAGAGAGGTGTGCTGACACCAGAGAGCAACAGAGAGGAAGAGGAGGTGTGCTGACACCAGAGAGCAACAGAGAGGAAGAGGAGCTGCACTGAGAGCAGGAGGTGTGCTGACACCAGAGAGCAACAGAGAGGAAGAGGAGCTGCACTGAGAGAGGAGGTGTGCTGACACCAGAGAGCAACAGAGAGGAAGAGGAGCTGCACTGAGAGAGGAGGTGTGCTGACACCAGAGAGCAACAGAGAGGAAGGGGAGCTGCACTGAGAGGAGGTGTGCTGACACCAGAGAGCAACAGAGAGGAAGAGGAGCTGCACCGAGAGAGGAGGTGTGCTGACACCAGAGAGCAACAGAGAGGAAGAGGAGCTGCACCGAGAGAGGAGGTGTGCTGACACCAGAGAGCAACAGAGAGGAAGAGGAGCTGCACTGAGAGAGGAGGTGTGCTGACACCAGAGACGAAGAGGAGCTGCACTGAGAGCAGGAGGTGTGCTGACACCAGAGAGCAACAGAGAGGAAGAGGAGCTGCACTGAGAGGAGGTGTGCTGACACCAGAGAGCAACAGAGAGGAAGAGGAGCTGCACTGAGAGGAGGTGTGCTGACACCAGAGAGCAACAGAGAGGAAGAGGAGCTGCACCGAGAGAGGAGGTGTGCTGACACCAGAGAGCAACAGAGAGGAAGAGGAGCTGCACTGAGAGCAGGAGGTGTGCTGACACCAGAGACCAACAGAGAGGAAAAGGAGCTGCACTGAGAGAGGAGGTGTGCTGACACCAGAGAGCAACAGAGAGGAAGAGGAGCTGCACTGAGAGGAGGTGTGCTGACACCAGAGAGCAACAGAGGAAGAGGAGCTGCACTGAGAGAGGTGTGCTGACACCAGAGAGCAACAGAGAGGAAGGGGAGCTGTACTGAGAGAGGAGGTGTGCTGACACCAGAGAGCAACAGAGAGGAAGAGGAGCTGCACCGAGAGAGGAGGTGTGCTGACACCAGAGAGCAACAGAGAGGAAGAGGAGCTGCACTGAGAGAGGAGGTGTGCTGACACCAGAGAGCAACAGAGAGGAAGGGGAGCTGCACCGAGAGAGGAGGTGTGCTGACACCAGAGAGCAACAGAGAGGAAGAGGAGCTGCACCGAGAGAGGAGGTGTGCTGACACCAGAGAGCAACAGAGAGGAAGAGGAGCTGCACCGAGAGAGGAGGTGTGCTGACACCAGAGAGCAACAGAGAGGAAGAGGAGCTGCACTGAGAGAGGAGGTGTGCTGACACCAGAGAGGAAGAGGAGCTGCACTGAGAGCAGGAGGTGTGCTGACACCAGAGAGCAACAGAGAGGAAGAGGAGCTGCACTGAGAGAGGAGGTGTGCTGACACCAGAGAGCAACAGAGAGGAAGAGGAGCTGCACTGAGAGGAGGTGTGCTGACACCAGAGAGCAACAGAGGAAGAGGAGCTGCACTGAGAGAGGAGGTGGGCTGACACCGGAGAGCAACAGAGAGGAAGAGGAGCTGCACTGAGAGAGGAGGAGTGCTGACACCAGAGAGGAAGAGGAGCTGCACTGAGAGCAGGAGGTGTGCTGACACCAGAGAGCAACAGAGAGGAAGAGGAGCTGCACTGAGAGGAGGTGTGCTGACACCAGAGAGCAACAGAGAGGAAGAGGAGCTGCACTGAGAGCAGGAGGTGTGCTGACACCAGAGAGCAACAGAGAGGAAGAGGAGCTGCACTGAGAGGAGGTGTGCTGACACCAGAGAGCAACAGAGAGGAAGAGGAGCTGCACCGAGAGAGGAGGTGTGCTGACACCAGAGAGCAACAGAGAGGAAGAGGAGCTGCACCGAGAGAGGAGGTGTGCTGACACCAGAGAGCAACAGAGAGGAAGAGGAGCTGCACCGAGAGAGGAGGTGTGCTGACACCAGAGAGCAACAGAGAGGAAGAGGAGCTGCACTGAGAGAGGAGGTGTGCTGACACCAGAGACGAAGAGGAGCTGCACTGAGAGCAGGAGGTGTGCTGACACCAGAGAGCAACAGAGAGGAAGAGGAGCTGCACTGAGAGGAGGTGTGCTGACACCAGAGAGCAACAGAGAGGAAGAGGAGCTGCACTGAGAGGAGGTGTGCTGACACCAGAGAGCAACAGAGAGGAAGAGGAGCTGCACCGAGAGAGGAGGTGTGCTGACACCAGAGAGCAACAGAGAGGAAGAGGAGCTGCACTGAGAGCAGGAGGTGTGCTGACACCAGAGAGCAACAGAGAGGAAGAGGAGCTGCACTGAGAGCAGGAGGTGTGCTGACACCAGAGAGCAGCAGAGAGGAAGAGGAGCTGCACTGAGAGAGGTGTGCTGACACCAGAGAGCAACAGAGAGGAAGAGGAGGTGTGCTGACACCAGAGAGCAACAGAGAGGAAGAGGAGCTGCACTGAGAGCAGGAGGTGTGCTGACACCAGAGAGCAACAGAGAGGAAGAGGAGCTGCACTGAGAGCAGGAGGTGTGCTGACACCAGAGAGCAGCAGAGAGGAAGAGGAGCTGCACTGAGAGAGGTGTGCTGACACCAGAGAGCAACAGAGAGGAAGAGGAGGTGTGCTGACACCAGAGAGCAACAGAGAGGAAGAGGAGCTGCACTGAGAGCAGGAGGTGTGCTGACACCAGAGAGCAACAGAGAGGAAGAGGAGCTGCACTGAGAGGAGGTGTGCTGACACCAGAGAGCAACAGAGAGGAAGAGGAGCTGCACTGACACCAGAGAGCAACAGAGAGGAAGAGGAGCTGCACCGAGAGAGGAGGTGTGCTGACACCAGAGAGCAACAGAGAGGAAGAGGAGCTGCACTGAGAGCAGGAGGTGTGCTGACACCAGAGAGCAACAGAGAGGAAGAGGAGCTGCACTGAGAGAGGAGGTGTGCTGACACCAGAGAGCAACAGAGAGGAAGAGGAGCTGCACTGAGAGGAGGTGTGCTGACACCAGAGAGCAACAGAGGAAGAGGAGCTGCACTGAGAGAGGTGTGCTGACACCAGAGAGCAACAGAGAGGAAGGGGAGCTGTACTGAGAGAGGAGGTGTGCTGACACCAGAGAGCAACAGAGAGGAAGGGGAGCTGCACTGAGAGGAGGTGTGCTGACACCAGAGAGCAACAGAGAGGAAGAGGAGCTGCACCGAGAGAGGAGGTGTGCTGACACCAGAGAGCAACAGAGAGGAAGAGGAGCTGCACCGAGAGAGGAGGTGTGCTGACACCAGAGAGCAACAGAGAGGAAGAGGAGCTGCACTGAGAGAGGAGGTGTGCTGACACCAGAGAGGAAGAGGAGCTGCACTGAGAGCAGGAGGTGTGCTGACACCAGAGAGCAACAGAGAGGAAGAGGAGCTGCACTGAGAGAGGAGGTGTGCTGACACCAGAGAGCAACAGAGAGGAAGAGGAGCTGCACTGAGAGGAGGTGTGCTGACACCAGAGAGCAACAGAGGAAGAGGAGCTGCACTGAGAGAGGTGTGCTGACAACGGAGAGCAACAGAGAGGAAGAGGAGCTGCACTGAGAGAGGAGGTGGGCTGACACCGGAGAGCAACAGAGAGGAAGAGGAGTTGCACTGAGAGAGGAGGTGTGCTGACACCAGACAGCAACAGAGAGGAAGAGGAGCTGCACTGAGAGGAGGTGTGCTGACACCAGAGAGCAACAGAGGAAGAGGAGCTGCACTGAGAGCAGGAGGTATGCTGACACCAGAGAGCAACAGAGAGGAAGAGGAGCTGCACTGAGAGGAGGTGTGCTGACACCAGAGAGCAACAGAGAGGAAGAGGAGCTGCACTGAGAGCAGGAGGTGTGCTGACACCAGAGAGCAACAGAGAGGAAGAGGAGCTGCACTGAGAGGAGGTGTGCTGACACCAGAGAGCAACAGAGAGGAAGAGGAGCTGCACCGAGAGAGGAGGTGTGCTGACACCAGAGAGCAACAGAGAGGAAGAGGAGCTGCACCGAGAGAGGAGGTGTGCTGACACCAGAGAGCAACAGAGAGGAAGAGGAGCTGCACCGAGAGAGGAGGTGTGCTGAAACCAGAGAGCAACAGAGAGGAAGAGGAGCTGCACCGAGAGAGGAGGTGTGCTGACACCAGAGAGCAACAGAGAGGAAGAGGAGCTGCACCGAGAGAGGAGGTTGCTGACACCAGAGAGCAACAGAGAGGAAGAGGAGCTGCACCGAGAGAGGAGGTGTGCTGACACCAGAGAGCAACAGAGAGGAAGAGGAGCTGCACTGAGAGCAGGAGGTGTGCTGACACCAGAGAGCAACAGAGAGGAAGAGGAGCTGCACTGAGAAAGGAGGTGTGCTGACACCAGAGAGCAACAGAGAGGAAGAGGAGCTGCACTGAGAGAGGAGGTGTGCTGACACCAGAGAGCAACAGAGAGGAAGGGGAGCTGTACTGAGAGAGGAGGTGGGCTGACACCGGAGAGCAACAGAGAGGAAGAGGAGCTGCACTGAGAGAGGAGGTGTGCTGACACCAGAGAGCAACAGAGGAAGGGGAGCTGTACTGAGAGAGGAGGTGGGCTGACACCGGAGAGCAACAGAGAGGAAGAGGAGCTGCACTGAGAGAGGAGGTGTGCTGACACTAGAGAGCAACAGAGGAAGAGGAGCTGCACTGAGAGAGGTGTGCTGACACCAGAGAGCAACAGAGAGGAAGAGGAGCTGCACTGAGAGAGGAGGTGTGCTGACACTAGAGAGCAACAGAGGAAGAGGAGCTGCACTGAGAGAGGTGTGCTGACACCAGAGAGCAACAGAGAGGAAGAGGAGCTGCACCGAGAGAGGAGGTGCGCTGACACCAGAGAGCAACAGAGAGGAAGAGGAGCTGCACTGAGAGAGGACGTGTGCTGACACCAGAGAGCAACAGAGAGGAAGAGGAGCTGTACTGAGAGAGGAGGTGGGCTGACACCGGAGAGCAACAGAGAGGAAGAGGAGCTGCACTGAGAGAGGAGGTGTGCTGACACTAGAGAGCAACAGAGAGGAAGAGGAGCTGCACTGAGAGAGGAGGTGTGCTGATACTAGAGAGCAACAGAGAGGAAGAGGAGCTGCACTGAGAGAGGAGGTGTGCTGACACCAGAGAGCAACAGAGAGGAAGGGGAGCTGTACTGAGAGAGGAGGTGGGCTGACACCGGAGAGCAACAGAGAGGAAGAGGAGCTGCACTGAGAGAGGAGGTGTGCTGACACTAGAGAGCAACAGAGAGGAAGAGGAGCTGCACTGAGAGAGGAGGTGTGCTGACACTAGAGAGCAACAGAGAGGAAGAGGAGCTGCACTGAGAGAGGAGGTGTGCTGACACCAGAGAGCAACAGAGAGGAAGAGGAGCTGCACTGAGAGAGGAGGTGTGCTGACACCAGAGAGGAAGAGGAGCTGCACTGAGAGAGGAGGTATCCTGACACCAGAGAGCAACAGAGAGGAAGAGGAGCTGCACTGAGAGCAGAAGAACTGCTGACACCAGAGAGCAACAGAGAGGAAGAAGAGCTGCACTGAGAGGGGAGGTGTGCTGACACCAGAGAGGAAGAGGAGCTGCACTGAGAGAGGAGGTATCCTGACACCAGAGAGCAACAGAGAGGAAGAGGAGCTGCACTGAGAGCAGAAGAACTGCTGACACCAGAGAGCAACAGAGAGGAAGAGGAGCTGCACTGAGAGGGGAGGTGTGCTGACAAGAGAGAGGAAGAGGAAGAGGAGCTGCACTGAGAGAGGAGGTGTGCTGACACCAGAGAGGAAGAGGAAGAGGAACTGCACTGAGAGCAGGAGGTGTGCTGACACCAGAGAGCAACAGAGAGGAAGAGGAGCTGCACTGAGAGAGGAGGTGTGCTGACACCAGAGAGCAACAGAGAGGAAGAGGAGCTGCACTGAGAGGGGAGGTGTGCTGACACCAGAGAGGAAGAGGAGCTGCACTGAGAGCAGGAGGTGTGCTGACACCAGAGAGCAACAGAGAGGAAGAGGAGCTGCACTGAGAGAGGAGGTGTGCTGACACCAGAGAGCAACAGAGAGGAAGAGGAGCTGCACTGAGAGAGGAGGTGTGCTGACACCAGAGAGCAACAGAGAGGAAGAGGAGCTGCACTGAGAGAGGAGGTGTGCTGACACCAGAGAGCAACAGAGAGGAAGAGGAGCTGCACTGAGAGAGTAGGTGTGCTGACACCAGAGGGCAACAGAGAGGAAGAGGAGCTGCACTGAGAGAGTAGGTGTGCTGACACCAGAGGGCAACAGAGAGGAAGAGGAGCTGCACTGAGAGAGTAGGTGTGCTGACACCAGAGGGCAACAGAGAGGAAGAGGAGCTGCACTGAGAGGAGGTGTGCTGACACCAGAGAGCAACAGAGAGGAAGAGGAGCTGCACTGAGAGAGGAGGTGTGCTGACACTAGAGAGCAACAGAGAGGAAGAGGAGCTGCACTGAGAGAGGAGGTGTGCTGACACCAGAGAGCAACAGAGAGGAAGAGGAGCTGCACTGAGAGAGGAGGTGTGCTGACACCAGAGAGCAACAGAGAGGAAGAGGAGCTGCACTGAGAGAGGAGGTGTGCTGACACCAGAGAGCAACAGAGAGGAAGAGGAGCTGCACTGAGAGAGGAAGTGTGCTGACACCAGAGAGCAACAGAGAGGAAGAGGAGCTGCACAGAGAGGAGGTGTGCTGACACCGGAGAGCAACAGAGAGAAAGAGGAGCTGCACTGATATAGGAGGTGTGCTGACACCAGAGAGCAACAGAGAGGAAGAGGAGCTGCACTGAGAGAGGAGGTGGGCTGACACCGGAGAGCAACAGAGAGGAAGAGGAGCTGCACTGAGAGAGGAGGTGTGCTGCCACCAGAGAGCAACAGAGAGGAAGAGGAGCTGCACTGAGAGAGGAGGTGTGCTGACACCAGAGAACAACAGAGAGGAAGAGGAGCTGCACTGAGAGAGGAGGTGTGCTGACACCAGAGAGCAACATAGAGGAAGAGGAGCGGCACTGAGAGAGGTGTGCTGACACCAGAGAGCAAGAGAGGAAGAGGAGCTGCACTGAGAGAGGAGGTGTGCTGACACCAGAGAGCAACAGAGAGGAAGAGGAACTGCACTGAGAGCGGAGGTGTGCTGACACCAGAGAGCAACAGAGAGGAAAAGGAGCTGCACTGAGAGAGGAGGTGTGCTGACACCAGAGAGCAACAGAGAGGAAGAGGAGCTGCACAGAGAGGAGGTGTGCTGACACCGGAGAGCAACCGAGAGGAAGAGGAGCTGCACTGAGAGAGGAGGTGGGCTGACACCGGAGAGCAACAGAGAGGAAGAGGAACTGCACTGAGAGAGGAGGTGTGCTGACACCAGAGAGCAACAGAGAGGAAGAGGAGCTGCACTGAGAGAGGAGGTGTGCTGACACCAGAGAGCAACAGAGAGGAAGAGGAGCTGCACTGAGAGAGGAGGTGTGCTGACACCAGAGAGCAACATAGAGGAAGAGGAGCGGCACTGAGAGAGGTGTGCTGACACCAGAGAGCAAGAGAGGAAGAGGAGCTGCACTGAGAGAGGAGGTGTGCTGACACCAGAGAGCAACAGAGAGGAAGAGGAACTGCACTGAGAGCGGAGGTGTGCTGACACCAGAGAGCAACAGAGAGGAAGAGGAGCTGCACTGAGAGAGGAGGTGTGCTGACACCAGAGAGCAACAGAGAGGAAGAGGAGCTGCACTGAGAGAGGAGGTGTGCTGACACCAGAGAGCAACAGAGAGGAAGGGGAGCTGCACTGAGAGGAGGTGTGCTGACACCAGAGAGCAACAGAGAGGAAGAGGAGCTGCACCGAGAGAGGAGGTGTGCTGACACCAGAGAGCAACAGAGAGGAAGAGGAGCTGCACCGAGAGAGGAGGTGTGCTGACACCAGAGAGCAACAGAGAGGAAGAGGAGCTGCACTGAGAGAGGAGGTGTGCTGACACCAGAGACGAAGAGGAGCTGCACTGAGAGCAGGAGGTGTGCTGACACCAGAGAGCAACAGAGAGGAAGAGGAGCTGCACTGAGAGCAGGAGGTGTGCTGACACCAGAGAGCAACAGAGAGGAAGAGGAGCTGCACTGAGAGCAGGAGGTGTGCTGACACCAGAGAGCAGCAGAGAGGAAGAGGAGCTGCACTGAGAGAGGAGGTGTGCTGACACCAGAGAGCAACAGAGAGGAAGAGGAGCTGCACTGAGAGAGGAGGTGTGCTGACACCAGAGAGCAACAGAGAGGAAGGGGAGCTGCACTGAGAGGAGGTGTGCTGACACCAGAGAGCAACAGAGAGGAAGAGGAGCTGCACCGAGAGAGGAGGTGTGCTGACACCAGAGAGCAACAGAGAGGAAGAGGAGCTGCACCGAGAGAGGAGGTGTGCTGACACCAGAGAGCAACAGAGAGGAAGAGGAGCTGCACTGAGAGAGGAGGTGTGCTGACACCAGAGACGAAGAGGAGCTGCACTGAGAGCAGGAGGTGTGCTGACACCAGAGAGCAACAGAGAGGAAGAGGAGGTGTGCTGACACCAGAGAGCAACAGAGAGGAAGAGGAGCTGCACTGAGAGCAGGAGGTGTGCTGACACCAGAGAGCAACAGAGAGGAAGAGGAGCTGCACTGAGAGAGGAGGTGTGCTGACACCAGAGAGCAACAGAGAGGAAGAGGAGCTGCACTGAGAGAGGAGGTGTGCTGACACCAGAGAGCAACAGAGAGGAAGGGGAGCTGCACTGAGAGGAGGTGTGCTGACACCAGAGAGCAACAGAGAGGAAGAGGAGCTGCACCGAGAGAGGAGGTGTGCTGACACCAGAGAGCAACAGAGAGGAAGAGGAGCTGCACCGAGAGAGGAGGTGTGCTGACACCAGAGAGCAACAGAGAGGAAGAGGAGCTGCACTGAGAGCAGGAGGTGTGCTGACACCAGAGAGCAACAGAGAGGAAGAGGAGCTGCACTGAGAGGAGGTGTGCTGACACCAGAGAGCAACAGAGAGGAAGAGGAGCTGCACTGAGAGGAGGTGTGCTGACACCAGAGAGCAACAGAGAGGAAGAGGAGCTGCACCGAGAGAGGAGGTGTGCTGACACCAGAGAGCAACAGAGAGGAAGAGGAGCTGCACTGAGAGCAGGAGGTGTGCTGACACCAGAGAGCAACAGAGAGGAAGAGGAGCTGCACTGAGAGAGGTGTGCTGACACCAGAGAGCAACAGAGAGGAAGGGGAGCTGTACTGAGTGAGGAGGTGTGCTGACACCAGAGAGCAACAGAGAGGAAGAGGAGCTGCACCGAGAGAGGAGGTGTGCTGACACCAGAGAGCAACAGAGAGGAAGAGGAGCTGCACTGAGAGCAGGAGGTGTGCTGACACCAGAGAGCAACAGAGAGGAAGAGGAGCTGCACTGAGAGCAGGAGGTGTGCTGACACCAGAGAGCAGCAGAGAGGAAGAGGAGCTGCACTGAGAGAGGTGTGCTGACACCAGAGAGCAACAGAGAGGAAGAGGAGGTGTGCTGACACCAGAGAGCAACAGAGAGGAAGAGGAGCTGCACTGAGAGCAGGAGGTGTGCTGACACCAGAGAGCAACAGAGAGGAAGAGGAGCTGCACTGAGAGCAGGAGGTGTGCTGACACCAGAGAGCAGCAGAGAGGAAGAGGAGCTGCACTGAGAGAGGTGTGCTGACACCAGAGAGCAACAGAGAGGAAGAGGAGGTGTGCTGACACCAGAGAGCAACAGAGAGGAAGAGGAGCTGCACTGAGAGCAGGAGGTGTGCTGACACCAGAGAGCAACAGAGAGGAAGAGGAGCTGCACTGAGAGAGGAGGTGTGCTGACACCAGAGAGCAACAGAGAGGAAGAGGAGCTGCACTGAGAGAGGAGGTGTGCTGACACCAGAGAGCAACAGAGAGGAAGGGGAGCTGCACTGAGAGGAGGTGTGCTGACACCAGAGAGCAACAGAGAGGAAGAGGAGCTGCACCGAGAGAGGAGGTGTGCTGACACCAGAGAGCAACAGAGAGGAAGAGGAGCTGCACCGAGAGAGGAGGTGTGCTGACACCAGAGAGCAACAGAGAGGAAGAGGAGCTGCACTGAGAGAGGAGGTGTGCTGACACCAGAGACGAAGAGGAGCTGCACTGAGAGCAGGAGGTGTGCTGACACCAGAGAGCAACAGAGAGGAAGAGGAGCTGCACTGAGAGGAGGTGTGCTGACACCAGAGAGCAACAGAGAGGAAGAGGAGCTGCACTGAGAGGAGGTGTGCTGACACCAGAGAGCAACAGAGAGGAAGAGGAGCTGCACCGAGAGAGGAGGTGTGCTGACACCAGAGAGCAACAGAGAGGAAGAGGAGCTGCACTGAGAGCAGGAGGTGTGCTGACACCAGAGAGGAAGAGGAGCTGCACTGAGAGGAGGTGTGCTGACACCAGAGAGCAACAGAGGAAGAGGAGCTGCACTGAGAGAGGTGTGCTGACACCAGAGAGCAACAGAGAGGAAGGGGAGCTGTACTGAGAGAGGAGGTGTGCTGACACCAGAGAGCAACAGAGAGGAAGAGGAGCTGCACCGAGAGAGGAGGTGTGCTGACACCAGAGAGCAACAGAGAGGAAGAGGAGCTGCACTGAGAGAGGAGGTGTGCTGACACCAGAGAGCAACAGAGAGGAAGGGGAGCTGCACCGAGAGAGGAGGTGTGCTGACACCAGAGAGCAACAGGAGCTGCACCGAGAGAGGAGGTGTGCTGACACCAGAGAGCAACAGAGAGGAAGAGGAGCTGCACCGAGAGAGGAGGTGTGCTGACACCAGAGAGCAACAGAGAGGAAGAGGAGCTGCACTGAGAGAGGAGGTGTGCTGACACCAGAGAGGAAGAGGAGCTGCACTGAGAGCAGGAGGTGTGCTGACACCAGAGAGCAACAGAGAGGAAGAGGAGCTGCACTGAGAGAGGAGGTGTGCTGACACCAGAGAGCAACAGAGAGGAAGAGGAGCTGCACTGAGAGGAGGTGTGCTGACACCAGAGAGCAACAGAGGAAGAGGAGCTGCACTGAGAGAGGAGGTGGGCTGACACCGGAGAGCAACAGAGAGGAAGAGGAGCTGCACTGAGAGAGGAGGAGTGCTGACACCAGAGAGGAAGAGGAGCTGCACTGAGAGCAGGAGGTGTGCTGACACCAGAGAGCAACAGAGAGGAAGAGGAGCTGCACTGAGAGGAGGTGTGCTGACACCAGAGAGCAACAGAGAGGAAGAGGAGCTGCACCGAGAGAGGAGGTGTGCTGACACCAGAGAGCAACAGAGAGGAAGAGGAGCTGCACCGAGAGAGGAGGTGTGCTGACACCAGAGAGCAACAGAGAGGAAGAGGAGCTGCACCGAGAGAGGAGGTGTGCTGACACCAGAGAGCAACAGAGAGGAAGAGGAGCTGCACCGAGAGAGGAGGTGTGCTGACACCAGAGAGCAACAGAGAGGAAGAGGAGCTGCACTGAGAGAGGAGGTGTGCTGACACCAGAGACGAAGAGGAGCTGCACTGAGAGCAGGAGGTGTGCTGACACCAGAGAGCAACAGAGAGGAAGAGGAGCTGCACTGAGAGGAGGTGTGCTGACACCAGAGAGCAACAGAGAGGAAGAGGAGCTGCACTGAGAGGAGGTGTGCTGACACCAGAGAGCAACAGAGAAGAAGAGGAGCTGCACCGAGAGAGGAGGTGTGCTGACACCAGAGAGCAACAGAGAGGAAGAGGAGCTGCACTGAGAGCAGGAGGTGTGCTGACACCAGAGAGCAACAGAGAGGAAGAGGAGCTGCACTGAGAGAGGTGTGCTGACACCAGAGAGCAACAGAGAGGAAGGGGAGCTGTACTGAGAGAGGAGGTGTGCTGACACGAGAGAGCAACAGAGAGGAAGAGGAGCTGCACCGAGAGAGGAGGTGTGCTGACACCAGAGAGCAACAGAGAGGAAGAGGAGCTGCACTGAGAGCAGGAGGTGTGCTGACACCAGAGAGCAACAGAGAGGAAGAGGAGCTGCACTGAGAGCAGGAGGTGTGCTGACACCAGAGAGCAGCAGAGAGGAAGAGGAGCTGCACTGAGAGAGGTGTGCTGACACCAGAGAGCAACAGAGAGGAAGAGGAGGTGTGCTGACACCAGAGAGCAACAGAGAGGAAGAGGAGCTGCACTGAGAGCAGGAGGTGTGCTGACACCAGAGAGCAACAGAGAGGAAGAGGAGCTGCACTGAGAGAGGAGGTGTGCTGACACCAGAGAGCAACAGAGAGGAAGAGGAGCTGCACTGAGAGAGGAGGTGTGCTGACACCAGAGAGCAACAGAGAGGAAGGGGAGCTGCACTGAGAGGAGGTGTGCTGACACCAGAGAGCAACAGAGAGGAAGGGGAGCTGCACTGAGAGGAGGTGTGCTGACACCAGAGAGCAACAGAGAGGAAGAGGAGCTGCACCGAGAGAGGAGGTGTGCTGACACCAGAGAGCAACACAGAGGAAGAGGAGCTGCACCGAGAGAGGAGGTGTGCTGACACCAGAGAGCAACAGAGAGGAAGAGGAGCTGCACTGAGAGAGGAGGTGTGCTGACACCAGAGACGAAGAGGAGCTGCACTGAGAGCAGGAGGTGTGCTGACACCAGAGAGCAACAGAGAGGAAGAGGAGCTGCACTGAGAGGAGGTGTGCTGACACCAGAGAGCAACAGAGAGGAAGAGGAGCTGCACTGAGAGGAGGTGTGCTGACACCAGAGAGCAACAGAGAGGAAGAGGAGCTGCACCGAGAGAGGAGGTGTGCTGACACCAGAGAGCAACAGAGAGGAAGAGGAGCTGCACTGAGAGCAGGAGGTGTGCTGACACCAGAGAGCAACAGAGAGGAAGAGGAGCTGCACTGAGAGAGGTGTGCTGACACCAGAGAGCAACAGAGAGGAAGGGGAGCTGTACTGAGAGAGGAGGTGTGCTGACACCAGAGAGCAACAGAGAGGAAGAGGAGCTGCACCGAGAGAGGAGGTGTGCTGACACCAGAGAGCAACAGAGAGGAAGAGGAGCTGCACTGAGAGCAGGAGGTGTGCTGACACCAGAGAGCAACAGAGAGGAAGAGGAGCTGCACTGAGAGCAGGAGGTGTGCTGACACCAGAGAGCAGCAGAGAGGAAGAGGAGCTGCACTGAGAGAGGTGTGCTGACACCAGAGAGCAACAGAGAGGAAGAGGAGGTGTGCTGACACCAGAGAGCAACAGAGAGGAAGAGGAGCTGCACTGAGAGCAGGAGGTGTGCTGACACCAGAGAGCAACAGAGAGGAAGAGGAGCTGCACTGAGAGCAGGAGGTGTGCTGACACCAGAGAGCAGCAGAGAGGAAGAGGAGCTGCACTGAGAGAGGTGTGCTGACACCAGAGAGCAACAGAGAGGAAGAGGAGGTGTGCTGACACCAGATAGCAACAGAGAGGAAGAGGAGCTGCACTGAGAGCAGGAGGTGTGCTGACACCAGAGAGCAACAGAGAGGAAGAGGAGCTGCACTGAGAGAGGAGGTGTGCTGACACCAGAGAGCAACAGAGAGGAAGAGGAGCTGCACTGAGAGAGGAGGTGTGCTGACACCAGAGAGCAACAGAGAGGAAGGGGAGCTGCACTGAGAGGAGGTGTGCTGACACCAGAGAGCAACAGAGAGGAAGAGGAGCTGCACCGAGAGAGGAGGTGTGCTGACACCAGAGAGCAACAGAGAGGAAGAGGAGCTGCACCGAGAGAGGAGGTGTGCTGACACCAGAGAGCAACAGAGAGGAAGAGGAGCTGCACTGAGAGAGGAGGTGTGCTGACACCAGAGACGAAGAGGAGCTGCACTGAGAGCAGGAGGTGTGCTGACACCAGAGAGCAACAGAGAGGAAGAGGAGCTGCACTGAGAGGAGGTGTGCTGACACCAGAGAGCAACAGAGAGGAAGAGGAGCTGCACTGAGAGGAGGTGTGCTGACACCAGAGAGCAACAGAGAGGAAGAGGAGCTGCACCGAGAGAGGAGGTGTGCTGACACCAGAGAGCAACAGAGAGGAAGAGGAGCTGCACTGAGAGCAGGAGGTGTGCTGACACCAGAGAGCAACAGAGAGGAAGAGGAGCTGCACTGAGAGAGGAGGTGTGCTGACACCAGAGAGCAACAGAGAGGAAGAGGAGCTGCACTGAGAGGAGGTGTGCTGACACCAGAGAGCAACAGAGGAAGAGGAGCTGCACTGAGAGAGGTGTGCTGACACCAGAGAGCAACAGAGAGGAAGGGGAGCTGTACTGAGAGAGGAGGTGTGCTGACACCAGAGAGCAACAGAGAGGAAGAGGAGCTGCACCGAGAGAGGAGGTGTGCTGACACCAGAGAGCAACAGAGAGGAAGAGGAGCTGCACTGAGAGAGGAGGTGTGCTGACACCAGAGAGCAACAGAGAGGAAGGGGAGCTGCACCGAGAGAGGAGGTGTGCTGACACCAGAGAGCAACAGAGAGGAAGAGGAGCTGCACCGAGAGAGGAGGTGTGCTGACACCAGAGAGCAACAGAGTTGAAGAGGAGCTGCACCGAGAGAGGAGGTGTGCTGACACCAGAGAGCAACAGAGAGGAAGAGGAGCTGCACCGAGAGAGGAGGTGTGCTGACACCAGAGAGCAACAGAGAGGAAGAGGAGCTGCACTGAGAGAGGAGGTGTGCTGACACCAGAGAGGAAGAGGAGCTGCACTGAGAGCAGGAGGTGTGCTGACACCAGAGAGCAACAGAGAGGAAGAGGAGCTGCACTGAGAGAGGAGGTGTGCTGACACCAGAGAGCAACAGAGAGGAAGAGGAGCTGCACTGAGAGGAGGTGTGCTGACACCAGAGAGCAACAGAGGAAGAGGAGCTGCACTGAGAGAGGAGGTGGGCTGACACCGGAGAGCAACAGAGAGGAAGAGGAGCTGCACTGAGAGAGGAGGAGTGCTGACACCAGAGAGGAAGAGGAGCTGCACTGAGAGCAGGAGGTGTGCTGACACCAGAGAGCAACAGAGAGGAAGAGGAGCTGCACTGAGAGGAGGTGTGCTGACACCAGAGAGCAACAGAGAGGAAGAGGAGCTGCACTGAGAGCAGGAGGTGTGCTGACACCAGAGAGCAACAGAGAGGAAGAGGAGCTGCACTGAGAGGAGGTGTGCTGACACCAGAGAGCAACAGAGAGGAAGAGGAGCTGCACTGAGAGCAGGAGGTGTGCTGACACCAGAGAGCAACAGAGAGGAAGAGGAGCTGCACCGAGAGAGGAGGTGTGCTGACACCAGAGAGCAACAGAGAGGAAGAGGAGCTGCACTGAGAGAGGAGGAGTGCTGACACCAGAGAGGAAGAGGAGCTGCACTGAGAGCAGGAGGTGTGCTGACACCAGAGAGCAACAGAGAGGAAGAGGAGCTGCACTGAGAGGAGGTGTGCTGACACCAGAGAGCAACAGAGAGGAAGAGGAGCTGCACTGAGAGCAGGAGGTGTGCTGACACCAGAGAGCAACAGAGAGGAAGAGGAGCTGCACTGAGAGGAGGTGTGCTGACACCAGAGAGCAACAGAGAGGAAGAGGAGCTGCACCGAGAGAGGAGGTGTGCTGACACCAGAGAGCAACAGAGAGGAAGAGGAGCTGCACCGAGAGAGGAGGTGTGCTGACACCAGAGAGCAACAGAGAGGAAGAGGAGCTGCACCGAGAGAGGAGGTGTGCTGACACCAGAGAGCAACAGAGAGGAAGAGGAGCTGCACCGAGAGAGGAGGTGTGCTGACACCAGAGAGCAACAGAGAGGAAGAGGAGCTGCACCGAGAGAGGAGGTGTGCTGACACCAGAGAGCAACAGAGAGGAAGAGGAGCTGCACCGAGAGAGGAGGTGTGCTGACACCAGAGAGCAACAGAGAGGAAGAGGAGCTGCACTGAGAGAGGAGGTGTGCTGACACCAGAGACGAAGAGGAGCTGCACTGAGAGCAGGAGGTGTGCTGACACCAGAGAGCAACAGAGAGGAAGAGGAGCTGCACTGAGAGGAGGTGTGCTGACACCAGAGAGCAACAGAGAGGAAGAGGAGCTGCACTGAGAGGAGGTGTGCTGACACCAGAGAGCAACAGAGAGGAAGAGGAGCTGCACCGAGAGAGGAGGTGTGCTGACACCAGAGAGCAACAGAGAGGAAGAGGAGCTGCACTGAGAGCAGGAGGTGTGCTGACACCAGAGAGCAACAGAGAGGAAGAGGAGCTGCACTGAGAGCAGGAGGTGTGCTGACACCAGAGAGCAGCAGAGAGGAAGAGGAGCTGCACTGAGAGAGGTGTGCTGACACCAGAGAGCAACAGAGAGGAAGAGGAGGTGTGCTGACACCAGAGAGCAACAGAGAGGAAGAGGAGCTGCACTGAGAGCAGGAGGTGTGCTGACACCAGAGAGCAACAGAGAGGAAGAGGAGCTGCACTGAGAGCAGGAGGTGTGCTGACACCAGAGAGCAGCAGAGAGGAAGAGGAGCTGCACTGAGAGAGGTGTGCTGACACCAGAGAGCAACAGAGAGGAAGAGGAGCTGCACTGAGAGCAGGAGGTGTGCTGACACCAGAGAGCAACAGAGAGGAAGAGGAGCTGCACTGAGAGAGGAGGTGTGCTGACACCAGAGAGCAACAGAGAGGAAGAGGAGCTGCACTGAGAGAGGAGGTGTGCTGACACCAGAGAGCAACAGAGCGGAAGAAGAGCTGCACTGAGAGAGGAGGTGTGCTGACACCAGAGAGCAACAGAGAGGAAGGGGAGCTGCACTGAGAGGAGGTGTGCTGACACCAGAGAGCAACAGAGAGGAAGAGGAGCTGCACCGAGAGAGGAGGTGTGCTGACACCAGAGAGCAACAGAGAGGAAGAGGAGCTGCACCGAGAGAGGAGGTGTGCTGACACCAGAGAGCAACAGAGAGGAAGAGGAGCTGCACTGAGAGAGGAGGTGTGCTGACACCAGAGACGAAGAGGAGCTGCACTGAGAGCAGGAGGTGTGCTGACACCAGAGAGCAACAGAGAGGAAGAGGAGCTGCACTGAGAGGAGGTGTGCTGACACCAGAGAGCAACAGAGAGGAAGAGGAGCTGCACTGACACCAGAGAGCAACAGAGAGGAAGAGGAGCTGCACCGAGAGAGGAGGTGTGCTGACACCAGAGAGCAACAGAGAGGAAGAGGAGCTGCACTGAGAGCAGGAGGTGTGCTGACACCAGAGAGCAACAGAGAGGAAGAGGAGCTGCACTGAGAGAGGAGGTGTGCTGACACCAGAGAGCAACAGAGAGGAAGAGGAGCTGCACTGAGAGGAGGTGTGCTGACACCAGAGAGCAACAGAGAGGAAGAGGAGCTGCACTGAGAGGAGGTGTGCTGACACCAGAGAGCAACAGAGGAAGAGGAGCTGCACTGAGAGAGGTGTGCTGACACCAGAGAGCAACAGAGAGGAAGGGGAGCTGTACTGAGAGAGGAGGTGTGCTGACACCAGAGAGCAACAGAGAGGAAGGGGAGCTGCACTGAGAGGAGGTGTGCTGACACCAGAGAGCAACAGAGAGGAAGAGGAGCTGCACCGAGAGAGGAGGTGTGCTGACACCAGAGAGCAACAGAGAGGAAGAGGAGCTGCACCGAGAGAGGAGGTGTGCTGACACCAGAGAGCAACAGAGAGGAAGAGGAGCTGCACTGAGAGAGGAGGTGTGCTGACACCAGAGAGGAAGAGGAGCTGCACTGAGAGCAGGAGGTGTGCTGACACCAGAGAGCAACAGAGAGGAAGAGGAGCTGCACTGAGAGAGGAGGTGTGCTGACACCAGAGACGAAGAGGAGCTGCACTGAGAGCAGGAGGTCTGCTGACACCAGAGAGCAACAGAGAGGAAGAGGAGCTGCACTGAGAGGAGGTGTGCTGACACCAGAGAGCAACAGAGAGGAAGAGGAGCTGCACTGAGAGGAGGTGTGCTGACACCAGAGAGCAACAGAGAGGAAGAGGAGCTGCACCGAGAGAGGAGGTGTGCTGACACCAGAGAGCAACAGAGAGGAAGAGGAGCTGCACTGAGAGCAGGAGGTGTGCTGACACCAGAGAGCAACAGAGAGGAAGAGGAGCTGCACTGAGAGAGGAGGTGTGCTGACACCAGAGAGCAACAGAGAGGAAGAGGAGCTGCACTGAGAGGAGGTGTGCTGACACCAGAGAGCAACAGAGGAAGAGGAGCTGCACTGAGAGAGGTGTGCTGACACCAGAGAGCAACAGAGAGGAAGGGGAGCTGTACTGAGAGAGGAGGTGTGCTGACACCAGAGAGCAACAGAGAGGAAGAGGAGCTGCACCGAGAGAGGAGGTGTGCTGACACCAGAGAGCAACAGAGAGGAAGAGGAGCTGCACTGAGAGAGGAGGTGTGCTGACACCAGAGAGCAACAGAGAGGAAGGGGAGCTGCACCGAGAGAGGAGGTGTGCTGACACCAGAGAGCAACAGAGAGGAAGAGGAGCTGCACCGAGAGAGGAGGTGTGCTGACACCAGAGAGCAACAGAGAGGAAGAGGAGCTGCACCGAGAGAGGAGGTGTGCTGACACCAGAGAGCAACAGAGAGGAAGAGGAGCTGCACCGAGAGAGGAGGTGTGCTGACACCAGAGAGCAACAGAGAGGAAGAGGAGCTGCACTGAGAGAGGAGGTGTGCTGACACCAGAGAGGAAGAGGAGCTGCACTGAGAGCAGGAGGTGTGCTGACACCAGAGAGCAACAGAGAGGAAGAGGAGCTGCACTGAGAGAGGAGGTGTGCTGACACCAGAGAGCAACAGAGAGGAAGAGGAGCTGCACTGAGAGGAGGTGTGCTGACACCAGAGAGCAACAGAGGAAGAGGAGCTGCACTGAGAGAGGAGGTGGGCTGACACCGGAGAGCAACAGAGAGGAAGAGGAGCTGCACTGAGAGAGGAGGAGTGCTGACACCAGAGAGGAAGAGGAGCTGCACTGAGAGCAGGAGGTGTGCTGACACCAGAGAGCAACAGAGAGGAAGAGGAGCTGCACTGAGAGGAGGTGTGCTGACACCAGAGAGCAACAGAGAGGAAGAGGAGCTGCACTGAGAGCAGGAGGTGTGCTGACACCAGAGAGCAACAGAGAGGAAGAGGAGCTGCACTGAGAGGAGGTGTGCTGACACCAGAGAGCAACAGAGAGGAAGAGGAGCTGCACTGAGAGCAGGAGGTGTGCTGACACCAGAGAGCAACAGAGAGGAAGAGGAGCTGCACCGAGAGAGGAGGTGTGCTGACACCAGAGAGCAACAGAGAGGAAGAGGAGCTGCACTGAGAGAGGAGGAGTGCTGACACCAGAGAGGAAGAGGAGCTGCACTGAGAGCAGGAGGTGTGCTGACACCAGAGAGCAACAGAGAGGAAGAGGAGCTGCACTGAGAGGAGGTGTGCTGACACCAGAGAGCAACAGAGAGGAAGAGGAGCTGCACTGAGAGCAGGAGGTGTGCTGACACCAGAGAGCAACAGAGAGGAAGAGGAGCTGCACTGAGAGGAGGTGTGCTGACACCAGAGAGCAACAGAGAGGAAGAGGAGCTGCACCGAGAGAGGAGGTGTGCTGACACCAGAGAGCAACAGAGAGGAAGAGGAGCTGCACCGAGAGAGGAGGTGTGCTGACACCAGAGAGCAACAGAGAGGAAGAGGAGCTGCACCGAGAGAGGAGGTGTGCTGACACCAGAGAGCAACAGAGAGGAAGAGGAGCTGCACCGAGAGAGGAGGTGTGCTGACACCAGAGAGCAACAGAGAGGAAGAGGAGCTGCACCGAGAGAGGAGGTGTGCTGACACCAGAGAGCAACAGAGAGGAAGAGGAGCTGCACCGAGAGAGGAGGTGTGCTGACACCAGAGAGCAACAGAGAGGAAGAGGAGCTGCACTGAGAGAGGAGGTGTGCTGACACCAGAGACGAAGAGGAGCTGCACTGAGAGCAGGAGGTGTGCAGACACCAGAGAGCAACAGAGAGGAAGAGGAGCTGCACTGAGAGGAGGTGTGCTGACACCAGAGAGCAACAGAGAGGAAGAGGAGCTGCACTGAGAGGAGGTGTGCTGACACCAGAGAGCAACAGAGAGGAAGAGGAGCTGCACCGAGAGAGGAGGTGTGCTGACACCAGAGAGCAACAGAGAGGAAGAGGAGCTGCACTGAGAGCAGGAGGTGTGCTGACACCAGAGAGCAACAGAGAGGAAGAGGAGCTGCACTGAGAGCAGGAGGTGTGCTGACACCAGAGAGCAGCAGAGAGGAAGAGGAGCTGCACTGAGAGAGGTGTGCTGACACCAGAGAGCAACAGAGAGGAAGAGGAGGTGTGCTGACACCAGAGAGCAACAGAGAGGAAGAGGAGCTGCACTGAGAGCAGGAGGTGTGCTGACACCAGAGAGCAACAGAGAGGAAGAGGAGCTGCACTGAGAGCAGGAGGTGTGCTGACACCAGAGAGCAGCAGAGAGGAAGAGGAGCTGCACTGAGAGAGGTGTGCTGACACCAGAGAGCAACAGAGAGGAAGAGGAGCTGCACTGAGAGCAGGAGGTGTGCTGACACCAGAGAGCAACAGAGAGGAAGAGGAGCTGCACTGAGAGAGGAGGTGTGCTGACACCAGAGAGCAACAGAGAGGAAGAGGAGCTGCACTGAGAGAGGAGGTGTGCTGACACCAGAGAGCAACAGAGCGGAAGAGGAGCTGCACTGAGAGAGGAGGTGTGCTGACACCAGAGAGCAACAGAGAGGAAGGGGAGCTGCACTGAGAGGAGGTGTGCTGACACCAGAGAGCAACAGAGAGGAAGAGGAGCTGCACCGAGAGAGGAGGTGTGCTGACACCAGAGAGCAACAGAGAGGAAGAGGAGCTGCACCGAGAGAGGAGGTGTGCTGACACCAGAGAGCAACAGAGAGGAAGAGGAGCTGCACTGAGAGAGGAGGTGTGCTGACACCAGAGACGAAGAGGAGCTGCACTGAGAGCAGGAGGTGTGCTGACACCAGAGAGCAACAGAGAGGAAGAGGAGCTGCACTGAGAGGAGGTGTGCTGACACCAGAGAGCAACAGAGAGGAAGAGGAGCTGCACTGACACCAGAGAGCAACAGAGAGGAAGAGGAGCTGCACCGAGAGAGGAGGTGTGCTGACACCAGAGAGCAACAGAGAGGAAGAGGAGCTGCACTGAGAGCAGGAGGTGTGCTGACACCAGAGAGCAACAGAGAGGAAGAGGAGCTGCACTGAGAGAGGAGGTGTGCTGACACCAGAGAGCAACAGAGAGGAAGAGGAGCTGCACTGAGAGGAGGTGTGCTGACACCAGAGAGCAACAGAGGAAGAGGAGCTGCACTGAGAGAGGTGTGCTGACACCAGAGAGCAACAGAGAGGAAGGGGAGCTGTACTGAGAGAGGAGGTGTGCTGACACCAGAGAGCAACAGAGAGGAAGGGGAGCTGCACTGAGAGGAGGTGTGCTGACACCAGAGAGCAACAGAGAGGAAGAGGAGCTGCACCGAGAGAGGAGGTGTGCTGACACCAGAGAGCAACAGAGAGGAAGAGGAGCTGCACCGAGAGAGGAGGTGTGCTGACACCAGAGAGCAACAGAGAGGAAGAGGAGCTGCACTGAGAGAGGAGGTGTGCTGACACCAGAGAGGAAGAGGAGCTGCACTGAGAGCAGGAGGTGTGCTGACACCAGAGAGCAACAGAGAGGAAGAGGAGCTGCACTGAGAGAGGAGGTGTGCTGACACCAGAGAGCAACAGAGAGGAAGAGGAGCTGCACTGAGAGGAGGTGTGCTGACACCAGAGAGCAACAGAGGAAGAGGAGCTGCACTGAGAGAGGTGTGCTGACAACGGAGAGCAACAGAGAGGAAGAGGAGCTGCACTGAGAGAGGAGGTGGGCTGACACCGGAGAGCAACAGAGAGGAAGAGGAGTTGCACTGAGAGAGGAGGTGTGCTGACACCAGAGAGCAACAGAGAGGAAGAGGAGCTGCACTGAGAGAGGAGGTGTGCTGACACCAGAGAGGAAGAGGAGCTGCACTGAGAGCAGGAGGTATGCTGACACCAGAGAGCAACAGAGAGGAAGAGGAGTTGCACTGAGAGAGGAGGTGTGCTGACACCAGAGAGCAACAGAGAGGAAGAGGAGCTGCACTGAGAGGGGAGGTGTGCTGACACCAGAGAGGAAGAGGAGCTGCACTGAGAGCAGGAGGTATGCTGACACCAGAGAGCAACAGAGAGGAAGAGGAGCTGCACTGAGAGGAGGTGTGCTGACACCAGAGAGCAACAGAGAGGAAGAGGAGCTGCACTGAGAGCAGGAGGTGTGCTGACACCAGAGAGCAACAGAGAGGAAGAGGAGCTGCACTGAGAGGAGGTGTGCTGACACCAGAGAGCAACAGAGAGGAAGAGGAGCTGCACCGAGAGAGGAGGTGTGCTGACACCAGAGAGCAACAGAGAGGAAGAGGAGCTGCTCCGAGAGAGGAGGTGTGCTGACACCAGAGAGCAACAGAGAGGAAGAGGAGCTGCACCGAGAGAGGAGGTGTGCTGAAACCAGAGAGCAACAGAGAGGAAGAGGAGCTGCACCGAGAGAGGAGGTGTGCTGACACCAGAGAGCAACAGAGAGGAAGAGGAGCTGCACCGAGAGAGGAGGTGTGCTGACACCAGAGAGCAACAGAGAGGAAGAGGAGCTGCACCGAGAGAGGAGGTGTGCTGACACCAGAGAGCAACAGAGAGGAAGAGGAGCTGCACTGAGAGCAGGAGGTGTGCTGACACCAGAGAGCAACAGAGAGGAAGAGGAGCTGCATTGAGAAAGGAGGTGTGCTGACACCAGAGAGCAACAGAGAGGAAGAGGAGCTGCACTGAGAGAGGAGGTGTGCTGACACCAGAGAGCAACAGAGAGGAAGGGGAGCTGTACTGAGAGAGGAGGTGGGCTGACACCGGAGAGCAACAGAGAGGAAGAGGAGCTGCACTGAGAGAGGAGGTGTGCTGACACCAGAGAGCAACAGAGGAAGGGGAGCTGTACTGAGAGAGGAGGTGGGCTGACACCGGAGAGCAACAGAGAGGAAGAGGAGCTGCACTGAGAGAGGAGGTGTGCTGACACTAGAGAGCAACAGAGGAAGAGGAGCTGCACTGAGAGAGGTGTGCTGACACCAGAGAGCAACAGAGAGGAAGGGGAGCTGTACTGAGAGAGGAGGTGTGCTGACACCAGAGAGCAACAGAGAGGAAGAGGAGCTGCACCGAGAGAGGAGGTGCGCTGACACCAGAGAGCAACAGAGAGGAAGAGGAGCTGCACTGAGAGAGGACGTGTGCTGACACCAGAGAGCAACAGAGAGGAAGAGGAGCTGTACTGAGAGAGGAGGTGGGCTGACACCGGAGAGCAACAGAGAGGAAGAGGAGCTGCACTGAGAGAGGAGGTGTGCTGACACTAGAGAGCAACAGAGAGGAAGAGGAGCTGCACTGAGAGAGGAGGTGTGCTGACACTAGAGAGCAACAGAGAGGAAGAGGAGCTGCACTGAGAGAGGAGGTGTGCTGACACCAGAGAGCAACAGAGAGGAAGGGGAGCTGTACTGAGAGAGGAGGTGGGCTGACACCGGAGAGCAACAGAGAGGAAGAGGAGCTGCACTGAGAGAGGAGGTGTGCTGACACTAGAGAGCAACAGAGAGGAAGAGGAGCTGCACTGAGAGAGGAGGTGTGCTGACACTAGAGAGCAACAGAGAGGAAGAGGAGCTGCACTGAGAGAGGAGGTATGCTGACACCAGAGAGCAACAGAGAGGAAGAGGAGCTGCACTGAGAGGGGAGGTGTGCTGACACCAGAGAGGAAGAGGAGCTGCACTGAGAGAGGAGGTATCCTGACACCAGAGAGCAACAGAGAGGAAGAGGAGCTGCACTGAGAGCAGAAGAACTGCTGACACCAGAGAGCAACAGAGAGGAAGAGGAGCTGCACTGAGAGGGGAGGTGTGCTGACAAGAGAGAGGAAGAGGAAGAGGAGCTGCACTGAGAGAGGAGGTGTGCTGACACCAGAGAGGAAGAGGAAGAGGAACTGCACTGAGAGCAGGAGGTGTGCTGACACCAGAGAGCAACAGAGAGGAAGAGGAGCTGCACTGAGAGAGGAGGTGTGCTGACACCAGAGAGCAACAGAGAGGAAGAGGAGCTGCACTGAGAGGGGAGGTGTGCTGACACCAGAGAGGAAGAGGAGCTGCACTGAGAGCAGGAGGTGTGCTGACACCAGAGAGCAACAGAGAGGAAGAGGAGCTGCACTGAGAGAGGAGGAGTGCTGACACCAGAGAGGAAGAGGAGCTGCACTGAGAGCAGGAGGTGTGCTGACACCAGAGAGCAACAGAGAGGAAGAGGAGCTGCACTGAGAGGAGGTGTGCTGACACCAGAGAGCAACAGAGAGGAAGAGGAGCTGCACCGAGAGAGGAGGTGTGCTGACACCAGAGAGGAAGAGGAGCTGCACCGAGAGAGGAGGTGTGCTGACACCAGAGAGCAACAGAGAGGAAGAGGAGCTGCACCGAGAGAGGAGGTGTGCTGACACCAGAGAGCAACAGAGAGGAAGAGGAGCTGCACTGAGAGAGGAGGTGTGCTGACACCAGAGACGAAGAGGAGCTGCACTGAGAGCAGGAGGTGTGCTGACACCAGAGAGCAACAGAGAGGAAGAGGAGCTGCACTGAGAGGAGGTGTGCTGACACCAGAGAGCAACAGAGAGGAAGAGGAGCTGCACTGAGAGGAGGTGTGCTGACACCAGAGAGCAACAGAGAGGAAGAGGAGCTGCACCGAGAGAGGAGGTGTGCTGACACCAGAGAGCAACAGAGAGGAAGAGGAGCTGCACTGAGAGCAGGAGGTGTGCTGACACCAGAGAGCAACAGAGAGGAAGAGGAGCTGCACTGAGAGAGGTGTGCTGACACCAGAGAGCAACAGAGAGGAAGGGGAGCTGTACTGAGAGAGGAGGTGTGCTGACACGAGAGAGCAACAGAGAGGAAGAGGAGCTGCACCGAGAGAGGAGGTGTGCTGACACCAGAGAGCAACAGAGAGGAAGAGGAGCTGCACTGAGAGCAGGAGGTGTGCTGACACCAGAGAGCAACAGAGAGGAAGAGGAGCTGCACTGAGAGCAGGAGGTGTGCTGACACCAGAGAGCAGCAGAGAGGAAGAGGAGCTGCACTGAGAGAGGTGTGCTGACACCAGAGAGCAACAGAGAGGAAGAGGAGGTGTGCTGACACCAGAGAGCAACAGAGAGGAAGAGGAGCTGCACTGAGAGCAGGAGGTGTGCTGACACCAGAGAGCAACAGAGAGGAAGAGGAGCTGCACTGAGAGAGGAGGTGTGCTGACACCAGAGAGCAACAGAGAGGAAGAGGAGCTGCACTGAGAGAGGAGGTGTGCTGACACCAGAGAGCAACAGAGAGGAAGGGGAGCTGCACTGAGAGGAGGTGTGCTGACACCAGAGAGCAACAGAGAGGAAGGGGAGCTGCACTGAGAGGAGGTGTGCTGACACCAGAGAGCAACAGAGAGGAAGAGGAGCTGCACCGAGAGAGGAGGTGTGCTGACACCAGAGAGCAACACAGAGGAAGAGGAGCTGCACCGAGAGAGGAGGTGTGCTGACACCAGAGAGCAACAGAGAGGAAGAGGAGCTGCACTGAGAGAGGAGGTGTGCTGACACCAGAGACGAAGAGGAGCTGCACTGAGAGCAGGAGGTGTGCTGACACCAGAGAGCAACAGAGAGGAAGAGGAGCTGCACTGAGAGGAGGTGTGCTGACACCAGAGAGCAACAGAGAGGAAGAGGAGCTGCACTGAGAGGAGGTGTGCTGACACCAGAGAGCAACAGAGAGGAAGAGGAGCTGCACCGAGAGAGGAGGTGTGCTGACACCAGAGAGCAACAGAGAGGAAGAGGAGCTGCACTGAGAGCAGGAGGTGTGCTGACACCAGAGAGCAACAGAGAGGAAGAGGAGCTGCACTGAGAGAGGTGTGCTGACACCAGAGAGCAACAGAGAGGAAGGGGAGCTGTACTGAGAGAGGAGGTGTGCTGACACCAGAGAGCAACAGAGAGGAAGAGGAGCTGCACCGAGAGAGGAGGTGTGCCGACACCAGAGAGCAACAGAGAGGAAGAGGAGCTGCACTGAGAGCAGGAGGTGTGCTGACACCAGAGAGCAACAGAGAGGAAGAGGAGCTGCACTGAGAGCAGGAGGTGTGCTGACACCAGAGAGCAGCAGAGAGGAAGAGGAGCTGCACTGAGAGAGGTGTGCTGACACCAGAGAGCAACAGAGAGGAAGAGGAGGTGTGCTGACACCAGAGAGCAACAGAGAGGAAGAGGAGCTGCACTGAGAGCAGGAGGTGTGCTGACACCAGAGAGCAACAGAGAGGAAGAGGAGCTGCACTGAGAGCAGGAGGTGTGCTGACACCAGAGAGCAGCAGAGAGGAAGAGGAGCTGCACTGAGAGAGGTGTGCTGACACCAGAGAGCAACAGAGAGGAAGAGGAGGTGTGCTGACACCAGAGAGCAACAGAGAGGAAGAGGAGCTGCACTGAGAGCAGGAGGTGTGCTGACACCAGAGAGCAACAGAGAGGAAGAGGAGCTGCACTGAGAGAGGAGGTGTGCTGACACCAGAGAGCAACAGAGAGGAAGAGGAGCTGCACTGAGAGAGGAGGTGTGCTGACACCAGAGAGCAACAGAGAGGAAGGGGAGCTGCACTGAGAGGAGGTGTGCTGACACCAGAGAGCAACAGAGAGGAAGAGGAGCTGCACCGAGAGAGGAGGTGTGCTGACACCAGAGAGCAACAGAGAGGAAGAGGAGCTGCACCGAGAGAGGAGGTGTGCTGACACCAGAGAGCAACAGAGAGGAAGAGGAGCTGCACTGAGAGAGGAGGTGTGCTGACACCAGAGACGAAGAGGAGCTGCACTGAGAGCAGGAGGTGTGCTGACACCAGAGAGCAACAGAGAGGAAGAGGAGCTGCACTGAGAGGAGGTGTGCTGACACCAGAGAGCAACAGAGAGGAAGAGGAGCTGCACTGAGAGGAGGTGTGCTGACACCAGAGAGCAACAGAGAGGAAGAGGAGCTGCACCGAGAGAGGAGGTGTGCTGACACCAGAGAGCAACAGAGAGGAAGAGGAGCTGCACTGAGAGCAGGAGGTGTGCTGACACCAGAGAGCAACAGAGAGGAAGAGGAGCTGCACTGAGAGAGGAGGTGTGCTGACACCAGAGAGCAACAGAGAGGAAGAGGAGCTGCACTGAGAGGAGGTGTGCTGACACCAGAGAGCAACAGAGGAAGAGGAGCTGCACTGAGAGAGGTGTGCTGACACCAGAGAGCAACAGAGAGGAAGGGGAGCTGTACTGAGAGAGGAGGTGTGCTGACACCAGAGAGCAACAGAGAGGAAGAGGAGCTGCACCGAGAGAGGAGGTGTGCTGACACCAGAGAGCAACAGAGAGGAAGAGGAGCTGCACTGAGAGAGGAGGTGTGCTGACACCAGAGAGCAACAGAGAGGAAGGGGAGCTGCACCGAGAGAGGAGGTGTGCTGACACCAGAGAGCAACAGAGAGGAAGAGGAGCTGCACCGAGAGAGGAGGTGTGCTGACACCAGAGAGCAACAGAGAGGAAGAGGAGCTGCACCGAGAGAGGAGGTGTGCTGACACCAGAGAGCAACAGAGAGGAAGAGGAGCTGCACCGAGAGAGGAGGTGTGCTGACACCAGAGAGCAACAGAGAGGAAGAGGAGCTGCACTGAGAGAGGAGGTGTGCTGACACCAGAGAGGAAGAGGAGCTGCACTGAGAGCAGGAGGTGTGCTGACACCAGAGAGCAACAGAGAGGAAGAGGAGCTGCACTGAGAGAGGAGGTGTGCTGACACCAGAGAGCAACAGAGAGGAAGAGGAGCTGCACTGAGAGGAGGTGTGCTGACACCAGAGAGCAACAGAGGAAGAGGAGCTGCACTGAGAGAGGAGGTGGGCTGACACCGGAGAGCAACAGAGAGGAAGAGGAGCTGCACTGAGAGAGGAGGAGTGCTGACACCAGAGAGGAAGAGGAGCTGCACTGAGAGCAGGAGGTGTGCTGACACCAGAGAGCAACAGAGAGGAAGAGGAGCTGCACTGAGAGGAGGTGTGCTGACACCAGAGAGCAACAGAGAGGAAGAGGAGCTGCACTGAGAGGAGGTGTGCTGACACCAGAGAGCAACAGAGAGGAAGAGGAGCTGCACCGAGAGAGGAGGTGTGCTGACACCAGAGAGCAACAGAGAGGAAGAGGAGCTGCACCGAGAGAGGAGGTGTGCTGACACCAGAGAGCAACAGAGAGGAAGAGGAGCTGCACTGAGAGCAGGAGGTGTGCTGACACCAGAGAGCAACAGAGAGGAAGAGGAGCTGCACTGAGAGAGGTGTGCTGACACCAGAGAGCAACAGAGAGGAAGGGGAGCTGTACTGAGAGAGGAGGTGTGCTGACACCAGAGAGCAACAGAGAGGAAGAGGAGCTGCACCGAGAGAGGAGGTGTGCTGACACCAGAGAGCAACAGAGAGGAAGAGGAGCTGCACTGAGAGCAGGAGGTGTGCTGACACCAGAGAGCAACAGAGAGGAAGAGGAGCTGCACTGAGAGCAGGAGGTGTGCTGACACCAGAGAGCAGCAGAGAGGAAGAGGAGCTGCACTGAGAGAGGTGTGCTGACACCAGAGAGCAACAGAGAGGAAGAGGAGGTGTGCTGACACCAGAGAGCAACAGAGAGGAAGAGGAGCTGCACTGAGAGCAGGAGGTGTGCTGACACCAGAGAGCAACAGAGAGGAAGAGGAGCTGCACTGAGAGCAGGAGGTGTGCTGACACCAGAGAGCAGCAGAGAGGAAGAGGAGCTGCACTGAGAGAGGTGTGCTGACACCAGAGAGCAACAGAGAGGAAGAGGAGGTGTGCTGACACCAGAGAGCAACAGAGAGGAAGAGGAGCTGCACTGAGAGCAGGAGGTGTGCTGACACCAGAGAGCAACAGAGAGGAAGAGGAGCTGCACTGAGAGAGGAGGTGTGCTGACACCAGAGAGCAACAGAGAGGAAGAGGAGCTGCACTGAGAGAGGAGGTGTGCTGACACCAGAGAGCAACAGAGAGGAAGGGGAGCTGCACTGAGAGGAGGTGTGCTGACACCAGAGAGCAACAGAGAGGAAGAGGAGCTGCACCGAGAGAGGAGGTGTGCTGACACCAGAGAGCAACAGAGAGGAAGAGGAGCTGCACCGAGAGAGGAGGTGTGCTGACACCAGAGAGCAACAGAGAGGAAGAGGAGCTGCACTGAGAGAGGAGGTGTGCTGACACCAGAGACGAAGAGGAGCTGCACTGAGAGCAGGAGGTGTGCTGACACCAGAGAGCAACAGAGAGGAAGAGGAGCTGCACTGAGAGGAGGTGTGCTGACACCAGAGAGCAACAGAGAGGAAGAGGAGCTGCACTGAGAGGAGGTGTGCTGACACCAGAGAGCAACAGAGAGGAAGAGGAGCTGCACCGAGAGAGGAGGTGTGCTGACACCAGAGAGCAACAGAGAGGAAGAGGAGCTGCACTGAGAGCAGGAGGTGTGCTGACACCAGAGAGCAACAGAGAGGAAGAGGAGCTGCACTGAGAGAGGAGGTGTGCTGACACCAGAGAGCAACAGAGAGGAAGAGGAGCTGCACTGAGAGGAGGTGTGCTGACACCAGAGAGCAACAGAGGAAGAGGAGCTGCACTGAGAGAGGTGTGCTGACACCACAGAGCAACAGAGAGGAAGGGGAGCTGTACTGAGAGAGGAGGTGTGCTGACACCAGAGAGCAACAGAGAGGAAGAGGAGCTGCACCGAGAGAGGAGGTGTGCTGACACCAGAGAGCAACAGAGAGGAAGAGGAGCTGCACTGAGAGAGGAGGTGTGCTGACACCAGAGAGCAACAGAGAGGAAGGGGAGCTGCACCGAGAGAGGAGGTGTGCTGACACCAGAGAGCAACAGAGAGGAAGAGGAGCTGCACCGAGAGAGGAGGTGTGCTGACACCAGAGAGCAACAGAGAGGAAGAGGAGCTGCACCGAGAGAGGAGGTGTGCTGACACCAGAGAGCAACAGAGAGGAAGAGGAGCTGCACCGAGAGAGGAGGTGTGCTGACACCAGAGAGCAACAGAGAGGAAGAGGAGCTGCACTGAGAGAGGAGGTGTGCTGACACCAGAGAGGAAGAGGAGCTGCACTGAGAGCAGGAGGTGTGCTGACACCAGAGAGCAACAGAGAGGAAGAGGAGCTGCACTGAGAGAGGAGGTGTGCTGACACCAGAGAGCAACAGAGAGGAAGAGGAGCTGCACTGAGAGGAGGTGTGCTGACACCAGAGAGCAACAGAGGAAGAGGAGCTGCACTGAGAGAGGAGGTGGGCTGACACCGGAGAGCAACAGAGAGGAAGAGGAGCTGCACTGAGAGAGGAGGAGTGCTGACACCAGAGAGGAAGAGGAGCTGCACTGAGAGCAGGAGGTGTGCTGACACCAGAGAGCAACAGAGAGGAAGAGGAGCTGCACTGAGAGGAGGTGTGCTGACACCAGAGAGCAACAGAGAGGAAGAGGAGCTGCACTGAGAGCAGGAGGTGTGCTGACACCAGAGAGCAACAGAGAGGAAGAGGAGCTGCACTGAGAGGAGGTGTGCTGACACCAGAGAGCAACAGAGAGGAAGAGGAGCTGCACTGAGAGCAGGAGGTGTGCTGACACCAGAGAGCAACAGAGAGGAAGAGGAGCTGCACTGAGAGGAGGTGTGCTGACACCAGAGAGCAACAGAGAGGAAGAGGAGCTGCACCGAGAGAGGAGGTGTGCTGACACCAGAGAGCAACAGAGAGGAAGAGGAGCTGCACTGAGAGGAGGTGTGCTGACACCAGAGAGCAACAGAGAGGAAGAGGAGCTGCACCGAGAGAGGAGGTGTGCTGACACCAGAGAGCAACAGAGAGGAAGAGGAGCTGCACCGAGAGAGGAGGTGTGCTGACACCAGAGAGCAACAGAGAGGAAGAGGAGCTGCACCGAGAGAGGAGGTGTGCTGACACCAGAGAGCAACAGAGAGGAAGAGGAGCTGCACCGAGAGAGGAGGTGTGCTGACACCAGAGAGCAACAGAGAGGAAGAGGAGCTGCACTGAGAGAGGAGGTGTGCTGACACCAGAGACGAAGAGGAGCTGCACTGAGAGCAGGAGGTGTGCTGACACCAGAGAGCAACAGAGAGGAAGAGGAGCTGCACTGAGAGGAGGTGTGCTGACACCAGAGAGCAACAGAGAGGAAGAGGAGCTGCACTGAGAGGAGGTGTGCTGACACCAGAGAGCAACAGAGAGGAAGAGGAGCTGCACCGAGAGAGGAGGTGTGCTGACACCAGAGAGCAACAGAGAGGAAGAGGAGCTGCACTGAGAGCAGGAGGTGTGCTGACACCAGAGAGCAACAGAGAGGAAGAGGAGCTGCACTGAGAGCAGGAGGTGTGCTGACACCAGAGAGCAGCAGAGAGGAAGAGGAGCTGCACTGAGAGAGGTGTGCTGACACCAGAGAGCAACAGAGAGGAAGAGGAGGTGTGCTGACACCAGAGAGCAACAGAGAGGAAGAGGAGCTGCACTGAGAGCAGGAGGTGTGCTGACACCAGAGAGCAACAGAGAGGAAGAGGAGCTGCACTGAGAGCAGGAGGTGTGCTGACACCAGAGAGCAGCAGAGAGGAAGAGGAGCTGCACTGAGAGAGGTGTGCTGACACCAGAGAGCAACAGAGAGGAAGAGGAGCTGCACTGAGAGCAGGAGGTGTGCTGACACCAGAGAGCAACAGAGAGGAAGAGGAGCTGCACTGAGAGAGGAGGTGTGCTGACACCAGAGAGCAACAGAGAGGAAGAGGAGCTGCACTGAGAGAGGAGGTGTGCTGACACCAGAGAGCAACAGAGCGGAAGAGGAGCTGCACTGAGAGAGGAGGTGTGCTGACACCAGAGAGCAACAGAGAGGAAGGGGAGCTGCACTGAGAGGAGGTGTGCTGACACCAGAGAGCAACAGAGAGGAAGAGGAGCTGCACCGAGAGAGGAGGTGTGCTGACACCAGAGAGCAACAGAGAGGAAGAGGAGCTGCACCGAGAGAGGAGGTGTGCTGACACCAGAGAGCAACAGAGAGGAAGAGGAGCTGCACTGAGAGAGGAGGTGTGCTGACACCAGAGACGAAGAGGAGCTGCACTGAGAGCAGGAGGTGTGCTGACACCAGAGAGCAACAGAGAGGAAGAGGAGCTGCACTGAGAGGAGGTGTGCTGACACCAGAGAGCAACAGAGAGGAAGAGGAGCTGCACTGACACCAGAGAGCAACAGAGAGGAAGAGGAGCTGCACCGAGAGAGGAGGTGTGCTGACACCAGAGAGCAACAGAGAGGAAGAGGAGCTGCACTGAGAGCAGGAGGTGTGCTGACACCAGAGAGCAACAGAGAGGAAGAGGAGCTGCACTGAGAGAGGAGGTGTGCTGACACCAGAGAGCAACAGAGAGGAAGAGGAGCTGCACTGAGAGGAGGTGTGCTGACACCAGAGAGCAACAGAGGAAGAGGAGCTGCACTGAGAGAGGTGTGCTGACACCAGAGAGCAACAGAGAGGAAGGGGAGCTGTACTGAGAGAGGAGGTGTGCTGACACCAGAGAGCAACAGAGAGGAAGGGGAGCTGCACTGAGAGGAGGTGTGCTGACACCAGAGAGCAACAGAGAGGAAGAGGAGCTGCACCGAGAGAGGAGGTGTGCTGACACCAGAGAGCAACAGAGAGGAAGAGGAGCTGCACCGAGAGAGGAGGTGTGCTGACACCAGAGAGCAACAGAGAGGAAGAGGAGCTGCACTGAGAGAGGAGGTGTGCTGACACCAGAGAGGAAGAGGAGCTGCACTGAGAGCAGGAGGTGTGCTGACACCAGAGAGCAACAGAGAGGAAGAGGAGCTGCACTGAGAGAGGAGGTGTGCTGACACCAGAGAGCAACAGAGAGGAAGAGGAGCTGCACTGAGAGGAGGTGTGCTGACACCAGAGAGCAACAGAGGAAGAGGAGCTGCACTGAGAGAGGTGTGCTGACAACGGAGAGCAACAGAGAGGAAGAGGAGCTGCACTGAGAGAGGAGGTGGGCTGACACCGGAGAGCAACAGAGAGGAAGAGGAGTTGCACTGAGAGAGGAGGTGTGCTGACACCAGAGAGCAACAGAGAGGAAGAGGAGCTGCACTGAGAGAGGAGGTGTGCTGACACCAGAGAGGAAGACGAGCTGCACTGAGAGCAGGAGGTATGCTGACACCAGAGAGCAACAGAGAGGAAGAGGAGTTGCACTGAGAGAGGAGGTGTGCTGACACCAGAGAGCAACAGAGAGGAAGAGGAGCTGCACTGAGAGGGGAGGTGTGCTGACACCAGAGAGGAAGAGGAGCTGCACTGAGAGCAGGAGGTGTGCTGACACCAGAGAGCAACAGAGAGGAAGAGGAGCTGCACTGAGAGGAGGTGTGCTGACACCAGAGAGCAACAGAGAGGAAGAGGAGCTGCACCGAGAGAGGAGGTGTGCTGACACCAGAGAGCAACAGAGAGGAAGAGGAGCTGCACCGAGAGAGGAGGTGTGCTGACACCAGAGAGCAACAGAGAGGAAGAGGAGCTGCACCGAGAGAGGAGGTGTGCTGAAACCAGAGAGCAACAGAGAGGAAGAGGAGCTGCACCGAGAGAGGAGGTGTGCTGACACCAGAGAGCAACAGAGAGGAAGAGGAGCTGCACCGAGAGAGGAGGTGTGCTGACACCAGAGAGCAACAGAGAGGAAGAGGAGCTGCACCGAGAGAGGAGGTGTGCTGACACCAGAGAGCAACAGAGAGGAAGAGGAGCTGCACTGAGAGCAGGAGGTGTGCTGACACCAGAGAGCAACAGAGAGGAAGAGGAGCTGCATTGAGAAAGGAGGTGTGCTGACACCAGAGAGCAACAGAGAGGAAGAGGAGCTGCACTGAGAGAGGAGGTGTGCTGACACCAGAGAGCAACAGAGAGGAAGGGGAGCTGTACTGAGAGAGGAGGTGGGCTGACACCGGAGAGCAACAGAGAGGAAGAGGAGCTGCACTGAGAGAGGAGGTGTGCTGACACCAGAGAGCAACAGAGGAAGGGGAGCTGTACTGAGAGAGGAGGTGGGCTGACACCGGAGAGCAACAGAGAGGAAGAGGAGCTGCACTGAGAGAGGAGGTGTGCTGACACTAGAGAGCAACAGAGGAAGAGGAGCTGCACTGAGAGAGGTGTGCTGACACCAGAGAGCAACAGAGAGGAAGGGGAGCTGTACTGAGAGAGGAGGTGTGCTGACACTAGAGAGCAACAGAGAGGAAGAGGAGCTGCACTGAGAGAGGAGGTGTGCTGACACCAGAGAGCAACAGAGAGGAAGGGGAGCTGTACTGAGAGAGGAGGTGGGCTGACACCGGAGAGCAACAGAGAGGAAGAGGAGCTGCACTGAGAGAGGAGGTGTGCTGACACTAGAGAGCAACAGAGAGGAAGAGGAGCTGCACTGAGAGAGGAGGTGTGCTGACACTAGAGAGCAACAGAGAGGAAGAGGAGCTGCACTGAGAGAGGAGGTATGCTGACACCAGAGAGCAACAGAGAGGAAGAGGAGCTGCACTGAGAGGGGAGGTGTGCTGACACCAGAGAGGAAGAGGAGCTGCACTGAGAGAGGAGGTATCCTGACACCAGAGAGCAACAGAGAGGAAGAGGAGCTGCACTGAGAGCAGAAGAACTGCTGACACCAGAGAGCAACAGAGAGGAAGAGGAGCTGCACTGAGAGGGGAGGTGTGCTGACAAGAGAGAGGAAGAGGAAGAGGAGCTGCACTGAGAGAGGAGGTGTGCTGACACCAGAGAGGAAGAGGAAGAGGAACTGCACTGAGAGCAGGAGGTGTGCTGACACCAGAGAGCAACAGAGAGGAAGAGGAGCTGCACTGAGAGAGGAGGTGTGCTGACACCAGAGAGCAACAGAGAGGAAGAGGAGCTGCACTGAGAGGGGAGGTGTGCTGACACCAGAGAGGAAGAGGAGCTGCACTGAGAGCAGGAGGTGTGCTGACACCAGAGAGCAACAGAGAGGAAGAGGAGCTGCACTGAGAGAGGAGGTGTGCTGACACCAGAGAGCAACAGAGAGGAAGAGGAGCTGCACTGAGAGAGGAGGTGTGCTGACACCAGAGAGCAACAGAGAGGAAGAGGAGCTGCACTGAGAGAGGAGGTGTGCTGACACCAGAGAGCAACAGAGAGGAAGAGGAGCTGCACTGAGAGAGTAGGTGTGCTGACACCAGAGGGCAACAGAGAGGAAGAGGAGCTGCACTGAGAGAGTAGGTGTGCTGACACCAGAGGGCAACAGAGAGGAAGAGGAGCTGCACTGAGAGAGTAGGTGTGCTGACACCAGAGGGCAACAGAGAGGAAGAGGAGCTGCACTGAGAGGAGGTGTGCTGACACTAGAGAGCAACAGAGAGGAAGAGGAGCTGCACTGAGAGAGGAGGTGTGCTGACACCAGAGAGCAACAGAGAGGAAGAGGAGCTGCACTGAGAGAGGAGGTGTGCTGCCACCAGAGAGCAACAGAGAGGAAGAGGAGCTGCACTGAGAGAGGAGGTGTGCTGACACCAGAGAACAACAGAGAGGAAGAGGAGCTGCACTGAGAGAGGAGGTGTGCTGACACCAGAGAGCAACATAGAGGAAGAGGAGCGGCACTGAGAGAGGTGTGCTGACACCAGAGAGCAAGAGAGGAAGAGGAGCTGCACTGAGAGAGGAGGTGTGCTGACACCAGAGAGCAACAGAGAGGAAGAGGAACTGCACTGAGAGCGGAGGTGTGCTGACACCAGAGAGCAACAGAGAGGAAAACGAGCTGCACTGAGAGAGGAGGTGTGCTGACACCAGAGAGCAACAGAGAGGAAGAGGAGCTGCACAGAGAGGAGGTGTGCTGACACCGGAGAGCAACCGAGAGGAAGAGGAGCTGCACTGAGAGAGGAGGTGGGCTGACACCGGAGAGCAACAGAGAGGAAGAGGAACTGCACTGAGAGAGGAGGTGTGCTGACACCAGAGAGCAACAGAGAGGAAGAGGAGCTGCACTGAGAGAGGAGGTGTGCTGACACCAGAGAGCAACAGAGAGGAAGAGGAGCTGCACTGAGAGAGGAGGTGTGCTGACACCAGATAGCAACATAGAGGAAGAGGAGCGGCACTGAGAGAGGTGTGCTGACACCAGAGAGCAAGAGAGGAAGAGGAGCTGCACTGAGAGAGGAGGTGTGCTGACACCAGAGAGCAACAGAGAGGAAGAGGAACTGCACTGAGAGCGGAGGTGTGCTGACACCAGAGAGCAACAGAGAGGAAGAGGAGCTGCACTGAGAGAGGAGGTGTGCTGACACCAGAGAGCAACAGAGAGGAAGAGGAGCTGCACTGAGAGAGGAGGTGTGCTGACACCAGAGAGCAACAGAGAGGAAGAGGAGCTGCACCGAGAGAGGAGGTGTGCTGACACCAGAGAGCAACAGAGAGGAAGAGGAGCTGCACCGAGAGAGGAGGTGTGCTGACACCAGAGAGCAACAGAGAGGAAGAGGAGCTGCACCGAGAGAGGAGGTGTGCTGACACCAGAGAGCAACAGAGAGTAAGAGGAGCTGCACTGAGAGAGGAGGTGTGCTGACACCAGAGAGCAACAGAGAAGAGGAGCTGCACTGAGAGAGGAGGTGTGCTGACACCAGAGAGCAACAGAGAGGAAGAGGAGCTGCACTGAGAGCAGAAGAACTGCTGACACCAGAGAGCAACAGAGAGGAAGAGGAGCTGCACTGAGAGGGGAGGTGTGCTGACAAGAGAGAGGAAGAGGAAGAGGAGCTGCACTGAGAGAGGAGGTGTGCTGACACCAGAGAGGAAGAGGAAGAGGAACTGCACTGAGAGCAGGAGGTGTGCTGACACCAGAGAGCAACAGAGAGGAAGAGGAGCTGCACTGAGAGAGGAGGTGTGCTGACACCAGAGAGCAACAGAGAGGAAGAGGAGCTGCACTGAGAGAGGAGGTGTGCTGACACCAGAGGGCAACAGAGAGGAAGAGGAGCTGCACTGAGAGGAGGTGTGCTGATACCAGAGAGCAACAGAGAGGAAGAGGAGCTGCACTGAGAGGAGGTGTGCTGACACCAGAGAGAAACAGAGAGGAAGAGGAGCTGCACTGAGAGAGGAGGTGTGCTGACACCAGAGAGCAACAGAGAGGAAGAGGAGCTGCACTGAGAGCAGGAGGTGTGCTGACACCAGAGAGCAACAGAGAGGAAGAGGAGTTGCACTGAGAGCAGGAGGTGTGCTGACACCAGAGAGCAACAGAGAGGAAGAGGAGCTGCACTGAGAGAGGAGGTGTGCTGACACCAGAGAGCAACAGAGAGGAAGAGGAGGTGTGCTGACACCAGAGAGCAACAGAGAGGAAGAGGAGCTGCACTGAGAGCGGAGGTTTGCTGACACCAGAGAGCAACAGAGAGGAAGAGGAGCTGCACTGAGAGGAGGTGTGCTGACACCAGAGAGCAGCAGAGAGGAAGAGGAGCTGCACTGAGAGAGGTGTGCTGACACCAGAGAGCAACAGAGAGGAAGAGGAGGTGTGCTGACACCAGAGAGCAACAGAGAGGAAGAGGAGCTGCACTGAGAGCAGGAGGTGTGCTGACACCAGAGAGCAACAGAGAGGAAGAGGAGCTGCACTGAGAGAGGAGGTGTGCTGACACCAGAGAGCAACAGAGAGGAAGAGGAGCTGCACTGAGAGAGGAGGTGTGCTGACACCAGAGAGCAACAGAGAGGAAGGGGAGCTGCACTGAGAGGAGGTGTGCTGACACCAGAGAGCAACAGAGAGGAAGAGGAGCTGCACCGAGAGAGGAGGTGTGCTGACACCAGAGAGCAACAGAGAGGAAGAGGAGCTGCACTGAGAGAGGAGGTGTGCTGACACCAGAGACGAAGAGGAGCTGCACTGAGAGCAGGAGGTGTGCTGACACCAGAGAGCAACAGAGAGGAAGAGGAGCTGCACTGAGAGGAGGTGTGCTGACACCAGAGAGCAACAGAGAGGAAGAGGAGCTGCACTGAGAGAGGAGGTGTGCTGACACCAGAGACGAAGAGGAGCTGCACTGAGAGCAGGAGGTGTGCTGACACCAGAGAGCAACAGAGAGGAAGAGGAGCTGCACTGAGAGGAGGTGTGCTGACACCAGAGAGCAACAGAGAGGAAGAAGAGCTGCACCGAGAGAGGAGGTGTGCTGACACCAGAGAGCAACAGAGTGGAAGAGGAGCTGCACTGAGAGCAGGAGGTGTGCTGACACCAGAGAGCAACAGAGAGGAAGAGGAGCTGCACTGAGAGGAGGTGTGCTGACACCAGAGAGCAACAGAGGAAGAGGAGCTGCACTGAGAGAGGTGTGCTGACACCAGAGAGCAACAGAGAGGAAGGGGAGCTGTACTGAGAGAGGAGGTGTGCTGACACCAGAGAGCAACAGAGAGGAAGAGGAGCTGCACCGAGAGAGGAGGTGTGCTGACACCAGAGAGCAACAGAGAGGAAGAGGAGCTGCACTGAGAGAGGAGGTGTGCTGACACCAGAGAGCAACAGAGAGGAAGGGGAGCTGCACTGAGAGGAGGTGTGCTGACACCAGAGAGCAACAGAGAGGAAGAGGAGCTGCACCGAGAGAGGAGGTGTGCTGACACCAGAGAGCAACAGAGAGGAAGAGGAGCTGCACCGAGAGAGGAGGTGTGCTGACACCAGAGAGCAACAGAGAGGAAGAGGAGCTGCACTGAGAGAGGAGGTGTGCTGACACCAGAGAGGAAGAGGAGCTGCACTGAGAGCAGGAGGTGTGCTGACACCAGAGAGCAACAGAGGAAGAGGAGCTGCACTGAGAGAGGTGTGCTGACACCGGAGAGCAACAGAGAGGAAGAGGAGCTGCACTGAGAGAGGAGGTGTGCTGACACCAGAGAGCAACAGAGAGGAAGAGGAGCTGCACTGAGAGAGGAGGTGTGCTGACACCAGAGAGCAACAGAGAGGAAGAGGAGCTGCACTGAGAGAGGAGGAGTGCTGACACCAGAGAGGAAGAGGAGCTGCACTGAGAGCAGGAGGTGTGCTGACACCAGAGAGCAACAGAGAGGAAGAGGAGCTGCACTGAGAGGAGGTGTGCTGACACCAGAGAGCAACAGAGAGGAAGAGGAGCTGCACCGAGAGAGGAGGTGTGCTGACACCAGAGAGCAACAGAGAGGAAGAGGAGCTGCACTGAGAGGAGGTGTGCTGACACCAGAGAGCAACAGAGAGGAAGAGGAGCTGCACCGAGAGAGGAGGTGCGCTGACACCAGAGAGCAACAGAGAGGAAGAGGAGCTGCACTGAGAGAGGAGGTATGCTGACACCAGAGAGCAACAGAGAGGAAGAGGAGCTGTACTGAGAGAGGAGGTGGGCTGACACCGGAGAGCAACAGAGAGGAAGAGGAGCTGCACCGAGAGAGGAGGTGCGCTGACACCAGAGAGCAACAGAGAGGAAGAGGAGCTGCACTGAGAGAGGAGGTATGCTGACACCAGAGAGCAACAGAGAGGAAGAGGAGCTGCACTGAGAGAGGAGGTATGCTGACACCAGAGAGCAACAGAGAGGAAGAGGAGCTGCACTGAGAGAGGAGGTATGCTGACACCAGAGAGCAACAGAGAGGAAGAGGAGCTGCACCGAGAGAGGAGGTGCGCTGACACCAGAGAGCAACAGAGAGGAAGAGGAGCTGCACTGAGAGAGGAGGTATGCTGACACCAGAGAGCAACAGAGAGGAAGAGGAGCTGCACTGAGAGGGGAGGTGTGCTGACACCAGAGAGGAAGAGGAGCTGCACTGAGAGCAGAAGAACTGCTGACACCAGAGAGCAACAGAGAGGAAGAGGAGCTGCACTGAGAGGGGAGGTGTGCTGACAAGAGAGAGGAAGAGGAAGAGGAGCTGCACCGAGAGAGGAGGTGTGCTGACACCAGAGAGCAACAGAGAGGAAGAGGAGCTGCACTGAGAGAGGAGGTGTGCTGACACCAGAGAGCAACAGAGAGGAAGAGGAGCTGCACCGAGAGAGGAGGTGTGCTGACACCAGAGAGCAACAGAGAGGAAGAGGAGCTGCACTGAGAGAGGAGGTGTGATGACACCAGAGAGCAACAGAGAGGAAGAGGAGCTGCACTGAGAGCAGAAGAACTGCTGACACCAGAGAGCAGCAGAGAGGAAGAGGAGCTGCACTGAGAGGGGAGGTGTGCTGACAAGAGAGAGGAAGAGGAAGAGGAGCTGCACTGATAGAGGAGGTGTGCTGACACCAGAGAGCAACAGAGAGGAACAGGAGCTGCACTGAGAGAGGAGGTGTGCTGACACCAGAGGGCAACAGAGAGGAACAGGAGCCGCACTGAGAGAGGAGGTGTGCTGACACCAGAGGGCAACAGAGAGGAAGAGGAGCTGCACTGAGAGGAGGTGTGCTGACACCAGAGAGCGACAGAGAGGAAGAGGAGCTGCACTGAGAGAGGAGGTGTGCTGACACCAGAGAGCAACAGAGAGGAAGAGGAGCTGCACTGAGAGAGGAGGTGTGCTGACACCAGAGAGCAACAGAGAGGAATAGGAGCTGCATTGAGAGGGGAGGTGTGCTGACACCAAAGAGGAAGAGGAGCTGCACTGAGAGCAGGAGGTGTGCTGACACCAGAGAGCAACAGAGAGGAAGAGGAGCTGCACTGAGAGAGGTGTGCTGACACCAGAGAGCAACAGAGAGGAAGAGGAGCTGCACTGAGAGAGTAGGTGTGCTGACACCAGAGGGCAACAGAGAGGAAGAGGAGCTGCACTGAGAGGAGGTGTGCTGACACTAGAGAGCAACAGAGAGGAAGAGGAGCTGCACTGAGAGAGGAGGTGTGCTGACACCAGAAAGCAACAGAGAGGAAGAGGAGCTGCACTGAGAGAGGAGGTGTGCTGACACCAGAGAGCAACAGAGAGGAAGAGGAGCTGCACTGAGAGAGGAGGTGTGCTGACACCAGAGAGCAACAGAGAGGAAGAGGAGCTGCACTGAGAGAGGAAGTGTGCTGACACCAGAGAGCAACAGAGAGGAAGAGGAGCTGCACAGAGAGGAGGTGTGCTGACACCGGAGAGCAACAGAGAGAAAGAGGAGCTGCACTGATATAGGAGGTGTGCTGACACCAGAGAGCAACAGAGAGGAAGAGGAGCTGCACTGAGAGAGGAGGTGTGCTGCCACCAGAGAGCAACAGAGAGGAAGAGGAGCTGCACTGAGAGAGGAGGTGTGCTGACACCAGAGAACAACAGAGAGGAAGAGGAGCTGCACTGAGAGAGGAGGTGTGCTGACACCAGAGAGCAACATAGAGGAAGAGGAGCGGCACTGAGAGAGGTGTGCTGACACCAGAGAGCAAGAGAGGAAGAGGAGCTGCACTGAGAGAGGAGGTGTGCTGACACCAGAGAGCAACAGAGAGGAAGAGGAACTGCACTGAGAGCGGAGGTGTGCTGACACCAGAGAGCAACAGAGAGGAAAAGGAGCTGCACTGAGAGAGGAGGTGTG